>NC_136065.1:2124373969-2124973969 GCF_964261635.1 Lissotriton helveticus | reverse complement strand
CCCTCCTACAAGTTTGAAAAGCCAAAACTGTCTGATTTGCCCTTCTTAAGTGCAGTAAAGATTGAGCATGCATGTTTGCACACATTTTGTCCATGGATACTGCAATCCTGTCAAAATTTTGAACAGTCTTTTCATTTGCATCATCCATGTGTGCAGATATCTCCATTAAACTTCTATTAATGCCACTCACATCATCAGTCATGCTACTTAATTTCCTTTTGATAACGCGAATATCCTTTCCTTGTAGGCGGTGAATTTTGATGAGTTTCAGTTCAACAGCACTGGCACTGATGTCCTCCTCATTATTGGATCTACGCTGACCCTGACGTCTCCTGCACCTGAAAAACTGCTGCAGTCTATGGCGTCTGTGACCTTGTGTTTGAAGTGGAGTTGGGTTTTGGGGAGCCTCTTGGACTACTATATTTTCATTTTGAGAAACTTCACTGTCTGAATCTGGCAGCTGGCGTATTCTTTGACGTGCATTAACTCTCTGCACTGTTGGTGAGGATGCCTCTGAGTTATTATCAATAGAATTTAGTAAATCATCTGTGAATGACTCTGCAAAGTCTATAAAATGGGTATCCAGATCAGCATCTATTAAGAATAGAATGTAGAGAATTTACTTTACTTTGTGTATTTGAAACAATTTATTAAATTACTTAAATAAAGAACTACTGAAAAAGAAAGACAAGTTTCCAACTTTTTAAAATTGTATCTTTGAAAACTGTATGATTTGGTGATTTCAGAATTTTGAACAAGAGACTTTTTATTAAAACCAATTCACAAAAACTACAAGTACCACAATGCATTGCTGCTTCTATCAAAAACACCAGTATTTACTTTACTTTGAAAGATTTTAGCGGAGGGAAAACTGTAATTTATTTACTATTGTCTTTAATGGACAAAGAGGTAAATAAAAATAACATGAGTCATTTTTACCTTGAGAGGTTCCTGGTAGGTCAGAAGTGTCAATATCTAATAAGCCATTGACTGCCTCTGTGGTAAGTGTCCCTTCCACAAGATCATCCAGGGGTGTGTTTGGCTTGTCTTTTGGAGGTCCGCCACCAGTCTTCTTGGCCATCTTCATTCGCGTCGCTAGTCTTTCTTTTGCGCGACTGCGCAGACCATACCACCTTTTCTGCAAATTTGTAATGTCCCTATGTGCCACTCCTACTGCGTTGACTTTGGCTTGGATTGCCAGCCACAGCTTCCTTTTCACTCCTTCTGGCACTTTTAGGAACATTTTGCCAAAAAGTTGATCTTGCCTAGCTGTGACCTCCTCTATTAGGATCTCCAACTCTAGGTCACTGAATTTGACCTTTCTTTTCCTAGAGTTACTTTCCTCAGAAGCATTCACAGGATCCATTGCAGTGGAACAAAAAGACAGGCTCCTCCACCTCCAACAGCCACAGCTCCAACAACCAGTACACTCTGAAGCATTTGAAATGGTGCATCAGGTGTACTTAATTGTTTTCCTGGCTCACAGGCAGCACCTTCATTGAGATGCATCATGTGTGCGATATCGCAATTTGCGATATTGCAAAATGCGAATTCGCAATTAAGAATTTGCATATTTTATGCGATTAGGTAAAAATTGCGATTTTTACCGATTCGCATAAAATATGCGAATTTCATGATGCATCCAAAATTGCGATTCCTTATTTGCGATTCCCTAAAAATCGCAAATAAGGAATCGCAAACACTCACGATGATGCATGTGGCTGTAAGTGCCTTTAAAAATGTCATCAGTGTCACCAACACCTGCAGATATCATTTCTCTAACCCCCACAAAAGAGATCCATTGTGCAGTGATGCACATGTAATCACTGGCTTGACAACTGCTCCACACATCTTTCGTCAGGTGGATAGTGTGAACAGCATTCTGCTGCAAAGCTTGTCCAACAAATTCCAGCACATCGTGATATAGTGCTGGAATAGCAACTCTGGCAAAATAGGACTGGCTGGGAGTCTTTCATTTAAGTCAGATGGCCACCACAAATTCTAGAAAACTCACCCCTTCCACAAAAGAAAAAGGGAGCAGGTCCAGCGCTAACATTTTAGCTGGCTTCGCATTGTACAAACGTGCCATTGGGTGGTTGCGTTCGTACTGCTCCTCCTGCTTAAACATGCCAAGAATAGTAGCCTGGATGTTTTTCTTTTCTGGTGCCACTGACACAGCAGGTGACTTCTTGAGAGAAGAAAGTGGTGACTTAATGTGCGTCTCGGGGCAGTCACTGTGTGCTCTTGCCTTGGTGTCTCAACCTGACTCTGAGTCTTTTTCATGTTGCTGATGTAGACAATTTGACTGCATTGCTGGGGACAGGGCTGCTTTGCGCAAGGAAGATGTCTTCTCTTCTTCCTCATCACCTTCACCTTCCACCGTGATCAGAGCAGATTGAGATTCCCTGATCTCACCATCTTCACCAACACCACTTGCAATTTTTTTGTTAAGGTGCGCCTCCCAGTGGATTGTGTGATGTTTTTTCAAACAGGTTGTTTGCCCTCCGGTATTATCATGTGTACCAAGCTTACCTCAATGAACACTTGCATTGGAAAGGGGGCTTATGGCAATGTTCTCCTCCTGCTTGCTCACCGCACAGAAGTCCCAAACTGGCGGGCGGTCCACTTTCTGACACTGGTGCCACTGCCAATGCCCAAAGAAGTGGCAGCTAGTGGGCATGTCGATGTTGACGATTGACTCTCTGCAGTGTGTACTGCTTCTAATGTAGTTGTGGCTGCAGGGTCGCAGCAAGGGCTTGGCAAATATGGGAGCTGGTGGAGGTGGCGGTGGTGGTATCAGTGCAACTTCCCTTGGATCAGGTTGAGGAGGGGTAATGTCGGTCACCTCTGGGGCAGGCTCGCATCCATGATGACTGCCTTGTCTTCCTCCTCTTCTTCTTCATCCATAATTCTAAGGCTTTCAGGACCTTATTTTTCCTTTGCCTCTCCTGCTGTGTCTCAGATTGAGGTGGGATCCACGTAAAGTCTTGATCATCAGACGGGAGGCTTGGAGAAGAAGATGGTGGAGAAGCCAATGGAGCTTCGGAAAGAGGGGCTTCGTCTACTTCCTCAGCAGGAATCTAAATCTCCTGATGTGCTCTTACTTCCGAAGGAACTCCTATTCCTGGCTGCAACTGTTGTTGTCTATTTAGCTGAGTTTCCAGCAATGCTTAGGTACAACGCTGCGAAAGAGACAAATCCAATTGAATATCACTGCTTGTCAGCATTACCGGTATTACAGTGGATGCCTCTGTTCTAGACGTGGGCATCAGCCTAGGATGGGATGGGGCTGTTGATGAGGGAGTGCTGCTTCCAGCTTGCTCCCTGAACGCTGGTGAGGCAGGCACAAGTTTCCGTAAAAAGGGTGAAGTTGACACGCCAGTGGTGGGAAACTGCTTCTTCTCACTAACCACTTCCTTGTCAGCACCTTTCTTTGGGGCCATCTTGAAGCTAGTAAACACACACAAAGGATGCTAAAGGTCTAGATAAAGCTCAAGATATCTATACACTCCCAAGTAATGTATGGAGAGCTAGTCAATGTGTTCAGAGAAGAGAAAGAAAGAAAGAATACCCATCAGCCCACCCATTGGCGGAATCTCGTCATCTGGGTTTTAGTGAAAAACTGGTATCCGCTAGGTACTTCACTGAGTCTGTCATCTGTCATCTGTCACACATGTCACACATTGCTGGAGTTGTGTCGCAAGCACAAC
Organism: Lissotriton helveticus; assembly: GCF_964261635.1. Classification (NCBI taxonomy): domain Eukaryota; kingdom Metazoa; phylum Chordata; class Amphibia; order Caudata; family Salamandridae; genus Lissotriton; species Lissotriton helveticus. The sequence goes on along the minus strand of NC_136065.1, from coordinate 2,124,970,259 downwards.
ACAACTCCAGCAATGCATTTTGTGGCCTAGTCCCACTACACTGTGTCACTCCTTACGCCTGCTTCAAGCAGGCATAAGGTTTTGACGCAGAGGCAACCTAAATGTGATACTGTGAAATCTTCTTGATTTCACTGCGTCACTTTGAAGAAGCTTTCCTGCGTAGGAACGCCCCCCTGCATACATTATACCTGACGCAGGTATAATGCGACGCAGGGCTTTACAACATGACGCATCTCCCTAGATGCGTCACATTGTATATGGGGCGCATTGTTTGTGCCGCCGTTGCATCACAAAAAATGATGCAATGGAGGCAGAAAGAGGCGCAAGGGGCTTGTAAATCTGCCCCTACAAGTATATAAAAAGCAAAATCAAACCTGGTCTATACTAATTCTAGCAATCACCCGCGCCTAGATCGAGAATGGGAGAAGCTTATTTATTTATTTATTTATTTACTTAACTTGTAGAGCGCACTGTCACCTAACAGGCATCCTGGCGCTGGCAGACTCAGACCAAAGTATAACCGTACCTCTCAACCGGACAGCCAACTAAATCTTGGGAAACAACCAGGTTTTTAATCTCCTTCAAAAAGGGAGGAGATCACTGACTTGTCTGAGCTCCAAAGGGAGTTCGTTCCACAGTTTGGCGGATGCCTCACCAAAGGATCTATCGACTAATTTAACTTTCTTAAACCTCTGTATCCTCACCAGTCTCGCCGATGAAGAGCGGAGATTTCTCGCAGGGACGTACCATGCAAACTTCCTCTGCATAGGAACAGGCCCCATCCCATGAAGGGCTTCAAACACCAGACAGAGAGTCTTGAACTGGACTCACTGTCTCATCAGGAGCCTATGCAGCTGTGCCAAAGCCGTGGAGGATGAGGACCTTCTAGGCCTCCCAAGGGCTAACTTGGCCGCCGCCGACTGGATTCTCTGTCGCCTGTCTAGAAGATATTTCGGGGACTCAAACAGAAGAGCATTTCAATAATCTAATCTGCTAAGAATGGTGCTATGCACCACTAATGCCCGCGCTAGAGGAGGCAACAGAGGGAACATTTTCCTAAGTGATGTAATAAAGCAACAGGCCACCGTTTTCGAAACCTGAGCTTCCATGGTAAGTTTGCTATCATACATTGTGCCCAGGTTACGGACCGTTTTCACTGGCTGAACCGAGGTCGAAGTATCAGTAGGCCAAAAATTGCTGGGCAGCATAGAAGGAACCCTGTCCCTTGAGCAGTAAAGCATCTCCATTTTATCTGCATTAAATTGCAGCGAATTAACCTTCAACCAAAGCGCCGTATCTCGCAGGCAGTTGTGAAACACTTCCAGTGAAGTTGATTGATCTCCCTCAAGGGAGAGAATCAACTGCGTGTCATCAGCATAATTTACGATGTCAATAATATGTTCTTTGATGACCGCAATCAGGGGTTTCATATAGATGTTAAATAAAATAGGGCTAATTGCCGAACCCTGTGGCACGCCATGCGAGATGTAAGTGAAGGCGGATTGGTAAGGAGGGAGGGACACAGCTTGCTTTCTATCCAGAAGAAAGGACTGGAACCACCTAAAAGAGCTGCCCAAGGTAGTTGTCAAGCACACGTTGGAGAAATTCAGCATTCATAACATTGGAGATCTCTTCCATGAGGGGCACGCGTTTTCAATTTCTGACATTTCACGATTCATTACAAATGGGGGTGGGGTTGCACACTACTCACACACCAGCGGGATCGCCCCTAAGGACTGTGGTAAGTGCAGTTCGTGTTCCGCGATGCATCTTCTTTCGATTCTCTGCTATCTTCGCTATCTTCGCCATCCCTGGACACGTGTTTCGGGGTATTTACCCCTCATCAGCAGGGATTAGGCCATGTTCTGGGATTGCCGGTGGCTGCCCAATATTGCCAGGTTTAGTACCACTCAGGCGCGCAGGTGCGGGGTCCCAGGCTCGTCAGCCAACTGCTCGAGGGAGCTTTAACATTACAAATGGGGGTGGGGTCGCACACTACTCACACACCAGCGGGATCGCCCCAAAGGACTGTGGTAAGTGTAGTTTGTGTTCCGCGATGCATCTTCTTTCGATTCTCTGCTATCTTCGCTATCTTCGCCACCCCTGGACACGTGTTTCGAGGTATTTACCCCTCATCAGTAGGGATTAGGCCGTGTTCTGAGGTTGCCGGTGGCTGCCAAATATTGCCAGGTTTAGTACCACTCAGGCGCGCAGGTGCGGGGTCCCAGGCTCGTCAGCCAACTGCTCGAGGGAGCTTTAACATTACAAATGGGGGTGGGGTCACACACTACTCACACACAAGCGGGATCGCCCCTAAGGACTGTGGTAAGTGTAGTTCGTGTTCCGCGATGCATCTTCTTTCGATTCTCTGCTATCTTCGCTATCTTCGCCATCCCTGGACACGTGTTTCGGGGTATTTACCCCTCATCAGCAGGGATTAGGCCGTGTTCTGGGGTTGCCGGTGGCTGCCAAATATTGCCAGGTTTAGTACCACTCAGGCGCGCAGGTGCGGGGTCCCAGGCTCGTCAGCCAACTGCTCGAGGGAGCTTTAACATTACAAATGGGGGTGGGGTCGCACACTACTCACACACCAGCGGGATCGCCCCTAAGGACTGTGGTAAGTGTAGTTTGTGTTCCGCGATGCATCTTCTTTCGATTCTCTGCTATCTTCGCTATCTTCGCCATCCCTGGACACGTGTTTCGGGGTATTTACCCCTCATCAGCAGGGATTAGGCCGTGTTCAGGGGTTGCCGGTGGCTGCCAAATATTGCCAGGTTTAGTACCACTCGGGAGCGCAGGTGCGGGGTCCCAGGCTCGTCAGCCAACTGCTCGAGGGAGCTTTAACATTACAAATGGGGGTGGGGTCGCACACTACTCACACACCAGCGGGATCGCCCCTAAGGACTGTGGTAAGTGTAGTTCGTGTTCCGCGATGCATCTTCTTTCGATTCTCTGCTATCTTCGCTATCTTCGCCATCCCTGGACACGTGTTTCGGGGTATTTACCCCTCATCAGCAGGGATTAGGCCGTGTTCTAGGGGTTGCCGGTGGCTGCCAAATATTGCCAGGTTTAGTACCACTCAGGCGCGCAGGTGCGGGGTCCCAGGCTCGTCAGCCAACTGCTTGAGGGAGCTTTAACATTACAAATGGGGGTGGGGTCGCACACTACTCACACACCAGCGGGATCGCCCCTAAGGACTGTGGTAAGTGTAGTTCGTGTTCCGCGATGCATCTTCTTTCGATTCTCTGCTATCTTCGCTATCTTCGCCATCCCTGGACACGTGTTTCGGGGTATTTACCCCTCATCAGCAGGGATTAGGCTGTGTTCTGGGGTTGCCGGTGGCTGCCAAATATTGCCAGGTTTAGTACCACTCAGGCACGCAGGTGCGGGGTCCCAGGCTCGTCAGCCAACTGCTCGAGGGAGCTTTAACATTACAAATGGGGGTGGGGTCGCACACTACTCACACACCAGCGGGATCGCCCCTAAGGACTGTGGTAAGTGTAGTTTGTGTTCCGCGATGCATCTTCTTTCGATTCTCTGCTATCCTCGCTATCTTCGCCATCCCTGGACACGTGTTTCGGGGTATTTACCCCTCATCAGCAGGGATAAGGCCGTGTTCTGGGGTTGCCGGTAGCTGCCAAATATTGCCAGGTTTAGTACCACTCAGGCGCGCAGGTGCGGGGTCCCAGGCTCGTCAGCCAACTGCTCGAGGGAGCTTTAACATTACAAATGGGGGTGGGGGTCGCACACTACTCACACACCAGTGGGATCGCCCCTAAGGACTGTGGTAAGTGTAGTTCGTGTTCCGCGATGCATCTTCTTTCGATTCTCTGCTATCTTCGCTATCTTCGCCATCCCTGGACACGTGTTTCGGGGTATTTACCCCTCATCAGCAGGGATTAGGCTGTGTTCTGGGGTTGCCGGTGGCTGCCAAATATTGCCAGGTTTAGTACCACTCGGGAGCGCAGGTGCAGGGTCCCAGGCTCTTCAGCCAACTGCTCGAGGGAGCTTTAACATTACAAATGGGGGTGGGGTCGCACACTACTCACACACCAGCGGGATCGCCCCTAAGGACTGTGGTTAGTGTAGTTCGTGTTCCGCGATGCAACTTCTTTCGATTCTCTGCTATCTTCGCTATCTTCGCCATCCCTGGACACGTGTTTCGGGGTATTTACCCCTCATCAGCAGGGATTAGGCCGTGTTCTAGGGGTTGCCGGTGGCTGCCAAATATTGCCAGGTTTAGTACCACTCAGGCGCGCAGGTGCGGGGTCCCAGGCTCGTCAGCCAACTGCTTGAGGGAGCTTTAACATTACAAATGGGGGTGGGGTCGCACACTACTCACACACCAGCGGGATCGCCCCTAAGGACTGTGGTAAGTGTAGTTCGTGTTCCGCGATGCATCTTCTTTCGATTCTCTGCTATCTTCGCTATCTTCGCCATCCCTGGACACGTGTTTCGGGGTATTTACCCCTCATCAGCAGGGATTAGGCCGTGTTCTGGGGTTGCCGGTGGCTGCCAAATATTGCCAGGTTTAGTACCACTCAGGCGCGCAGGTGCGGGGTCCCAGGCTCGTCAGCCAACTGCTCGAGGGAGCTTTAACATTACAAATGGGGGTGGGGTCGCACACTACTCACACACCAGCGGGATCGCCCCTAAGGACTGTGGTAAGTGTAGTTCGTGTTCCGCGATGCATCTTCTTTCGATTCTCTGCTATCTTCGCTATCTTCGCCATCCCTGGACACGTGTTTCGGGGTATTTACCCCTCATCAGCAGGGATTAGGCCGTGTTCTGGGGTTGCCGGTGGCTGCCAAATATTGCCAGGTTTAGTACCACTCAGGCGCGCAGGTGTGGGGTCCCAGGCTCGTCAGCCAACTGCTCGAGGGAGCTTTAACATTACAAATGGGGGCGGGGTCGCACACGATTCATTGAACGCTCGTTCATGGACTCTTTTGTTTTGACTCGGCTGCGAACCATATTGCGCGCCTCGTTTCCCACTTTTCCTCTGGCTCTTGCCCCGGCACCCCCACTCACGCTTCTCATTCAGCATCCTTCGAGAGCACACTTGGTGTCTAAATTGTACAAAATGTGAAGTGCCACGCTCCCCGCTTTTGACTCTAAGGGTCGTACAGCGTGGGAGGAGGATTTGGGGAAATCCATTTCAGATGATCAATGGGAACAATGCTGTAAAGCTACGAAAGAAGTTTCCCTAAACAGTAGACATAAGCTCGTCCACTTCAAATTTCTCCGTAGGTTGTATCACACCCCAACACGCTCGCACAGAATAGACCCTAGTCGCCCCCACCACTGCCCTAAGTGCAAGGCCCCCTTTGCCGATTTTGCCACCTTACGTGGACTTGCCCCCTTCTCCATGACTATTGGTCCCAGGTGCACAAGACTTTCGGCGATATTTTAGGCATGGACCTCCTACTCCGGAAGTTGCATTGCTGGGCTATGTATCCAACTTCCCTCGCGCTGTCAGAAGGCTTGCTGCACTGGGGTTTTTGTAAGCCAAGTGGGAAATCACATTGCTATGGGGTGATAGGCGCCCTCCAAAAGTGAAGTCATGGCTTGGGAGCATGGTCTTTTGTAACACTAGCTGTGTGGAATATTCCACACAGGTCACTAGCACGTCCAGACCGGTGGATATCTGGGGACCCTACCAATCCTGCATTTCCAAGATCGCAGCTGAACGCCAATCTCAGCCAGAGAATGGCATAGTTATTGAGGGGATTGGCTCAGGTGTCTTTATTTCACTGATGATTTGCATCTGTTTTTATTTGACTGATGTTTTGTCCTCTGATGTCTTCTTTGCACAATTGATTGTTATGCTATCACGTATATCTTGAAGTGTCGGCGATGATTTCTGTTTTTTTGTACATGATATTTCACACATTTATTCATATATTCAGTTTCCTGCCTCATTGTGGTCCCAACGTTGAACTATGTGTTAATCTGTATTTATATGCACGCTCTCTTTATAGACATTGTTTACCCAATCCATTATGTAACAAATGACACGTCACTGTATACATATATGAAAAGGGTAAGAAAAGTTAAAAAAAAAAAAAAAGTGCCGCCCATAACGCCCACCTCTCTCAGCCTTCTTAGCAAGGTCCCATGGTTGACCGTATCGAAGGCGGCAGACAGGTCTAGCAGGATCAACACAGCTGTCTGACCCATGTCTGCCCGCATCCGAAGCTCGTCCATCACGGTCACCAAGGCCATCTCGGTGCCATGGGCCGGACAGAAACCAAAATAAACTTCCTCCAAGAGTTTATGCTGTTCCAAATGCTTGGAGAGAGTGTTAGCAACCACACATTTCACAATTTTAGCTGGAAAAGGCAAAAGGGAGATGGGCCTATAGTTCTTCAGTCACTCAGGGTCGAGAGAGAGCTTCTTTAACAGAGGAGTCACCAACGCTTGGAACCACTGATCCAGCGCTCTCACCAAAATATTGCACAAATGACACTATCTACTACCACCAAACTTACAATACAACACTAGGCCCATATCAACAATAGAGCGACTGAATCATGAGGCGATAAGATCTAAATATAGTTGTTTAAACTATCTACAATAATCAAGACCAGCTTGTCATTTTAGAAAGTTTATTTAAACACATCTAGGAAAACTTAGGTTTTGGTATTTTATTAAACAAGCATTAGAAAATGTCATAAAGAAAGATTTATTCAGTATTAATAAAAAGAGCATAAATCAAGAATTATTATTCATTAGCAGGAATAAGTAAAATTAAGCATTTCCAAAATCCTAACTATATCTCTGTCTCTACCCTCATCACTTAGTAATAAAGTAATTAATAAAAACTCCTGTCCTCACGTGTAAAGTCCATCAGCATAACATCGTCCTCCAGAATTTCTCGAGCGTAAGCCAACTATGTGTTCTCTGAACCTATTCTTATACCCTAAATTAAGCTGAGCTAACTATTTTTCACATTCCAGCAGACGAATTCTAGTTCTCCATTGGCTGAGCCACCTCGTACCACAGTAAACTGTGACACCTCCTTCTTACATGCCCGGGCAAATTCACTAGTTCATTGTTCATTTAGAAGTCTTGGCAGTTCTTCCTTAGGCTGCTACATTTTGTAGCGAAAGCTTCCTTTTAACCTTGAGCCAGTCAGCTCTGAACTCCCGTGGCACGTTAGCAAACGTTAGCAAATTTCTCCAAAGAGTCATCTTTTTAGCAGTTCAATCCAAAACCTTTCAAAATAAAAGCTCAGAGGCCTTTTCCATCCTTCTCAGAATTATTTTCACTTGAGCCATTTTCATCATTAGGCCTCTTTTCAAAGAGCGTCAATTTTCTGCGCCACCTCTCCTGCGCCACTTTTAAAAGTGTACTATTTTCCTGCAGCCATCTCTAAACTTCATTTGTAAAACTATTATATAAACAAACACAAAGAATAATTAATAAAAGAAATACAGTTTGTTCTGTTGCCTCCCATCATTGCTAATAATTAACCCATTAGTCTAAATTACCTAGCAGTAAAGCACAAATAAAGCAGCATTTTATATCTACCAGTCTTCATGAATCCATAAAACCTTATGTGCACCTAGAATAGTAGGAATGACATCAGATATACAAGGAAAGCAAAATAAGCACATGCCATTATTTTAAAAACAGCTGCTATTAGTTATGACATGACAATAGACAAGATTAATTTATTATTTTCCACATACATAAGAATGCAACATAATGCACATTTATGAGCACACATGTTAGTTTCCCACGTGTCTTTTGTGAAAATGCAACTTTAATATATGGTAGGTGGTATTGCACTCTATCCTCAAATTTAACCATTTGATCGATACGTGTGCTGCACTAGATTGGTGCCTGCTAGAACCAACAATACAATGAATCTGGCCTGGGATCACTAGATCACAAGGACTCCAGTGCGCACTAACTAAATAATATTTTCAAAGTTTTCAAATTATTACGTTTTAATCCATATGCTTTGGTTTTTCATCATTTCATTTTAAACACATGTAACATAGTCAAATACAATGTATGTATACGAAATATACAGTTTACATGTCATATCAAACATTTTCCACAAATTTTTATACGCAACACAATTATATATACAACCCAATGCATTTCGGGGTTACGAACCCCTTCGTCAGGGGCCTATGAAAGGAAAGAAAAGAAAAGGAAACCTCTTTAGTGACGATGCTTAAAGAAGAGTAGTAATTTACTATGTAAGTTGATATGGCATTTCCTTACCTAAATAACTGGCTGCAAACTCGTTGCGTGATCTGCATAGTTTAGGGAAGATCTAAAGGAATATATGTGATCAAATAAGTATCCATGAATAACGCTAAAGACAGCACAAGATGTCACCTAGTGCTTATATGTAGTTACCTTATGTCCGGTAGTTGAAAAACCACTACCTATAAATAAATCAAAAACACGGACCTGCCATGAGTAATCCAATAAATTATAGTCATTTAACCACAAGGGGTTATCAGTTAACCACAAGGGTTTATTCACCATGTAATGAGCACAAGGCTCTATGCTCACCTCAAAGTCTGGGCTTCTTATCAGCGATGCTATAGGGAAATCTAACAAGATAAAAATGAAAAGTAGCGAGCATTGAAAACTCTCTTGTACATAGAACCACCCTGTAACACAATTCAAGATATAGGGCGTTATTTTACCTGCGAGTCCTTTAGTAGTTCACGGAATCTCGCTTACACTCGGTTTCCTCATACACTACAAATAAATAAAGAGCTGCGTTTTAATGTCCGGTGAATAAAAACGATAACCATAAAGGTTCACAAAGCTCTTCTTACACTAAACGCTTACCGGAGGCGTGTAGACAGTGGCGTTTTCTCGGCGTCTTCCCTCACTACTGACATCGAGGACGGAAGTCCCTCGTTTATGTTAATACAGGAAACTTGACTCTCCCTGAAAAGACGGACTGAGACATTGACCGATGGCGGCCATGTCAAAAGGTGCTGTTTAACATTTAGTTGCCTACATTATCTACAGTACCTGCAGTAACTATATTCAAATAATACACGGAGTGTTTCCTCCTATTAACAACGTGGACAAAAGTCCTTCATTAAAGAGAAAATTGATAATCTGATACTTCCGAGATAAAGCGCAGACGTAAGCGTACACGTATGTTAATCCTATCTAAAGGGATGTTCTCAATTGATTCCCTGTGGGTTATAAACTATCGGGAGCATATTGAACAGATGGCTTTAAAATTATTATAGATAGAAAGACTACATTCAGATGATACGTGGAATCATATCTATTCATTTATATGGCCAATGCAGGTGATAACGAATAAAGTAAAATAAAATAAAAAAGATGAATAGAAAAGGAAAAGAGAGTGAAAATGATCAATCAGAGATCAGTTAATCATATATACATTCTTTTGTTGTCAAAGTAAAATAATTCAACCAACAATTAGATCATTTCTGAAATCACTATGCGACACTGTATGTATACCAACTTAATCAAAGTACCACTGTGCAGGTTATACCCTGTGGGAAATTAGCTGCAATATCTAGTATAAACTAAAGGAAACATATCATGTCCAATTTGTCATTAAGCCCATCTGGCATTAGGGTCTGTAATTTTCGAATCCAAAAGGCTTCTCTTCTCAGTAGAATTTTTACATTGTCTATTCCCAAGCGTTGCGGGACTTGTTCGATAATCTGGAAACGAACCTGTGCTATGGTATGGCCTTTTTCGACCCAATGTCTAGCCAATGGTGAAGTCAAATTTTTATTCCGAATTCTGCTTTTATGCTCCGACAAGCGTGTTTTCATTTTCCTGTCGGTTTTACCGACATACAATAAGCCGCAGGGGCATTTGATGGAGTATACCACATGCTCTGCGTTGCAGTTTGCCGAATGTCGTAGAGTTATTTGTTCTCCTGTTTTTGGATGTGACAATTTATCTCCGCTGATTACGTTGTTGCAGTTCTTACAGTTAAAGCATTTAGTTGTGCCTCTAGGGCTGGCTATTTCTAATTCCATATCGTCTGGTCTATTCAACAATTCTCTTATGTTTCTTGACCTTGAATATGCAAAGAGAGGTTTCTGATCATACAAGTGTTCAAAGTCACTTTCCATTTGTAAGATATCCCATCTTCTAAGTATTGTCCTTTTAATTTCTCTGGTTGACGTTGAGTATTTTGAAACAAATACCATCTTCTTTTGCAAATCTTTCGTCTTTTTTTGTAGCAGTTCTGCCCTTGGCATCGTTTTAACTCTTTCCATTTGTAAATCAATTAATTTTTTAGGGTAACCTCGACTTAGGTAACAAAGTTTTTGTTTTTCAAAACTTATGGCACATTGAGCATCATCCGATGCTATTCTTTTGATTCTCATAAACTGAGACACTGGGAGATTGTTTTTGAGAGTAGTCGGGTGAAAGCTTCCATACTGAAGTGCAGTATTCTTATCAGTTGGTTTTTTGTAAAGTTCAGTATGAATCTTATTGCCATCTAATTTCACCTGTACATCCAAAAAAGGTAGTGTAATAAAACTCGTTTGACTTGTGAATTGAATCCTTGGGTTGATTAAATTCAAACTCTGTATGTTACCCTTGAGATCTTCAATTGGTTTCTTCCAAACGAGGAAGATATCATCAATATACCTCTTGTAATACAAAATTCCAGTTTGCCATGTGATGTCCTCCAAAATGTACTCCAATTCGAATTTCGCCATAAAGATGTTTGCATAAATACAGGCCCCAGGAAAACCCATGGCTGTGCCACTTAATTGAGTGAAATATTCATTTTGCCAAACAAAGTAGCTGTTGCTTAAACAAAATTCTAGCAGTTGCATGATTAGGTACTTCGTTTCGAGTGGTTTATCCATTCTCAATAGTGCCCATTCCATAGCTTCAAGACCCAATTGATGAGGGATCGACGTGTACAGCGACACAACGTCTATTGTGCACAATATTAGGTTCTCCTCAGTTTGTAAATTCAAAGAAGTGATACTTCTTAAAAAATGCGAAGTATCCTCCAGGTATGTTGGCCAGTCCTGCATAAAACCTTGCATATGTGCATCTATGAATATGCCCAAATTCTCAAAAATTGAAGAACACCCTGAAACAATCGGTCTGATTGGCGGGTTTTGCAAACTTTTATGGATCTTAGGCAAAAAATATATTTTCGGCCTCCTTGGATATGTTTGCCTGAGGTATTTTTTGGTCGCTGAAGTAACCCATCCTAGCTCTTCAGCTTTGTCAAGAATCCGATCCAAGTTACTAGCAATCTCACTTGTGGGATCGTGCGGCAGTTTAAGATAAACTTCAGCATCAAGTACATGCTCATTACCTTTCATTAGATAGAAACTCAAATCCATAATTACAAGGCCTCCTCCTTTATCTGCCTTTTGAATCATTATGTCCTTGTTGTTGCGGAGAGTACGTAAAGCACTCAGTTCAGCACGTGTCAGGTTTTGTAGTTTACTTTTATATTTGATCTTGGTCATGTCTGCTTTGACCAGAGTTTCAAATAGGTCAAGACTTTTGTGTGAGACAGGTGCCATAAAATTACTTTTCGGTTTAAACTGCTGTACTGTGCTTTCCTGTGTCTCTATCGGATTCAAAATAGTGAAGAAATATTTTAATCGTAAAATCCTCATGAACTTAAAGAATGCCACTTCAGTCTCTAGTTCATTAGTGCGGTAAGTACTGACAAACGTAGGTCCTTTATTTAGTAGCTGAACCTCAAATTTAGACGGTGAATACTTAGAGATGTTGATAACTAGATTCTGCTCTGACTCCGTAGTCCCGGTTTTTTCGCTTGTTCTTTCTCTTTTTCTTTCTCTTTTGCCTTGTCCTCTTCTTGTCTTTTGTCGCCAGGCTGAGGTGTAATTAGTTCCGGTGGTTTGGCAAGGCTCGTGTCCTGTTCTAAAAAAGGGTCTGAAACCGATGCGGATGCCAGATCGATTGTAACGGTTTTCCCAGTATCTTTTTTGTGTAGTTGTTCCTGCGGTAAAGGTTGTCTAGCTGTACTAGTTTCACTGTCTGAGACCACGCTTTCTTGGGATGAGGTTGTTTGTTGTTTCTTCCCCGTGAAACGTCTTTTTGCATAGACTTCTGCCCATGTGTAGGCCTCGTTCAACTTATAGTCTATGGTGTCTCGCTTAAACTTGCGTAATTTTGTCTCCTCCAGTTCCTTGCCGTATTTCTCCAGTTTGATGTCCATATCCTCAAGAAATCTACTCCATGGCTCTTCTTCAACCCTCTTAGACAATTCTGATTTCAAATGATATATTTCCTCCTCAAGTTCTGTTATTGTCTTGGCTAGTTCCTCAATTAACAGCAATATAAGGTCCAGAGAACATTTATTTAGAATCTCAAACCATTTTTCCATAAATTTAGGATTGCTATTCAGCCGGTACAACATAGGTCTAATTGCAAGCCTCAATCCTCGCGGGATCCTCCTTACACGGTGGTATTGCACAAGAGTAGTTGCGTGCAACCGTTGGTTCAACTCGCGTTTGGTTAAATACTCTAATTGTTTAAGTTGCTGCGCAACTGAGCTTCCTCGAGCATCGAATGATTTGGCTTCCTTTATTAATTTGTAAATTTGCGTTGCCTCATCTGATGTGTAGACTTTGGTATTTGCCCGATTATCTGTGATTGATGCTATCGATTCGAAAGACATTTTTACAATGGTGCTAATACCTCACTTGTGCAGTTAATGACAAAAATATATGGTAGGTGGTATTGCACTCTATCCTCAAATTTAACCATTTGATCGATACGTGTGCTGCACTAGATTGGTGCCTGCTAGAACCAACAATACAATGAATCTGGCCTGGGATCACTAGATCACAAGGACTCCAGTGCGCACTAACTAAATAATATTTTCAAAGTTTTCAAATTATTACGTTTTAATCCATATGCTTTGGTTTTTCATCATTTCATTTTAAACACATGTAACATAGTCAAATACAATGTATGTATATGAAATATACAGTTTACATGTCATATCAAACATTTTCCACAAATTTTTATACGCAACACAATTATATATACAACCCAATGCATTTCGGGGTTACGAACCCCTTCGTCAGGGGCCTATGAAAGGAAAGAAAAGAAAAGGAAACCTCTTTAGTGACGATGCTTAAAGAAGAGTAGTAATTTACTATGTAAGTTGATATGGCATTTCCTTACCTAAATAACTGGTTGCAAACTCGTTGCGTGATCTGCATAGTTTAGGGAAGATCTAAAGGAATATATGTGATCAAATAAGTATCCATGAATAACGCTAAAGACAGCACAAGATGTCACCTAGTGCTTATATGTAGTTACCTTATGTCCGGTAGTTGAAAAACCACTACCTATAAATAAATCAAAAACACGGACCTGCCATGAGTAATCCAATAAATTATAGTCATTTAACCACAAGGGGTTATCAGTTAACCACAAGGGTTTATTCACCATGTAATGAGCACAAGGCTCTATGCTCACCTCAAAGTCTGGGCTTCTTATCAGCGATGCTATAGGGAAATCTAACAAGATAAAAATGAAAAGTAGCGAGCATTGAAAACTCTCTTGTACATAGAACCACCCTGTAACACAATTCAAGATATAGGGCGTTATTTTACCTGCGAGTCCTTTAGTAGTTCACGGAATCTCGCTTACACTCGGTTTCCTCATACACTACAAATAAATAAAGAGCTGCGTTTTAATGTCCGGTGAATAAAAACGATAACCATAAAGGTTCACAAAGCTCTTCTTACACTAAACGCTTACCGGAGGCGTGTAGACAGTGGCGTTTTCTCGGCGTCTTCCCTCACTACTGACATCGAGGACGGAAGTCCCTCGTTTATGTTAATACAGGAAACTTGACTCTCCCTGAAAAGACGGACTGAGACATTGACCGATGGCGGCCATGTCAAAAGGTGCTGTTTAACATTTAGTTGCCTACATTATCTACAGTACCTGCAGTAACTATATTCAAATAATACACGGAGTGTTTCCTCCTATTAACAACGTGGACAAAAGTCCTTCATTAAAGAGAAAATTGATAATCTGATACTTCCGAGATAAAGCGCAGACGTAAGCGTACACGTATGTTAATCCTATCTAAAGGGATGTTCTCAATTGATTCCCTGTGGGTTATAAACTATCGGGAGCATATTGAACAGATGGCTTTAAAATTATTATAGATAGAAAGACTACATTCAGATGATACGTGGAATCATATCTATTCATTTATATGGCCAATGCAGGTGATAACGAATAAAGTAAAATAAAATAAAAAAGACGGTGAATACTTAGAGATGTTGATAACTAGATTCTGCTCTGACTCCGTAGTCCCGGTTTTTTCGCTTGTTCTTTCTCTTTTTCTTTCTCTTTTGCCTTGTCCTCTTCTTGTCTTTTGTCGCCAGGCTGAGGTGTAATTAGTTCCGGTGGTTTGGCAAGGCTCGTGTCCTGTTCTAAAAAAGGGTCTGAAACCGATGCGGATGCCAGATCGATTGTAACGGTTTTCCCAGTATCTTTTTTGTGTAGTTGTTCCTGCGGTAAAGGTTGTCTAGCTGTACTAGTTTCACTGTCTGAGACCACGCTTTCTTGGGATGAGGTTGTTTGTTGTTTCTTCCCCGTGAAACGTCTTTTTGCATAGACTTCTGCCCATGTGTAGGCCTCGTTCAACTTATAGTCTATGGTGTCTCGCTTAAACTTGCGTAATTTTGTCTCCTCCAGTTCCTTGCCGTAAAATTACAGACCCTAATGCCAGATGGGCTTAATGACAAATTGGACATGATATGTTTCCTTTAGTTTATACTAGATATTGCAGCTAATTTCCCACAGGGTATAACCTGCACAGTGGTACTTTGATTAAGTTGGTATACATACAGTGTCGCATAGTGATTTCAGAAATGATCTAATTGTTGGTTGAATTATTTTACTTTGACAACAAAAGAATGTATATATGATTAACTGATCTCTGATTGATCATTTTCACTCTCTTTTCCTTTTCTATTCATCTTTTTTATTTTATTTTACTTTATTCGTTATCACCTGCATTGGCCATATAAATGAATAGATATGATTCCACGTATCATCTGAATGTAGTCTTTCTATCTATAATAATTTTAAAGCCATCTGTTCAATATGCTCCCGATAGTTTATAACCCACAGGGAATCAATTGAGAACATCCCTTTAGATAGGATTAACATACGTGTACGCTTACGTCTGCGCTTTATCTCGGAAGTATCAGATTATCAATTTTCTCTTTAATGAAGGACTTTTGTCCACGTTGTTAATAGGAGGAAACACTCCGTGTATTATTTGAATATAGTTACTGCAGGTACTGTAGATAATGTAGGCAACTAAATGTTAAACAGCACCTTTTGACATGGCCGCCATCGGTCAATGTCTCAGTCCGTCTTTTCAGGGAGAGTCAAGTTTCCTGTATTAACATAAACGAGGGACTTCCGTCCTCGATGTCAGTAGTGAGGGAAGACGCCGAGAAAACGCCACTGTCTACACGCCTCCGGTAAGCGTTTAGTGTAAGAAGAGCTTTGTGAACCTTTATGGTTATCGTTTTTATTCACCGGACATTAAAACGCAGCTCTTTATTTATTTGTAGTGTATGAGGAAACCGAGTGTAAGCGAGATTCCGTGAACTACTAAAGGACTCGCAGGTAAAATAACGCCCTATATCTTGAATTGTGTTACAGGGTGGTTCTATGTACAAGAGAGTTTTCAATGCTCGCTACTTTTCATTTTTATCTTGTTAGATTTCCCTATAGCATCGCTGATAAGAAGCCCAGACTTTGAGGTGAGCATAGAGCCTTGTGCTCATTACATGGTGAATAAACCCTTGTGGTTAACTGATAACCCCTTGTGGTTAAATGACTATAATTTATTGGATTACTCATGGCAGGTCCGTGTTTTTGATTTATTTATAGGTAGTGGTTTTTCAACTACCGGACATAAGGTAACTACATATAAGCACTAGGTGACATCTTGTGCTGTCTTTAGCGTTATTCATGGATACTTATTTGATCACATATATTCCTTTAGATCTTCCCTAAACTATGCAGATCACGCAACGAGTTTGCAACCAGTTATTTAGGTAAGGAAATGCCATATCAACTTACATAGTAAATTACTACTCTTCTTTAAGCATCGTCACTAAAGAGGTTTCCTTTTCTTTTCTTTCCTTTCATAGGCCCCTGACGAAGGGGTTCGTAACCCCGAAATGCATTGGGTTGTATATATAATTGTGTTGCGTATAAAAATTTGTGGAAAATGTTTGATATGACATGTAAACTGTATATTTCGTATACATACATTGTATTTGACTATGTTACATGTGTTTAAAATGAAATGATGAAAAACCAAAGCATATGGATTAAAACGTAATAATTTGAAAACTTTGAAAATATTATTTAGTTAGTGCGCACTGGAGTCCTTGTGATCTAGTGATCCCAGGCCAGATTCATTAAAATGCAACTTTAAACTAGATTGAATTAGCATACACATAGCACAAGTTGTTAGCATTATTAATTTATTTATGGAAGTGTGACTTCACGGGTTTAAACAGATTTCTGTTTTCTATCCCGCTCCATCAACTCCCTCATCTGGTGATTAACAAATCACCACACCACCACCCAAAATTTAGCAAAAATTTTATCTAAGATGAACATGATTCAATTTCACCTGTGTTAGTATTTCTAAAGACTTATCTCATCAGTTTATCTACAATTCTCATATTGAGTTTTAAGAAACCCCTCTAGTTCTATTTCTTTATCTTGTGTAACATACAACTAAGCTTCAATAAAAATGTTGCAAAAACTATAACTAATAAAGTGTCAGTATTACACTATGTTTGTCTTGACTAGCTGAAACTTTGCTTGTCCTATTGACCTTAAACTTCTCTTTGTTAATTTCTAAAGGAAAAGTAACCTAAATTAACCAAAGCAGAATTATTAGGAGCATATATATCAGAGACATCTTACAACATTTTTAAAATTAAGCATCTTCAGCTTGTTGAATGTATTTTCATTAAGCTTGCAAAGAAAAATAAAACAAAAATTTTAAAATTTTTACCTAAATTTTCTAAAAATTTCTAACACCCCCCTTTTTCAATTTTTTTTTTTTTTTTTTTTTTTTTTAAACCTTCTAACAGTTTTTCTTCGACCTAATGTCACAAATTAATTTTTCAGCTAACAGAATTTCTTCGACCTTGTGTCATCTAACAAGATTTCTTCAGCCTTATGCCAAAAACAGAAAACCTAAAATTTAACAGGTATGCACTTCAATCATTGTCACTTTTGTTTTCAATCTCTTTTTGACTCTCATCATTTACCTCCACTACAGGTATCACTTCTATTTTCTTTCCTGCCTCACTTTTCTTTTCAGAATCTTTTTGACTTGATTTTTCATCAATCTGTTTCTTTGATCTGTATCTCAATCTGAATTTTAGGCCTTCATTTTTTTCTGGCCAGTTATCACTTTTTCTTAGTAATTTCTTCTTTTGCTTGGTCACATTACATTCTGTTCTCCAAGCTCCTTTTCTGAATTTTCTTATTTGAAAATCTTCATCACTCTCATCAGTTTCAGTGTCAGAAATTTTCATTCTGGACTCAGGTACTTCTTTACTCAGCAGCTTCACTCCGTTAGGAACATCATCTTTGTAGCTGGTACTTGGCAATTCATTTTCCTTTTCAATTACCTTCAACTTCCCAGTTTCAAAATTCCTGTTCCTGCTTTCAGAGCTACTTTCCTGCTTTTCAATACTCTCCTGGTCTTGAATCACAATCTGATCACATTCTTCTTCTGCTTCTTTTTCTGGCAGATTTCCATCATTTTCTGAGTCTTCAGTCACAACTTTCAAGTCTTCTTTAATCAAGGCTTGTTTTCTATTCTTGTTCTCCAGATGTCGACCAACTTGTCGACCTTCAAGATCTGGATTCTCTTCAGGCTCTTCTTCAGAATCTGAATCATCAATTGTGACACTATCCTCATCAGGATTTTCAGGTGTAGTTACACGAAAAGTATGGCCAGTGTCAATCCACCTCTTCAGTCTTTTACACTTCTCTGCATTTGTCGTGACAAGACTGACTGGCCTCCTTTTCTGCCACCTTTGCACTAGAGTATTTCTTTTAAGACGAACCTTTTTCCTCATTCTTTTTCCTGGTAACAATTCAAGTACTTGCTCTTTTTCTCTTGTTTGCACTTCAGTTTCATCTTCATCAAACACAGAAATCATTTCATCTGATAAATTCCTGCAGTTCTCCAAATTGATGCTATCATTGATAGGCATCATTCTTTTCTCTGGTATAAATGTCTGTCTCATGACCTTGTCCATCATAATCTCACGTGGACTTAAATCTGTCTTTTTATCAGTAGTGTTTCTCAGAAAAATCAAAACAAGTGGAAGAACATCTGTCCACTTTGTACCTGCAGCTAGGCACATTTTTGCATTTCTATCTTTTATAGTACCGTTCTCTTGCTCCTCAACATCTGAAATTTCTGTTCTATCTGTACAATGGAGCAATCTGTTTTCAATATGTCTTTTGCCATCTGCTAAATTTGCAACAGTAATTGTATCATCATGTCGCATCTGAAATGTTTCAACCCATTTTGTAATCAAACAGTAAATCACAAAAATGTAGCACAGTTTTTTATGCAGTGCCATCTCACAGAAATCCATTTGTAATCTGGTCAATGAACCACTCTCCTGTAATTCTGTTCCCAATCTCACAATTGTTTTCTTAATTGTGTTCACTTGCTGACAAGTCAGACACATCTGGTAAAGAAATTCTACAAATCCATGGTACATTCTGTCTATGTCAGTAATCATGCTATTTGGTAAAACTACTCTGTCATCTTTGTGTATCCAAATCTCATCCTCATCTCGCTGTTTATAATCTGTTCTCAACCATGTGTTTCTCATCCATGTGTTTTTCTCCTCATGAGTTGCTTCATCTTGTAAGCCTTTGACTCCTTGCCATGTTTCAACTACAGCTGTTAGTATTGGTGAACTCAAAGCATGTTCATCATTCATTTTGTATGCTGCACATATCACGACAGCAAACCTTTCTGCCAATTGAATATCATCAATCAATCTTTTATTTAAATTTGCATTTCTGAAAAGTGAGCCTGCAGAAGTCAATGTTTCAATCTGTTGATCAATTGCATCCTTTACTTTGATGTCTTCACTCAAAAGAACATCATTTTTATACCAATATTCTGGAAGTGCATTTAATCCTTTTGGACTGTTTTCCTGTTCTTTATTTAATCCTGTATCTGTTTTGTCTGTCTGTTTATTAACAAAATTTTGCAATGGCAATGAAGCCATCTTAATCTGCTGACTCATTACCTGTCGCTGTATTTGTAGCTGTTCATTCAACTCATTTATTTCAATCTCCTTTTCCTTTGAACATAATGTTGACTCATCAGACTGTGTCAATTTAATCAGATCAGTATCAGACTTCTCACCTGCTAGAACTGAAGTCATCTCTGTTTCTTGCTGAATTGCAATCCCTACTAGTTCAATCTCAAGTACAATAGAATAAACCTTTTCAGTTAATGGGACCTTTAAAACTGCGGAACTAATTTCATCCTTTCCCAGCACAGGGACTAGTTCTGTTTCCATAATTTTCATGGACTCCTTTAAATTACTTGATGAATTTATATGATCAGGAATATTAATTCCAGATGTATCAATCATTTCATCATGTTTTTCAATTGCATTAATTTTAGTAGAAGTCTGAGCTGGCACTTTATCAATTTGATCTGACACTTTTGGCGTTACATTTACCTGTTCTGGGGGTCTTCTTGAATTCCTGTTCTGATCAATATTTACAACATCAATTTTACATTGATCAATATTTTCTATTCTGACACTTTTATTATTTATTTTCGCTAATTTGGGAATCTTTAATTTACTCTCGCATTTGGCAACAACCTTTTTCATTTTCTTGTACAAGGAAGACATTTTCTTTAAATAATTTGGGAAATGTACTCTCTAAATTTGCCTTACAGCGTTTGCTAATTAATTAATTAATTAATTTAACACTATCAGGTGTAGAAAACCTTATAATTTGGTCAATTTAATATATCTCCTAATTTTACCTGTATCACTAATTTTTATAAACCTGGAAAGAAAAATTAATTTGCAAAAACACAATATAATATTTAATTTGCAACAATCAAAACACTTAAATGTCATTAGCTATTTTCAAATTGTATTTATTTGCACTTACACACCTTCTGCATCATATACCTGTGGAAAAATAAAACCTACTCTGTTTGCCTTTAATTTAAAAACTTTTAGACTCCTTTAACAATAAAATCAATAATATATAATGTTCACAAACCGCTATGAAATAGGAAGGAATTTTAAAACAGTAATTTTTATTTTATGCAAATCTACTCAACAAACGATATTCACATTATCAGTCTTTAAAAACAATAGTGTGATTAAAATCAAAGCAGATGCCTAGTTAATTACAGCATTATAAATGTCTTGGTCAATCAATGCACTGCTTGACCGTGATATTCCAGATACTTTTAGTTAATCAATATACAACAAACCCTTCCCTCTGGGACACACTCTATCATTACAGGCCTCTCTCTCTTCTCTGTTTAAAACAGCCTTTCCCTCTCAATGAGAGTCCATACACTATTCACAACACTCGCCAGCCGCCACTATTCAGAAAGGAAACCTCTTTTCCGAAATACTCATTTACCATAAGCCACTCGGTAAGCAGTGTCAACACGCATCAGTAGATGACTCACACAATTAAATAATCTCCAACTCTCCCATTAAAACCATAGCGCAGCAAGCAAGTATTTTTGCTAACAGTCTTTCTCACCCGCTTGCCACAAATTAGCTGTGACACAAAACAATAGGGCGGCGAGGAAGAAAATCCAAAGTTACCTTTTATAATGTACTCGGCAATTACTTTTAAACAACAGCGTACCTCAGCCAATCATAGGACTGTTTATAATGTTTTAACCAATCACAGCACAGCCTTTTACTGTGATACACATCAACACCACTGTTCTCTTCCTCCCCTATGTGCAAACATCAGCTCTTGACAAACTCCTTCTTCAAATAGCGCGGCAAGCAATCGTTTATTCTTCAATTATGTTTACTATACAGTAGCACCGCCTATCAGCTAGTCTCTCCACTATCGGTAAAGTTCCAGCCGATCACACAACGCGGCTTCGCTGTTATTTGCCAGAATTTCCAGCCAATCACAGCTCTCCCCTCAATGCCTCCTCCAATCACATCACTACTCGCCCTATACTGCCTTACAGTCTTTTTCTCTTCTCTCGTGCTTAAAACAATATATAATAGCGCAATATAGAGGGAACTGAAACGGGGATTTATTTCTACATTTGAGTTTGTTTTGAAAACTTAGGGACACTTGTTAAATATTAATGCAATTTTCAGCAGGCAACCACTCTGAATATAGTAGAGCTGTCAACGAATCACAGCGCAACACTGCTGTGACGCTGCAACACTCCTAGCCAATCAGGGCACAGCTCCTTGATGACGCGACGGGACTTCCACAAATGGAAGCACGGCTCCTCAGTAACACAATCTAATAATGTGTGGACCCCCCACAATTAGAAGCGCATTTCTCTCACGCGCTAGCACCAAACCTTAACAATCTCAATGTGTACAAAGGCAGGCTTTGCCCAATGAAAACACAGCCACAACCCTTGCTGACAGTTTCTTACAATAATGTATTAGTTGTGACAGCTGTAGAGTATTCTTATATTTGTTTTAAACGATAACTCGCCTCAGATAATTTTAGCGCTGTTGGTTATATTCAATTAGTTACAGGGCCACTTCATTGTCATTCACTGAAGTCGGAATCAAAGAATACTCATTGGAAAAGCCTCGCCCAATCAGAGCGCGGCTCACGGAGCCTCGCCCAATCACAGCGCGGCTCACGGAGCCTCGCCCAATCACAGCGCGGCTCTGTCTATGACGCGTCGGCCTCTGGACCAATGGGAGCGCGGCGGCTGACGTAGACAGCCGCTGCAGCTCGCAGCTCTCTCACTCGCTCCAGCCCCCCTCCTTCACAAAATGCTCGCGCGACACAGTTAGCTTTAATTTAAAGCATTAGCACACATCTAGCAACCAAATTAAAACGGGGAATATTTGTAAGATGTAAATAAAATTTAAGCAACAACGCCTTTCCTTGTCCTAATGCTCTAAACTTCTTCAATTCGTTTTCAGCGCGGTTCTACAATGACGCGCCAAATTTTGCAATCAATTAGAGCGCTACTGCCCACACAGTCATTGCGGCTCTCAGCTCCTCGCTGCTGCTCTTAACACTTCGCGCCTTGCCTCCCCTTTCTACCATTAAGATACACAATAATGCTTTAAGGAAAGGAACCAAAACGGGCATTTAACTTTATTTTAGAGTATGTTCGTGAAAAAATTTTGAGAACACTAGATAATTGTTAACATTTTTCGACAGACTTCCATTCTAAACACTGAAGCTCTGTCAACAAATCACAGCGCAATTCCACTGTGACACTCTAACCAATCAGGGAACAGCCCTGTTATGATGCTACGGCCTCTTAACCAATGGGAACACAGCTCTTTTATGACGAGTCGGGATCTGAGCCAATAGAAAGGCGGCTCCTTCGTTCCCAACTCCGTTTTTATTTCAGTCTTTTCCTCTCGCGTTTAGCTATTATAGCGAGGAAAACAAAAGCGGTGGCTTAAATTTATGTTCAAGTGTGCTCTTGTTATATATTGGAGATCAGTCCATACAAACAGCAAATCCACTAAGACCTACCCTTTAATATAAATTTAACCTTTAGGAACACTTGCTAAATAATTACGGTATAGCTCTGCTTTGATGCCATTATATGTCAACCAATCAGGAAGCTATTCTATGATGACAAGCCCAATCAGAGTGCGGCTTTGCTCAGACACTCCTGACATCTTTAGCCAATCAGGGGGCAGCTTTTTTATGACAAACCAGACGCTCTAGCCAATCCGAGCGCGGCTGTTTCTGACGTAAGCAGCTGCTGCAGCTTCAGTCTCTCCCCACACGGTCTCACTCTTAAAACAGCCCCTCCCTTACAATTTTTCGAACGGGGCACTTTTCAATGGTTTAAAATTAGCGCGCAGTGCTTTTAAGTGCATTTAAACAACGCACAACTTTTTAGAAAGTCTTAGAATGGTACAGACTTTTACCTAGAACATTCCTAAGTACCTTAGAATTACCTTTGGTACAATTTTGTAAATACATAAAACGAACTCATCTGTTTGTTTCACTATTTAGGATAGTTTTACATGCATTCAAGTATTCTCATTCTCGGAATATAAGGCGCTATTCCCATAGAATATTTTTCATTTGCCAGTAGAGTAACTCTTACCCTACCCTTCTAACACGTAAAATATGAACTCATTTTCCTCTGAACGCACCGCGAAGTGACAGTTCTAAGAGTTCCACTTGAACATACCTTACAAAACAATCACGCACTTTCACACTGAAAATTCCCTAACTTCAGTCACACATGAAATCCGTACAGGACTCTAACCTGTTTATAGAAATCATGCACCGTTAGCAAAATAACACCGTTATCCGTACAGGGCTCTCACCTGTTTATAGATATAAAACATGTACCCGTACAGGACTCTAACCTGTTTATAGATAATCATGCACCGACATTACCCTGCCCTTCACTCAAGCTCGAATATAACTAATACTCTTATCACAGTGAGTTTTATGGAAGGCGCTTTGTCCCTATTCTCATGCTGCTCTAATTTCTTAGAAAACCCTCACTATTACAAGATTCACACCTAGCCCTAAAACTGTGTTGCACGGCGACAACACTGTATTGCACGGCGACAATACCTCTGGTACACGGCGATACCAACAGTGATACTCGGCGATATCACAGAAACAGATCAGATGTCTTGTGTGACTGCCTTCTCATCACACAAACTGTACCGGTACAACTCACATATATCACAAAACAAACAAACTCAACATGTGTTAAAATTTAATCCTATGAATTTACCAACATATATGTATCATGCATGTAACATGTATGTCAAAAACAACATATATAAACCATCCTCTGCTACCATGAAATTGATCCAGCGCTCTCACCAAAATATTGCACAAATGACACTATCTACTACCACCAAACTTACAATACAACACTAGGCCCATATCAACAATAGAGCGACTGAATCATGAGGCGATAAGATCTAAATATAGTTGTTTAAACTATCTACAATAATCAAGACCAGCTTGTCATTTTAGAAAGTTTATTTAAACACATCTAGGAAAACTTAGGTTTTGGTATTTTATTAAACAAGCATTAGAAAATGTCATAAAGAAAGATTTATTCAGTATTAATAAAAAGAGCATAAATCAAGAATTATTATTCATTAGCAGGAATAAGTAAAATTAAGCATTTCCAAAATCCTAACTATATCTCTGTCTCTACCCTCATCACTTAGTAATAAAGTAATTAATAAAAACTCCTGTCCTCACGTGTAAAGTCCATCAGCATAACATCGTCCTCCAGAATTTCTCGAGCGTAAGCCAACTATGTGTTCTCTGAACCTATTCTTATACCCTAAATTAAGCTGAGCTAACTATTTTTCACATTCCAACAGACGAATTCTAGTTCTCCATTGGCTGAGCCACCTCGTACCACAGTGAACTGTGACACCTCCTTCTTACATGCCCGGGCAAATTCACTAGTTCATTGTTCATTTAGAAGTCTTGGCAGTTCTTCCTTAGGCTGCTACATTTTGTAGCGAAAGCTTCCTTTTAACCTTGAGCCAGTCAGCTCTGAACTCCCGTGGCACGTTAGCAAACGTTAGCAAATTTCTCCAAAGAGTCATCTTTTTAGCAGTTCAATCCAAAACCTTTCAAAATAAAAGCTCAGAGGCCTTTTCCATCCTTCTCAGAATTATTTTCACTTGAGCCATTTTCATCATTAGGCCTCTTTTCAAAGAGCGTCAATTTTCTGCGCCACCTCTCCTGCGCCACTTTTAAAAGTGTACTATTTTCCTGCAGCCATCTCTAAACTTCATTTGTAAAACTATTATATAAACAAACACAAAGAATAATTAATAAAAGAAATACAGTTTGTTCTGTTGCCTCCCATCATTGCTAATAATTAACCCATTAGTCTAAATTACCTAGCAGTAAAGCACAAATAAAGCAGCATTTTATATCTACCAGTCTTCATGAATCCATAAAACCTTATGTGCACCTAGAATAGTAGGAATGACATCACATATACAAGGAAAGCAAAATAAGCACATGCCATTATTTTAAAAACAGCTGCTATTAGTTATGACATGACAATAGACAAGATTAATTTATTATTTTCCACATACATAAGAATGCAACATAATGCACATTTATGAGCACACATGTTAGTTTCCCACGTGTCTTTTGTGAAAATGCAACTTTAAACTAGATTGAATTAGCATACACATAGCACAAGTTGTTAGCATTATTAATTTATTTATGGAAGTGTGACTTCACGGGTTTAAACAGATTTCTGTTTTCTATCCCGCTCCATCACCACTCCGGTAGAAAGAGACTGATTGCAGACCTTACGGAGTGTGGGAAACAACTCGGCCTCAAACTCTTTCCAGATTTTATGAGGTATCGGATCAAGCGGAGACCCAGACGGAATACCACGTGCCAGCCTGCTGAAATCCTCCACTGCCAGAGGCACAAACTCAGAAAGATGATTAACGCCCACCCATTCAGAAATGGCACAGGGATCCACCAAGCCCTTCTCCACAGTATCCCCACTGCCCATATCTACTGAAGATACAACCCCAGGCTGTTGATGATACCCCCCAAGTCATCAATAATGGTTTTGATTTTATCATGAAAGAACCTAGCCAGGTTCTTGCAGAGCTCTTGAGAGGGGGGTATCTCATTCTTAGAACAGTCAGGACTAAAAAGGCTGTTCAAGATGTTAAAAATGCTTCTGGAGCTGTTGAGGGCATCAAGAATCACCTTAGAAAAGTATTCCGCCTTAACCCTGTTATCTCCTTTTTGTAGCCCACAATCTTAGATTTCCAAATGAGCTTGTCCTTATCCAAATATCCTCATCTCCACTTCCTCTCTCCTATGATTGTTTAAAGGGGCGAGTAAGTCTAAAATCGATATAATCTTCGAGCAGAGAGAAGCATAATTCTCTCCTACCTGCTTGCCTGGTGAAAAACAATCCTGTACCTGAAACAGAGGAACAGGGCCCCTTTTACGCACGAGAGTCTTCCAGTCTCTACTGAGCTACTCGCTCATAGAGCCTAATGCCCTAGTGTTGTGAGTAGCAAATTTCACAAAGAATTTGATCTGTCCAATCCATAGGTAAAATGTCCCCAATAGTATGAAACATGGGCCTCTGAAAAAATTAAATCAAGCAGGTGCCCACCTTTATGAGTGGCCTTAGACACCTGCTGAAGAAGGCCAAGGCCTTCGCACGAACGAAAAATATTAAAATAGCCTGTGTCGAGGGAACCATTCAACCAAAGATTGAAGTCTCCCAGGATTACCAATCTACGGTGGGTGGTGGCCATATTGGTAAAAGTTTCCTATAATAGTTGCTGCTGATAAACATTAAAAATCCCAGGGGGTCTATAGCAAATAATCCCAGATAAAATATGACCATGTGCATTCTTAATATCAAAGCCAAATAATTCGAATCCTGCAACTACATCAATGTCAATGGTGACCAGGTTCAACGTGTCTTTGTAAATCACATCGACCCCTTCACCCCTCCCATTCAATCTAGGTTTATGGCAGATTTTATAGCCAGGCAGACAGACCGAGCCAGGATCGACCTCACAATCAAGGTGAGTTCCAGTCTCCGTCATGAATAAGGCATCAAGCTCATGAGATTCAAGCAGCAGCTGAATTTCCACTCTGTGCTTAGGCAATGATCTAACATTAAGAAGCCCACAAGCAAGAAGGCCATTAACCAAAAAGTCTGCAAATGAGAAGCAGATTCAGCAAAACAGAGTGCCCCTTATCACTACCCTGCTCTCCAATGTAATGAAGTTCTTCACGGGAATAGCTTCTGGGACCACCCCTATTGTCTAAACCCAGGGGAACCACAAAAGGGGTAGCATGGCTGGCGCTGAGCGCGTCCTTGGTGCGGACAGGCACAGACGGGCTTGCCTTTGGCATGCCTTTAGTGCGCCACCGGCGCGCCAGCGTCGGGTTTTAATGCAGCCAAGATGTGGAGAGCATGGGAAGCTAGGCCGCTAACTCCACTTACTCCCAAGATTGCGGGTCCTCTCGCATGGATGGACCCAGCAAATCGAGGAGAGCGGGAGGTTCTAGCGAGAGGGAGGAAGGCAAAGACACCCCCTATGCATCCAGAATAAAGTGCAGGTAAATGTAATTTAAAAGCAAAAACAAATAAAATATTAAAAACGGCGAAGAACCGCAAAGTCAGCTCCTCACCACACTCAATCATACAGCCTCAGAACTGCCAATCAACGCTGCGCGCTCGCGCCAGCGTCGGGTTTTAATGCAGCCGAGACGCGGAGAGTGTTGGAAGCTAGACCGCTAACTCCGCTTACTCCCAAGATGGCGGGTCCGCTCGCACTGACGGACCCCGCAAATCGAGGAGAGTGGGAGGTTCTAGCGAGAGGGAGGAAGCCAAAGTCACCCCCTATGCATCCAGAATCAAGCTTAAATGGAGCACATCAGAGACACCAGGCAGGCAATACGATTACCAGCTCGTCAATGTAAAACTGCAACAAGTGCACAAAGCAGTGTTTGCATTGTGCAATGCTTATATGTTTCTAGCCTATTATATCCAATATCAGGCTTGGCTGCTGTTGACAGGCCCAGGCTGGATTTGACAGCAGAAGAAGGTTTCACAAGCATTTTGCTGCCAAACTTCACTGGTTTGAGAGAGAGGACACATCAATGCATTGTCCACACAAAGGGAGAGCAGGTGTACTGCCTCTGCATAGAAAAAATATACAAGACAGATATTAAAGAAAAGTCCACACATCCCACCACGCACCCTGATAAAGTGATCCTAGTGGTATTTGCTTTAAGCAGCAGAGGTAAACCTCTCGCAAGATATGTTCGCTGAGCTATCTCTCAGTCTACCTGAAGCCAGGCATCCAACGCCCGAGCAGTCCCTCAGGTGACAAGATTTCACCACCAAAGGACGAAATCCGCAGGCCATCATTTCTGCTCAATTTCTTCTGATGTTGGCACCATCCGGCCTTCAGTGCCCGCGGGGCACGTGCAAAGTACATTGAAAATCTATTCATGCAAGATATGAGTTGAGCTGTTACTTATAAAGTGCAATGAACGCCCCAAGGCATCTCGATGCTGAACTGACTAACAACATCAGAAAAGATATGGAGATAATCAACAACACAGAGGGATTCTAAGAGCCTTCCTAGGCATGGAATGGTCCACTGTTTATCAAGGGCCAAGGCAGAGTGCGTTCCAGGTAACGGAAGCAACGAAAGGGAAGGACATCCCCTCAACCCTACCTGCCCTAAGTGACCCTCCCTAACCCAGGGAATCGATAGCAGGAGGGAAGAGCCAATACGAAGGGACCGCCTAGACTTGAAAGCAAAAATATTAGCAGTCTGGCCCATTTCATAGTAGGATCTTTGTTACGCTATGTTAATTTAACTTATAATGCGCATGAATCACCCTGGGAGGGGTGTCTCAGGGCAACAGTGACCACGAGCAAAGCAGCCCTATCATAGGCACAGCTCAGTCTTGAGAAGCTTTCTGAACTAAAGGTGGTCAGTGCACTTCTGTATGTGCATGTGTGGCTTATTCCAGTAGTAGGGGGCCAAGTAAGAGAACCCTCTACTTGTAGCTTGCTTTCCTAATTCAGGCAATAGTGAGAAATGATTTGACGGTAGATCCATCCCCTTCCAGGCTTATGACGAGCTCAGCTCGTCATGCTGCACAGTGGACCTGTGCTCAGGATGAGCTGAGCTCGTCATAACTGCTGCAGCCCTCCCACGCACCGTTAATTCCCCGCCTGTGCAGGCGTTCTACAGGAGTGGGCGGAGTCGTGATGTGTCCAGCTCGTCATGAGCACAGCTCCACTGTGCAGTATGACGAGCACTGAGGCGCTAAGTTCGCCCCCCGCACAGGAATTAGCCCCACATGTAAGGGGTTAAAGATCTGCCGGCTGGTAAGGAATAAGCTTCTCAGCCAGGTAGTAGGTCCTCTGCCCTTCAGATCCGCTGCAGATCTTCAAGATGATTCTCTAGTCTGTAGCAGCGCCAAGACGCCTCCGGGCATTTGAGCGCTATACAAATCCAAAATCATATCAAATCAAATCTTACACACAGGAAGCCAATGAGGTGAAAGTAAGAGGGGAGTAGAGCTGATCTGGCAGGCATATTTTGGAATGAGGGGGGCCACTGAATTTTAGACCACTTGAAGTTTAGCAAGTAGTGAATCATTTGTGGCGGCTAGGAGGGCATTGCAAAAGTCCAGAGACTGAGGGGGTCATTAGGATGACGGACTGACTTAGTCCGCCAGCCATCCTATCGGTCATTGGGACCGCTCGCTATAAGGGCAGGGGTCCCGTGGGGGGTATTAGGATGCGCCCGCCACTGTGGCGGGCGCATCCTGCCTTTTTAGCATTGTGGTGGGCGGTGCTCTCAGTACTGCCCGCCACAATGCTAAAAATGCACGAATGCATTTGCATTAACAAAGCAGCAGGCACCGCATGGTGCCTGCCTACCACAGGTATCCCCCGTGTGCACCCCCCATCTCTCCTTCACTCCGGTGGCCCGCAGGGGGCCCCTGAAGTGAAGACCGCATGCCTTTCCGAAGTCATCTGTTTTGGCCCATCATAATATGGCTGGCGGTGTCTAATAGACACCGCCACCATATTAAACCTTTTACGCCCCGGCCGCAAGGTGACCGGGGCAGAAAAGCGGCGGACGGTCTTTCCATCCGCCGCGGACCTCCAGCCATCCTAATGTGGCGGGGGGTCATTTCAGTGCGGATGGCGGGCAGATTGCCCCCGCCAGGCCGGCGGTGGCTACCGCCAGCTTGGCGGGGCCAATCCGACCGCCATCCTAATGGGCCCCTGAGAGTGGGAGTAGAGGAAAAACTCTGCACAACAGACTCATCATATGAAAGCAGGTGCCAGTGGTAGCCACTAGCTGAACTTTCATAGTTAGAGTCCGGTCCAAGTGACCGCCCAGATTCTGTTGGCCACCAATCCGGGGACCAGAGCAGTTGAGCTCTACCTGAGAGAAAGGTCTCTTTTTTGCTGGCATTTAACTGGAAAAGGTACTCTGTCATCTCAGCCAAGATAGCTTTCATGGGCAAAGCAGGGCACCCTCTAATGGATCCTTCTAGGAACTGCAACCAGTGCAGCTTCCAGCAGCTGCAGGGAACCTATCAAATCTCTTTTATTTAATGACCATTCTCACTTGCATATTATGAACGCCTTGAAGCTTGTAAATAGCTGATTCAGGGAGGCCAATGTAGCAACCACTGGAATGTATAGGTCAAGGAGGAAGGTGGAAATGCCATTGTTGTAATCTTGTCTGATGTCATTCTGATGTACAGCCCAATGGGCAATCTTAGAGCCAAAACCACACCTTGTGCTCATCCGGCTGCTTCTAGTAACTGGTGCCCTTTAAGATGTTTTGAAAGCTGGTGAATTCACTAATAAAAACACTCCCTTTTCTTGACAATCATTCACCGACTCATACCATCCATACGAGATAACTTCTATTTTGATAGTTCAAGTTTTCTTGCCAGTTAGCATGTATGCACTTTCTCTAAAAACGGAAAACAGTATCATGTAAGAATTAAAGTCTAATTTATTATATTTAAAAATACAATATAATATGCACAATATTACATTATGCTGGATAAAAAAAAGAAATTATCCAACATTTTAAAATTGCTTTCGAATATTGAAATATCAGAGCACATCAATCCCATCACAATCTGATTCACGTCTTCAGGTTATTATGTATAGCAATAAATACTTCACATCCAGAATGAAGTAAAAAGCAACAATTAAAATGACTCAAATTTTATTGTCAAATGACATCAAAGTCAAATCTATAACTTAACTAGATTTGACATTGATGCCTCACAGATCCTGTCACTGCCTCACAGGCTCCAGCACATCCTCACAGGCTCCTGTACTACCCCACAGGTTCCTGCGCTTCCTCACATCCTCCTGCACCACTTCACAGGCTCCTGCACTGCCTCACAGATTCCGTCGCAGCCTCATAGGCTCCTGCACAGCTTCACAGTGATCATATAAGCCAACTGAGTTTTCATAACATAAAATATGTCATTTCCCACAGTGTACTTTAACTTACATCAATGTTTTATTTAAGATGTGTGCATTATATTTCGGTGTGAGGCAGTGCAGGAACCTGTGGGGCTGTGCAGGAGTCTGTGAGGCAGTGCATGAGCCTGTGAGGCAGTGCAGGAGCCTGTGAGGCAGTGCAGGGGCCTGTGAGGCAGTGCAGGAGCCTGTGAGGGAGTGCAGAGGCATGCGAGGCAGTGCAAGAGCATGTGAGGCAGTGCAGGAGCATGTGAGGCAGTGCAGGATCATGTGAGGCTGTGCAGGAGCATGCGAGGCAGTGCAGGAGCATGTGAGGCAATGCAGGAGCCTGTGAGGATGTGTAGGAGCATGTGAGGCAGTGCAGGAGCCTGTGAGGCAGTGCAGGAGCCTGTGAGGGAGTGCAGGAGCCTGTGAGGCAGTGCAGGAGCCTGTGAGGCAGTGCAGGAGCCTGTGAGGGAGGGCAGAAGCATGCGAGGTAGTGTAGGAGCATGTGAGGCAGTGCACGAGCCTGTGAGGGAGTGCAGAGGCATGCGAGGCAGTGCAGGAGCCTGTGAGGCAGTGCAAGAGCATGTGAGGCAGTGCAGGAGCATGTGAGGCAGTGCAGGAGCATGTGAGGCAGTGCAGGAGCATGTGAGGCAGTGCAGGTGCATGTGAGGCAGTGCAGGAGCATGTGAGGCAGTGCAGGATCATGTGAGGCAGTGCAGGAGCCTGTGAGGCAGTGCAGGAGCCTGTGAGGCAGTGCAGGAACCTGTGGGGTAGTGCAGGAGCCTGTGAGGATGTGCAGGAGCCTCTGAGGCAGTGACAGGATCTGTGAGGCAGTGCAGGAACCTGTGAGGTAGTGCAGGAGCCTGTGAGGATGTGCAGGAGCCTGTGAGGAAGTGCAGAATCATGTGAGGCTGTGCAGGAGCCTGTGAGGATGTGCAGGAGCCTGTGAGGCTGTGCAGGAGCATGTGAGGCAGTGCAGGATCATGTGAGGCAGTGTAGGGGCATGCGAGGTAGTGCAGGATCATGTGAGGCTGTGCAGGATCATGTGAGGCAGTGCAGGAGCATGTGAGGCAGTGCAGGATCATGTGAGGCAGTGTAGGGGCATGTGAGGTAGTGCAGGATCATGTGAGGCTGTGCAGGAGCGCGTGAGGCAGTGCAGGGTCATGTGAGGCAGTGCAGGGGCCTGTGAGGCAGTGCAGGATCATGTGAGGCAGTGCAGGATCATGTAAGGCAGTGTAGGGGCATGTGAGGCAGTGCAGGATCATGTGAGGCAGTGTAGGGGCATGTGAGGTAGTGCAGGATCATGCGAGGCTGTGCAGGATCATGTGAGGCAGTGTAGGGGCATGTGAGGCAGTGCAGGATCATGTGAGGCAGTGTAGGGGCATGTGAGGTAGTGCAGGATCATGCGAGGCAGTGCAGGGGCCTGTGAGGCAGTGCAGGATCATGTGAGGCAGTGTAGGGGCATGTGAGGCAGTGCAGGATGATGTGAGGCAGTGCAGGATCATGTGAGGCAGTGCAGGATCATGTGAGGCAGTGCAGGATCATGTGAGGCAGTGCAGGATCATGTGAGGAAGTGCAGGATCATCTGAGGCAGTGCAGGAGCCTGTGAGGCAGTGCAGGAGCCTGTGAGGCAGTGCAGGGGCCTGTGAGGCAGTGCAGGAGCACGTGAGGTAGTGCAGGAGCCTGTGAGGCAGTGCAGGAGCCTGTGAGGCAGTGCAGGAGCCTGTGAGGCAGTGCAGGGGCCTGTGAAGCTGTGCAGGAGCCTATGAGGCAGTGACGGAATCTGTGAGGCAGTGCAGGATCATGCGAGGCTGTGCAGGAGCATGTGAGGCAGTGCAGGATCATGTGAGGCAGTGCAGGGGCCTGTGAGGCAGTGCAGGAGCATGTGAGGCAGTGCAGGATCATGTGAGGCAGTGCAGGATCATGTGAGGCAGTGTAGGGGCATGTGAGGTAGTGCAGGATCATGCGAGGCTGTGCAGGATCATGCGAGGCTGTGCAGGATCATGCGAGGCAGTGCAGGAGCATGTGAGGCAGTGCAGGATCATGTGAGGCAGTGTAGGGGCATGTGTGGCACTGCAGGAACATGTTAGACAGTGCAGGAGTCTGTGAGGCAGTGTAGGGGCATGTGAGGCAGTGCAGGATCATGTGAGGCAGTGCAGGATCATGTGAGGCAGTGCAGGATCATGTGAGGCAGTGCAGGATCATGTTAGGCAGTGCAGGGGCCTGTGAGGCAGTGCAGGATCATGTGAGGCAGTGCAGGGGCCTGTGAGGCAGTGCAGGATCATGTGAGGCAGTGCAGGATCATGTGAGGCAGTGCAGGATCATGTGAGGCAGTGCAGGATCATGTGAGGCAGTGCAGGGGCCTGTGAGGCAGTGCAGGATCATGTGAGGCAGTGCAGGATCATGTGAGGCAGTGCAGAAGCCTGTGAGGCAGTGCAGGCAGGAGCCTGTGAGGCAGTGCAGGGGCCTGTGAGGCAGTGCAGGAGCACGTGAGGGAGTGCATGAGCCTGTGAGGGAGTGCAGAAGCATGCGAGGCAGTGCAGGAGCATGTGAGGCAGTGCAGGATCATGTGAGGCAGTGCAGGGGCCTGTGAGGCAGTGCAGGAGCATGTGAGGCAGTGCAGGATCATGTGAGGCAGTGCAGGATCATGTGATGCAGTGTAGGGGCATGTGAGGTAGTGCAGGATCATGCGAGGCTGTGCAGGATCATGCGAGGCTGTGCAGGATCATGCGAGGCAGTGCAGGAGCATGTGAGGCAGTGCAGGATCATGTGAGGCAGTGTAGGGGCATGTGTGGCACTGCAGGAACATGTTAGACAGTGCAGGAGTCTGTGAGGCAGTGTAGGGGCATGTGAGGCAGTGCAGGATCATGTGAGGCAGTGCAGGATCATGTGAGGCAGTGCAGGATCATGTGAGGCAGTGCAGGATCATGTTAGGCAGTGCAGGGGCCTGTGAGGCAGTGCAGGATCATGTGAGGCAGTGCAGGGGCCTGTGAGGCAGTGCAGGATCATGTGAGGCAGTGCAGGATCATGTGAGGCAGTGCAGGATCATGTGAGGCAGTGCAGGATCATGTGAGGCAGTGCAGGGGCCTGTGAGGCAGTGCAGGATCATGTGAGGCAGTGCAGGATCATGTGAGGCAGTGCAGAAGCCTGTGAGGCAGTGCAGGCAGGAGCCTGTGAGGCAGTGCAGGGGCCTGTGAGGCAGTGCAGGAGCACGTGAGGGAGTGCATGAGCCTGTGAGGGAGTGCAGAAGCATGCGAGGCAGTGCAGGAGCATGTGAGGCAGTGCAGGAGCATGTGAGGCAGTGCAGGATCATGTGAGGCAGTGCAGGAGCCTGTGAGGCAGTGCAGGAGCCTGTGAGGCAGTGCAGGAGCCTGTGAGGCAGTGGAGGGGCCTGTGAAGCTGTGCAGGAGCCTATGAGGCAGTGACGGAATCTGTGAGGCAGTGCAGGAGCCTGTGAAGTGGTGCAGGAGGATGTGAGGAAGCGCAAGAACCTGTGGGGTAGTACAGGAGCCTGTGAGGATGTGCAGGAGCCTGTGAGTCAGTGACTGGATCTGTGAGGCAGTGCAGGAACCTGTGAGGTAATGCAGGAGCCTGTGAGGATGTGCAGGAGCCTGTGAGGCAGTGCAGGATCATGCGAGGCTGTGCAGGAGCCTGTGAGGCAGTGCAGGATCATGTGAGGCTGTGCAGGAGCATGTGAGGCAGTGCAGGATCATGCGAGGCTGTGCAGGAGCATGTGAGGCAGTGCAGGAGCCTGTGATGCAGTGCAGGAGCCTGTGAGGCAGTGCAGGATCATGTGAGGCAGTGCAGGATCATGTGAGGCTGTGCAGGATCATGCGAGGCTGTGCAGGAGCATGTGAGGCAGTGCAGGAGCCTGTGAGGCAGTGCAGGATTATGCGAGGCTGTGCAGGAGCCTGTGAGGCAGTGGAGGGGCCTGTGAAGCTGTGCAGGAGCCTATGAGGCTGCGACGGAATCTGTGAGGCAGTGCAGGAGCCTGTGAAGTGGTGCAGGAGGATGTGAGGAAGCGCAGGAACCTGTGGGGTAGTACAGGAGCCTGTGAGGATGTGCAGGAGCCTGTGAGGCAGTGACAGGATCTGTGAGGCAGTGCAGGAACCTGTGAGGTAGTGCAGGAGCCTGTGAGGATGTGCAGGAGCCTGTGAGGCAGTGCAGGATCATGCGAGGCTGTGCAGGAGCCTGTGAAGATGTGCAGGAGCCTGTGAAGATGTGCAGGTGCCTGTGAGGCAGTGCAGGAGCCTGTGAGGATGTGCAGGTGCCTGTGAGGCTGTGCAGGAGCCTGTGAGGCAGTGCAGGAGCCTGTGCGGATGTGCAGGTGCCTGTGAGGCTGTGCAGGATCATGTGAGGCAGTGTAGGGGCATGTGAGGCAGTGCAGGATCATGTGAGGCTGTGCAGGAGCATGTGAGGCAGTGCAGGGTTATGTGAGGCAGTGCAGGAGCATGTGAGGCAGTGCAGGATCATGTGAGGCAGTGTAGGGGCATGTGAGGTAGTGCAGGATCATGTGAGGCTGTGCAGGAGCATGTGAGGCAGTGCAGGGTCATGTGAGGCAGTGCAGGAGCATGTGAGGCAGTGCAGGGTCATGTGAGGCAGTGCAGGAGCCTGTGAGGCAATACAGCAGGCTATGAGACTGTGCAGGAGTCTGGTATCATCAACAAGGTCTTGTGGTGGTTTGCAGCTTCTCCTTGCTAGTGGGCCACACTGGTGCAGTCCTCTAGCAAGCATGTGTGGCTCTGTGTGTGGCCACTGAGCCTCATTTCACAAGGTAAGGGCTTGTCCCTTCCGAATTGTCAAGTTAAGTCACTGCCTCTGGAAGCAGCAAGCACCATAGAAGAGCCTGGTCCTTTTACTGATGGTGAAAAGACACCATTGGGCAGCACATCTCCAGCTAGGCTGGGCCTGGAGGGCTGGGGTCTCTGTGCCCCTCTTTCTGTGCATTAAAGCACTGTTCTTTCCTTCTAAATGTCCATCCTGACTGGGCAGTGATCCGTTCATGAGCATTTGGTCACTTCAATGAGCTGTGCGGTTCTAGCCCACTCCACCCCCAGAGTGAGGCCTGGACTGCTCGGTCTCACTATCCTGAGAGTCAAATGCTAAAAAGGAGGTGACACCAGTGCTCAGGGTCGGTCCAACAGCGAGGAGGCCCCGGGACACCAGAGCGGACGGGCTCACATTATCACACTGAACTCTGTGGTGGTGCTGGAGGAGGCTTTGTGGCAAGCACTGCACACACAGCACCAGTGATGGTGCTGGAGGAGGCTTAGGGGCAAACACTGCACAAACCAGCACCAGTGGTGGTGCTGGAGGAGGCTTTGTGGCAAGCACTGCACACACAGCACCAGTGGGGGTGCTAAGGGAGGCTTAGGGGCAAACACTGCACACACAGCACCAGTGGTGGTGCTGGAGGAGGCTTTGTGGCAAGCACTGCACACACAGCACCAGTGGGGGTGCTAAGGGAGGCTTAGGGGCAAACACTGCACACACAGCACCAGTGGTGGTGCTGGAGGAGGCTTTGTGACAAACACTGCACACACAGCACCAGTGATGGTGCTGGAGGAGGCTTAGGGGCAAACACTGCACACACAGCACCAGTGGTGGTGCTGGAGGAGGCTTTGTGACAAACACTGCACACACAGCACCAGTGGTGGTGCTGGAAGAGGCTTTGTGACAAGCACTGCACACACATCACCAGTGGTGGTGCTGGAGGAGGCTTAGGGGCAAACACTGCACACACAGCACCAGTGGTGGTGCTGGAGGAGGCTTTGTGACCAACACTGCACACACAGCACCAGTGGTGGTGCTGGAGGAGGCTTAGGGGCTAGCACTGCACACACAGCACCAGTGGTGGTGCTGGAGGAGGCTTTGTGACAAACACTGCACACACAGCACCAGTGGTGGTGCTGGAGGAGGCTTAGGGGCAAACACTGCACACACAGCACCATGGGGGGTGCTAAGGGAGGCTTAGGGGCAAACAATGCACACACAGCACCGGTGGTGGTGCTGAAGGAGGCTTTGTGACAAACACTGCACACACAGCACCAGTGGTGGTGCTGGAGGAGGCTTTCTGACAAACACTGCACACACAGCACCATGGGGGGTGCTAAGGGAGGCTTAGGGGCAAACACTGGACACACAGCACCGGTGGTGGTGCTGGAGGAGGCTTTGTGACAAACTCTGCACACACAGCACCAGTGGTGGTGCTGGAGGAGGCTTTGTGACAAACACTGCACACACAGCACCAGTGGTGGTGCTGGAGAAGGCTTAGGGGCTAGCACTGCACACACAGCACCAGTGGTGGTGCTGGAGGAGGCTTTGTGGCAAGCACTGCACACACAGCACCAGTGGTGGTGCTGGAGGAGGCTTAGGGGCATACACTGCACACACATCACCAGTGGTGGTGCTGGAGGAGGCTTAGGGGCAAGCACTGCACACACATCACCAGTGGTGGTGCTGGAGGAGGCTTAGGGGCAAGCACTGCACACACAGCACCGGTGGTGGTGCTGGAGGAGGCTTTGTGACAAACACTGCACACACAGCACCAGTGGTGGTGCTGGAGGAGGCTTTGTGACAAACACCTCAAACACAGCACCAGTGGTGGTGCTGGAGGAGGCTTTGTGGCAATCACTGCACACACAGCACCAGTGGTAGTGCTGGGGGAGGCTTAGGGGTTGGCACTGCACACACAGCACCAGTGATGGTGCTGGAGGAGGCTTAGGGGTTAGCACTGCACACACAGCACCGGTGGTGGTGCTGGAGGAGGCTTTGTGACAAACACTGCACACACAGCACCAGTGGTGGTGCTGGAGGAGGCTTTGTGGCAAGCACTGCACACACATCACCAGTGGTGGTGCTGGAGGAGGCTTAGGGGCAAGCACTGCACACACAGCACCGGTGGTGGTGCTGGAGGAGGCTTTGTGGCAAGCACTGCACACGCAGCACCGGTGGTGGTGCTATCAATCAATCAATCATAGACATTTATAGAGCGCACTACTCACCCGGAGGGTCTCAAGGCGCTTGGGGGGGAGGGGGGGGGGTGCTGCTACTGCTCGAACAGCCAGGTCTTGAGCTTCTTCCTGAAGGAGAGGTGGTCTTGGGTCAGGCGCAGGTCGGGAGGGAGGGAGTTCCAGGTCTTGGCGGCCAAGTAGGAGAAGGACCTTCCTCCTGTTGTCGTTCTTCGGATGCGGGGGACGGCGGCGTGGGCGTGACTGGTTGATCGGAGATGGCGTTTGGGAGCGTAGAAGTTGATGCGGTTGTTGAGGTAGCTCGGGCCTTGATCGTGTAGGGCTTTGTGTGCGTGGGTGAGGAGACGGAAGGTGATTCTCTTGTTGATGGGGAGCCAATGCAGGTCTCTCAGATGTCCGGAGATGTGGCTGTGTCGTGGGATGTCGAGGATGAGTCTGGCTGAGGTGTTCTGGATCCGCTGGAGTCTCTTCTGGAGCTCTGGAGTGGTTCCGGCGTAGAGGGCGTTGCCGTAGTCCAGTCGGCTGGTGACGAGGGCCTGGGTGACCGTCTTCCTGGTCTCGGTGGGGATCCACCGGAAGATCTTCCGTAGCATGCGCAGGATGTTGAAGCACGACGAGGAGACGGCATTGACTTGTCTGGTCATGGAGAGGGAGGAGTCCAGGATGAAGCCCAGGTTGCGTGCGTGGTCTGTTGGTTTGGGAGCGGTGCCCAGGGCGGGGGGCCACCAGGAGTCGTCCCAGGCGGAGGGCGAGGAGCCCAGGATGAGGACTTCCGTCTTGTCCGAGTTCAGTTTCAGGCGGCTGGTCGTCATCCACTCGGCTACGTCTTTCATCCCTTCGTGAAGGTTGGCTCTGGCGGCGGCGGGGTCGTTGGTCAGGGAGAGGATCAGCTGGGTGTCGTCAGCGTAGGAGATGATGTTGAGGTTGTGTTGGTGTGCGATGGCCGCGAGGGGGCTCATGTAGACGTTGAAGAGGGTGGGGCTCAGCGAGGATCCTTGAGGGACGCCGCAGATGACTTCGGTGGCCTCTGACTTGTACGGTGGTAGGCGGACTCTCTGTGTTCTTCCGTCGAGGAAGGAGATGATCCATTCCAGTGCCTTCTCCTGGATTCCGACGTTGCTGAGGCGCTGCACAAGGGTGCGGTGGCAGACAGTGTCGAATGCCGCGGAGAGGTCTAGGAGGATGAGGGCCGCTGTTTCTCCGTTGTCCATCAGGGCTCGGATGTCATCGGTGGCAGCGATGAGGGCGGTCTCGGTGCTGTGGTTGGCTCGGAAGCCAGACTGTGAGGGGTCGAGGGATCCATTTGTCTCGAGGAAGGCGGCCAGCTGTTTGTTGACGGTCTTCTCGATGACTTTGGCTGGAAACGGGAGGAGCGAGATGGGGCGGTAATTCTTGAGTTCGGTGGGGTCCGCTGTTGGTTTCTTTAGTAGAGCGCTGAGTTCGGCGTGCTTCCAGCTCTCCGGGAAGGTGGCGGTGTCGAAGGAGGTGTTGATGATGTCCCGCAGGTGGGGTGCGATGACAGCGTCGGCCTTGTTGAAGACGTGGTGAGGGCAGGGGTCGGTCGGAGATCCGGAGTGGATGGAGTTCATCATGCGGACGGTGTCTTCGGTGCTGATCGGAGTCCAGGCGCGGAGGCTGGTGGTGGGGGGCGGTGGTTCGGTCGTGGCGTGCGTCGGTTGAGTGCTGAAGCTGTTGTGTATGTCCGCGATCTTGTTGTGGAAGTAGGAGGCAAGGGAGTTGCAGAGGTCTTGCGATGGGGTGATGTCGTTGCTTCCGGCGTTGGGGTTGGAGAGCTCTTTCACGATGTTGAAGAGTTCCTTGCAGTTGTGTGCGTTGTTGTCCAGCCGGTCCTTGAATGCAGTTTTCTTGGTGGCGCGGATCAGTTGGTGGTGTTTCCGGGTGGCGAGCTTGAGGGTGGTCATGTTGTCCGGTGTGGGCTCCCTTCTCCAGGCTTTCTCGAGGGCTCGGCAGTTCTTCTTGGAGCTCGTGAGTTCGTCGGTGAACCATGGGGCCTTCTTGCTGCCGGGTCTGCTGGGCGGGGTCCTCAGTGGGGCGAGTTCGTCCGCCCAGTTGCTGATCCACTTCGTGAGGTTGTCGGCGGCCCGGCTGGATTCGCTGAGCTGGTGGGAGGGTGCTGGCTCAGGGAAGCGGCGAGCTGGTCGGCTGTGATCTTGTTCCAGCTTCTTCGAGCAACCTGTTGCTGGTGGTGGTGGATCGTCGTTCTTCAGAAGGTGAAGTGGACGCAGCTGTGGTCCCTCCAGTGGAGTCCAGTGGCGTGGCTGAAGGCGATGTCTTTGCTGGATGAGAAGACGGCGTCGAGTGTGTGTCCGGCGAGGTGGGTGGGGATGGACACCAGCTGCTTGAGTCCGAGGTTGGCGAGGTTGTCGAGCAGGGTGGTGGTGTTGCGGTCGTTGTTGTTCTCCAGGTGGAAGTTGATGTCCCCCAGGAGGATGTAGTCAGCGGAGGGGAGGGCATGCGGGCTGATGAAGTCGGCGATGTCCTCGCTGAATTGTGTGCGTGGTCCCGGGGGTCGGTAGATCAGGGTGCCTCTGAGGGTGGTCTTCGGGTCGGTGTGGATCTGGAAGTGTAGGTGTTCGGCGGTAGTCAGGGTGTCGTCGGTGTTGGTCGTGATGTGGATGGTGTCCCTGTGGATGATGGCGATGCCTCCTCCAGTCTGGTTGACGCGATCTCTCCGGGTGATCTTGTATCCCTCTGGGATGGCGATGGCGATGTCGGGCGCTGAGGAGTCGTTCATCCAGGTTTCCGTGAGGAAGGCGACGTCAGGGGCTGTGGTGTCGAGGAGGTTCCAGAGTTCGATGGCGTGTCTGTGGACGGAGCGGGTGTTGAGCAGGATGCACTTGAGGTGGTTGCTGCTGGTGTTCGGCTTGGCGGGTGCTGGTGCGGGGCAGGTCCGGATGCAGGTGAACTCGCAGGCGTGGCAGCTGAAGGGTCCGTGGGTGCGTCTCAGGGTGGCTCGGTAGCATCCCGGGACTCGGCCGGTGTTGAGTGCGTTGAGGGTGGCGGCGGTGTACGTCCGGCGGGTGGGCTGGGGTCCTCGGGGGCCAGGGGTTCGAGCGCTGGGCGCGGTCCAGGCGCGGACGGGCACAGACGGGCTTACCTTTGGCGCGCCCGCTGCGCGAGCACGCTGCACGTTGGCCACTCTGCCATATCAGGAGAGTGGGGGGGCGGAGCGAGGGAGGGGCCGCTGGGAGGGGGAGCGGGGTGGCGAATGGGGATGGCGAGCGAGGGAAGGGGGCGGGGCCGCAGGGGGGCAGCGGCGAGGGGGTGGCGGGAAACGCGGCCGGGGCTGGTCGAGGAGGGGGGAGCACTGGGGGCTAGGGAGAAACGGCGGGGAAAGAAAAGCAAAACGGCGGCGAGGCAAGCAGGTGGCAGGGGGCACAGGAGCTCCGCGGACCAAGCGGATCCGGCGGTCAGGCCCAGCCAAGAGCACAGCTGGTGGCAGGAAGCACTGGAGATCCGTGGAAGCGGATCTGGCAGAGATGCGCAGGGCACAGGGCACAGCTCAGGGCAGAGGCGGCACCAGGGGCCGGGCTCACTCACGGGGAGTGTGCTCGGGGGGTGACCTGCCCGGAGGGACAGTGGTCACTGCACCTCACTGGCCACAGCGTCCTCTAAGTAGTCTCGTGGGAGGCAGGGGCCGCTGGGAGGGGGAGCGGGGTGGCGAATGGGGATGGCGAGCGAGGGAAGGGGGCGGGGCCGCAGCGGGGCAGCGGCGAGGGGGTGGCGGGAAACGCGGCCGGGGCTGGTCGAGGAGGGGGGAGCACTGGGGGCTAGGGAGAAACGGCGGGGAAAGAAAAGCAAAACGGCGGCGAGGCAAGCAGGTGGCAGGGGGCACAGGAGCTCCGCGGACCAAGCGGATCCTGCGGTCAGGCCCAGCCAAGGGCACAGCTGGTGGCAGGAAGCACTGGAGATCCGTGGAAGCGGATCTGGCAGAGATGCGCAGGGCACAGGGCACAGCTCAGGGCAGAGGCGGCATCAGGGGCCGGGCTCACTCACGGGGAGTGTGCTCGGGGGGTGACCTGCCCGGAGGGACAGTGGTTGGGGTTTCGTAGGGGTTAGCACTGCACACACATCACCGGTGGGGGTGCTGGACGAGGCTTAGGGGCAAGCACTGCACACACAGCACCAGCGAAAGTACTGGAGGCTAATGGGGCAAGCACTACACACGCAGCACCGGTGGTGGCGCTAGGGGGGTCTTAGGGGCTAGCACTGCTACACGCAGCACAGGTGGGGGTGCTAAGGGAGGCTTAGGGGCAAGCACTGCACACACAGCACCAGTGGTGGTGCTAGGGGATTCTTAGGGGTTAGCACTGCACACACAGCACCAGTGGTGGTGCTAGGGGAAGCTTAGTGGCTAGCACTGCACACACAGCACCGGTGGGGGTGCTAAGGGATTCGTAGGGGCTAGCACTGCACACACAGCACCGGTGGGGGTGCTAAGGGATTCGTAGGGGTTAGCACTGCACACACATCACCGGTGGGGGTGCTGGACAAGGCTTAGGGGCAAGCACTGCACACACAGCACTGGTGGGGCTGCTAAGGGAGGCTTAGGGGTTAGCACTGCACACACAGCACCAGTGGTGGTGCTAGGGGAGTCTTAGGGGTTAGCAATGCACACACAATACCGGTGGGGTGCTAAGGGAGGCTTAGGGGCAAACACTGCACACACAGCACCAGTGGTGGTGCTGGAGGAGGCTTAGGGGCTTACACTGCACACACAGCACCAGTGGTGGTGCTGGAGGAGGCTTTGTGACAAACACTGCACACACAGCACCAGTGGGGGTGCTAAGGGAGGCTTAGGGGCAAACACTGCACACAGCACCAGTGGTGGTGCTGGAGGAGGCTTAGGGGCATACACTGCACACACAGCACCAGTGGTGGTGCTGGAGGAGGCTTTGTGACAAACATTGCACACACAGCACTAGTGGGGGTGCTAAGGGAGGCTTAGGGGCAAGCACTGCACACACAGCACCAGTGGGGGTGCTAAGGGAGGCTTAGGGGCAAACACTGCACACACAGCACCAGTGGTGGTGCTGGAGGAGGCTTAGGGGCATACACTGCACACACAGCACCAGTGGTGGTGCTGGAGGAGGCTTTGTGACAAAAACTGCACACACAGCACCAGTGGGGGTGCTAAGGGAGGCTTAGGGGCAAATAACTGCACACACAGCACCAGTGGGGGGCTAAGGGAGGCTTAGGGGCAAACATTGCACACACAGCACCAGTGGTGGTGCTGGAGGAGGCTTTGTGACAAACACTGCACACACAGCACCAGTGGGGGTGTTAAGGGAGGCTTAGGGGCAAACACTGCACACACAGCACCAGTGGTGGTGCTGGATGAGGCTTTGTGACAAGCACTGCACACACATCACCAGTGGTGGAGCCGGAGGAGGCTTAGGGGCAAACACTGCAGACACAGCACCAGTGGTGGTGCTGGAGGAGGCTTTGTGACAAGCACTGCACACACATCACCAGTGGTGGTGCTGGAGGAGGCTTAGGGGCAAACACTGCACACACAGCTGGGGGAGGCTTTGTGACAAGCACTGCACACACATCACCAGTGGTGGTGCTGGAGGAGGCTTAGGGGCAAACACTGCACACACAGCGCCAGTGGTGGTGCTGGAGGAGGCTTTGTGGCAAGCACTGCACACACATCACCAGTGGTGGTGCTGGAGGAGGCTTAGGGGCAAGCACTGCACACACAGCACCGGTGGTGGTGCTGGAGGATGCGTTGTGGCAAGCACTGTACACACAGCAACGGTGGTGGTGCTGGAGGAGGCTTTGTGGCAAGCACTGCACACACAGCAACGGTGGTGCTGCTGGAGGAGCCTTTGTGACAAGCACTGTACACACAGCAACGGTGGTGGTGCTGGAGGAGGCTTTGTGGCAAGCACTGCACACACAGCACCAGTGGTAGTACTGGAGGCTAAGGGGGTAGCACTGCACACACAGCACCAGTGGTGGTGCCGGAGGAGGTTTTGTGCCTAGCACTGCACACAAAGCACCAGTGGTGGTGCCGGAGGAGGTTTAGGGGTTAGCCTGCACACACAGCACCAGTG
The DNA here is from genome assembly GCF_964261635.1 of Lissotriton helveticus. Lineage (NCBI taxonomy): Eukaryota > Metazoa > Chordata > Amphibia > Caudata > Salamandridae > Lissotriton > Lissotriton helveticus. The sequence goes on along the minus strand of NC_136065.1, from coordinate 2,124,925,932 downwards.
GGGGTACTAGGGGAGACTTAGGGTTTAGCACTGCACACACAGCACCCGTGGTGGTGCTAGGGGATTCTTAGGGGTTAGCACTGCACACACAACACCAGTGGTGGTGCCGGAGGATGCTTAGGGGCTAGCACTGCACACACAGCACCGGTGGTGGTGCTGGAGGAGGCTTTGTGGCAAGCACTGCACACACAGCTCCGGTGATGGTGCTGGAGGAGGCTTTGTGGCAAGCAATGCACACACAGCAACGGTGGTAGTGCTGGAGGAGGCTTAGGGGCTAGCACTGCACACACAGCAACGGTGGTGGTGCTGGAGGAGGCTTAGGGGCTAGTACTGCACACACAGCACCAATGGTGGTGCTAGGGGAGTTTTAGGGACCAGCACTGCACACACAGCACCGGTGGTGGTGCTGGAGGAGGCTTTGTGGGAAGCACTGCACACAGCAACAGTGGTGGTGCCGGAGGAGGCTTTGTGCCTAGCACTGCACACACAGCACCAGTGTTGGTGCTAGGGGAGGCTTAGGGGATAGCACTGCACACACATCACCGGTGGTGGTGCTGGAGGACACTTTGTGGCAAAGACTGCACACACAGGAGCAGCGGTGGGGCTTGGAGAGGCTCTGTGACTAGCACTGCATACACAGCACCAGCGGTGGTGCTGGTGGAGGCTTTGTGGGTAGCACTGCACATGCAGCACCGGTGGTGGTGCCGGAGGAGGCTTAGGGGTTAGCACTGCACACACAGCTCCAGTGGTGGTGCTGGAGGAGGCTTTGTGGCGAGGACTGCACACACTGGACCAGTAGTGCTGCTTGGGGAGGGTTGGAGGGTAACACTGCACACACAGCACCAGTGTTGGTGATGGAGCAGGACTCGTAGAAAAGAGACTTGCTCAGAAGCAATCCTCTCACTTAACTTCCTAACATGTTATTAATTAAATATTGTGTAAAATGTTAATGCACACCACATAAAAACGAGGGTTAGAGAAGCTTGCGTATGTGTTTACCAATGAAACCATTCGAACGAACTAATAAAAAACTCTTCAATAGGGAAATATTTACTGCGCATGCGTCAACTTCCATCTACGTAGTGTGACGTACTAAAAGTTTGGAGGAAAATTCTTGCGCATGAGCAAAAAGCAATAACATGGAGTCTTGAAGACTCGCGTGCATGGCATCCGCTTAGCTGAAACGGAATCGAGCTACTTAACTAATGCTAAAGCATGGAAAGTATTAATAAGTAGAGGGGGTTAGAGTAGAGATGGGTGGTATTCAGTGAAACCATTTATTCTTGAAAGTAACATGTGTCTTTCTTACTTTATCACTAATGCGCATTTGGGCCTCTCATGTATGTCTGAAGTGAGCTGAGTCCCGTGAGTTTTGTACATGACAACTGAAAATCAGCCCAGAAGAATGACGTGTGGGTCAAGAAGATTACAAGGCCACAGTCTGCCTGAAGCCTGAGAACCGGCAGTGAAGGACCTAAATAATGAGACAACATATTAACATTAAGCATTTGTTGCAGATGTAAATGTGAATGCGGGTGGGAAAATAAAATATGAATAAAAATTCAGGGGATGGGTTTGTTAACAAAGGGCTAACTGAAAAGAGTGATATGGAAGCATGGTGTGATGATTTTCCTCCACTTGCCTGACCAATCAGAATTAGTATTTGTATGATATTGAAACTTTAGTGGGTGGTACATGAGGAACAAAAAGGTATAATTGCGGTTGTTTTTAGTTCGTTAGAGAGACATCGATGCTGAATGCTGCAGAGCTCGGAATGCTGTCGGTGTAGCAGGTGATTCTGGGAGAGAAGCCGTGAGACGCTAATGAAGAATCGAATGCAGAATCTATTATCTCAACCTAATTAAGTTAGAAAGAAGATCGTAGAAGAATCTCGAGGTGGAAGATAGTGTCAGAGAGGGGTGCGACGCGACCGTCGGTGTTAGAGAGGTCATCTATCCTGTCCTGAAGACTTTATCTCCTGAATTATCCCGGGGGACCCTTACCAGCCCTTTGGCCAGGGGGTTGGTCTTCACACCATCCTAGGTGATTATAATTTCGTGAATTCGCAGATGTTCTTTTCTCTCTGTCCGCTCCTTTCTGAGCATAAGTCATTGCAAGTTTGGAGTAGGTGTTGATGATTTGATTAATTGAAGCTTCTCTCCTATGAGTGAAGGTGACTGTACTGTACTTTGAAGTGGCTCGCATGCAATTAATTTAGATAAAGACTTAAAACTTAACCGAGTCTGTGGTTATTTACTTTAAGATATAAAAGTTAAAATAAGTAGTTTTTCACCATCAGCTAGTTCAACTAATGGTCCATCGACCAGAGGAAAGAACTTTTTGATCAGTGAAAGGTGGGTTAAGAGTAAGGAATAATCAATATGGAAGGGTGGAAAAATCATAAACTTTGACTCCAGTGGTTTACTCAATTGTGTGTGTTTATGGGCCCAGGTAAGTATTAAGTATGGGCGGATTCTGTAAATTCACGATATGCGAATTCTGGCGAATTCGTAATAGCGATTCCCAAAATCCGCCAAAATTTGCGAGCTAGCGATTTCTTTTTTTTTTTGCGAGTTTGCAAGATTTTTTTTACTTGTTCGGGAACGCGAACTTGCGCATGCGGTCACAACGGTCGCGAACATGTTGTTTCCACTTAATCAGCCTGCTCGCAATACCTTTTTACTGTTTCGGGTCAAAAGGACGTGTTCGCATGCTCAATTTCCTGTTTTAGGTCGCAACGACGTGTTCGCGATCATGGCGTCGCGCGGCCAGCTACCAAAATCCGGCAGCGCATGCGAACATGGAGGAAAACTCATCAGCGAACGCAGACTCATGGTAAGTCAATGCAGCGCGCACGAGATTGTAAAGGGCGGAAGAGCCTTTTCGGTGCTGGTTCCTCAGCTATGGAACACACTTCCTGAGTCACTGCGCAGGGAAGAGAATCTCCTACGTTTTAGAAAGGGGTTGAAAACGTTGCTGTTTAGGAGGTCTTTGTGAACCATCTAGGCTAGTGGATTCCTTTCTGTTTTGTTAAAGTTGTTGTTTACCATCGATTCCCGAGCGCTTAGAGGCCTGTAGGTGATTGAGCGCATTATAAATCAAAAATAACAATAACAACAATAACAACAATAACTTTGAGGCGTGAACAAGCAAAAAAAATTCACGAACTCGGGATTTGCAAATTTTTTGGCAATTTCGCGCAATTTGCGGATCGCGAAATTGCCAAAAATCCGCAAATTTCACGAGCGATACGAATTTTCCGCCCATACTTAGTGAGTATATGGTATTGGAGTATCCCGTTGTCGGTACGCCGCTGGATCAGTGGTACTGGAGGAGGCTTTGCGGCTAGCACTGCACACACCGCACCAGTGGTGGTGCTGGAGGAGGCTTTGTACATAGCAATGCACACACAGCACCGGTGGTGGTGCTGGAGGCTAATGGGGTAGCACTGCACACACATCACCAGTAGTGGTGCTTGGGGAGGTTTGGAGGGTAACACTGTACGCACAGCTCTGGTGGTGGTGCTGGAGGAGGCTTTGTGGGTAGCACTGCACACACAGCACCAGTGGTGGTGCTAGAGTACGCTTTGGGGCTAGCACTGCACACACAGCACCAGTGGTAGTGCTGGGGTAGGCTATGGGGCAAGCACTGCACACACAATGCCAGTGGTGGTACTGGATGCTGAGGGGTAGCATTGTGTGCACAGCACCAGTGGTGGTAGGGAGGCTTAGGTGGAAGCCCTGTACACACAGCACCAGTGGCGGTGCTGGGGGAGTTTTGGAGGGTAGCACTGTACAAAATATACTAGTAGAGGTGCTGAGTAAGGCTTGTGGGCTAGCACTGCACACACAGCACCAGTGGTGGTGCTGGAGGAGGTTTTGTGGTTAGCACTGCACACACATCACCAGTGGTGGTGCTGGAGGAGGCTTAGGGGCTAGCACTGCACACACAGCACCGGTGGTGGTGCTGGAGGAGGCTTTGTGGTTAGCACTGCACACACAACGCCAGTGTAGTGCTGGAGGAGGCTTTGTGGCTAACACTGCACACACAACATTGTGGTGGTGCTGGAGGATGCTTTGGGGCTAGCACTGCACACACAACGCCAGTGGTGGTACTGGAGGCTGAGGGGTAGCATTGTGTGCACAGTACCAGTGGTGGTAGGGAGGCTTAGGTGGTAGCCCTGTACACACAGCACCAGTGTGGGAGTTTTGGAAGGTAGCACTGTACATACTATACCAGTGGTGGTGCTGGGTAAGGCTTGTGGGCTAGCACTGCACACATAGCACCAGTGGTGGTGGTACAGAGGGTTAAAGGTTAACACTGTACACACAGCACCTGTGGTGGTGCATAGTGGGTATAGTGGGTGCACTGTACACACAGCACCTGTGGTGGTCCCTAGAGGGTATAGGGGGTAGCACTGTACACATGGCACCAGTGGTGGTACTAGGGGGGTGAGGAAGCTTAGGTGCAGGAATGTTCACACAGCACCAGTGGGAAGCTTGGAGGGTAGCACTGTACTAACAGCATCAGCAGCATTCATCCTAATCACCTGCTCTGGTCCACACTGTATTGCTCTGGGGGGACCCTTATGGGGGTATGAGGGTGGGCAAGACACTGCACTGTACCCTATATGTACAGTGTATCTTAGATGGCTGAATGGGTGGTTAGGGGTACAGTCCCAGCTTCTGTCTGTCACGTAGCTCCAAGTGTTCCCACTGTACCTTACTGTAGAGTGCACCCTGAGAGGCCGGGGTGAGGGGTACAGTCCTTGCTTCTGCTCATCAAGTGGTTTAAAGTGCTCTTACTGTAAGCTACTGACTGTAGAGTGTACCCTAGAAGCCTGGGGGATGGTTAGGGGTACTGCCCTGGTTTCTGTCCATCAAGTGGTTTCAAGTGCTGTAAGCTACTGACTGTAGAGTGTACCTTAGTGGAATGGGGGGTGGTTAGGGCTACATTCCTGGTTTCTGTCCATCCTATCTCTCCCAGTGCCACACTGTACCCTACTGTAGAGTGAACCTTAGAAGAATGGGGGTGTTTTGGGCTACAGTCCTGGTTTCTGTCCATCCTGTTTCTCCCAGTGCCCCAATGTACCCTACTGCAGGGTGTTCCTTGGAAGGCTGGGGCTGGTTAATGGAATTGTCCAGTCCTCTGTCCCTCAATGCTTTCCGAGTGCCCCCACTGTACCTTACTGTAGAGTGAACCATAGAAACTTGTGGGTGGTTAAGGGTGTAGTGTCATGATAGTATGTGTGCAAGGACCCTTACGGTTCTTGGCGGACTCAACAGAGGAACTGCGTAATTGGCTGGTATGTGTTAAGGCATTGTTATTAAAGTTTATGACGTAATCAAAGAATGTACGCAGAGGAAAAAAAGATAGATAGTCCAGACATCTGTGTGTGTTATATTCATTTGCATGCTCCCGGGCCGGTGTGACACTACAACTGGTGATGAGTGTGGGATCTGTGTCCTGAAGAAGCAAGACTGGAAGTTTGCAACATGACTGTAAACTCCACATGTGTGCCATGTGTATCCATTTTGAAGAAAAGCCATTCAAAGGTGGCGTGTGTGGAATCAAATCCCTGCTCCAGCCCATATATGACCCTTGAAGAAGTTGAAGACCCTGCAGAGAAGCACATTTGGAAATCCCACCAGAAACCCAGTGGTAATGCCAAAAGAAGACATACTGTGCCCCAGCATAACACAGAGCCATCATCCATACCAAGTGAAACACTAAAGGCAGCCACAACCAGGTGCTATGCAAAAAGCTAACAAAAATGATGAACAAGTATGAGAGACAAAAGTGTTACTTACCTTCAGGAAAGAAGATGATACCTTACGACCTCCACTTGATCTGAACAGCGTGTAGTTTCAATTGGAGTAGAATAGACGGCGAAATACAATGCCGCTGCGTTTCTGAGACCTTTGCCAACCATTGGACACCGCTAAGAAGCAGAACATTGGTGCAAGGTGGACTGCATGAATCAAGTCATTAAATTATTTCTATAATGCCCTGGAAGAAGTAGATGATAACAACATAAAGAAGTACTTAAAGAATCTTACTATAGATGAGATGAGAAGTAGATGATAACAAAATAAAGAAGTACTTAAAGAATCTTACTTTAGATGAGATGAAAAGTAGATGATAACAAAATAAAGAAGTATTTAAAGAATCTTACTTTAGATGAGGTGAGAAGTAGATGATGACAAAATAAATAAGTACTTAAAGAATCTTACTTTAGATGAGATGAGAAGTAAATGATGACAAAATAAAGAACTACTTAAAGAATCTTACTTTAGATAAGATGAGGAGATGATAACAAAATAATTAAGTACTTAAAGGATGTTGCTGGTGTTGGATTGAAAAAAATGATCAATATCACAACCTGATGCAATATTTTACCCGAAGCATTGGGTGCCAAGTTCAATCCGATGCCTAATGTCGGCTATGAAAGGTACATTTTCAATTAAGCACGACAGCAAAATAGTCGAACGATGGATGAGTTTGTTGAGGGACTTGATGTGCTTATAAAACACTGCAAGGTTAGTGAATTTAATGAAGAAGCCATACGTCTTCAAGTCTTCAATGGCTGTCTTTCAGACTCTTTAAGAAGACGCATGATGAAAGAGCCGCTCAGCTTAAAGAAAATACTAATGACTGCAAGAGCAGTAGAAAGAGCAGATCGACAAGCCACTCATGTGGAAGTTGGAATAGCGAAAAGTGAATAGGCATTGATCGTGAAAAGCCAACCCAAGTACAAAGTAGATGCATGGAAGTCAATACCTTCAAATAAGATAAAGTTGTGTTTCTGATGTGGGTTTTCATTTTGCCATGATGGCAAATGCCCTGCCATAGGAGAAATGTGCCAAGGTTGGGGCACAGAAAAACACTTCTTAACATTTTGAAAGCAAAAGAGAATCTAGCTACGTCACAGCGAGTAGAAAAAGTGGATAGCAGAAGGTTTCTGACGCAGTCTCGCCAGGCCCACAAAGCCAAAAGGACACATCAGTTACGACGAAGAGAAACCAGACAAAGTCGATTGTTGTCAAGTTCATCCTGCAAAGGCTTGTCGATGTCATTATCAAGTACTAGTTGAGATGGATGTGCAAAGATGGCATTGGCCAATGAACAGCAGGCATATGTAAGTTGTGCTTCTTGCAAGGGAGAACAAACAACATTAGCAAGCCGCCAAATGAAACAATGGAAGTCATTTGGGGCCAGATGTATCAAGGCTTTTTGCGCTCGCAAACGGGCTGATTCTCAGAATCGCCCGTTTACGAAAGCAAAAAGGCCTTTTGTAATGTATGTACCTTTGTGCATTCGCAAATATAGGTAATCTCAATTTTTTGCGATTACCGCCCAGTCATAGATACAAGTGCAACTTCACATCTATGAGGACATTCGTCCTGCAGCCCAGCGGCACCACAGAGTCACTTTCCACTTGCAAGGAGCTTTTGAGAAAGAACTAGAAATGTTTTCGAAACCAAGACATCATTGAGTGCTCAACTTATCTTGCACCATTGATGTCGCCTATAGTTGTGGTGCCATAGAAACAAAGTGAGGGTGCAGTGCGCATTGATGTGGCCCAGGCCAGCAAAGTGATCAAGAGGCAAAGACATCCTGGTCCACACATAGCAGACATGATCATGCAGCAGAATGTAGCCAAAGTCTTTTCCCGGGTATTCTACCTTTACTACGCGGTCATTACTTCGTGTTACCATTACCACGCATATTTTAGTTCACAGATGCCATTACTTAGCATGCATTTACTTAGCATGCATTTACTTAGCATGTTCCATTACGTAGCATGCACCTACTAAGTATAATGGAGTTACTGTGCAAATTAAGTTGCGTTTAGGTTTTGGGGTGCTGGGGTAATGTTAGGGGTCAGGCTAGGTTAGGGTTTTGGGGTGTAGGGGGTAATTTTAGGGTTCAGGGTGCTTTTAGGTTTTGGGGTACTGGGGTATTTGTAGGGGTCAGGGTGGGTTAGGGTTTTGGGGTGCATGTGGTATTCTGAGAGGTCAGGGTGTATTTAAGGTTTTGAGATGCTTCTGTATTTTTGAGGTTCAGAGTGCATTTAGGTTTTGGGGTACTGGGGTATTTTTAGGGTCAGGGTGGGTTAGGGTTTTGGGGTGTAGGTGGTATAGGGTGTATTTAAGGTTTTGGGGTGCTGGGGTATTTTTAGGGGTCAGTGTGTGTTAGGGTTTTGGGATATTTTATTAGTCAACCCAGAACATGCAACTTAGGTTACCTCAGGTAAGGTGGATAACAAGAGCCCTCTTTCGCTACAGTCTTATACCAGTCCAAAACAAGGAGTAAATAGAGACACCTGCAAGTTTGAAATGTTTATTTCTAACGCCGTGATCTCATGCGCAGTACCTTAGATTCGTGCATTTGTTTAATTGAATTGGACCCCTCCTGAGGCGATTAGCCGGGAGGTAGACTGCTGCTGAAATTGTGCGTTAACCTGCTGAATACGAGCGTGTGTTAATTGTAATTTTATACGGCGATTTTTAAATCTTATTTTTATTTTTCACTTACTTGCACATACCCTAGTAATCTGCCCTCGTTAATCCCTTCCGCGCACTTTGACGGTCACAGCCGATTTTAGGGCTGTGTACCGAGTCCAAGGGAAAATATTCCCAACGGCAGACATCTTGGGTGGGAGGCGGCAGCTTTGACAGCACTCTAGCCATCCCTACATAAGGAAACGGACGCTCTCCGCGTTAGCGGATGCGCTTGGCGGACGCGCCTCGTTCAGCGCCGGAGTCACGCCAAAGTCAGCCCGTCTGCGCTCATCCGCGCCTCGGACGAGCCCTAGGGATATGGCTCAAACTTCACTACACCCCAAGGACCAACAGCAGGGACCATCCGTGGGAGAGATACATGAACTTAAGTCTGCACCTATATTCATAAAATATACCTCTGAGCAATTGCAGGCCTTGAGACCCCCAAGACACCATTCCTGTAGTCTTTTGGAGTTAGGCAGGGAGAAAGTTGCATGTCAAAATTGCATACTCTCCATAAATCCTGTAGGGACGAAAGCTACGGAGGATAGAGCTAGCAAGAAACATCCTAATTATGAATCTAAATCATTCTTATTTCTCAGTCTGAGCTGTCGTTCCCTACCTAAGCACAAGACTGAGATATTTAATTTACTACTGGACGAGGCACCAGATGCCATGTTCATAACAGAAGCATGGCTTCAGGAAAGCTCCGGACCGGATATTGCCGTGGCTCTCCCGGACTCATACGCCATTATGAGACTAGACCGGAAAAATAAGTTAGGTGGAGGAATAGCAATTATTTTTTAAAAAGTTTACAACTTTGAATTCAACAGATTCCCATGTTCCGGCTGTGAAGGTGCTATTTTCAAACTTATACTAGCCCCAAATTACACCTTTTCAGGAGCACTTATCTATCGACCGCCAGGTGCGAAGTCAAACTGGTTGACAAGCATGTCAGAACTTATTGGCCCCTTAGTAATGAAAACTGCCAATTTCACAATCATTGGTGATATGAACCTGCATTTGGATAAAGGGGACTGTATAACTGCCACTGAATTTATAGCTGATCTAGCGTCCCGCAACCCGATTTTGAAAAACTCTGGACCCACGCATATTGCCGGTCACTTGTTGGATCCTATTTTTTCCAACATTAATGACATCACCATCTTTCCTGCACTACCTGTTCCCTGGTCAGACCGTTTTCCTAACAAATTTTCACTTCAAGTACAACTGTCGAATAAGGACAAAATACCGGCTCCTACCCAATTCGTTAGGAAGTGGAAAAAATTAGATATTGACATGCTTAATACTTTTTTGGAAGCACATCTACCCTGTACCAAGTTAATGGTTCAAAATCTATCGATATCAGTTCAAAAATGGCTCATGACAGCCATTGATTCATGTTTGCCTAAAACGAAGTTAAAAGGTAACAATCACCGCCCCCCCTGCTCCTTGGTTTAATGAGATATTAAAGCAAGAAAAACCAGATGTAAAAACGCTGAGTGTCAGTGGAGGAAGACCTATTCTCCAGAAGCAAAGAAAGAATATAAAACAAAATTAACAAACTATCAAACGATGTGTAGTAAAGTTAAAGCTGAATTTGTATGTACCAAAATTTCAGAGGCCCTAAATCAATCTAAAACACTTTTTAAAACAGTGAAAGAGCTGGCTGGCTCAAATACCACACGAACCACGCCAGACCTGAATAAAACACAGTGTGACCAATTGGCTACTTTCTTTGTAAATAAAGTTGATAAAATATATCAGGGCATTAAACAAGCACAAAATGAACAAAATAAGGCAAACATGACTGTCCCTAATATCCTATCTGATAGATTGAGCAATCATACTAACACACCAGGCCCTAGCGCCCTTGATATTCCTCCCGTCACATTAGAAAACTGGCCTATGCTTAATATCAATATCGTCTTTGAGCTACTCAATACGATCAAATCGGGTTCGCACAAAGACCCTTTGCCATGCTCATTCTTAAAACAACTTAACAGGGGAGCTATGGCCATCATCACCGACCTTTTAAATGCATCCCTTCAGGAAGAATATGTGCCAGATGAATGGAAACACGCAATGATTCATCCGCTGCTAAAGAAAACAGGTGCTGACCCTAATCTGCCCTCTAATTTTCGGCCAATCTCTCTCCTGCCCATCCTTTCAAAAATACTTTTTTTCGCTCAGGCTTCTCTACTGAGACTACCTTGCTAGGTGTAACAGAGAGCATCCGTGCTATGTTGGACAGAGGAGAAACGGTGGCACTTGTGCTTCTCGATCTTAGTGCCGCATTCGATACGGTGTCACATGCGGTACTTATGCGGATACTTTATTCCATAGGCATTCGAGGTGCAGCCCTCAATTGGATTAAATCATTGTTGGATAATCGCACATTTCAAGTTTTCTCTCAATCTGGCTGCTCAGACACCCTGACTTTCAAACATGGAGTACCGCAGGGCTCGATTTTGAGCCCGCTACTCTTTAATTTATACATGAGCCCGCTTGCTAAAGTAGTGGAAGAGACTGGATTACAAATGTTTTCCTATGCTGACGATTCTCAGCTTCTCTTCTCTCTTTCCTCTGCGGAAAGTGACAATCCTTCCACCTTAAAACTAGGATTGGGAAAGATTGCAGGGTGGATGCAAGAAAACTTTCTTAAACTGAACGGTGATAAGACCGAGTTAATTGTCCTGGGAAAAAATAAAGAACTGTGGGGACCCCAACATTGGCCATCTGAAATGGGTACTCCCCCGGTTCCGGCTACGCAGGCCCGAAATTTAGGTTAATTGTTGATGACTCCCTGAACATGCATCAGCAAGCTGTGAAGACATCGGCCACTTGCTTCGCCATATTAAAATGGCTCAAAAAGATCTGCTGGATGCTTCCCGAATCCACTAAGAAAACGGTCATCAACGCCTTAATAACATCCAGGCTTGACTATGGCAATGTGCTATATTTGGGGGCAAAAAAGGCAACGATCTGCAGATTGCAGACAGTGCAAAACTCGGCGGCGAGACTGTTATGGAAAATCCCCATTTCCTCATCAACCTCCAAATATATTCAGGAGTTACACTGGTTGAGAACAGAGAACCGGATTCAATTTAAATCCCTCTGCTTTATGCATAAGATTTCCACTAAAAATGCCCCTAAGTACTTACAAAAACTAGTCCATCTCTATCATCCCTCCCGGACTCTTCGATCTGCAACAGCTAATTACTTTGTGATCCCCAAAATAAAATTATCACGCATGGGTGGAAAATCCTTTGCGTTTCTTGGACCTTCACTATGGAATGCTATGCCACACGCAATACGTAATGAGATGAGTTACGTGAAATTCAGAAAAGCCTTAAAAACCTGGCTGTTCAACATTTGAAAATGCCTTGTCCTGTAACATACCATTGAATCACTAGCGCAGGGAAACCCTTTGTTGGGTAGCTGTTGCGCTATATAAGTGAAATAAATAAAATAAAATAAATAAATAGATAATACAAGCAAACGTATTATCAGAAACAAGGTTGTCAGCATTGTTACTATTCCATAAAATACAAAGGGAGAAAGCATCTTATAATGCTAACGGGAAACAGGTTTAAAATGTACCTAGATTTCACCCTCCCATGAGTGAGTTAGTTTATAACTAAAGAAGGTCTCAGGATTACATGGGTGGCCCCATACCTCTGGTACTTAGCAGTAGTGGATCACATCGAGTTCTGCACAAGCTGTCAGGATACGAATGTTTTCCAAGTGTGTCTGATCATAACTGCACAGTGCATTATTAAACGCGCCAGTATCAGAGGTGGCCAAAGCTGCAGATGTGTTATGGCTAGAACGTGCAAGGATCATTCCGAATAACAGACACAGTGTCCAAGATAACCTTGAAAGGCTTGGCTCTCCATGTGCAGACTAAACTAGCGAGGCAGTTTAGAAGTGTAGGTTAACAAGCTATTCTCATGTGAAGAAAAATACTCAGCCTTCTCTAAACAATATCGCAAGTGCGTGTCGTGTGCAAAGCAGAGCAGGAAAGCAAAAACGGCGTTTAAGCTTCTAATAAACCCATGCTAACTTAACACTGTGTGAATGTAAGGCTCGGCCCTACTACAAGGGGTAGGCTCACATCACAAGGCACCTGGGAGTTAATCACTCACTCACACCAAAGAGGGTGCAGGATCCCATCACAAGGCACCCTGGAGCTGTTCACTCACTCATTCACACCAAAGAGGGTGCAGGCTCCCATCACAAGGCACCTGGGAGTTGTTCACTCACTCACACCAAAGAGAATGCAGGCTCCCATCACAAGGCACCTGGAAGCTGTTCACTCACTCACACCAAAGAGGCGGGCGGCTCCCATTACAAGGCACACGGGAGCTGTTCACTCACTCACACCAAAGAGGGTGCAGGCTCCCATCACAAGGCACCTGGGAGTTGTTCACTCACTCACACCAAAGAGGCTGCAGGCTCCCATTACAAGAGAATGGGAGTTGTTTACTCACTAACTCACACCAAAGAGGGTGCAGGTTCCCATCACAAGAGAATGGGAGCTGTTCACTCACTCACACCAAAGAGGGTGCAGGCTCCCATCACAAGGCACCTGGGAGCTGTTGACTCACTCACACCAAAGAGGCGGCAGGCTCCCATCACAAGGCACCTGGAAGCTGTTGACTCAAGCACACCAAAGAGGGTGCAGGCTCCCATCACAAGGCACCTGGGAGCTGTTCACTCACTCACACCAAAGAGGCGGCAGGCTCCCATACAAGGCAACTGGGAGCTTTTGACTCACTCACTCACACCAAAGAGGGTGCAGGCTCCCATCACAAGGCACGTGGAAGCTGTTCACTCACTCAAACCGAAGAGGGTGCAGGCTCCCATCACAAGGCACGTGGAAGCTGTTCACTCACTCAAACCGAAGAGGGTGCAGGCTCCCATCACTAGGCACCTGGGAGCTGTTCACTCACTCACTCACACCAAAGAGGGTGCAGGCTCCCATCACGAGGCACCTGGGAGCTGTTCACTCACTCACACCAAAGAGGGTGCAGGCTCCCATCATGAAGCCCCTGGGAGCTCTTCACTCACTCACACCGAAGAGACTGCAGTCTCCCATCACAAGGTCCCTGGGAGCTGTTCACTCACTCACACCAAAGAGGGTGCAGGCTCCCATCATGAAGCCCCTGGGAGCTCTTCACTCACTCACACCGAAGAGACTGCAGTCTCCCATCAAAAGGGACCCTGGAGCTCTTCCCTCACTCACACCAAAGAGGGTGCAGGCTCCCATCACAAGGTCCCTGGGAGCTGTGCACTCACTCACAGCAAAGAGGGTGCAGGCTCCCATCACGAGCCACCCGGGAGCTGTTCACTCACTCTCACCAAAGAGGCAGAAGGCTCCCATCACGAGGCACATGGGAGCTGTTCAATCCCTCACAACAAAGAGGGTGCAGGCTGCCATCACAAGGCACCTGGAAGCTGTTCACTCACTCACACCAAAGAGGGTGCAGGCTCCCATTACAAGGTCCCTGGGAGCTGTGCACTCACTCACACCAAAGAGGGTGCAGGCTCCCATCACGAGCCACCCGGGAGCTGTTCACTCACTCACACCAAAGAGGGTGCAGGCTCCCATCACAAGGCACCTGGGAGCTGTTCACTCACTCACACCAAAGAGGGTGCAGGCTCCCATCACAAGGCACCTGGGAGCTGTGCACTACCTCACACCTAAGAGGCAGCAGGCTCCCATTACGAGGCACCTGGAAGCTGTTCGCTCACTCACACCAAAGAGGCGGCAGGCTCCCATCACAAGGCACCCGGGAGCTGTTCACTCACTCACTCACACCAAAGAGGCTGCAGGCTCCCATTACAAGGTCCTGGGAGTTGTTCACTCACTCACACCACAGAGGGTGCAGGTTCCCATCACAAGAGAATGGGAGCTGTTCACTCACTCACACCAAAGAGGGTGCAGGCTCCCATCATGAAGCCCCTGGGAGCTCTTCACTCACTCACACCGAAGAGACTGCAGTCTCCCATCACAAGGGACCCTGGAGCTGTTCACTCACTCACACCAAAGAGGGTGCAGGCTCCCATCACAAGGTCCCTGGGAGCTGTGCACTCACTCACAGCAAAGAGGGTGCAGGCTCCCATCACGAGCCACCCGGGAGCTGTTCACTCACTCTCACCAAAGAGGCAGAAGGCTCCCATCACGAGGCACATGGGAGCTGTTCAATCCCTCACACCAAAGAGGGTGCAGGCTCCCATCACAAGGCACCTGGGAGCAGTTCACTCACTCACACCAAAGAGGGTGCAGGCTCCCATCACAAGGCACCTGGGAGCTGTGCACTACCTCACACCTAAGAGGCAGCAGGCTCCCATTACGAGGCACCTGGAAGCTGTTCACTCACACCAAAGAGGCGGCAGGCTCCCATACAAGGCACCTGGAAGCTGTTCACTCACTCACACCAAAGAGGCGGCAGGCTCCCATCACAAGGCACCCGGGAGCTGTTCACTCACTCACTCACACCAAAGAGGCTGCAGGTTCCCATTACAAGGTCCTGGGAGTTGTTCACTCACTAACACCACAGAGGGTGCAGGTTCCCATCACAAGAGAATGGGAGCTGTTCACTCACTCACACCAAAGAGGCTGCAGGCTCCCATCACAAGGCACCTGGAAGCTGTTCACTCTCTCACACCAAAGAGGCTGCAGGCTCCCATTACATGGTCCTGGGAGCTGTTCACTCACTCACACCAAAGAGGGTGCAGGTTCCCATCACAAGAGAATGGGAGCTGTTCACTCACTCACACCAAAGAAGGTGCAGGTTCCCATCACAAGGCACCTGGGAGTTGTTCACTCACTCACACCAAAGAGGGTGCAGGCTCCCATCACAAGGCACCTTGTTGGAAATGGGATCCCAGCTGGCCAGGGCTTTCGCCAAAGTCAGTCAGAGACCACCACACCCAAGTCAGGGCAAGGGAGTTACACGCCAAGATAACCCCTACTCACCCTCTAGGTAACGTGGCGCGAGCAGCAAGGCTAAACCTGGAGGCGATGTAGGCTAAGTATTTGCGCACGCACCCCAGCAACAACAACCAAAGGCCCACCACAAAGGAAACTCCACACAAGGTTATATAAAAATAGCCTTTGTATTACACCAAAACACATAAGATAAAACACACACTTTACAATGTGCCAGAGGCACGGGCAGAATTTACAAGGGATATGTACAAGACAGGGCCACCTGGACCACTGTCAGGAATCAGAAGTAGCACTTTCAGAAATAGCACTTAGTACATAGAATATAGCACAAAATAGCACACAACCAGTAATTACTGGTAACCAGGATCTCACTAGCACCACCTGTACTAGGGAGAAAACAACCACCTATGTATCACAATACCTGTAGGGGTGTAAGAGGAAAACACATGATGCAATGCATAACATTCATTCAGAGGTGTAAAGGCACATGACGCATAAACAATACATTCAGAGGTGCATAGAAAGTACAATTGCGCCAAACTCACGTAAGTCACCACCTGTGACTGTCCCTAGGCCCTCTGGCCTTGTTGGGGCTAGGACGCCCTGTGTCCAAAGTCCAGGGGGGCCTAAACGGAGCAGTTGCCCACAAAGTGCTGGGCAACTGGTGCAGCAAGGTTTGAGCCTTCCAGGGCTCAAAACAACAATGGGGCCAATGTGGGAGCCTCGCTGGGCTCTCAAGAAATAAATTGGCCCCCGAGCCTCTCTTAGGCTCTAGGCACTACTGGGGCGCTTCTCTGTGGGAGTCCCCTCTCTGGGGACTCAAAGTGACAATGTCTGCCAAGAGCCTCGCTGGGCTCTAAATCACCTGATGCCCCCGGGGCACCTCGAGCCCCTCAGGTCTCTAGCCACAGAAATGCCCCCAAGAGCCTCTCTCAGGCTCACATACAGAAAATGCCCCCGAGCCTCTTCGGGCTCAACAAACAAATGCCGCCTTTACGAGCCTCTCTGGGCTCTAGAACGATGGGGGTGCTGTAAGCGGGAGTCCCCCTCCTGGGGACTCCCAGGGCAATGGTGCGCACTGAGCCTCTCGGGGCTCAAGCGACCCTGCAATGCCCCCAGAGGTCGCGCTAATGAGAGGGGGCGGGGCGGACACCGGCAATGTGTCCCGACGCCCCCCTCTCCTTTCCCAAGCACCAGCACTCACCGGCTCGGTCTCTCCGTAGGCTGCGGGGACGCTGGCAGTCTCCTTCCTCGTCCGGAGCTTGGCTCTCCTCCTTACCGGGCCGCGGGCGGGGCTCTCTCACCCTCGAGAGCCTCGCCGAGGACAAGACGCTGGGCTCCTTCTTCCTCCTGGGCAGTATGTGCGGCCGGCGCCCCAGCCGCGATTAGGCCGCCATTTTCCCCGACGTCCTCGAGGACGCTTCTCCCGTTGCCGGGCAACACTCCGGCCAGGCTAAAGCGTGATAGGCTGGCGAGACAGCCAATGGCAGCGCGGCCCTGCAGACGAGCCCCCCAGGCTCCGGGTCGCGCTGCTGAGGCCAAGGGAACTTCTTTTTGCCGCAATCCGGGGTAGCCTCCCGGGAATTCACAAATAAAAGCGAGGTGGCACTCGCTTGGGCGGACAAAGCGCTCCTCAGCGCTAAAAGGCAATTTAAAGCGCTCCCTGCGCTAGATGCAAAATACAGCGCTCTCAAGCGCTAGAACAACATCAAGCGCTCCCAAGCGCTAGAGGACCAAAATAGAGCGCTCCCAGGCGCTATAAGTAAAATAAAGGTCCAGCAGAGTCCTTCAGCAAGGCAGGGGGGCAAGACTGGGCCCAGAGCCAGCTCACTGGGTCTCCAGGCAGGGAGACACCCCAAGTGGCGGTCCTCTGGCCCAGCAGCAGCAGCAGCAGCCCCCTCAGGATCCTGGAAGAGAACAACCTCTGTGGGGACACAGCCCCATTTTTATACAGTGCATTCCTTTGTCTGAGGGTGCAGAGTGGGGGCGGAACCAGTCGCAGCTGGTTCTTGAGTACTCTGTTTACCTCAACCACCCTCTCTATTCACTGGCAGGGCTTGGGTCATTAGACACACCACAGGGGGGCGGAGCCAGCATTGTGTGGGGAAAACCCAGCCCATCCAGGACACAGGTACACTCCTCCCACACATTACTCATGCAGATCTCCCACTCACCACCGGGCAGACCCATCCAGACTTCCTGGAGCCTGGCATGCCAGCCAGCTCCAGCCAATCACACGCCAGCACCCTCACAGCACACGTACAGCCATGTCTAGAAATGGCGCTTCGCTACTAGACACATACATGCTGCATACACCATCTCGCAGCATTCACTCTCACGAGTTCACACATACCAGACTCAAGCCTGTACACCCCACGCATCAGGAACTACCAGGGACACATACATTCCCCATGCATTCCTATGGGCGGGCAGGCCTAGCTCAGCACATGCACTCAGAGTGCGCACGCACTTTCCACTGGGACACAGTGAAAGTGCGCAGAATCCAAAAATCACCATCTCCAGGTCACCATTTCAAGCAAAAAGTCTCGGGGTGAACCTGCCCTAAGGGCCAAAGTCCAACACACCTGGAAGCTGTTCACTCACTCACAACAAAGAGGGTGCAGGCTCCCATCACAAGGCACCTGGAAGCTGTTCACTCACTCACACCAAAGAGGCGGCCGGCTCCCATTACAAGGCACCTGGAAGCTGTTCACTCACTCGCACCAAAGAGGCGGCAGGCTCCCATACAAGGCACATGGGAGCTGTTCACTCACTCACACGAAAGAGGGTCCAGGCTCCCATCACAAGGCACCTGGGAGCTTTTGACTCACTCACTCACACCAAAGAGGGTGCAGGCTCCCATCACAAGGCACCTGGAAGCTGTTCACTCACTCACACCAAAGACGCGGCAGGCTCCGATACAGGGCACCTGGGAGCTGTTCACTCACTCACACCAAAGAGGGTGCAGGCTCCCATTACATGGTCCTGGGAGTTGTTCACTCACTCACACCAAAGAGGCGGCAGGCTCCCATACAAGGCACATGGAAGCTGTTCACTCACTCACACCAAAGAGGGTGCAGGCTCTCATCACGAGGCACCTGGGAGTTGTTCACTCACTCACACCAGAGAGAGTGCAGGCTCCCATCACAAGGCACCTGGAAGCTGTTCACTCACTCACAACAAAGAGGGTGCAGGCGCCCATCAGAAGGCACCTGGAAGCTGTTCACTCACTCACACCAAAGAGGCGGCCGGCTCCCATTACAAGGCACCTGGATTGTGTTCACTCACTCACACCTAAGAGGGTGCAGGCTCCCATCACAAGGCACCTGGGAGCTGTTCACTCACTCACACCAAAGAGGGTGCAGGCTCCCATCACAAGGCACCTGGGAGCTTTTGACTCACTCACTCACACCAAAGAGGGTGCAGGCTCCCATCACAAGGCACCTGGAAGCTCTTCACTCACTCACACGAGAATGTGCAGGTTCCCATCACGGGGCACCAAAGAGGGTGCAGGTTCCCATCACAAGAGAATGGGAGCTGTTCACTCACTCACACCAAAGAGGGTGCAGGCTCCCACCACAAGGCACCTGGGAGCTGTTCACTCACTCACACCAAAGAGGCGGCCGGCTCCCATACAAGGCACATGGAAGCTGTGCACTCACTCACACCAAAGAGGGTGCAGGCTCCCATCACAAGGCACCTGGAAGGTGTTCAATCACTCACACCAAAGAGGCGGCAGGCTCCCAGACAGGGCACCTGGGAGCTGTTCACTCAATCACACCAAAGAGGGTGCAGGCTCCCATTACATGGTCCTGGGAGTTGTTCACTCACTCACACCAAAGAGGCGGCAGGCTCCCATACAAGGCACATGGAAGCTGTTCACTCACTCACACCAAAGAGGGTGCAGGCTCTCATCACGAGGCACCTGGAAGTTGTTCACTCACTCACACCAAAGAGAGTGCAGGCTCCCATCACAAGGCACCTGGAAGCTGTTCACTCACTCACAACAAAGAGGGTGCAGGCTCCCATCACAAGGCACCTGGAAGCTGTTCAATCACTCACACCAAAGAGGCGGCAGGCTCCCAGACAGGGCACCTGGGAGCTGTTCACTCAATCACACCAAAGAGGGTGCAGGCTCCCATTACATGGTCCTGGGAGTTGTTCACTCACTCACACCAAAGAGGCGGCAGGCTCCCATACAAGGCACATGGAAGCTGTTCACTCACTCACACCAAAGAGGGTGCAGGCTCCCATTACATGGCACCTGGAAGCTGTTCACTCACTCACAACAAAGAGGGTGCAGGCTCCCATCACAAGGCACCTGGAAGCTGTTCACTCACTCACACCAAAGAGGGTGCAGGCTCCCATCACAAGGCACCTGGAAGCTGTTCACTCACTCACACCAAAGAGGCGGCCGGCTCCCATTACAAGGCACCTGGAAGCTGTTCACTCACTCGCACCAAAGAGGCGGCAGGCTCCCATACAAGGCACATGGGAGCTGTTCACTCACTCACACGAAAGAGGGTCCAGGCTCCCATCACAAGGCACCTGGGAGCTTTTGACTCACTCACTCACACCAAAGAGGGTGCAGGCTCCCATCACAAGGCACCTGGAAGCTGTTCACTCACTCACACCAAAGACGCGGCAGGCTCCGATACAGGGCACCTGGGAGCTGTTCACTCACTCACACCAAAGAGGGTGCAGGCTCCCATTACATGGTCCTGGGAGTTGTTCACTCACTCACACCAAAGAGGCGGCAGGCTCCCATACAAGGCACATGGAAGCTGTTCACTCACTCACACCAAAGAGGGTGCAGGCTCTCATCACGAGGCACCTGGGAGTTGTTCACTCACTCACACCAGAGAGAGTGCAGGCTCCCATCACAAGGCACCTGGAAGCTGTTCACTCACTCACAACAAAGAGGGTGCAGGCGCCCATCAGAAGGCACCTGGAAGCTGTTCACTCACTCACACCAAAGAGGCGGCCGGCTCCCATTACAAGGCACCTGGATTGTGTTCACTCACTCACACCTAAGAGGGTGCAGGCTCCCATCACAAGGCACCTGGGAGCTGTTCACTCACTCACACCAAAGAGGGTGCAGGCTCCCATCACAAGGCACCTGGGAGCTTTTGACTCACTCACTCACCCCAAAGAGGGTGCAGGCTCCCATCACAAGGCACCTGGAAGCTCTTCACTCACTCACACGAGAATGTGCAGGTTCCCATCACAGGGCACCAAAGAGGGTGCAGGTTCCCATCACAAGAGAATGGGAGCTGTTCACTCACTCACACCAAAGAGGGTGCAGGCTCCCACCACAAGGCACCTGGGAGCTGTTCACTCACTCACACCAAAGAGGCGGCCGGCTCCCATACAAGGCACATGGAAGCTGTGCACTCACTCACACCAAAGAGGGTGCAGGCTCCCATCACAAGGCACCTGGAAGCTGTTCAATCACTCACACCAAAGAGGCGGCAGGCTCCCAGACAGGGCACCTGGGAGCTGTTCACTCAATCACACCAAAGAGGGTGCAGGCTCCCATTACATGGTCCTGGGAGTTGTTCACTCACTCACACCAAAGAGGCGGCAGGCTCCCATACAAGGCACATGGAAGCTGTTCACTCACTCACACCAAAGAGGGTGCAGGCTCTCATCACGAGGCACCTGGAAGTTGTTCACTCACTCACACCAAAGAGAGTGCAGGCTCCCATCACAAGGCACCTGGAAGCTGTTCACTCACTCACAACAAAGAGGGTGCAGGCTCCCATCACAAGGCACCTGGAAGCTGTTCAATCACTCACACCAAAGAGGCGGCAGGCTCCCAGACAGGGCACCTGGGAGCTGTTCACTCAATCACACCAAAGAGGGTGCAGGCTCCCATCACAAGGCACCTGGAAGCTGTTCACTCACTCACAACAAAGAGGGTGCAGGCTCCCATCACAAGGCACCTGGAAGCTGTTCAATCACTCACACCAAAGAGAGTGCAGGCTCCCATCACAAGGCACCTGGAAGCTGTTCACTCACTCACAACAAAGAGGGTGCAGGCTCCCATCACGGGGCACCCGGGAGCTGTTCACTCACTCACACTAAAGAAGCTTCAGGCTCCCATTAGAAGGCACCTGGGAGCTGGTCATTCACTCACACCAAAGAGGGAGCAGGCTCCCATCACAAGAGAATGGGAGCTGTTCACTCACTCACACCAAAGAAGGTGCAGGTTCCCATCACGAGGCACTTAGGAGCTGTTCACTCACTCACACCAAAGAAGGTGCAGGTTCCCATCACGAGGCACTTAGGAGCTGTTCACTCACTCACACCAAAGAGGGTGCAGGCTCCCATCACAAGGCACCAGGGAGCTGTTCACTCACTCACTCACACCAAAAAGGGTGCAGGCTCTCATCACGAGACACCTGGGAGCTGTTCACTCACTCACACCAAAGAGGGTGCAGGCTCCCATTACAAGGTCCTGGGAGTTGTTCACTCACTCACACCAAAGAGGCTGCAGGCTCCCATTACAAGTTCCTGGGAGTTGTTCACTCACTCACACCAAAGAGGGTGTAGGCTCCCATTACAAGAGAATGGGAGCTGTTCACTCACTCACACCAAAGAGGCTGCAGGCTCCCACCGCAAGGCACCTGGAAGCTGTTCACTCTCTCACACCAAAGAGGCTGCAGGCTCCCATTACAAGGTCCTGGGAGTTGTTCACTCACTCACACCAAAGAGGGTGCAGGCTCCCATTACAATAGAATGGGAGCTGTTCACTCACTCACTCACACCAAAGAGGGTGCAGGTTCCCATCAAAAGAGAATGGGAGCTGTTCACTCACTCACACCAAAGAGGCTGCAGGCTCCCATTACAAGGTCCTGGGAGTTGTTCACTCACTCACACCAAAGAGGGTGCAGGCTCCCATACAAGGCACCTGGAAGCTGTTCACTCTCTCACACCAAAGAGGGTGCAGGCTCTCATCACGGGGCACCCGGGAGCTGTTCACTCATTCACACCAAAGAGGCGGCAGGCTCCCATACAAGGCACATGGAAGCTGTGCACTCACTCACACCAAAGAGGCGGCAGGCTCCCATCACGGGGCACCTGGGAGCTGTTCACTCACTCACACCAA
The DNA here is from genome assembly GCF_964261635.1 of Lissotriton helveticus. Lineage (NCBI taxonomy): Eukaryota > Metazoa > Chordata > Amphibia > Caudata > Salamandridae > Lissotriton > Lissotriton helveticus. Next base: position 2,124,903,359 of record NC_136065.1, on the reverse strand, counting down.
AGAGGGTGCAGGCTCCCATTACATGGTCCTGGGAGTTGTTCACTCACTCACAACAAAGAGGGTGCAGGCTGCCATCACAAGGCACCTGGAAGCTGTTCACTCACCCACAACAAAGAGAGTGCAGGCTCCCATCACAAGGCACCTGGAAGCTGTTCACTCACTCACACCAAAGAGGCGGCAGGCTCCGATACAGGGCACCTGGGAGCTGTTCACTCACTCACACCAAAGAGGGTGCAGGCTCCCATTACATGGTCCTGGGAGTTGTTCACTCACTCACACCAAAGAGGCGGCAGGCTCCCATACAAGGCACATGGAAGCTGTTCACTCACTCACACCAAAGAGGGTGCAGGCTCTCATCACGAGGCACCTGGGAGTTGTTCACTCACTCACACCAAAGAGAGTGCAGGCTCCCATCACAAGGCACCTGGAAGCTGTTCACTCACTCACAACAAAGAGGGTGCAGGCGCCCATCAGAAGGTACCTGGAAGCTGTTCACTCACTCACACCAAAGAGGCGGCCGGCTCCCATTACAAGGCACCTGGATTGTGTTCACTCACTCACACCAAAGAGGGTGCAGGCTCCCATCACAAGGCACCTGGGAGCTGTTCACTCACTCACACCAAAAAGGGTGCAGGCTCCCATCACAAGGCACCTGGGAGCTTTTGACTCACTCACTCACACCAAAGAGGGTGCAGGCTCCCATCACAAGGCACCTGGAAGCTCTTCATTCACTCACACGAGAATGTGCAGGTTCCCATAACGGGGCACCAAAGAGGGTGCAGGTTCCCATCACAAGAGAATGGGAGCTGTTCACTCACTCACACCAAAGAGGGTGCAGGCTCCCACCACAAGGCACCTGGGAGCTGTTCACTCACTCACACCAAAGAGGCGGCCGGCTCCCATACAAGGCACATGGAAGCTGTGCACTCACTCACACCAAAGAGGGTGCAGGCTCCCATCACAAGGCACCTGGAAGCTGTTCAATCACTCACACCAAAGAGGCGGCAGGCTCCCAGACAGGGCACCTGGGAGCTGTTCACTCAATCACACCAAAGAGGGTGCAGGCTCCCATTACATGGTCCTGGGAGTTGTTCACTCACTCACACCAAAGAGGCGGCAGGCTCCCATACAAGGCACATGGAAGCTGTTCACTCACTCACACCAAAGAGGGTGCAGGCTCTCATCACGAGGCACCTGGAAGTTGTTCACTCACTCACACCAAAGAGAGTGCAGGCTCCCATCACAAGGCACCTGGAAGCTGTTCACTCACTCACAACAAAGAGGGTGCAGGCTCCCATCACAAGGCACCTGGAAGCTGTTCAATCACTCACACCAAAGAGGCGGCAGGCTCCCAGACAGGGCACCTGGGAGCTGTTCACTCAATCACACCAAAGAGGGTGCAGGCTCCCATTACATGGTCCTGGGAGTTGTTCACTCACTCACACCAAAGAGGCGGCAGGCTCCCATACAAGGCACATGGAAGCTGTTCACTCACTCACACCAAAGAGGGTGCAGGCTCTCATCACGAGGCACCTGGAAGTTGTTCACTCACTCACACCAAAGAGAGTGCAGGCTCCCATCACAAGGCACCTGGAAGCTGTTCACTCACTCACAACAAAGAGGGTGCAGGCTCCCATCACAAGGCGCTGTTCACTCACTCACACCAAAGAGGCGGCCGGCTCCCATTACAAGGCACCTGGAAGCTGTTCACTCACTCGCACCAAAGAGGCGGCAGGCTCCCATACAAGGCACATGGGAGCTGTTCACTCACTCACACGAAAGAGGGTCCAGGCTCCCATCACAAGGCACCTGGGAGCTTTTGACTCACTCACTCACACCAAAGAGGGTGCAGGCTCCCATCACAAGGCACCTGGAAGCTGTTCACTCACTCACACCGAAGAATGTGCAGGCTCCCATCACGGGGCACCCGGGAGCTGTTCACTCACTCACACTAAAGAAGCTTCAGGCTCCCATTAGAAGGCACCTGGGAGCTGGTCATTCACTCACACCAAAGAGGAAGCAGGCTCCCATCACAAGAGAATGGGAGCTGTTCACTCACTCACACCAAAGAAGGTGCAGGTTCCCATCACGAGGCACTTAGGAGCTGTTCACTCACTCACACCAAAGAAGGTGCAGGTTCCCATCACGAGGCACTTAGGAGCTGTTCACTCACTCACACCAAAGAGGGTGCAGGCTCCCATCACAAGGCACCAGGGAGCTGTTCACTCACTCACTCACTCACACCAAAGAGGCTGCAGGCTCCCATTACAAGGTCCTGGGAGTTGTTCATTCACTCACACCAAAGAGGGTGCAGGCTCTCATCACGAGGCACCTGGGAGTTGTTCACTCACTCACACCAAAGAGGGTGCAGGCTCCCATTACAAGGTCCTGGGAGTTGTTCACTCACTCACACCAAAGAGGCTGCAGGCTCCCATTACAAGTTCCTGGGAGTTGTTCACTCACTCACACCAAAGAGGGTGCAGGCTCCCATTACAATAGAATGGGAGCTGTTCACTCACTCACACCAAAGAGGGTGCAGGTTCCCATCACAAGAGAATGGGAGCTGTTCACTCACTCACACCAAAGAGGCTACAGGCTCCCACCGCAAGGCACCTGGGAGCTATTCACTCACTCACACCAAAGAGGGAACAGGCTCTCATCACAAGGCACCTGGAAGCTGTTCACTCTCTCACACCAAAGAGGCTGCAGGCTCCCATTACAAGGTCCTGGGAGTTGTTCACTCACTCACACCAAAGAGGGTGCAGGCTCCCATTACAATAGAATGGGAGCTGTTCACTCACTCACTCACACCAAAGAGGGTGCAGGTTCCCATCAAAAGAGAATGGGAGCTGTTCACTCACTCACACCAAAGAGGCTGCAGGCTCCCATTACAAGGTCCTGGGAGTTGTTCACTCACTCACACCAAAGAGGATGCAGGCTCCCATACAAGGCACTTGGAAGCTGTTCACTCTCTCACACCAAAGAGGGTGCAGGCTCTCATCACTGGGCACCCGGGAGCTGTTCACTCACTCACACCAAAGAGGCGGCAGGCTCCCATACAAGGCACATGGAAGCTGTGCACTCACTCACACCAAAGAGGCGGCAGGCTCCCATCACGGGGCATCTGGGAGCTGTTCACTCACTCACACCAAAGAGGGTGCAGGCTCCCATTACATGGTCCTGGGAGTTGTTCACTCACTCACAACAAAGAGGGTGCAGGCTGCCATCACAAGGCACCTGGAAGCTGTTCACTCACTCACACCAAAGAGGGTGCAGGCTCCCATTACAAGGTCCTGGGAGTTGTTCACTCACTCACACCAAAGAGGCTGCAGGCTCCCATTACAAGTTCCTGGGAGTTGTTCACTCACTCACACCAAAGAGGGTGCAGGCTCCCATTACAATAGAATGGGAGCTGTTCACTCACTCACACCAAAGAGGGTGCAGGTTCCCATCACAAGAGAATGGGAGCTGTTCACTCACTCACACCAAAGAGGCTGCAGGCTCCCACCGCAAGGCACCTGGGAGCTATTCACTCACTCACACCAAAGAGGGAACAGGCTCTCATCACAAGGCACCTGGAAGCTGTTCACTCTCTCACACCAAAGAGGCTGCAGGCTCCCATTACAAGGTCCTGGGAGTTGTTCACTCACTCACACCAAAGAGGGTGCAGGCTCCCATTACAATAGAATGGGAGCTGTTCACTCACTCACTCACACCAAAGAGGGTGCAGGTTCCCATCAAAAGAGAATGGGAGATGTTCACTCACTCACACCAAAGAGGCTGCAGGCTCCCATTACAAGGTCCTGGGAGTTGTTCACTCACTCACACCAAAGAGGGTGCAGGCTCCCATACAAGGCACTTGGAAGCTGTTCACTCTCTCACACCAAAGAGGGTGCAGGCTCTCATCACTGGGCACCCGGGAGCTGTTCACTCACTCACACCAAAGAGGCGGCAGGCTCCCATACAAGGCACATGGAAGCTGTGCACTCACTCACACCAAAGAGGCGGCAGGCTCCCATCACGGGGCATCTGGGAGCTGTTCACTCACTCACACCAAAGAGGGTGCAGGCTCCCATTACATGGTCCTGGGAGTTGTTCACTCACTCACAACAAAGAGGGTGCAGGCTGCCATCACAAGGCACCTGGAAGCTGTTCACTCACTCACACCAAAGAGGGTGCAGGCTCCCATTACAAGGTCCTGGGAGTTGTTCACTCACTCACACCAAAGAGGCTGCAGGCTCCCATTACAAGTTCCTGGGAGTTGTTCACTCACTCACACCAAAGAGGGTGCAGGCTCCCATTACAATAGAATGGGAGCTGTTCACTCACTCACACCAAAGAGGGTGCAGGTTCCCATCACAAGAGAATGGGAGCTGTTCACTCACTCACACCAAAGAGGCTGCAGGCTCCCACCGCAAGGCACCTGGGAGCTATTCACTCACTCACACCAAAGAGGGAGCAGGCTCTCATCACAAGGCACCTGGAAGCTGTTCACTCTCTCACACCAAAGAGGCTGCAGGCTCCCATTACAAGGTCCTGGGAGTTGTTCACTCACTCACACCAAAGAGGGTGCAGGCTCCCATTACAATAGAATGGGAGCTGTTCACTCACTCACTCACACCAAAGAGGGTGCAGGTTCCCATCAAAAGAGAATGGGAGATGTTCACTCACTCACACCAAAGAGGCTGCAGGCTCCCATTACAAGGTCCTGGGAGTTGTTCACTCACTCACACCAAAGAGGGTGCAGGCTCCCATACAAGGCACTTGGAAGCTGTTCACTCTCTCACACCAAAGAGGGTGCAGGCTCTCATCACTGGGCACCCGGGAGCTGTTCACTCACTCACACCAAAGAGGCGGCAGGCTCCCATACAAGGCACATGGAAGCTGTGCACTCACTCACACCAAAGAGGCGGCAGGCTCCCATCACGGGGCATCTGGGAGCTGTTCACTCACTCACACCAAAGAGGGTGCAGGCTCCCATTACATGGTCCTGGGAGTTGTTCACTCACTCACAACAAAGAGGGTGCAGGCTGCCATCACAAGGCACCTGGAAGCTGTTCACTCACCCACAACAAAGAGAGTGCAGGCTCCCATCACAAGGCACCTGGAAGCTGTTCACTCACTCACACCAAGGAGGCGGCAGGCTCCGATACAGGGCACCTGGGAGCTGTTCACTCACTCACACCAAAGAGGGTGCAGGCTCCCATTACATGGTCCTGGGAGTTGTTCACTCACTCACACCAAAGAGGCGGCAGGCTCCCATACAAGGCACATGGAAGCTGTTCACTCACTCACACCAAAGAGGGTGCAGGCTCTCATCACGAGGCACCTGAGAGTTGTTCACTCACTCACACCAAAGAGAGTGCAGGCTCCCATCACAAGGCACCTGGAAGCTGTTCACTCACTCACAACAAAGAGGGTGCAGGCGCCCATCAGAAGGCACCTGGAAGCTGTTCACTCACTCACACCAAAGAGGCGGCCGGCTCCCATTACAAGGCACCTGGATTGTGTTCACTCACTCACACCAAAGAGGGTGCAGGCTCCCATCACAAGGCACCTGGGAGCTGTTCACTCACTCACACCAAAGAGGGTGCAGGCTCCCATCACAAGGCACCTGGGAGCTTTTGACTCACTCACTCACACCAAAGAGGGTGCAGGCTCCCATCACAAGGCACCTGGAAGCTCTTCACTCACTCACACGAGAATGTGCAGGTTCCCATCACGGGGCACCAAAGAGGGTGCAGGTTCCCATCACAAGAGAATGGGAGTTGTTCACTCACTCACACCAAAGAGGCTGCAGGCTCCCATTACAAGTTCCTGGGAGTTGTTCACTCACTCACACCAAAGAGGGTGCAGGCTCCCATTACAATAGAATGGGAGCTGTTCACTCACTCACACCAAAGAGGGTGCAGGTTCCCATCACAAGAGAATGGGAGCTGTTCACTCACTCACACCAAAGAGGCTGCAGGCTCCCACCGCAAGGCACCTGGGAGCTATTCACTCACTCACACCAAAGAGGGAGCAGGCTCTCATCACAAGGCACCTGGAAGCTGTTCACTCTCTCACACCAAAGAGGCTGCAGGCTCCCATTACAAGGTCCTGGGAGTTGTTCACTCACTCACACCAAAGAGGGTGCAGGCTCCCATTACAATAGAATGGGAGCTGTTCACTCACTCACTCACACCAAAGAGGGTGCAGGTTCCCATCAAAAGAGAATGGGAGCTGTTCACTCACTCACACCAAAGAGGCTGCAGGCTCCCATTACAAGGTCCTGGGAGTTGTTCACTCACTCACACCAAAGAGGGTGCAGGCTCCCATACAAGGCACTTGGAAGCTGTTCACTCTCTCACACCAAAGAGGGTGCAGGCTCTCATCACTGGGCACCCGGGAGCTGTTCACTCACTCACACCAAAGAGGCGGCAGGCTCCCATACAAGGCACATGGAAGCTGTGCACTCACTCACACCAAAGAGGCGGCAGGCTCCCATCACGGGGCATCTGGGAGCTGTTCACTCACTCACACCAAAGAGGGTGCAGGCTCCCATTACATGGTCCTGGGAGTTGTTCACTCACTCACAACAAAGAGGGTGCAGGCTGCCATCACAAGGCACCTGGAAGCTGTTCACTCACCCACAACAAAGAGAGTGCAGGCTCCCATCACAAGGCACCTGGAAGCTGTTCACTCTCTCACACCAAAGAGGCGGCAGGCTCCGATACAGGGCACCTGGGAGCTGTTCACTCACTCACACCAAAGAGGGTGCAGGCTCCCATTACATGGTCCTGGGAGTTGTTCACTCACTCACACCAAAGAGGCGGCAGGCTCCCATACAAGGCACATTGAAGCTGTTCACTCACTCACACCAAAGAGGGTGCAGGCTCTCATCACGAGGCACCTGGGAGTTGTTCACTCACTCACACCAAAGAGAGTGCAGGCTCCCATCACAAGGCACCTGGGAGCTTTTGACTCACTCACTCACACCAAAGAAGGTGCAGGCTCCCATCACAAGGCACCTGGAAGCTCTTCACTCACTCACACGAGAATGTGCAGGTTCCCATCACGGGGCACCAAAGAGGGTGCAGGTTCCCATCACAAGAGAATGGGAGCTGTTCACTCACTCACACCAAAGAGGGTGCAGGCTCCCACCACAAGGCACCTGGGAGCTGTTCACTCACTCACACCAAAGAGGCGGCCGGCTCCCATACAAAGCACATGGAAGCTGTGCACTCACTCACACCAAAGAGGGTGCAGGCTCCCATCACAAGGCACCTGGAAGCTGTTCAATCACTCACACCAAAGAGGCGGCAGGCTCCCAGACAGGGCACCTGGGAGCTGTTCACTCAATCACACCAAAGAGGGTGCAGGCTCCCATTACATGGTCCTGGGAGTTGTTCACTCACTCACACCAAAGAGGCGGCAGGCTCCCATACAAGGCACATGGAAGCTGTTCACTCACTCACACCAAAGAGGGTGCAGGCTCTCATCACGAGGCACCTGGAAGTTGTTCACTCACTCACACCAAAGAGAGTGCAGGCTCCCATCACAAGGCACCTGGAAGCTGTTCACTCACTCACAACAAAGAGGGTGCAGGCTCCCATCACAAGGCACCTGGAAGCTGTTCAATCACTCACACCAAAGAGGCGGCAGGCTCCCAGACAGGGCACCTGGGAGCTGTTCACTCAATCACACCAAAGAGGGTGCAGGCTCCCATTACATGGTCCTGGGAGTTGTTCACTCACTCACACCAAAGAGGTGGCAGGCTCCCATACAAGGCACATGGAAGCTGTTCACTCACTCACACCAAAGAGGGTGCAGGCTCTCATCACGAGGCACCTGGAAGTTGTTCACTCACTCACACCAAAGAGAGTGCAGGCTCCCATCACAAGGCACCTGTAAGCTGTTCACTCACTCACAACAAAGAGGGTGCAGGCTCCCATCACAAGGCACCTGGAAGCTGTTCACTCACTCACACCAAAGAGGCGGCCGGCTCCCATTACAAGGCACCTGGAAGCTGTTCACTCACTCGCACCAAAGAGGCGGCAGGCTCCCATACAAGGCACATGGGAGCTGTTCACTCACTCACACGAAAGAGGGTCCAGGCTCCCATCACAAGGCACCTGGGAGCTTTTGACTCACTCACTCACACCAAAGAGGGTGCAGGCTCCCATCACAAGGCACCTGGAAGCTGTTCACTTACTCACACCGAAGAATGTGCAGGCTCCCATCACGGGGCACCCGGGAGCTGTTCACTCACTCACACTAAATAAGCTTCAGGCTCCCATTAGAAGGCACCTGGGAGCTGGTCATTCACTCACACCAAAGAGGGAGCAGGCTCCCACCACAAGAGAATGGGAGCTGTTCACTCACTCACACCAAAGAGGGTGCAGGCTCCCATCACAAGGCACCCGGGAGCTGTTGACTCACTCACACCAAAGAGGGTGCAGGCTCCCATCACAAGGCACCTGGAAGCTGTTCAATCACTCACACCAAAGAGGCGGCAGGCTCCCAGACAGGGCACCTGGGAGCTGTTCACTCAATCACACCAAAGAGGGTGCAGGCTCCCATTACATGGTCCTGGGAGTTGTTCACTCACTCACACCAAAGAGGCGGCAGGCTCCCATACAAGGCACATGGAAGCTGTTCACTCACTCACACCAAAGAGGGTGCAGGCTCTCATCACGAGGCACCTGGAAGTTGTTCACTCACTCACACCAAAGAGAGTGCAGGCTCCCATCACAAGGCACCTGGAAGCTGTTCACTCACTCACAACAAAGAGGGTGCAGGCTCCCATCACAAGGCACCTGGAAGCTGTTCAATCACTCACACCAAAGAGGCGGCAGGCTCCCAGACAGGGCACCTGGGAGCTGTTCACTCAATCACACCAAAGAGGGTGCAGGCTCCCATTACATGGTCCTGGGAGTTGTTCACTCACTCACACCAAAGAGGTGGCAGGCTCCCATACAAGGCACATGGAAGCTGTTCACTCACTCACACCAAAGAGGGTGCAGGCTCTCATCACGAGGCACCTGGAAGTTGTTCACTCACTCACACCAAAGAGAGTGCAGGCTCCCATCACAAGGCACCTGTAAGCTGTTCACTCACTCACAACAAAGAGGGTGCAGGCGCCCATCAGAAGGCACCTGGAAGCTGTTCACTCACTCACACCAAAGAGGCGGCCGGCTCCCATTACAAGGCACCTGGATTGTGTTCACTCACTCACACCAAAGAGGGTGCAGGCTCCCATCACAAGGCACCTGGGAGCTGTTCACTCACTCACACCAAAGAGGGTGCAGGCTCCCATCACAAGGCACCTGGGAGCTTTTGACTCACTCACTCACACCAAAGAGGGTGCAGGCTCCCATCACAAGGCACCTGGAAGCTCTTCACTCACTCACACGAGAATGTGCAGGTTCCCATCACGGGGCACCAAAGAGGGTGCAGGTTCCCATCACAAGAGAATGGGAGTTGTTCACTCACTCACACCAAAGAGGCTGCAGGCTCCCATTACAAGTTCCTGGGAGTTGTTCACTCACTCACACCAAAGAGGGTGCAGGCTCCCATTACAATAGAATGGGAGCTGTTCACTCACTCACACCAAAGAGGGTGCAGGTTCCCATCACAAGAGAATGGGAGCTGTTCACTCACTCACACCAAAGAGGCTGCAGGCTCCCACCGCAAGGCACCTGGGAGCTATTCACTCACTCACACCAAAGAGGGAGCAGGCTCTCATCACAAGGCACCTGGAAGCTGTTCACTCTCTCACACCAAAGAGGCTGCAGGCTCCCATTACAAGGTCCTGGGAGTTGTTCACTCACTCACACCAAAGAGGGTGCAGGCTCCCATTACAATAGAATGGGAGCTGTTCACTCACTCACTCACACCAAAGAGGGTGCAGGTTCCCATCAAAAGAGAATGGGAGCTGTTCACTCACTCACACCAAAGAGGCTGCAGGCTCCCATTACAAGGTCCTGGGAGTTGTTCACTCACTCACACCAAAGAGGGTGCAGGCTCCCATACAAGGCACTTGGAAGCTGTTCACTCTCTCACACCAAAGAGGGTGCAGGCTCTCATCACTGGGCACCCGGGAGCTGTTCACTCACTCACACCAAAGAGGCGGCAGGCTCCCATACAAGGCACATGGAAGCTGTGCACTCACTCACACCAAAGAGGCGGCAGGCTCCCATCACGGGGCATCTGGGAGCTGTTCACTCACTCACACCAAAGAGGGTGCAGGCTCCCATTACATGGTCCTGGGAGTTGTTCACTCACTCACAACAAAGAGGGTGCAGGCTGCCATCACAAGGCACCTGGAAGCTGTTCACTCACCCACAACAAAGAGAGTGCAGGCTCCCATCACAAGGCACCTGGAAGCTGTTCACTCTCTCACACCAAAGAGGCGGCAGGCTCCGATACAGGGCACCTGGGAGCTGTTCACTCACTCACACCAAAGAGGGTGCAGGCTCCCATTACATGGTCCTGGGAGTTGTTCACTCACTCACACCAAAGAGGCGGCAGGCTCCCATACAAGGCACATTGAAGCTGTTCACTCACTCACACCAAAGAGGGTGCAGGCTCTCATCACGAGGCACCTGGGAGTTGTTCACTCACTCACACCAAAGAGAGTGCAGGCTCCCATCACAAGGCACCTGGAAGCTGTTCACTCACTCACAACAAAGAGGGTGCAGGCGCCCATCAGAAGGCACCTGGAAGCTGTTCACTCACTCACACCAAAGAGGCGGCCGGCTCCCATTACAAGGCACCTGGATTGTGTTCACTCACTCACACCAAAGAGGGTGCAGGCTCCCATCACAAGGCACCTGGGAGCTGTTCACTCACTCACACCAAAGAGGGTGCAGGCTCCCATCACAAGGCACCTGGGAGCTTTTGACTCACTCACTCACACCAAAGAAGGTGCAGGCTCCCATCACAAGGCACCTGGAAGCTCTTCACTCACTCACACGAGAATGTGCAGGTTCCCATCACGGGGCACCAAAGAGGGTGCAGGTTCCCATCACAAGAGAATGGGAGCTGTTCACTCACTCACACCAAAGAGGGTGCAGGCTCCCACCACAAGGCACCTGGGAGCTGTTCACTCACTCACACCAAAGAGGCGGCCGGCTCCCATACAAAGCACATGGAAGCTGTGCACTCACTCACACCAAAGAGGGTGCAGGCTCCCATCACAAGGCACCTGGAAGCTGTTCAATCACTCACACCAAAGAGGCGGCAGGCTCCCAGACAGGGCACCTGGGAGCTGTTCACTCAATCACACCAAAGAGGGTGCAGGCTCCCATTACATGGTCCTGGGAGTTGTTCACTCACTCACACCAAAGAGGCGGCAGGCTCCCATACAAGGCACATGGAAGCTGTTCACTCACTCACACCAAAGAGGGTGCAGGCTCTCATCACGAGGCACCTGGAAGTTGTTCACTCACTCACACCAAAGAGAGTGCAGGCTCCCATCACAAGGCACCTGGAAGCTGTTCACTCACTCACAACAAAGAGGGTGCAGGCTCCCATCACAAGGCACCTGGAAGCTGTTCAATCACTCACACCAAAGAGGCGGCAGGCTCCCAGACAGGGCACCTGGGAGCTGTTCACTCAATCACACCAAAGAGGGTGCAGGCTCCCATTACATGGTCCTGGGAGTTGTTCACTCACTCACACCAAAGAGGTGGCAGGCTCCCATACAAGGCACATGGAAGCTGTTCACTCACTCACACCAAAGAGGGTGCAGGCTCTCATCACGAGGCACCTGGAAGTTGTTCACTCACTCACACCAAAGAGAGTGCAGGCTCCCATCACAAGGCACCTGTAAGCTGTTCACTCACTCACAACAAAGAGGGTGCAGGCTCCCATCACAAGGCACCTGGAAGCTGTTCACTCACTCACACCAAAGAGGCGGCCGGCTCCCATTACAAGGCACCTGGAAGCTGTTCACTCACTCGCACCAAAGAGGCGGCAGGCTCCCATACAAGGCACATGGGAGCTGTTCACTCACTCACACGAAAGAGGGTCCAGGCTCCCATCACAAGGCACCTGGGAGCTTTTGACTCACTCACTCACACCAAAGAGGGTGCAGGCTCCCATCACAAGGCACCTGGAAGCTGTTCACTTACTCACACCGAAGAATGTGCAGGCTCCCATCACGGGGCACCCGGGAGCTGTTCACTCACTCACACTAAATAAGCTTCAGGCTCCCATTAGAAGGCACCTGGGAGCTGGTCATTCACTCACACCAAAGAGGGAGCAGGCTCCCACCACAAGAGAATGGGAGCTGTTCACTCACTCACACCAAAGAGGGTGCAGGCTCCCATCACAAGGCACCCGGGAGCTGTTGACTCACTCACACCAAAGAAGGTGCAGATTCCCATCACGAGGCACTTAGGAGCAGTTCACTCACTCACACCAAAGAAGGTGCAGGTTCCCATCACGAGGCACTTAGGAGCTGTTCACTCACTCACACCAAAGAAGGTGCAGGTTCCCATCACAAGGCACTTAGGAGCTGTTCACTCACTCACACCAAAGAGGGTGCAGGCTCCCATCACAAGGCACCAGGGAGCTGTTCACTCACTCACTCACTCACACCAAAGAGGCTGCAGGCTCCCATTACAAGGTCCTGGGAGTTGTTCACTCACTCACACCAAAGAGGGTGCAGGCTCCCATCACAAGAGAATGGGAGCTGTTCACTCACTCACTCACACCAAAGAGGGTGCAGGTTCCCATCACAAGAGAATGGGAGCTGTTTACTCACTCACACCAAAGAGGCTGCAGGCTCCCATTACAAGGTCCTGGGAGTTGTTCACTCACTCACACTAAAGAGGGTGCAGGCTCCCATTACAATAGAATGGGAGCTGTTCACTCACTCACTCACACCAAAGAGGGTGCAGGTTCCCATCACAAGAGAATGGGAGCTGTTCACTCACTCACACCAAAGAGGCTGCAGGCTCCCATTACAAGGTCCTGGGAGTTGTTCACTCACTCACACCAAAGAGGGTGCAGGCTCCCATTACAATAGAATGGGAGCTGTTCACTCACTCACTCACACCAAAGAGGGTGCAGGTTCCCATCACAAGAGAATGTGAGCTGTTCACTCACTCACACCAAAGAGGCTGCAGGCTCCCATTACAAGGTCCTGGGAGTTGTTCACTCACTCACAGCAAAGAGGCTGCAGGCTCCCACCACAAGGCACCTGGGAGTTGTTCACTCACTCACACCAAAGAGGGTGCAGGTTCCCATCAGAAGAGAATGGGAGCTGTTCACTCACTCATTCACACCAAAGAGGGTGCAGGCTCCCATACAAGGCACCTGGAAGCTGTTCACTCACTCACAGCAAAGAAGGTGCAGGTTCCCATCACGAGGCACTTAGGAGCTGTTCACTCTCTCACACCAAAGAGGGTGCAGGCTCCTATCACGGGGCACCCAGGAGCTGTTCACTCACTCACACCAAAGATGCGGCAGGCTCCCATACAAGGCACATGGAAGCTGTGCACTCACTCACACCAAAGAGAGTGCAGGCTCCCATCACGGGGCACCTGGGAGTTGTTCACTCACTCACACCAATGAGAGTGCAGGCTCCCATCACAAGGCACCTGGAAGCTGTTCACTCACTCACAACAAAGAGGGTGCAGGCGCCCATCACAAGGCAGCTGGAAGCTGTTCACTCACTCACACCAAAGAAGCGGCAGGCTCCCAGACAGGGCACCTGGGAGCTGTTCACTAAATCACACCAAGGAGGGTGCAGACTCCCATTACATGGTCCTGGGAGTTGTTCACTCACTCACACCAAAGAGGCGGCAGGCTCCCATACAAGGCACATGGAAGCTGTTCACTCACTCACACCAAAGAGGGTGCAGGCTCGCATCAGAAGAGAATGGGAGCTGTTCACTCACTCATTCACACCAAAGAGGGTGCAGGCTCCCATACAAGGCACCTGGAAGCTGTTCACTCACTCACAGCAAAGAAGGTGCAGGTTCCCATCACGAGGCAATTAGGAGCTGTTCACTCTCTCACACCAAAGAGGGTGCAGGCTCATATCACGGGGCACCCAGGAGCTGTTCACTCACTCACACCAAAGAGGCGGCAGGCTCCCATACAAGGCACATGGAAGCTGGGCACTCACTCACACCAAAGAGGGTGCAGGCTCCCATCACAAGGCACCTGGAAGCTGTTCACTCACTCACACCAAAGAGGCGGCAGGCTCCCATACAGGGCACCTGGGAGCTGTTCACTCACTCACACCAAAGAGGGTGCAGGCTCCCATTACATGGTCCTGGGAGTTGTTCACTCACTCACACCAAAGAGGGTGCAGGCACCCAACACAAGGCACCTGGAAGCTGTTCACTCACTCACACCAAAGAGAGTGCAGGCTCCCATCACGGGGCACCTGGGAGTTGTTCACTCACTCACACCAATGAGAGTGCAGGCTCACATCACAAGGCACCTGGAAGCTGTTCACTCACTCACAACAAAGAGGGTGCAGGCGCCCATCACAAGGCACCTGGAAGCTGTTCACTCACTCACACCAAAGAGGCGGCAGGCTCCCAGACAGGGCACCTGGAAGCTGTTCACTCACTCACACCAAAGAGGCGGCAGGCTCCCAGACAGGGCACCTGGGAGCTGTTCACTCAATCACACCAAAGAGGGTGCAGACTCCCATTACATGGTCCTGGGAGTTGTTCACTCACTCACACCAAAGAGGCGGCAGGCTCCCATACAAGGCACATGGAAGCTGTTCACTCACTCACACCAAAGAGGGTGCAGTCTCCCATCACGAGGCACATGGGAGTTGTTCACTCACTCACACCAAAGAGAGTGCAGGCTCCCATCACAAGGCACCTGGAAGCTGTTCACTCACTCACAACAAAGAGGGTGCAGGCTCCCATCACAAGGCACCTGGAAGCTGTTCACTCACTCACACCAAAGAGGCGGCCGGCTCCCATTACAAGGCACCTGGAAGCTGTTCACTCACTCACACCAAAGAGGGTGCAGGCTCCCATCACAAGGCACCTGGGAGCTGTTCACTCACTCACACCAAAGAGGGTGCAGGCTCCCATCAAAAGGCACCTGGAAGCTGTTCACTCACTCACACCAAATAGGCGGCCGGCTCCCATTACAAGGCACCTGGAAGCTGTTCACTCACTCACACCAAAGAGGCGGCAGGCTCCCAGACAAGGGACATGGGAGCTGTTCACTCACTCACATGAAAGAGGGTGCAGGCTCCCATCACAAGGCACCTGGGAGCTTTTGACTCACTCACTCACACCAAAGAGGGTGCAGGCTTACATCACAAGGCACCTGGAAGCTGTTCACTCACTCACACCGAAGAATGTGCAGGTTCCCATCACGAGGCACTTAGGAGCTGTTCACTCTCTCACACCAAAGAGAGTGCAGGCTTCCATCACGGGGCACCTGGGAGTTGTTCACTAACTCACACCAAAGAGAGTGCAGGCTCCCATCACAAGGCACCTGGAAGCTGTTCACTCACTCACAACAAAGAGGGTGCAGGCGCCCATCACAAGGCACCTGGAAGCTGTTCACTCACTCACAACAAAGCGGGTGCAGGGTCCCATCACAAGGCACCTGGAAGCTGTTCACTCACTCACACCAAAGAGGCGGCCGGCTCCCATTACAAGGCACCTGGAAGCTGTTCACTCACTCACACCAAAGAGGCGGCAGGCTCCCATACAAGGCACATGGGAGCTGTTCACTCACTCACACGAAAGAGGGTGCAGGCTCCCATCACAAGGCACCTTGGAGCTTTTGACTCACTCACTCACACCAAAGAGGGTGCAGGCTCCCATCACAAGGCACCTGGAAGCTGTTCACTCACTCACACTGAAGAATGTGCAGGTTCCCATCACGGGGCACCCGGGAGCTCTTCACTCACTCACACTAAAGAAGCTTCAGGCTCCCATTAGAAGGCACCTGGGAGCTGGTCATTCACTCACACCAAAGAGGGAGCAGGCTCCCATCACAAGAGAATGGGAGCTGTTCACTCACTCACACCAAAGAGGGTGCAGGCTCCCATCACAAGGCACCCGGGAGCTGTTGACTCACTCACACCAAAGAAGGTGCAGATTCCCATCACGAGGCACTTAGGAGCTGTTCACTCACTCACACCAAAGAAGGTGCAGGTTCCCATCACAAAGCACTTAGGAGCTGTTTACTCACTCACACCAAAGAAGGTGCAAGTTCCCATCACGAGGCACTTAGGAGCTGTTCACTCACTCACACCAAAGAGGGTGCAGGCTACCACCACAAGGCACCCGGGAGCTGTTCACTCACTCACTCACACCAAAGAGGCTGCAGGCTCCCATTACAAGGTCCTGGGAGTTGTTCACTCACTCACACCAAAGAGGGTGCAGGCTCTCATCACGAGGCACCTGGGAGATGTTCACTCACTCACACCAAAGAGGGTGCAGGCTCCCATCACAAGGCACCTGGAAGCTGTTCACTCTCACACCAAAGAGGCTGCAGGCTCCCATTACAAGGTCCTGGGATTTGTTCACTCACTCACACCAAAGAGGGTGCAGGCTCCCATTACAATAGAATGGGAGCTGTTCACTCACTCACACCAAAGAAGGTGCAGGTTCCCATCACAAGAGAATGGGAGCTGTTCACTCACTCACACCAAAGAGGCTGCAGGCTCCCACCACAAGGCACCTGGGAGCTGTTCACTCACTCACACCAAAGAGGGTGCAGGCTCTCATCACGAGGCACCTGGGAGTTGTTCACTCACTCACACCAAAGAGGGTGCAGGCTCCCATCACAAGGCACCTCGAAGCTGTTCACTCTCTCACACCAAAGAGGCTGCAGGCTCCCATTACAAGGTCCTGGGAGTTGCTCACTCACTCACACCAAAGAGGGTGCAGGCTCCCATTACAATAGAATGGGAGCTGTTCACTCACTCACTCACACCAAAGAGGGTGCAGGTTCCCATCACAAGAGAATGGGAGCTGTTCACTCACTCACACCAAAGAGGCTGCAGGCTCCCATTACAAGGTCCTGGGAGTTGTTCACTCACTCACACCAAAGAGGGTGCAGGCTCCCACCACAAGGCACCTGGGAGTTGTTCACTCACTCACACCAAAGAGGGTGCAGGTTCCCATCACAAGAGAATGGGAGCTGTTCACTCACTCATTCACACCAAAGAGGTTGCAGGCTCCTATACAAGGCACCTGGAAGCTGTTCACTCACTCACAGCAAAGAAGGTGCAGGTTCCCACCACGAGGCACTTAGGAGCTGTTCACTCTCTCACACCAAAGAGGGTGCAGGCTCCTATCTCGGGGCACCCGGGAGCTGTTCACTCACTCACACCAAAGAGGCGGCAGGCTCCCATACAAGGCACATGGAAGCTGTGCACTCACTCACACCAAAGAGGGTGCAGGCTCCCATTACATGGTCCTGGGAGTTGTTCACTCACTCACACCAAAGAGGGTGCAGGCTCCCATCACAAGGCACCTGGAAGCTGTTCACTCACTCACAACAAAGAGGGTGCAGGCTCCCATCACAAGGCACCTGGAAGCAGTTCACTCACTCACACCAAAGAGGCGGCAGGCTCCCATACAAGGCACATGGAAGCTGTTCACTCACTCACAACAAAGAGGGTGCAGGCTCCCATACAAGGCACATGGAAGCTGTTCACTCACTCACAACAAAGAGGGTGCAGGCTCCCATCACAAGGCACCTGGGAGCTTTTGACTCACTCACTCACACCAAAGAGGGTGCAGGCTCCCATCACAAGGCACCTGGAAGCTGTTCACTCACTCACACCGAAGAATGTGCAGGTTCCCATCACGAGGCACTTAGGAGCTGTTCACTCTCTCACACCAAAGAGAGTGCAGGCTCCCATCACGGGGCACCTGGGAGTTGTTCACTCACTCACACCAATGAGAGTGCAGGCTCCCATCACAAGGCACCTGGAAGCTGTTCACTCACTCACAACAAAGAGGGTGCAGGCGCCCATCACAAGGCAGCTGGAAGCTGTTCACTCACTCACACCAAAGAGGCGGCAGGCTCCCAGACAGGGCACCTGGGAGCTGTTCACTAAATCACACCAAAGAGGGTGCAGGCTCCCATTACATGGTCCTGGGAGTTGTTCACTCACTCACACCAAAGAGGCGGCAGGCTCCCATACAAGGCACATGGAAGCTGTTCACTCACTCACACCAAAGAGGGTGCAGGCTCCCATCAGAAGAGAATGGGAGCTGTTCACTCACTCATTCACACCAAAGAGGGTGCAGGCTCCCATACAAGGCACCTGGAAGCTGTTCACTCACTCACAGCAAAGAAGGTGCAGGTTCCCATCACGAGGCAATTAGGAGCTGTTCACTCTCTCACACCAAAGAGGGTGCAGGCTCCTATCACGGGGCACCCAGGAGCTGTTCACTCACTCACACCAAAGAGGCGGCAGGCTCCCATACAAGGCACATGGAAGCTGGGCACTCACTCACACCAAAGAGGGTGCAGGCTCCCATCACAAGGCACCTGGAAGCTGTTCACTCACTCACACCAAAGAGGCGGCAGGCTCCCATACAGGGCACCTGGGAGCTGTTCACTCACTCACACCAAAGAGGGTGCAGGCTCCCATTACATGGTCCTGGGAGTTGTTCACTCACTCACACCAAAGAGGGTGCAGGCACCCAACACAAGGCACCTGGAAGCTGTTCACTCACTCACACCAAAGAGAGTGCAGGCTCCCATCACGGGGCACCTGGGAGTTGTTCACTCACTCACACCAATGAGAGTGCAGGCTCCCATCACAAGGCACCTGGAAGCTGTTCACTCACTCACAACAAAGAGGGTGCAGGCGCCCATCACAAGGCACCTGGAAGCTGTTCACTCACTCACACCAAAGAGGCGGCAGGCTCCCAGACAGGGCACCTGGAAGCTGTTCACTCACTCACACCAAAGAGGCGGCAGGCTCCCAGACAGGGCACCTGGGAGCTGTTCACTCAATCACACCAAAGAGGGTGCAGACTCCCATTACATGGTCCTGGGAGTTGTTCACTCACTCACACCAAAGAGGCGGCAGGCTCCCATACAAGGCACATGGAAGCTGTTCACTCACTCACACCAAAGAGGGTGCAGTCTCCCATCACGAGGCACATGGGAGTTGTTCACTCACTCACACCAAAGAGAGTGCAGGTTACCATCACAAGGCACCTGGAAGCTGTTCACTCACTCACAACAAAGAGGGTGCAGGCTCCCATCACAAGGCACCTGGAAGCTGTTCACTCACTCACACCAAAGAGGCGGCCGGCTCCCATTACATGGCACCTGGAAGCTGTTCACTCACTCACACCAAAGAGGCGGCAGGCTCCCATACAAGGCACATGGGAGCTGTTCACTCACTCTCACGAAAGAGGGTGCAGGCTCCCATCACAAGGCACCTGGGAGCTTTTGACTCACTCACTCACACCAAAGAGGGTGCAGGCTCCCATCACAAGGCACCTGGAAGCTGTTCACTCACTCACACCGAAGAATGTGCAGGCTCCCATCACGGGGCACCCGGGAGCTCTTCACTCACTCACACTAAAGAAGCTTCAGGCTCCCATTAGAAGGCACCTGGGAGCTGGTCATTCACTCACACCAAAGAGGGAGCAGGCTCCCATCACAAGAGAATGGGAGCTGTTCACTCACTCACACCAAAGAGGGTGCAGGCTCCCATCACAAGGCACCCGGGAGCTGTTGACTCACTCACACCAAAGAAGGTGCAGATTCCCATCACGAGGCACTTAGGAGCTGTTCACTCACTCACACCAAAGAAGGTGCAGGTTCCCATCACAAAGCACTTAGGAGCTGTTTACTCACTCACACCAAAGAAGGTGCAGGTTCCCATCACGAGGCACTTAGGAGCTGTTCACTCACTCACACCAAAGAGGGTGCAGGCTCCCACCACAAGGCACCCGGGAGCTGTTCACTCACTCACTCACACCAAAGAGGCTGCAGGCTCCCATTACAAGGTCCTGGGAGTTGTTCACTCACTCACACCAAAGAGGGTGCAGGCTCTCATCACGAGGCACCTGGGAGTTGTTCACTCACTCACACCAAAGAGGGTGCAGGCCCCCATCACAAGGCACCTGGAAGCTGTTCACTCTCTCACACCAAAGAGGCTGCAGGCTCCCATTACAAGGTCCTGGGATTTGTTCACTCACTCACACCAAAGAGGGTGCAGGCTCCCATTACAATAGAATGGGAGCTGTTCACTCACTCACACCAAAGAAGGTGCAGGTTCCCATCACAAGAGAATGGGAGCTGTTCACTCACTCACACCAAAGAGGCTGCAGGCTCCCACCACAAGGCACCTGGGAGCTGTTCACTCACTCACACCAAAGAGGGTGCAGACTCTCATCACGAGGCACCTGGGAGTTGTTCACTCACTCACACCAAAGAGGGTGCAGGCTCCCATCACAAGGCACCTCGAAGCTGTTCACTCTCTCACACCAAAGAGGGTGCAGGCTCCCATCACAAGGCACCTCGAAGCTGTTCACTCTCTCACACCAAAGAGGCTGCAGGCTCCCATTACAAGGTCCTGGGAGTTGTTCACTCACTCACACCAAAGAGGGTGCAGGCTCCCATTACAATAGAATGGGAGCTGTTCACTCACTCACTCACACCAAAGAGGGTGCAGGTTCCCATCACAAGAGAATGGGAGCTGTTCACTCACTCACACCAAAGAGGCTGCAGGCTCCCATTACAAGGTCCTGGGAGTTGTTCACTCACTCACACCAAAGAGGGTGCAGGCTCCCACCACAAGGCACCTGGGAGTTGTTCACTCACTCACACCAAAGAGGGTGCAGGTTCCCATCACAAGAGAATGG
The DNA here is from genome assembly GCF_964261635.1 of Lissotriton helveticus. Classification (NCBI taxonomy): domain Eukaryota; kingdom Metazoa; phylum Chordata; class Amphibia; order Caudata; family Salamandridae; genus Lissotriton; species Lissotriton helveticus. The sequence continues at coordinate 2,124,882,537 of NC_136065.1, read as the reverse complement.
GAGCTGTTCACTCACTCATTCACACCAAAGAGGGTGCAGGCTCCCATACAAGGCACCTGGAAGCTGTTCACTCACTCACGGCAAAGAAGGTGCAGGTTCCCACCACGAGGCACTTAGGAGCTGTTCACTCTCTCACACCAAAGAGGGTGCAGGCTCCTATCTCGGGGCACCCGGGAGCTGTTCACTCACTCACACCAAAGAGGCGGCAGGCTCCCATACAAGGCACATGGAAGCTGTGCACTCACTCACACCAAAGAGGGTGCAGGCTCCCATTACATGGTCCTGGGAGTTGTTCACTCACTCACACCAAAGAGGGTGCAGGCTCCCATCACAAGGCACCTGGAAGCTGTTCACTCACTCACAACAAAGAGGGTGCAGGCTCTCATCACAAGGCACCTGGAAGCAGTTCACTCACTCACACCAAAGAGGCGGCAGGCTCCCATACAAGGCACATGGAAGCTGATCACTCACTCACAACAAAGAGGGTGCAGGCTCCCATACAAGGCACATGGAAGCTGTTCACTCACTCACAACAAAGAGGGTGCAGGCTCCCATCACAAGGCACCTGGGAGCTTTTGACTCACTCACTCACACCAAAGAGGGTGCAGGCTCCCATCACAAGGCACCTGGAAGCTGTTCACTCACTCACACCGAAGAATGTGCAGGTTCCCATCACGAGGCACTTAGGAGCTGTTCACTCTCTCACAACAAAGAGAGTGCAGGCTCCCATCACGGGGCACCTGGGAGTTGTTCACTCACTCACACCAAAGAGAGTGCAGGCTCCCATCACAAGGCACCTGGAAGCTGTTCACTCACTCACAACAAGGAGGGTGCAGGCGCCCATCACAAGGCACCTGGAAGCTGTTCACTCACTCACACCAAAGAGGCGGCCGGCTCCCATTACAAGGCACCTGGAAGCTGTTCACTCACTCACACCAAAGAGGGTGCACGCTCCCACCACAAGGCACCTGGGAGCTGTTCACTCACTCACACCAAAGAGGGTGCAGGCTCCCATCACAAGGCACCTGGGAGCTTTTGACTCATTCACTCACACCAAAGAGGGTGCAGGCTCCCATCACAAGGCACCTGGAAGCTGTTCACTCACTCACACCGAAGAATGTGCAGGTTCCCATCACGGGGCACCCGGGAGCTGTTCACTCACTCACACTAAAGAAGCTTTAGGCTCCCATCAGAAGGCACCTGGGAGCTGGTCATTCACTCACACCAAAGAGGGAGCAGGCTCCCATCACAAGAGAATGGAAGCTGTTCACTCACTCACACCAAAGAGGGTGCAGGCTCCCATCACAAGGCACCCGGGAGCTGTTGACTCACTCACACCAAAGAAGGTGCAGGTTCCCATCACGAGCCACTTAGGAGCTGTTCACTCACTCACACCAAAGAAGGTGCAGGTTCCCATCACGAGGCACTTAGGAGCTGTTCACTCACTCACACCAAAGAAGGTGCAGGTTCCCATCACGAGGCACTTAGGAGCTGTTCACTCTCTCACAGCAAAGAGTCGACCGGCTCCCATTAGTAGGCACCTGGGAGCTGGTCATTCACTCACACCAAAGAGGGTGCAGGCTCCCATCACAAGGCACCCGGGAGCTGTTCACTCACTCACTCACACCAAAGAGGCTGCAGGCTTCCATTACAAGGTCCTGGGAGTTGTTCACTCACTCACACCAAAGAGGGTGCAGGTTCCCATCACAAGAGAATGGGAGCTGTTCACTCACTCACACCAAAGAGGGTGCAGGCTCCCACCACAAGGCACCTGGGAGCTGTTCACTCACTCACACCAAAGAGGGTGCAGCCTCTCTTCACGAGGCACCTGGGAGTTGTTCACTCACTCACACCAAAGAGGGTGCAGGCTCCCATCACAAGGCACCTGGAAGCTGTTCACTCTCTCACACCAAAGAGGCTGCAGGCTCCCACCACAAGGCACCTGGGAGTTGTTCACTCACTCACACCAAAGAGGGTGCAGGTTCCCATCACAAGAGAATGGGAGCTGTTCACTCACTCATTCACACCAAAGAGGGTGCAGGCTCCCATACAAGGCACCTGGAAGCTGTTCACTCTTTCACACCAAAGAGGGTGCAGGCTCCTATCACGGGGCAACCGGGAGCTGTTCACTCACTCACACCAAAGAGGCGGCAGGCTCCCATACAAGGCACATGGAAGCTGTGCACTCACTCACACCAAAGAGGGTGCAGGCTCCCATCACAAGGCACCTGGAAGCTGTTCACTCACTCACACCAAAGAGGCGGCATGCTCCCATACAGGGCACCTGGGAGCTGTTCACTCACTCACACCAAAGAGGGTGCAGGCTCCCATTACATGGTCCTAGGAGTTGTTCACTCACTCACACCAAAGAGGGTGCAGGCTCCCATCACAAGGCACCTGGAAGCTGTTCACTCACTCACAACAAAGAGGGTGCAGGCTCCCATCACAAGGCACCGGGAAGCAGTTCACTCACTCACACCAAAGAGGCGGCCGGCTCCCATTACAAGGCACCTGGAAGCTGTTCACTCACTCACACCAAAGAGGGTGCAGGCTCCCATTACAATAGAATGGGAGCTGTTCACTCACTCACTCACACCAAAGAGGGTGCAGGTTCCCATCACAAGAGAATGGGAGCTGTTCACTCACTCACACCAAAGAGGCTGCATGCTCCCATTACAAGGTCCTGGGAGTTGTTCACTCACTCACACCAAATTGGGTGCAGGCTCCCACCACAAGGCACCTGGGAGTTGTTCACTCACTCACACCAAAGAGGGTGCAGGTTCCCATCACAAGAGAATGGGAGCTGTTCACTCACTCATTCACACCAAAGAGGGTGCAGGCTCCCATACAAGGCACCTGGAAGCTGTTCACTCACTCACAGCAAAGAAGGTGCAGGTTCCCATCACGAGGCACTTAGGAGCTGTTCACTCTCTCACACCAAAGAGGGTGCAGGCTCCTATCACGGGGCACCCGGGAGCTGTTCACTCACTCACACCAAAGAGGCGGCAGGCTCCATACAAGGCACATGGAAGCTGTGCACTCACTCACACCAAAGAGGGTGCAGGCTCCCATCACAAGGCACCTGGAAGCTGTTCACTCACTCACACCAAAGAGGCGGCAGGCTCCCATACAAGGCACATGGAAGCTGTTCACTCACTCACACCAAAGAGGGTGCAGGCTCCCATCACGAGGCACATGGGAGTTGTTCACTCACTCACACAAAAGAGAGTGCAGGCTCCCATCACAAGGCACCTGGAAGCTGTTCACTCACTCACAACAATGAGGGTGCAGGCTCCCATCAAAAGGCACCTGGAAGCTGTTCACTCACTCACACCAAATAGGCGGCCGGCTCCCATTACAAGGCACCTGGAAGCTGTTCACTCACTCACACCAAAGAGGCGGCAGGCTCCCAGACAAGGGACATGGGAGCTGTTCACTCACTCACATGAAAGAGGGTGCAGGCTCCCATCACAAGGCACCTGGGAGCTTTTGACTCAGTCACTCACACCAAAGAGGGTGCAGGCTTACATCACAAGGCACCTGGAAGCTGTTCACTCACTCACACCGAAGAATGTGCAGGTTCCCATCACGAGGCACTTAGGAGCTGTTCACTCTCTCACACCAAAGAGAGTGCAGGCTTCCATCACGGGGCACCTGGGAGTTGTTCACTAACTCACACCAAAGAGAGTGCAGGCTCCCATCACAAGGCACCTGGAAGCTGTTCACTCACTCACAACAAAGAGGGTGCAGGCGCCCATCACAAGGCACCTGGAAGCTGTTCACTCACTCACAACAAAGCGGGTGCAGGGTCCCATCACAAGGCACCTGGAAGCTGTTCACTCACTCACACCAAAGAGGCGGCCGGCTCCCATTACAAGGCACCTGGAAGCTGTTCACTCACTCACACCAAAGAGGCGGCAGGCTCCCATACAAGGCACATGGGAGCTGTTCACTCACTCACACGAAAGAGGGTGCAGGCTCCCATCACAAGGCACCTGGGAGCTTTTGACTCACTCACTCACACCAAAGAGGGTGCAGGCTCCCATCACAAGGCACCTGGAAGCTGTTCACTCACTCACACCGAAGAATGTGCAGGCTCCCATCACTGGGCACCCGGGAGCTGTTCACTCACTCACACTAAAGAAGCTTCAGGCTCTCATTAGAAGGCACCTGGGAGCTGGTCATTCACTCACACCAAAGAGGGAGCAGGCTCCCATCACAAGAGAATGGGAGCTGTTCACTCACTCACACCAAAGAGGGTGCAGGCTCCCATCACAAGGCACCCGGGAGCTGTTGACTCACTCACACCAAAGAAGGTGCAGATTCCCATCACGAGGCACTTAGGAGCTGTTCACTCACTCACACCAAAGAAGGTGCAGGTTCCCATCACGAGGCACTTAGAAGCTGTTCACTCACTCAAACCAAAGAAGGTGCAGGTTCCCATCACGAGGCACTTAGGAGCTGTTCACTCACTCACACCAAAGAGGGTGCAGGCTCCCATCACAAGGCACCCGGGAGCTGTTCACTCACTCACTCACACCAAAGAGGCTGCAGGCTCCCATTACAAGGTCATGGGAGTTGTTCACTCACTCACACCAAAGAGGGTGCAGGCTCTCATCACGAGGCACCTGGGAGTTGTTCACTCACTCACACCAAAGAGGGTGCAGGTTCCCATCACAAGAGAATGGGAGCTGTTCACTCACTCACACCAAAGAGGGTGCAGGCTCTCATCACGAGGCACCTGGGAGTTGTTCACTCACTCACACCAAAGAGGGTGCAGGCTCTCATCACAAGGCACCTGGAAGCTGTTCACTCTCTCACACCAAAGAGGCTGCAGGCTCCCATTACAAGGTCCTGGGAGTTGTTCACTCACTCACACCAAAGAGGGTGCAGGCTCCCATTACAATAGAATGGGAGCTGTTCACTCACTCACTCACACCATAGAGGGTGCAGGTTCCCATCACAAGAGAATGGGAGCTGTTCACTCACTCACACCAAAGAGGCTGCAGGCTCCCATTACAAGGTCCTGGGAGTTGTTCACTCACTCACACCAAAGAGGGTGCAGGCTCCCACCACAAGGCACCTGGGAGTTGTTCACTCACTCACACCAAAGAGGGTGCAGGTTCCCATCACAAGAGAATGGGAGCTGTTCACTCACTCATTCACACCAAAGAGGGTGCAGGCTCCCATACAAGGTACCTGGAAGCTGTTCACTCACTCACAGCAAAGAAGGTGCAGGTTCCCATCACGAGGCACTTAGGAGCTGTTCACTCTCTCACACCAAAGAGGGTGCAGGCTCCTATCACGGGGCACCTGGGAGCTGTTCACTCACTCACACCAAAGAAGCGGCAGGCTCCCATACAAGGCACATGGAAGCTGTGCACTCACTCACACCAAAGAGGGTGCAGGCTCCCATCACAAGGCACCTGGGAGCTGTTCACTCACTCACACCAAAGAGCCGGCAGGCTCCCATACAGGGCACCTGGGAGCTGTTCACTCACTCACACCAAAGAGGGTGCAGGCTCCCATTACATGGTCCTGGGAGTTGTTCACTCACTCACACCAAAGAGGGTGCAGGCTCCCATCACAAGGCACCTGGAAGCTGTTCACTCACTCACAACAAAGAGGGTGCAGGCTCCCATCACAAGGCACCTGGAAGCAGTTCATTCACTCACACCAAAGAGGCGGCAGGCTCCCATACAAGGCACATGGAAGCTGTTCACTCACTCACACCAAAGAGGGTGCAGGCTCCCATCACGAGGCACATGGGAGTTGTTCACTCACTCACACCAAAGAGAGTGCAGGCTCCCATCACAAGGCACCTGGAAGCTGTTCACTCACTCACAACAAAGAGGGTGCAGGCTCCCATCAAAAGGCACCTGGAAGCTGTTCACTCACTCACACCAAAGAGGCGGCCGGCTCCCATTTCAAGGCACCTGGAAGCTGTTCACTCACTCACACCAAAGACGCGGCAGGCTCCCATACAAGGCACATGGGAGCTGTTCACTCACTCACACGAAAGAGGGTGCAGGCTCCCATCACAAGGCACCTGGGAGCTTTTGACTCACTCACTCACACCAAAGAGGGTGCAGGCTCCCATCACAAGGCACCTTGAAGCTGTTCACTCACTCACACCGAAGAATGTGCAGGTTCCCATCACAAGGCACTTAGGAGCTGTTCACTCTCTCACACCAAAGAGAGTGCAGGCTCCCATCACGGGGCACCTGGGAGTTGTTCACTCACTCACACCAAAGAGAGTGCAGGCTCCCATCACAAGGCACCTGGAAGCTGTTCACTCACTCACAACAAAGAGGGTGCAGGCGCCCATCACAAGGCACCTGGAAGCTGTTCACTCACTCACACAAAGAGGCGGCCGGCTCCCATTACAAGGCACCTGGAGGCTGTTCACTCACTCACACCAAAGAGGGTGCAGGCTCCCATCACAAGGCACCTGGGAGCTTTTGACTCACTCACTCACACCAAAGAGGGTGCAGGCTCCCATCACAAGGCACCTGGAAGCTGTTCACTCACTCACACCGACGAATGTGCAGGTTCCCATCACGGGGCACCCGGGAGCTGTTCACTCATTCACACTAAAGAGGCTTTAGGCTCCCATTAGAAGGCACCTGGGAGCTGGTCATTCACTCACACCAAAGAGGGAGCAGGCTCCCATCACAAGAGAATGGGAGCTGTTCACTCACTCACACCAAAGAGGCTGCAGGCTCCCACCACAAGGCACCTGGGAGCTGTTCACTCACTCACACCAAAGAGGGTGCAGGCTCTCATCACGAGGCACCTGGGAGTTGTTCACTCACTCACACCAAAGAGGGTGCAGGCTCTCATCACAAGGCACCTGGAAGCTGTTCACTCTCTCACACCAAAGAGGCTGCAGGCTCCCATTACAATAGAATGGGAGCTGTTCACTCACTCACTCACACCAAAGAGGGTGCAGGTTCCCATCACAAGAGAATGGGAGCTGTTCACTCACTCACACCAAAGAGGCTGCAGGCTCCCATTACAAGGTCCTGGGAGTTGTTCACTCACTCACACCAAAGAGGGTGCAGGCTCCCACCACAAGGCACCTGGGAGTTGTTCACTCACTCACACCAAAGAGGGTGCAGGTTCCCATCACAAGAGAATGGGAGCTGTTCACTCACTCATTCACACCAAAGAGGGTGCAGGCTCCCATACAAGGCACCTGGAAGCTGTTCACTCACTCACAGCAAAGAAGGTGCAGGTTCCCACCACGAGGTACTTAGAAGCTGTTCACTCTCTCACACCAAAGAGGGTGCAGGCTCCCATACAAGGCACATGGAAGCTGTGCACTCACTCACACCAAAGAGGGTGCAGGCTCCCATGACATGGTCCTGGGAGTTGTTCACTCACTCACACCAAAGAGGGTGCAGGCTCCCATCACAAGGCACCTGGAAGCTGTTCACTCACTCACAACAAAGAGGGTGCAGGCTCCCATCACAAGGCACCTGGAAGCAGTTCACTCACTCACACCAAAGAGGTGGCAGGCTCCCATACAAGGCACATGGAAGCTGTTCACTCACTCACAACAAAGAGGGTGCAGGCTCTCATCACAAGGCACCTGGAAGCTGTTCACTCACTCACAACAAAGAGGGTGCAGGCTCCTATCAAAAGGCACCTGGAAGCTGTTCACTCACTCACACCAAAGAGGCAGCCGGCTCCCATTACAAGGCACCTGGAAGCTGTTCACTCACTCACACCAAAGAGGGTGCAGGCTCCCATCACAAGGCACCTGGGAACTTTTGACTCACTCACTCACACCAAAGAGGGTGCAGGCTCCCATCACAAGGCACCTGGAAGCTGTTCACTCACTCACACCGAAGAATGTGCAGGTTCCCATCACGAGGCACTTAGGAGCTGTTCACTCTCTCACAACAAAGAGAGTGCAGGCTCCCATCACGGGGCACCTGGGAGTTGTTCACTCACTCACACCAAAGAGAGGGCAGGCTCCCATCACAAGGCACCTGGAAGCTGTTCACTCACTCACAACAAAGACGGTGCAGGCGCCCATCACAAGGCACCTGGAAGCTGTTCACTCACTCACACCAAAGAGGCGGCCGGCTCCCATTACAAGGCACCTGGAAGCTGTTCACTCACTCACACCAAAGAGGGTGCAGGCTCCTATCACAAGGCACCTGGGAGCTGTTCACTCACTCACACCAAAGAGGGTGCAGGCTCCCATCACAAGGCACCTGGGAGCTTTTGACTCATTCACTCACACCAAAGAGGGTGCAGGCTCCCATCACAAGGCACCTGGAAGCTGTTCACTCACTCACACCGAAGAATGTGCAGGTTCCCATCACGGGGCACCCGGGAGCTCTTCACTCACTCACACTAAAGAGGCTTTAGGCTCCCATTAGAAGGCACCTGGGAGCTGGTCATTCACTCACACCAAAGAGGGAGCAGGCTCCCATCACAAGAGAATGGGAGCTGTTCACTCACTCACACCAAAGAGGGTGCAGGCTCCCATCACAAGGCACCCGGGAGCTGGTGACTCACTCACACCAAAGAAGGTGCAGGTTCCCATCACGAGCCACTTAGGAGCTGTTCACTCACTCACACCAAAGAAGGTGCAGGTTCCCATCACGAGGCACTTAGGAGCTGTTCACTCTCTCACAGCAAAGAGGCGACCGGCTCCCATTAGAAGGCACCTGGGAGCTGGTCATTCACTCACACCAAAGAGGGTGCAGGCTCCCATCACAAGGCACCCGGGAGCTGTTCACTCACTCACTCACACCAAAGAGGCTGCAGGCTTCCATTACAAGGTCCTGGGAGTTGTTCACTCACTCACACCAAAGAGGGTGCAGGTTCCCGTTGTAGTGTAGTTCCTATTATCCCAATAGGCTCTGCGCATTGGAATAATACCTTCAATAGTATAGGCCTAGACCAGACGTTAACTAGGTCTACTACTGTCGATATTAGACTTAAAGTTTTGGGTTTTGCCAGCTAGCTCAGAGTTCACTAGAAACTTTCTCGAATAGGCAAGGAGGAGTTGAACCTCCCTGGATAGACAAGAAGGGATTTAGTTTCTGACAACCATAGAACATGACAACTTTGCTCTCCCCTAATCAAGAGTGTATCTCTAGAGTCGTGTGAAAACAAAAGACGACTTATTTTACTCAGTCAGTACGTGCATTCTTAGTCTCACCAGATTGTAGAGAAAAGGAAGAGACGGGCGTGTTCAATAAAAGATGTTATTTATTGATCAGTCTCTTTTCTCATACAAGAGAAATGGATCGATATCAGTCAGTCATAAGCTTTTATTCGATACGCAGAGATATCTTATAAGCACATACATAATACAATCAATACAGTATACAAAAAATTTATGCCATAAGAAGTCAGTAAGAAATGTTAGGAATATTAAAAAGTGATAAAAGGGTGTAAAGTCCGTTAATAAATTAGCTAAAACGAGGATTAAACAGCTACTGACAATCTCTTACATCGAATGAGCCAAAACTGCTTTAAAAATTTAGCTATTCCACAAACTATGGGGGGGAAGTGTCCGTACTTAGGATACGCAAGGCTACTAAGTGACTGCGTGTGCCCATGTTACGGCAGAGTGGTTTCAGCCAAGAGCTCCTAGGCCTTGCATAATCCGGGCATTCAAATAAAACGTGCGCAATAGACTCAATCTTACTCGGACAACATGCACAGTTGGGAGAAGTGCGATCCGCTGTTGACCATTTCGATACCAGGGCACCTAGCGGGAGGGAACCAACTCTAAATTTAAAGTAAAGAGCGCGGTCAAAGGGGAGAGTGATCAGGTCCAAGTAAGGTTCAGTGGCCACAGTGTCTTTAATTTGTAAAAAGGTGGCAGTCGACCTGCAGTGATTGGAGTTAGAGATCAGACGCTCTGCAGTCCATTTCCAAAAAAGCGCCTTGACAACTTCTTTTGGAGGGGCTGAGCAGGATGACCAGCAATCCCCTAGTCCTATATTCTCCAACAGCTTTTTGGTGTCCTTTAGCCATTTTATCTTGGCCCAACCCCCCTGGCTCATTATGTCTCTCAGGGCATCAGCATAGGATTTTAATTCTTCGCACCTCCAGATCCGTGTCCACAATAGGAGCGGGCGAAGCTGGGCCTGATCTTTAATGTTTTTACATCCCGTGTCCATCCTCACTGGTACTGACGGTGTGCTCAGAGGAACAGCGATGAAGGATTTTAATAGCTTGCTCTCAGCAGTAACTAGGGCATCCAGACGGCAGTGGCCCCACAGTTCTGCCCCATACAAGGCTGATGTCGCTACTTTGGCCTTGTAGATGTCGAGTACTGGGGTAAGTGATCTCCTAGTTGAGGCCCTATATTCCCTCATGAGAGCTCCTCCTACTCTCCTGTGGTTAAGGACCATTTTTTCAATGTGGTTTGCCCAAGTCATCCTGTCCGTAATCCGAATGCCAAGGTAGTCGAATTCGGCTACTTTCTCCAGGGGAATAGAGTTGAGTGTAGGTGGGCGGCCCAATTTTTTCGGTGGGTTAACAACTAGGTATTTTGTTTTGTCCACATTTATTATTAGCCCTTTTGCAACACAGAACTCCTGGAAACGTGTTAGAAGTTTCTGTAGTCCTTGTGGGGTCTTCGAAATCAGGAGCGTGTCGTCCGCAAAAAGCAGGGTTGGGATACGGACACCTCCAAGACAGGGGGCGTCGGCTGGTTCTTGTTGAAGGTGTTTTACCACCCCATTCAGATATAACGAGAATAGGGTGGGTGCCAAGACGCATCCCTGTCTTACGCCCCTAGACACTGGTATTTTTTCCGTGAGCTCTCCGTTAATACCCCAGCGGACCTGTGCAAAAGTGTGGGCATGAAGGCTTATAAGAAGGGACAAGATGTAAGGTGGTAGCCCCAACTCACAAAGGACCCTCCAGAGCTCTTCCCGGGGAACTAGGTCAAAGGCAGTCTTCAAGTCTATAAAGGCTAAGTAAAGACTACCCTTGCCTAGTTCCACCACCTTCCACCCCAAAAGGGACAACCTAAACACCTGCTCTATAGTCCCCATACCAGCCCGGAAACCTGCCTGAAAGTCTGATAGGATTTTATTCTCCTCCACCCAATGGAGGATCCTACCAAGGATGGCTTTGCCAGCTATCTTTTGGGTGGAGTCTATCAGACTTATTGGGCGATAGTTTCCCGGGGTTTCCCTGCATCCTTTTTTATAAATGGGGACGACCACCGCCCCTTTCCAAGATTCTGGTACTACTCCTCCCCTCATAATATCATTTAGGAGAGGTGCTATGATCCTTCCCCATTCCGCTGGGTAAGCTCTCATCAAATCACCCGGAAGACCGTCCGGGCCCGGTGCCTTGCGAGGTGCCACCCAGCCTATAACCCCCTCAATCTCTAAGGGAGTGAAGAGGTCATAGGCATGAGGTTCGATTGCTAGTGTGAGATCCATCCCCGCAGACAGTTCCCCATCTGGTGGGAGGTATAAAGACCCAAAGTGTTTTGCCCAACTTTGAGGCGGGATGCTGCAGGGTCTCATGGCTACATTGGATTTGCTCCGTTTCCTTATGAGATTCCAAAACACCCCTGAATCCCTAATTTTGCTAGCCTGGAGTAGGTCTTCCCAGTAATTTTCTTCCCACTCCCTTCTAGCCAAACTAAGGATCTTTTTGTAAGCCTTCCTAGCTTCCTGGATCACACTTTGGGATTTAGATTTAACTGCCTCAACTAGCTTTCCCTTATGGATCCTGCATGCTTGGGTATACCACCCCTCAACAGATTTTTTAGTTCCTGTATTGCCCGGCTTTTTAGAGTACAGGGTAAACACCTTGGTTAGGGCTTCAATCAGGGAGAGAAATAAACCACTCACATTACCCACCCCTTCTAGCGAGGATTCCAGGGATGTTACCGCGTGGTTTAAATGGGATTGAATTTCCCCAACCTTCGCCTCGGATAGGACCAGTTTCGCCCATTTAATTCTTCTACCACATGGGGAGACTTCAGATTCATCTAGTGGTACGAGTGCCTCTTTAATGTTGGCCTTCCTTAGGGGTTGCCACCATTGTTCCATTTCTAGGGAGAGAGGGTTGTGATCACTTTCTGTCGAAGGGACCACCTGCATGTCCCTTACATAAGACCATAAGCACACGTCTATTAGGACATAATCCAACCTAGAGGTGTGCCCTGGTCTGTTGTAGGTATGTGCACCCCCCCTATCCAAGGAAGTCCTCCCATTCGCTGCCCTTAGATTAAATTCAAGAGTAAGGGAGTATATTTGGAGCGCCACTTCTGTCCACCTTTTAATCGGTGCGATGTCCAGAGCCGGGATCCCCCACCTGGCATCCTCCTCATCCTGGTAGAGGGAAACGTCCGAGCCCAAAGGCTCGAACGTGCAGTTCATATCACCTACAACCAGGGTGCGGGTCTTATGGGGGGTGTTGTTTAACAGGGTCTCGAGAAGAGCTATTACAGGAGACTTTCTCCCACCCTTTGTACCCCGAGCATACACATTAAAGATGTTTAGAACAATTCTTCCCCTTTGGTCAATAAGGGTAATATTTTGTATGTCCGGGGAACCTGTGGGATAGTCCACTACTCTACAGTTTAGAGAAGCCGCGACCCAAATAAGAAGGCCGCCCGCTGGGCGGCCTCTCCCGGAATCCGAGACCCGCGCAGGAGAGGAGTATGAGGAAAAACCCACCCTATGGACCGGTATCAGGCTCCAGGTTTCCTGGAAGAGGCACAAGGAGTGCTTATCAACCCATGCAGTAAAGTCTGGGAGGGCCAGTTTTCCAGCAATCCCTGCGATGTTCCAGCTGAAAACCTTAAAGACTAGGTCCGTCACAGCTGGATGGTCGCTGGGCGCTTGCAAGCCCCTATCTATAGGGCTCCCCCTATATATCCAAGGAGAGCAGGGATCTTGTAGAATTATTATAGGGTCTCCCATTCCACTTGCAAGGTTTATTTGGGTTGGTGTTGCTTCTACTTGTTCTGCTCTGCTCGCTGATTCCAGTCAGCAGGGGCCAATTGCCCACATTTGTTTCTCCCTATCGCCTCCTACAACCCCGGCCCAATTTTGGCCAGAATTAAAAGAACTTTCACTTCCTCCATTTGGGCTAACAAGGTGCCTAGGGTAAAAATATGAGAGGTCTACCAGTTTAACCCCCGAGGCCCCCATGTTTTTAATAGGAGTACAAATGGATGGCACCACTCTGTAATCTTGAAAGTTTATAATTACACAGTCTCCCTCCAGCATTTTTTTCCCTTGCCCTACCCATCCCACTCTACTGACACTTAAAATAATGCCATCCATACCCGGGGGGATTGGTTTATTTGCCTTCAGCCAGTGTATACACTTGTTCTTGAGTGATTGATGGTTTTCCAACTGACCATCCTTTAGGGGAGGCACATTAACCATGACTGCAACAAATGGTTGACAATCTGGTGGAAGATTAATTGGGGGGATCCGTCGTGGGGGGATACAGTGGGCCTGTGGGGAAATAGTTGGGGCAGAACATTGTGTTGCAGGCCTGGGGGCTTTCCTAGTCGTTGGGCCGCTGGGTTTACTGCTACCTTCTAATTTTTGTTGGACTTCCTTATTACCGTCAGTTGTCTGTTGCTGTTTTTGAGGAAGAGATTTTGGCTTATTTTTCTCAGGCTCTTTGTGTGTTGAGAGTCCCTTGTAGCTTGGACCTGGTTTCAGATGGGGAGGAGATTTAGGAATTGGGATTACTAGATTATTAGGAGCAGCTTTGTTTTGGGTTGTTGGGGGCTTAGGGCCTTTCTGCGCTGATAGATCATTCCCTTCTACACCCACATCCTTATTTACAGTCACTCTAGTTGCTAATTTGATTGTTGTTTTGAGTGAGTGTAACCCATCCAGTGTTGACTGCTCTAGTTTGTCAATCCTCTCCCCTAGACCCTTCACTTGAGTTAGTAACGGTTTCAAGAGGGTATATACCTTCTCCAGAATATTTTCGACTGCTACTAAGTCAGCTCGCTTTGAGACCTTGGTTGTGTGAGGGCCCTTTGGAGAAATCAGTACATCCCCTTCTGTGTCAGTTTCATTCAGCATAGGGGCACCCCTTATAGTTCTTGTATTAGGTACAGGAGACTTCCTTACTCTTTGGTAGAGGGCGGCCTGTCTCACTAGCCTACCCTTCTTACGTTTGCGCGATTTTTTACCTACGAGGGGGAACTCCTGCCTAGTGTCAGGAGTCACAGTGATATGTGAAGCCCCAACTAGGTTTCCATCTGGTACAACTGTGGTAGGTGCAGGGGAATTTGGGGACTCGGGATCTCTAATGACATCACTTGACGGAATAGGTGGTAGTGATATGGAACGGTTACTAGGGCCACCGTCTTCCATTGTGACTATAGGAAGGAGAGCGGCCAGAGTTTCCAGCCTATCTATATTTTGCTCGATACCAGTCAGATGGGGGGATTCTGAGGGAGCACTGACCATACTAGGGGGGGTACCTGCTTGAACCCGGGTAATGGCTGGTGTGAGCGACTGGGCGACTGCCCCCAATGATGAGCGTCTTGCAGGGAGGTATACTTCAGATAGACGCCGCTCAGACATGGCGATCTCCTTATCGATCACCGCCGCTACCCTGGTAATAAAACGGTCCATTGACCCTATGACAGGGCTCGCGACATTAGATCCCCTTTCAACCTCACCCCTGAGGGGCTTACCAGAGCGTGTAGACATGGTTTGAGCAACAGAGGGACAACAGGCACCAAGCGTGAGTCGTCACGGTGGGTAAGAAGAAAGGGACAGGGCCCAGCCCAGCCTCTGTCAGCCCCTGACGGCCACAGACGGCCCGCCCTCTGCCCGGGCTCCGCCCGGCGCTGCCCGCGCGCGTCCCGCGACGCGGAGGGGTTGGCCCGCCTTTGTAGCGCCTCCGGGCGCGCTGGCTGCGGGAACCGGAAGTACACGCAAAGCCCGCTGGGAGCTGTAGTCTCCAGCCGCCGTGAGTTGGTAATAGCGGCGAGACTTACAGCGTTCCTGGACCCAGGGGCAGAGGCTGCGTGTGATGAGATGTGCGTCCAGGTAGGGTTCTCCGTGTAGCCAACAAGAAAGAAAGCCTCCCGCTCCACCGAGGGGCTGGCCCGCCTTTGTAGCGCCTCCGGGCGAGCTGGCTGCGGGAACCGGAAGTACACGCAAAGCCCGCTGGGAGCTGTAGTCTCCAGCCGCCATGAGTTGGTAATAGCGGCGAGACTTACAGCGTTCCTGGACCCAGGGGCAGAGGCTGCGTGTGATGAGATGTGCGTCCAGGTAGGGTTCTCCGTGTAGCCAACTGTTGGACCTGGGCCTCTTGGCAGGGTCATCCCTAAACTTTTTGCCTTCCTCCAATACTCTCTCTGACCTGTTTTTGTTGGTTTAATGACTCTGGGCACTTTGCCACTGCTGACCAGTGCTAAAGTGCATATGCTCTCCCTGTTGTAAAGTGTACATGTGATTGATGTCCATGATTGGTTCATTGGATTTACTGTTAGTTACTAGTAAAGTGCACCAGGAGTGCCAGGGCTTGTGAATGCCAATACTGCTAGTGGGCCTGCAGCGCTGGTTGCGCCACCCACAGAAGCAGCCTTAAAATGTGTCTAGGGTCTGCCATTGCAGAACCTGCGTGCAGTCTGGTACTGTCACCCTGGCTGGGCAAGTGCACACACTTGCCAGCCCCTAAACCTTCCCTTAACTTCATATTAGTCACCCCTATGGTAGGCCTGAGGGCAGGGTGCATTGTAAGTGTAAGGTAGAACATGCCCTGATGTGTGTGGCATGTTCTAATAGTGAATTACTGCCAAATTCGTTTTTCACTATTGTAAGGCTACCAGTTCCCTTCTAGGCCAGATGGGCTGCTGGAATTATTACACTCTATAATCCCAGCAGGCTCAGGGAACATGGTAGAAATTAATGTTTAGTATGCCTGAACTCAGAATGATAAAATACTTCTTTTAGTAAAGTTTATTTTAATATCCTGTGTTTGCAAATGCTACTTTTAGAAAGTTAGCATTTGCTTGCCTAACCATTTCAGCCCGCCTCTGCTTGGATGTGGATCTGACTGTCTGGTGTGTGTGAGTGACAGGGCTGGGAGTTGACAGGTAGTGAATAGCCAGATGACACCTTAGTGGGTGGTGGGAGTTTCCCCTGAATGATGCATCAGGCTGTGCTCTGCCTCCACAATGCTGGCTCCGCCCTCCTGGGGAGCGACTGATGACTCAGCCTGCACCTGGCCCAGGAAGGACCGAAGCTTGTCAACAAAGTGCTCAGGCTACTCCTGTCCTCACAATGCCGGCTCCGCCCCCCTGGGGAGCGGCTGATGTGCCTGCCCTCACACGGAATGCAGAAGCAGAAGTACCCACCACAAGTGCTCAGGAGCTGAGAGCAGTTATGCAGAGGCCCCCCTGGCCAGTGAGAACAAAAGAAACTGTGTATAAAAGTAGGAGCCCTGCTCCTTGTAAATCAGAATCCTGTTTTACCACAAAGGACCTCTGCCCGACTAGAAGGAGAAGAGACGCTGGAAGGACTGGCCTGCTGCTTGCCTTGCTGAGAAAGGAGAGGAAGAAGACTTGCTTTAAAGACTTTGCTGCTTTGTGCTCTAAACATTCTCCAAGGGCTTGATTGAGCTTGCCCCCTGAACTGAACCCCAGGACCA
Organism: Lissotriton helveticus; assembly: GCF_964261635.1. Taxonomy (NCBI): domain Eukaryota; kingdom Metazoa; phylum Chordata; class Amphibia; order Caudata; family Salamandridae; genus Lissotriton; species Lissotriton helveticus. Next base: position 2,124,865,902 of record NC_136065.1, on the reverse strand, counting down.
GTGGGTTCTCCTGTGCTTTGGCTCGTCCCCTGCCTGAGGCCGAGTATTTCCTCCCGCCGGAGGTGAAGTCTGCCCCCTCTAGCCCCCTCCTAGGGCCGTGGTACTCGGGAGCCAGCCTGCCCTCTTGCCCTTGAGAGCCTCGCTCCACCCGGAGTCGCTCTCTGCCCCTGGGCTAAGGCCGGCCGCTCCTCTACCCCTGCCTGCTTCACGGAGCCCTTGAGGAGACTTCAGCCCCTCCCGCCGGAATCCCGGGGACTCGAGCAGCCTGTGCCCGGGCATCTAATTGCACCGGCTGCCCTGCCTTGCTCTGCCCCCCCAGGAGAGGCCGCACCGCACTGTGAAGGGTGCCTTGCCTCCCGGAGATCCTCCGCTGTCAGAAGGGACCCCTCTGCACTGACAATTCCTGAAAGAAAGCATTCCTGAAGGTGCCTTGGCCCCAGAGGCTCCTCTCACCCTTCCCTGCTCCTCACTGCAGCTGAGAGCCCCCACCTCTGGAAAAGGCCCGGGGCTCCTCTGATCGCCTGCTTGCTGCTCTGCTCCGAGCTCAGCCCCCACCTCTGGAAAAGGCCCAGGGTTTCTTCGAGGCCCTCTCTGGTCTCCATTCCAAGCATACCGCGAGATGTGTGAGAGTTGGTAGGGGCCGAGTCAGTTTCACCCTTGAAGGCAGGAGAGGCGCTGCAAGGCGCTCCGAAGGCCGAGGAGGGTCCCAAAGCCCCAGAACAGAGAGAGGCTTTCTCTTTGAAAGGAAAGAACACTGAAAGAACTGTTTGGGAATAACACTAAACAAAGATTGCTTATTACTGAGAAAGAACTGTGGCAACTTAACCTAAAGAGTAACTGGAACCTGCATTTGAAATAACCAAGACTGTATTTACAAGCCTGCTTGAAATTTATATAAAGAGAATATATTTTTACAAATACAGTTTGGTGTCATTGTGTGGTGGGTTGGTTGTGACGGTGTAATATTGCAAATGTTTAACCTTACATGCCCCAGAGATTAGCCTAAGACTGCTTAAGCCACACTACCTAGAGGGTAAGCAGAGGTTGTCTTGAAGGTAACCCTCAGCCCTGACGGGGAAGAGAGAGGCCCTGTTTGTCGCCAGTGCTGCACTGCGCCAACCAGAGACTCCCCCTTCCTACATTGGACGCAGCGGTGAGGATAGCGAATTTACATTTGCAGTGTTCATGCCTTAACTATTGACCATTGCACAGTGATGACAGTCCAGTAACTAAGCCACAGACTTTGTTTTTTTTGGATTTATGATTTGCGAGAAGAGATCTCCATGTGTTTTTGAAGTCATGCCTGTGTCAGTGAAAATGGAAAAGGCAGCATCCATTTCTTCTATTGACTGTGATTGGGAGAAACTAGAAAACTACACTGGGAAACAGCTCAGGAGCTTCTGCAAAAATTTGAACATTTCCATGACCGGACTCTCCAGAAGGGAGCAGTTCCAAAAGGCGCTGAGGGCCTGGGTCAAGGCAAGGAATGCCCCTGGAAAGGATTTTGAATTTGAGGATGCAGAACAGCAGCTGGAGGGACCCCTGACTCCAGAGTGTAGGGGTGCAACCTCCCCATTGGGTAGCAGTGTTTCTGGCCGAGGTCTGTCGCCAGAGGAGCTGGCGGATAGACAGGCAACCCGAGATCATGAATTGAAGTTGGCAGAGCTGGAAATAAATGGGCAACTGGAGCTAGAATCTAGGAGGTTAGCCCTGGAAGTAATGAAAATGGAGCTTGCGCATGACTTAAGAATGAGGAAACTTGACTTGGAGCTCGAGGCGCTTGAGGCCAGGAGGGCTTCAGCCCAGCAACAAGAAATGTGTGTAGCTCAGAGATTGAGCTTTGCTGAGTTGGAGGTGGAGTCCAGCTCAGATGGTGGCAGCAACATTCAGGTATCTAGTGCAGACAGCATAGCGCGCGCACCTAGAGATATGGCACCTGACTTGGAGGGGGTTAACTTACACCAGGAGGTTCAAGGGCATGAGGTAGCTCCAGTAGTGCGCAGCGTCCCTGAAGGGAATAGGGTAGCTGGCGTAGGAGTTCATGGTCCTAGTGGCGGGAGGGTTTCCCCCATGGTTGAGGTCCTGGTGGGTGAGTGTAAGGACCGCCCAGAAGAGTGTGGGTTGTGTGACAGAGACAGTTCGCTACTGTCTGGCCAGTCTCAGAAGAATGGTGTGGAGTATGTGTGTGAGGCGCTGGATGGTGAGGTGAAGGATAATTTGGTTAACCCTGCTAGGGGGCTGTGTAATCCAATTGTGGGAGAGCATATTGTAAGTCCCAGTTTTCCAGAGCTATGCCAACACCTGTTTGAGAGTGAGTTCTCTGACCCCAGGGAGCTCACATTGGAGGCAGACCTTGTGGTGGATTCCAGAGGGTCTGGAGAGGCATTGGGGTGTGATCCTGTGGAGAGTGTCTCAGGTATCTTCCAGCCCAGAGTGGTGGAAGTGGCGCAGAGTAGCCCAGCTAGGTCCTGTAGTAGTGAGATGGGTGTAGGGCCTCACGTCCTGTCCTTAAGGGGAAGGAGTGAGAATGGGTTTTGTCCCGGTAGTGCCCAACCTCAGTCTCAGAGCCTGGATGGTTCTTTAAGGGAACACCAGGTGGGGAGCCTAGGCTGTCCGGATGAGTCACCCGCTGAGGGGGATCCCCCAGTGGCTAGAGAACGTGGAGGCTCTGTAAACAGGGCTCCAGTAGTTCTGGTGACTGGCAGTACCACTCCAGTTGGGAGGGTGCAGAAGTCCAGAAAGAGGGGCGAGAGGGGGAAAGAGTCCCCAGTGGAAGAACCAGTGGGTCAGGGGCCAGCCAGCAGGGCTGCGTCCCCAGTGAATGACCAGGGGGACACCACTTCTGTCCTGGGGGATCTTCCCGCACTGTCAGAGGGACAGGGGTTGGGAGATCTGCGCCGGGCAGACTGTCGCACGACACATGAGCTATGTGCCACCCTCAGGGGGGGCAGGCGTGCTCCCCGGAAAGTCCTGGTGCGCCAGGCAAGTGTTCAACTGCAGGGTTGGGTCCCTGAGTTGAGAAGCCAGGGTCAGGTGTTGTCTGACCTGGAGGGCAGGACCACTGTAATCAGTGTCCTGGCCCATGTCGCTTCTAGGGGTACCACTCCAGTTGGGAGTGGGCAGTACTGTGGAAGGGGGTGCAGAGGGAGGGAGTCCTCGCCTCTGACCCCGGTGCAGTTTGAGGGTTTAGACCCTAGGTTTAAGGGCCAGGTGCAGGGTGTCCCCCCTGACCTGGTGCCCCAGTTGCAGGATAGCACCCCTGAACTGGTGGGCGAATTGTGCAGGTCACCTGCCACAGGTGCCCTGACAATTCTGGAAGGGGGTACCACTCCAGGTGGGAGGGTACAGAGCCCCCAGGAGGAGGACCGGGTGTGGGAGAGGCCACCCCAGTCTTTAGTACAGCCGTCAGGTACAGACCTGAGGCTGGTGGGTCAGTGCCAGGATGGCATACCTGACCTGACAGGAGGGAGAGTGGACCAAGGGTGCCAAGCACCTGGGGCTAATGCCCCCCACTCTTTAAGGCCACAGAGGTTTGAGAGCCCTGAGAGGCGTAAGGCTTGGGTCTCATTCCTGACTACTGTCAGTGGCCACTGTGACATTTTTCTGTCTGCCTGTTGGGACACACCTGTGAGCGAATTAAGGTTCAAGGCTGCACAGGTGGTGTCCACAGGTGTAGAGAAGGGTTTCCCATGGATTGGCTTGGTGGACCCTGAGAGTATGAACAGAGGATTTGAAGGAGGTGCAGATTGGCGTAGAACTGGAATGTGCCCCTGCTGTTGCGGGCCAGGTCCAGGTTCTATCGCCCAAAGCAGGGAAGCCCATCACAGTGGTGATTGGTCTACCCTGCGTTTTGGCTGGAAGGGGGTTGTGTTGGACCTGGGCCTCTTGGCAGGGTCATCCCTAAACTTTTTGCCTTCCTCCAATACTCTCTCTGACCTGTTTTTGTTGGTTTAATGACTCTGGGCACTTTGCCACTGCTGACCAGTGCTAAAGTGCATATGCTCTCCCTGTTGTAAAGTGTACATGTGATTGATGTCCATGATTGGTTCATTGGATTTACTGTTAGTTACTAGTAAAGTGCACCAGGAGTGCCAGGGCTTGTGAATGCCAATACTGCTAGTGGGCCTGCAGCGCTGGTTGCGCCACCCACAGAAGCAGCCTTAAAATGTGTCTAGGGTCTGCCATTGCAGAACCTGCGTGCAGTCTGGTACTGTCACCCTGGCTGGGCAAGTGCACACACTTGCCAGCCCCTAAACCTTCCCTTAACTTCATATTAGTCACCCCTATGGTAGGCCTGAGGGCAGGGTGCATTGTAAGTGTAAGGTAGAACATGCCCTGATGTGTGTGGCATGTTCTAATAGTGAATTACTGCCAAATTCGTTTTTCACTATTGTAAGGCTACCAGTTCCCTTCTAGGCCAGATGGGCTGCTGGAATTATTACACTCTATAATCCCAGCAGGCTCAGGGAACATGGTAGAAATTAATGTTTAGTATGCCTGAACTCAGAATGATAAAATACTTCTTTTAGTAAAGTTTATTTTAATATCCTGTGTTTGCAAATGCTACTTTTAGAAAGTTAGCATTTGCTTGCCTAACCATTTCAGCCCGCCTCTGCTTGGATGTGGATCTGACTGTCTGGTGTGTGTGAGTGACAGGGCTGGGAGTTGACAGGTAGTGAATAGCCAGATGACACCTTAGTGGGTGGTGGGAGTTTCCCCTGAATGATGCATCAGGCTGTGCTCTGCCTCCACAATGCTGGCTCCGCCCTCCTGGGGAGCGACTGATGACTCAGCCTGCACCTGGCCCAGGAAGGACCGAAGCTTGTCAACAAAGTGCTCAGGCTACTCCTGTCCTCACAATGCCGGCTCCGCCCCCCTGGGGAGCGGCTGATGTGCCTGCCCTCACACTGAATGCAGAAGCAGAAGTACCCACCACAAGTGCTCAGGAGCTGAGAGCAGTTATGCAGAGGCCCCCCTGGCCAGTGAGAACAAAAGAAACTGTGTATAAAAGTAGGAGCCCTGCTCCTTGTAAATCAGAATCCTGTTTTACCACAAAGGACCTCTGCCCGACTAGAAGGAGAAGAGACGCTGGAAGGACTGGCCTGCTGCTTGCCTTGCTGAGAAAGGAGAGGAAGAAGACTTGCTTTAAAGACTTTGCTGCTTTGTGCTCTAAACATTCTCCAAGGGCTTGATTGAGCTTGCCCCCTGAACTGAACCCCAGGACCAGTGGGTTCTCCTGTGCTTTGGCTCGTCCCCTGCCTGAGGCCGAGTATTTCCTCCCGCCGGAGGTGAAGTCTGCCCCCTCTAGCCCCCTCCTAGGGCCGTGGTACTCGGGAGCCAGCCTGCCCTCTTGCCCTTGAGAGCCTCGCTCCACCCGGAGTCGCTCTCTGCCCCTGGGCTAAGGCCGGCCGCTCCTCTACCCCTGCCTGCTTCACGGAGCCCTTGAGGAGACTTCAGCCCCTCCCGCCGGAATCCCGGGGACTCGAGCAGCCTGTGCCCGGGCATCTAATTGCACCGGCTGCCCTGCCTTGCTCTGCCCCCCCAGGAGAGGCCGCACCGCACTGTGAAGGGTGCCTTGCCTCCCGGAGATCCTCCGCTGTCAGAAGGGACCCCTCTGCACTGACAATTCCTGAAAGAAAGCATTCCTGAAGGTGCCTTGGCCCCAGAGGCTCCTCTCACCCTTCCCTGCTCCTCACTGCAGCTGAGAGCCCCCACCTCTGGAAAAGGCCCGGGGCTCCTCTGATCGCCTGCTTGCTGCTCTGCTCCGAGCTCAGCCCCCACCTCTGGAAAAGGCCCAGGGTTTCTTCGAGGCCCTCTCTGGTCTCCATTCCAAGCATACCGCGAGATGTGTGAGAGTTGGTAGGGGCCGAGTCAGTTTCACCCTTGAAGGCAGGAGAGGCGCTGCAAGGCGCTCCGAAGGCCGAGGAGGGTCCCAAAGCCCCAGAACAGAGAGAGGCTTTCTCTTTGAAAGGAAAGAACACTGAAAGAACTGTTTGGGAATAACACTAAACAAAGATTGCTTATTACTGAGAAAGAACTGTGGCAACTTAACCTAAAGAGTAACTGGAACCTGCATTTGAAATAACCAAGACTGTATTTACAAGCCTGCTTGAAATTTATATAAAGAGAATATATTTTTACAAATACAGTTTGGTGTCATTGTGTGGTGGGTTGGTTGTGACGGTGTAATATTGCAAATGTTTAACCTTACATGCCCCAGAGATTAGCCTAAGACTGCTTAAGCCACACTACCTAGAGGGTAAGCAGAGGTTGTCTTGAAGGTAACCCTCAGCCCTGACGGGGAAGAGAGAGGCCCTGTTTGTCGCCAGTGCTGCACTGCGCCAACCAGAGACTCCCCCTTCCTACACCAACAAGAAAGAAAGCCTCGATATTATTGCAATACTTATGGTTAAGTAAAGTGCATACAATAAAAGCAGAAGTATAAAATAATACTGTAAAAACATTGATATGGTTTCTAAGCCATATGAAGGTTTAAAATGAATAAAATGAATACATACACATTTACATTTGACTAATCGTACTCAACTGGTGTTTCTAACTACGCCTACCCCGTGTACCTGACCTAAGCCTAATACGTGGGCGGGAATAGAAAGTAGCAGTTTAAGTTAAGTTTGTTTTGCCAAGTGACTGACTAAAGAATTCTCTGCAAGGGGTTATTCAGTTCTGTACCTGGAATCTAGGATGAATGAGGGATGGTATCTCTCGTCTCTGGTCTCGATATTCCAGGCTGCCTGCGAGGGCTACCCGGAAGCGCCGGAGCTGGATTTCTCGGCAGGAGAAAGCAGCGTCTCGTTCTCAGCGCGTCAGGAAGGCGGGGCTGCGCCAGCGGGGTCTGCTCTGCTCTGGGCTTCGGCAAGTCTGGCTGCTCCGATCTCGTCACCACCGCGTGTGTTTGCATAGGGCAATATCGGTAATATTTATACCTTTAAGGTGCCGAGATTGACGTAAGGATGGACATAGATACGTCAATAAGGATGTCATACGACCTGGTCGTTAGCACATTCTTTTGCTGAAGTTCTCGGTGAAATCAAAACAATGGCCGCAGGGTTTTTCCCAGGTCTGTCATAGGTTTGATTTGTTTTGAGAACTCCGTATGCCTTATCAGGGGCTGGAGGAATATCGCTTGTCTAATTAGATGGCAAGCGTTATGACTTAATCAGATAACACGTTCCTGTGCCGTAGTGTGGCTTTATCAGATAACGGTTCCTGCATCATGGGGGTTTTCTGCCTCATGGGATGGCTGCTAGTTAACTTGTTAACCAGAATAGGGTCAGGAATAGGGGGATCGATACAGAACCTATAGGAATACATCACACCCACTCCACGCTAACTATGGACATATTTACGAATCTATGCATAGTAAAACATACTGTAGAGTATCGTGTATACCTTACCACCCCAAAATACATAAATGCATTTTGAAATTATCAAATATACGGAAAAAACAGTCACATGTAATATATGCACTCAAGCTGTACAATAGTGCTAAAGTAATCACGCATATCTATACATTATCACTAATTTGTATATGAGAATTTACACATGAAATGGCTCTTAATACAGAAAAAAGTTTCGAGACCATTCCATCACAGAATAAAATAATTATGAACATACCAGCGGGCAGCTAATGTCTATAAAGTATCTAAAAATAGAAATCTTAGTTCTCTAAGAATAGTTCTTACTTTAAGCAGAAAATAAGTGTCCCGAAAAATTCGTAAAAATATTTTGGGGCTGCTGAAAAAAAATTGCTGTCCGTGAACTGGAGGGAAAATTGTTCATGGTATTTTGCTATTCTAGTTGAAGGCCAAATTCAGGGAACGCCGTGTGCGAGCTTGCTCAAAAGTCTCTATTTCTGCTCTGGTGAGAACATCATATCATTAAGACTCTCGAAAAAGTTGTCAACAGCTTCCTGGGAGAGTTCCACTAACTCGGAAAAAGGTGTAACCATGCATTCGTGCGCATGATTGTCTCCATTGACGTTTTGATTAGTATTGCTGACAGAAGGTCGTACCTGATCAATGCTGCTTTCATCATGAACTTCACTACCCCTTAATCGTAGTGGTGAAGTTTCCACGAATGCCGTCATCAGGATTGGTAGCCGTTGAGGGCAGCACAAAGCATGAGCCTTTATTGGACTCAACAATGTTTCTGCATCCATTGGCGCATCTGATTGTAGAGTCAGACAGGTGTCTAACACGCATTCTTCTCCGCATAGCAAGCACCTTAATACAGGTAAAACACATCGATGCCACATTGGTCGAAATGAAAGAAACCAAGTCATGTTCAGGTCTCTAAGCCGGGATAGTCCCAGGATTTTTGATATCCGGTCCCGGTATCCAATGGCTAGGATTGTTTCTTCCCTTGTCGCAGGTGTTTTGTCTATGACATGGTTTGCCATAACGAAATATAAGGACTAAGAATAGGATTCCTGCAATTAGTCCCAAAATGAGGGGAAGTCCGCCAAAAATCGAATGGACGAAATCTGGAAAAATACCCAGTATGGCTTTGAATGGTGTTAATGCCATCGAAAATACTGTCTTAAATACTTTTGAGACTCCACTGGTATCAGAAATATTTAAGATTTCATTCAGGATTTCTGCGAAATGTATGGGGGAATTAGTTGATAATAAGGAGTGAATCTCTGCAGTCGTCCTTGCGACTAGGAGATCATACGTTTCTTTTGATGACGTGAGTCTGGTCGGCGTCTGAAGAAGCACTGTTTTCATTCTGCTTAAAGTATCTATTCGAATAGAAGTAATTTTCAAGTTGGGCCATGCCCTTGCCTCCCTGTCTGGAAGGGAGCTGGGGAACAATAAGCGTCCACAGCACTTGACCTTCGCAGTCGTAGTTACGAGATAAGGAGTCCCGGGCATAAGACTACAGCATCTGCGATCTACAATTAGAATGTAACTCCCATTATAGAGTCTTTGAAAGAATGGTTCTATCTCTGTTGCAGGTGCGCCTAGCTGGTGACATGAAAGGTTATTTGAGTTCCCTTCACAGGCTCCATGCAAACTAATTCCATTACACAGAAGTGTACCGCTCAGTGACATTGCACAATTATTGCCACTAAGAAACACTTTCTGGCCTTTATTACTGACACATGAATGTGAATAGGGCAAGTTCCATGTTGTTTTAATGTACCCCTTTCCCAATTTTTCGTACATGCCAGCCTGTATATATTTTTGGCAGTATTGAAACCTGAAGGTTGATATTGGAATATTAATTATCCCATGTATTATCCATTCACTGACAGGTCGTTCTGACATTGTCACTGGTAATCTCTCGAGTTTCTCAATGCTCAGGATTGTATAATCAGCACCCTTCTGGGCCATACTGATTTGTTTATCAGTAAGGTTAAAGATATTGAATAGTGACGTTGTGTTGATTAAACGCCAAGGCACATAGCCTGAACGCAGATTTTGTAACATCCAGCCAAGCTGTACAATAGAACGCAATTGAGACTGACCGTGTTGTAACAACAGTAAGTCTTGCGATATTATGTCGATTGCTGAAGACACAATGCTGTCCAGAGAAAAAAATCTGGAGGACAGAGTCATTAACCCATTGTCCACTACAGAAAGTGATTTTTCCAAATTAATACGGTCAATTTCCCGTATTCTTTCTGCTGTCTCAATTTGAGTCACCTTCCAGGCCTCGTTGTATGCAGCATATACAGAGGCTGCTATGAAACGTTTCTGACGCTGTTTGCGCGGTCCCATAATGAAATCACGCAAGTCAGCACCATCAGTAAGTAAAGTTAGGTGTTGCTTAATTTCTGCCAGTGTGGAAGTCTGTAGCCATTGAAGGCATAATTTGCCCACACTGTACGTGGTTATTATTCCTGGGTGTTGTCTTTGGGAATATCTAGGGTCTGGCCTGGTCATTTTGAACCCCTGTGTTTTGTTCAGGAATCTATTTTGACAGTTATTAGTATCTGTGGGCCAGATCAACCACTGTTTCCAATCAGGATGTGTTCTGTTTTGGTTTAATACATAATTTACGTCTATCTCTTCATCTGTGGAGCTATTGCTGTTCATTGTTGGTTTTGGAATAGACGGTTTATTTAAGTCTTTGATTTTGGCTAAGCCAAGACAGGTAGTTTGTTGAACAGTGTCATTTAAAAATATAATTTGTTCTGGGATCATGCAGGCTCTAAACAAGGATTCTATACCCTGTACTTGCCATTCTTTTGTACCCCAAACACTTTTTACTTCAACATTTTTGTCCCAATAATCAAAACCAAAAGTATTCATTTGTTCAAAGAATGAGTCTGAATATATCAATTTTGTGTTTGTTATCATGGTCTTTGTCCCTGTCTTATTTGACAATTTGAAATAAAATGTTTCAGCATTACTTGTGTTAAAACCTGAAAAGTATGAATATTTGTCATAAACGGTTCTTGAGCTTCCTTTTGGAGGGGTTGCACAATGTTCCCATTGATTATAATTTAAAACATTTCTAGGTTGTGCAGATCTATGTAGAAAATGGTTACCATAGTGGTTATAACAGTACATACTATCATAATTTGTCGAACCCTGCAAATAATCATGTTTGGTAAATTTAGCAGACATTACTAAGTCAGACATCATATTATTTATACTTTCAAAGTCCCAATCATCAGCAAATGAGCTTGGTTTTACAAAGTCACTCAATGAGATCTTAATTTGGTGTGGATATTTCAGGATTTCAACCGGACCATAAATTTCGTAGTCAGTTTTGTCCCATGCTACCCCACCCGGTATAGGATTGGCTGTGAAGTTGACTGAAGAAAGTTCTCTTTTCTCGACATGTGAAGATGTGTGTGGTTTGAGGATCAAGTTGATTTTCTGACTTGCTGTGTCCATTTTAGCATATTTTCCCTCAATGAAGCGTCCCAAAGTTAGTACCACAATGAGCCAAAGTATGAGGATAAATGCACCAAAACCCACCCAAAATTCAATCCATGGAGAAATCAGATATGTTTCTTTCAGTTGTTTCAAAAGTACTTTGACTTTATCTTTAAAGGTTTTTGTTGATGGCTGTGTTTTTGATTCAGTGAAGCCTTCAGAGGAATCATCGAAGTTTATGAAGTAGCCGGATGCAGTTCTGTCAATTGTTCCAATTGCTTCAGGATTACTGTTTCTTGCATAGTCGTTTGTTACTTCATTATACATTGGTGTGTCTCTGCTAAATGTTTTTATTTGGGTTTTCAGAGGTCTAAGTTCCATTGCATTGTTGCATAGTCCTTGTTGTAGTTCTGTAGGCGTTTCGAATGTGATTAGCCTCTTAGATTGAACCTCTGTGTTAGTAGCAAATCTTGGTGTTCTACTACTTCTCGGGAGTCCACTTGGCCTACTATTTGTTATCGGCCACATGTTGTGGTTTTACCAGGTCGATGGATACAACTCGGTTCTCCTTTTTACCAGCAAGCGGCGGTAGTACAACTGATCTTGTCCCGTTGACAGACAAGACAGGAACTGCTTTTCTGTAAGAAGGCCCAAATTCCTTCTTTACCGCGATCTTTTCTCTGACTAGATCCCCGACTTTTGGAATCCAGACAGGTCTTGCTGGGACAGGTGGTGGTTCTTCAGTGGTTGTTGGCTGCTGTTTCAACTTTATGTTGCTCAGGTCTTTTCTTGTTTCGTTTAAGTCCTGCAAAATAGCCAAACGATCTTTGATATCAAAGCATTTTTCCTTCACCACTGAAGTCTGACTGTCGAGATCTAAGACTAACATCCTAGTTCCAAATAATAATTCGTACGGACTGAATCCCTTCAGAGAATTTCTTGGCAAGTTATTTAGACTACGTTGGACACTTATTAGATGTTTGACCCACCCAGCTCCCGAACCTAATATCCTTTCTGTTATAGATAGCTTTATGCCTTGGTTTTTTCTTTACACCATCCCGTATCCCTCAGGAAGGAAGTGAGAAGAGTCCCGCTGTGCTATGCTCATTTGGCCATGTTTCCCCTCAGGCTGGAGGGCCAGATTGAAAACAATGGTCAAACGTAGCATGCTCTTAGCGTATATGCCATTTAGACTCGCAAATCTTTGTATAACAGTCCAGACGTTAGCCGAGTGCTGGTGATCTACATTATAAGTGGAAACTAGCCTGTATATGTTAATCGGACGCTTTGCTTTTTACTGTTGATTTTTTCTGGAGTGAAACGACACGGTATTACACCGTTTCTCTCACCACTGCGATTTCTGTTACAGTTTGGGCAGTTCTTTACAAAAATGGTATGATGCAGGCTCATGCCTGGCCACCAGTACCTTGATTGTAATTCTTCCAGAGAATCTTTTAGTTTGAGGTGTCTGAGACCCTCGCCCATATGTGCGTCTGCTATTAACAAGTTTCTCCTGTCCATGTTTGGAATCACTCTATCCCCCACTCCAGGGATTCGAGCAAAAGGGACGGAGTTTGCATCGATTATGTATGTATAATTGAGTGGATAGTTGATCGGTAGCGCCGAGCAGTCGCCTTTTAATGACGTTTTCACCGCCAGCACTGTTTCACCGTCAATATACTTCACTGTACGCTTTTTTCGAGCTACGGAAGCCGATTTAGTTGCTACCGCTGTGGCTGTCTCAGCCAATGAATTCCCTGCAACGTGAACGCCATCACGCTGATGACTCAGTGAGTGTGTCACGTGAGTCTTTGGTAGTTCTTTTTGTAAAAGAGCTATTTGTTCCCAAAGCAGTTTTTGCTTTATTGTTGCATCTGTGTCATCTTTGTAACCGTTTTGAATCCATGTCTGCAAATCGTTGTTATATGATTTGACGCAGTAATATGAAACGGACACTATAAGTGTCGGGAATTCGCGATCCGCATTATCTAGCGCCATTTTCAATGCTATTATTTCAGTCTGTTGTTCTGAATTAGTTTCTACTGAGTGTGTTTTTGTTAATAGAGGTCTTAGTTTACCTCCGCGCCACACTTCTTTTGTAATCTCACATGTGGGGTTGTATGCTTGTTCTCCCCAAACGGAGGGTTGAGCATGTCCGTCTGTATAGATTACACAAGCGTATTGTCGTAAGGGCAGAATGTCGATAGGCAGAGGGAATGTTCTTTCATATTCTAGATTTTTCAATTCCTTTAGTTCTGGATCAAAGTAGTAGTATACTTTGTCCGTTGTAATTGAATTCACCCATTGTATCCATTCCGGATTCAATGTTGTTGTTGGTAAATTACAAGGTGTTGTTAATGCCTCAAAGGCTGACTCTGCTGTTCTGACTGTGATACGTCTACCGTCCGCTTGATCTTTTTCTTTAGCTATTGCGGTTTGAACTGCATGAACAATGTTTTCTTTAATGCTGAATTTCTTTTCAGCTTCTGTGTACAAGTGTGATTTGAATGCAATTGGTACCTTTTCTCCCTCATTAGAGGTCAGGTATGTGAATCCGCATCTTCCTGGGATGACTCGAATCACAAGATTGCGTGTGTTATCACGTGTTTCTAATTTTGTTTTAATTAACATGTCTGTTTGTAAGGATCTCAAAATTTCTGTGTGTATTTGAGTCCAATTGGTTCTTTTAAAATCTGGTTTTATTAGATCATAAAGGGGTTTGACCCTTTCTGCGTAATTTGCGATGTATGTTCTTCCGAAATTTAGGAAGCCTAGAATTGACTGTAGGTTTTTTAGTGTTCTAGGTGCTTGGAGTACGGCACATTTCTCTAGGAAATTGTCAGCCAGGCTTTTGCCTTCACTTGATAATTCGTATCCTAAGAACAGGACTGTTAGATGGGCAATTCTGGATTTTTTAAAGTTGAATTTGTAACCCTCTGCTGCGAACCCAAGTATTATGGTGTTCACTCTCTTCAAGTGAGTATCCAAGTCATCATCTGTTAAGTATATGTCGTCGACATAAGATAATGCTTCGTCATCATATGTTTGTAGTAATTCTGTTACTCTCGCTGAGAATACCCCTGGGCTATTCTTGTACCCCTGGGCTAACCGACAGAATTGTTTTTGAGTGCCATTTATTGAGAATGCAGACAAATATCTGCTCTCTGGTGCTATGTTTTGACAAAAGAATCCATTAGAGATGTCTAATGTTGTTTTGTATTTTTTGCGCACTATGTTATTCATTAGTGCAGCACTATGCGAGTTTTGCACTGCAAAAGTTTTGCAACATGAGTTAAGGTGTCGGTAATCCAAAACTAGACGATATGAATTGTCTGGTTTGGAGACCGGAAACAAAGGGTTGTTCATTTGTGAGGTGCAAGTTTCAATCACCCCCTGGTATTCTAATTGATCTAGGATTTCTTTTACCTGTTTTTTAGCTTCTTGCTTAATTGGGTACTGTCTTTGTGCAGTAGGTTGTGATTTTAACTGGATTTTGTGAGGAGGAGAGTCCTCATCCCATCCTACATGATTTTTATATAAAGCAGGAGCTTGAGCTACTGCCCACTTTCTGGCAAGTGTGTATTTTTTATGAATTGGGATATGATTTGAGAAGGCAGGCATAATTATTTCTTCGCCATGAGGGCACTCCCTGACAAACTCTGGTGGCCAGTCTTTTTCAGCTAGAAGGATGTCATAGCCCTTGGAGAGATTATCCCAAAATAGTCCCCTTATTTTTCTAGTCTTATCCCCTTCTATACGTAAAGTTATTTCATATATTTTGTGAGGTTTGCTAACTCTGGTGTCTGCAGTTTCCACTTGAAGATATTCATTCGTGTCCACTGTCTCCAGAAGATTCATAAGGACTTTGCGAGCTATGCTCACTTCTGCTGCGCTGTCTAGCATTGTCTGAGCCCATTCTCCGTTTTTCAGTTGTGTCCTCAGTATTCTCGGCATTGTTAACTACCTTGATACTGGCTATCTTCTTTTTTGGAAATTGTAATTTCTTTTTTAGATGAGCAGGTTCCTTGTCTTTGGACTTGGCGTGCTCTTCTCTTTGTTCTGATCGTCCTCTTCTTTCCGATTTCTGCGAGGAAGTCTGAAAAGATTGAGAGGGACGTGTATCAATGTCTTGATATCTATCAGGCTTCTTTATATTATCCCTATTTCTAAGGTTATATCTTTTCCCAGAGGGGTCACTTTGGGGTGACCTGTGTCTTTGGTTCGGAGATTTTTCTCTCCGCCGAGGAGACCTTCCTCTGGACTGGAATTTCTTTTCTTTAGGATTGGATTGTTTGTTTCCATCCTAGCTCTTTTTTTGTGATGTTGAATTATTATTAAAAAATATTTTTTCAGGACTTTCAATCAGTTGTGGTTTTACTGGTATTCCACCTAAACTATCTCTACCTAGTTCCTCATAGGATTTTTCTATAATTCTGGCAATTTCAGCTGGTTGGTCTGCTATATCTGTCTCCTTTAACCTCTGGCGGATCGCCACGTTTGCTGCTTCTCCCTTTATGTTGGCTAATAATATAGCCGAGACCTGCTTGAAGTCTTTTAGTAATTTCATACCAAGAGTTAAAGCGGGTCCTGGACCGTATTCGTCTTGAATTTGTTTTAGCACATCTGGTATTACCGAAATGGATGGAACACCGTGCGTTTTTGTGTAGATGGAAGCAAAGACTGTACCCCAAGTGTCACAGTCCTCCACGTGTGGTGCGATTCCTATTGGAAGACAGATAGTCAGAATCCTGTGTTTTTCTAACGGGGTGGTGTCTGGAAACACCGCCTCTATTTGGGTGATTTTTTGTGCTAACCAGAATGGTATTTGTTCCCGTTTAGCTGGTACTTTAACTAGGCAGGATTGTATGTTTTGTGGTGTAATTTTATTTGTGTTCCCCTGGTGAGGGGTCAGCTGTGGAATTGTAATTGCTGGTTGAATTGTTGAAGTCCGCATCACATATTGGACTAATTGTCTATGTAATTTTATTAATTGTTTTAGCTGTGTTAAAAGCTCTGCTTGAGACATCCCATTGATGTCTGGATGTGGTGTGTATCCGGCTAGGACCGGCCACGTTGCTCCTGGTCTACCTAATGGACCGAGCCTGGTGATGTGATTATTATGTTTTAGGGCGCCATTAAATAAGAGCAGATGCTCTTGAAATTTAAGTGGTACTTCCACCTCCTCGAAAGGAGTGTACTCATTAGGAGGGTCCTCTGTTTTGTAATAGTGGAAGTACTTTGTTACAGCATTTGCTGCTGGAAAATGTATCCATGAATAATATACCTCTGTCTGCCGATATTCGTGTGCCTCAATTACGAATATGACTGTGCCACCTCTAGGTGTCAGTCCATTTTCTATAAGTTTTAAAGTTATAGATTTCCTCTTGATGACCGGGATGAGTATTATATCCGGGTCAGCATCTTGCAGTGCATTATCAGCTGCTGCGAGTTCAGTTGCTATCCTAACTATCTCTCTTTCTTCATCACTGTCTACCATTTTACCGACAGGAAGGTTATTTAGTTTGTTTGCAGATCAGGTTTCTTATGGAAACAAAGATTAGATGCACAATATTTTGGAACAGTGTATCCTTCAACGTTGACTAAACCAAGGACCATACATAGGAGTTTCCTCCTGTGAGATCTGGCGGATATTACCTTTTACCCACTCCAGACGTCTTTGGAGTATTATGGGAAAAGGGGTCTGAGTGAAAAAGCACGACTGAGTTACTCTATATGTCTTACGTTAGTTTTATCGCCCTTCCAAACGCGTTGGGCGCCATGTAGTGTAGTTCCTATTATCCCAATAGGCTCTGCGCATTGGAATAATACCTTCAATAGTATAGGCCTAGACCAGACGTTAACTAGGTCTACTACTGTCGATATTAGACTTAAAGTTTTGGGTTTTGCCAGCTAGCTCAGAGTTCACTAGAAACTTTCTCGAATAGGCAAGGAGGAGTTGAACCTCCCTGGATAGACAAGAAGGGATTTAGTGTCTGACAACCATAGAACATGACAACTTTGCTCTCCCCTAATCAAGAGTGTATCTCTAGAGTCGTGTGAAAACAAAAGACGACTTATTTTACTCAGTCAGTACGTGCATTCTTAGTCTCACCAGATTGTAGAGAAAAGGAAGAGACGGGCGTGTTCAATAAAAGATGTTATTTATTGATCAGTCTCTTTTCTCATACAAGAGAAATGGATCGATATTATTGCAATACTTATGGTTAAGTAAAGTGCATACAATAAAAGCAGAAGTATAAAATAATACTGTAAAAACATTGATATGGTTTCTAAGCCATATGAAGGTTTAAAATGAATAAAATGAATACATACACATTTACATTTGACTAATCGTACTCAACTGGTGTTTCTAACTACGCCTACCCTGTGTACCTGACCTAAGCCTAATACGTGGGCGGGAATAGAAAGTAGCAGTTTAAGTTAAGTTTGTTTTGCCAAGTGACTGACTAAAGAATTCTCTGCAAGGGGTTATTCAGTTCTGTACCTGGAATCAAGGATGAATGAGGGATGGTATCTCTCGTCTCTGGTCTCGATATTCCAGGCTGCCTGCGAGGACTACCCGGAAGCGCCGGAGCTGGATTTCTCAGCAGGAGAAAGCAGCGTCTCGTTCTCAGCGCGTCAGGAAGGCGGGGCTGCGCCAGCGGGGTCTGCTCTGCTCTGGGCTTCGGCAAGTCTGGCTGCTCCGATCTCGTCACCACCGCGTGTGTTTGCATAGGGCAATATCGGTAATATTTATACCTTTAAGGTGCCGAGATTGACGTAAGGATGGACATAGATACGTCAATAAGGATGTCATACGACCTGGTCGTTAGCACATTCTTTTGCTGAAGTTCTCGGTGAAATCAAAACAATGGCCGCAGGGTTTTTCCCAGGTCTGTCATAGGTTTGATTTGTTTTGAGAACTCCGTATGCCTTATCAGGGGCTGGAGGAATATCGCTTGTCTAATTAGATGGCAAGCGTTATGACTTAATCAGATAACACGTTCCTGTGCCCTAGTGTGGCTTTATCAGATAACGGTTCCTGCATCATGGGGGTTTTCTGCCTCATGGGATGGCTGCTAGTTAACTTGTTAACCAGAATAGGGTCAGGAATAGGGGGATCGATACAGAACCTATAGGAATACATCACACCATCACAAGAGAATGGGAGCTGTTCACTCACTCACACCAAAGAGGGTGCAGGCTCCCACCACAAGGCACCTGGGAGCTGTTCACTCACTCACACCAAAGAGGGTGCAGGCTCTCTTCACGAGGCACCTGGGAGTTGTTCACTCACTCACACCAAAGAGGGTGCAGGCTCCAATCACAAGGCACCTGGAAGCTGTTCACTCTCTCACACCAAAGAGGCTGCAGGCTCCCACCACAAGGCACCTGGGAGTTGTTCACTCACTCACACCAAAGAGGGTGCAGGTTCCCATCACAAGAGAATGGGAGCTGTTCACTCACTCATTCACACCAAAGAGGGTGCAGGCTCCCATACAAGGCACCTGGAAGCTGTTCACTCACTCACAGCAAAGAAGGTGCAGGTTCCCATCATGAGGCACTTAGGAGCTGTTCACTCTTTCACACCGAAGAGGGTGCAGGCTCCTATCACGGGGCACCCGGGAGCTGTTCACTCACTCACACCAAAGAGGCGGCAGGCTCCCATACAAGGCACATGGAAGCTGTGCACTCACTCACACCAAAGAGGGTGCAGGCTCCCATCACAAGGCACCTGGAAGCTGTTCACTCACTCACACCAAAGAGGCGGCATGCTCCCATACAGGGCACCTGGGAGCTGTTCACTCACTCACACCAAAGAGGGTGCAGGCTCCCATTACATGGTCCTAGGAGTTGTTCACTCACTCACACCAAAGAGGGTGCAGGCTCCCATCACAAGGCACCTGGGAGCTGTTCACTCACTCACACCAAAGAGGGTGCAGGCTCCCACCACAAGGCACCTGGGAGCTTTTGACTCACTTACTCACACCAAAGAGGGTGCAGGCTCCCATCACAAGGCACCTGGAAGCTGTTCACTCACTCACACCAAAGAGGCGGCATGCTCCCATACAGGGCACCTGGGAGCTGTTCACTCACTCACACCAAAGAGGGTGCAGGCTCCCATTACATGGTCCTAGGAGTTGTTCACTCACTCACACCAAAGAGGGTGCAGGCTCCCATCACAAGGCACCTGGGAGCTGTTCACTCACTCACACCAAAGAGGGTGCAGACTCTCATCACGAGGCACCTGGGAGTTGTTCACTCACTCACACCAAAGAGGGTGCAGGCTCTCATCACAAGGCACCTGGAAGCTGTTCACTCTCTCACACCAAAGAGGCTGCAGGCTCCCATTACAAGGTCCTGGGAGTTGTTCACTCACTCACACCAAAGAGGGTGCAGGCTCCCATTACAATAGAATGGGATCTGTTCACTCACTCACTCACACCAAAGAGGGTGCAGGTTCCCATCACAAGAGAATGGGAGCTGTTCACTCACTCACACCAAAGAGGCTGCAGGCTCCCATTACAAGGTCCTGGGAGTTGTTCGCTCACTCACACCAAAGAGGGTGCAGGCTCCCACCACAAGGCACCTGGGAGTTGTTCACTCACTCACACCAAAGAGGGTGCAGGTTCCCATCACAAGAGAATGGGAGCTGTTCACTCACTCATTCACACCAAAGAGGGTGCAGGCTCCCATACAAGGCACCTGGAAGCTGTTCACTCACTCACAGCAAAGAAGGTGCAGGTTCCCACCACGAGGCACTTAGAAGCTGTTCACTCTCTCACACCAAAGAGGGTGCAGGCTCCCATACAAGGCACATGGAAGCTGTGCACTCACTCACACCAAAGAGGGTGCAGGCTCCCATTACATGGTCCTGGGAGTTGTTCACTCACTCACACCAAAGAGGGTACAGGCTCCCATCACAAGGCACCTGGAAGCTGTTCACTCACTCACAACAAAGAGGGTGCAGGCTCCCTCACAAGGCACCTGGAAGCAGTTCACTCACTCACACCAAGAGGCGGCAGGCTCCCATACAAGGCACATGGAAGCTGTTCACTCACTCACAACAAAGAGGGTGCAGGCTCTCATCACAAGGCACCTGGAAGCTGTTCACTCACTCACAACAAAGAGGGTGCAGGCTCCTATCAAAAGGCACCTGGAAGCTGTTGACTCACTCACACCAAAGAGGCAGCCGGCTCCCATTACAAGGCACCTGGAAGCTGTTCACTCACTCACACCAAAGAGGCGGCAGGCTCCCATACAAGGCACATGGGAGCTGTTCACTCACTCACACGAAAGAGGGTGCAGGCTCCCATCACAAGGCACCTGGGAGCTTTTGACTCACTCACTCACACCAAAGAGGGTGCAGGCTCCCATCACAAGGCACCTGGAAGCTGTTCACTCACTCACACCGAAGAATGTGCAGGTTCCCATCACGAGGCACTTAGGAGCTGTTCACTCTCTCACAACAAAGAGAGTGCAGGCTCCCATCACGGGGCACCTGGGAGTTGTTCACTCACTCACACCAAAGAGAGTGCAGGCTCCCATCACAAGGCACCTGGAAGCTGTTCACTCACTCACAACAAAGAGGGTGCAGGCGCCCATCACAAGGCACCTGGAAGCTGTTCACTCACTCACACCAAAGAGGCGGCCGGCTCCCATTACAAGGCACCTGGAAGCTGTTCACTCACTCACACCAAAGAGGGTGCAGGCTCCTATCACAAGGCACCTGGGAGCTGTTCACTCACTCACACAAAAGAGGGTGCAGGCTCCCATCACAAGGCACCTGGGAGCTTTTAACTCATTCACTCACACCAAAGAGGGTGCAGGCTCCCATCACAAGGCACCTGGAAGCTGTTCACTCACTCACACCGAAGAATGTGCAGGTTCCCATCACGGGGCACCCGGGAGCTGTTCACTCACTCACACTAAAGAGGCTTTAGGCTCCCATTAGAAGGCACCTGGGAGCTGGTCATTCACTCACACCAAAGAGGGAGCAGGCTCCCATCACAAGAGAATGGGAGCTGTTCACTCACTCACACCAAAGAGGGTGCAGGCTCCCATCACAAGGCACCCGGGAGCTGTTGACTCACTCACACCAAAGAAGGTGCAGGTTCCCATCACGAGCCACTTAGGAGCTGTTCACTCACTCACACCAAAGAAGGTGCAGGTTCCCATCACGAGGCACTTAGGAGCTGTTCACTCTCTCACAGCAAAGAGGCGACCGGCTCCCATTAGAAGGCACCTGGGAGCTGGTCATTCACTCACACCAAAGAGGCGGCCGGCTCCCATTACAAGGCACCTGGAAGCTGTTCACTCACTCACACCAAAGAGGGTGCAGGCTCCTATCACAAGGCACCTGGGAGCTGTTCACTCACTCACACCAAAGAGGGTGCAGGCTCCCATCACAAGGCACCTGGGAGCTTTTAACTCATTCACTCACACCAAAGAGGGTGCAGGCTCCCATCACAAGGCACCTGGAAGCTGTTCACTCACTCACACCGAAGAATGTGCAGGTTCCCATCACGGGGCACCCGGGAGCTGTTCACTCACTCACACTAAAGAGGCTTTAGGCTCCCATTAGAAGGCACCTGGGAGCTGGTCATTCACTCACACCAAAGAGGGAGCAGGCTCCCATCACAAGAGAATGGGAGCTGTTCACTCACTCACACCAAAGAGGGTGCAGGCTCCCATCACAAGGCACCCGGGAGCTGTTGACTCACTCACACCAAAGAAGGTGCAGGTTCCCATCACGAGCCACTTAGGAGCTGTTCACTCACTCACACCAAAGAAGGTGCAGGTGTTATCCTGGTGTGCGCGGGGGGAGGGGCTCTCCTGTGGAAGTCTGCGCTAGGCTACATCCACGATCGGGTCAGGGTTAAGCTGCTCTCTCGCTGCTGACTGATCTTGATGGCTGAAGGGGATGGGGTTGGACCTGGCTAACGTGTTTGCTGGGCACATATCGCACGATGTTTCTCTACAATTGCATTGTATGATCACTTGATTCTGTACTGATGCTTCAGTAATGGCCGATGTTTAAGCTGTGGGTCTCGGAAGGGCCGGGATCCCCGGGTGATTCGGTATCAAGTGGGCTCCTCCCCGCCTTTTTTCTTTTTGGGAATGTTGAATGACTCACTCTCTCTCACTCCCTATATTATAGATATTAATGTTCTTTTCTTTTCTCATTCTCTTCCTTCCTCCTCCTTGTCTATATTTCGGTTTTCTGGGGCGACAGGCACTCTCTGGGGGGGGGGGGCAGGCCGTAGCCTCCACGATGTTGCAGGGTGGGTGGGGTAACTTGATACATTCTTAGTTCTATGGGCCTTCTTTCTTTGTTTTATCTGGGACGGTGTATTATCCGGGTTCATGTTTGAGTATGCGCTTGGGATCTGGCCAGGGGTTGGAGTGATCTTCTTTGTGTTACTTGTGCTGAGGGACGGGTGGGGGCCCGGGAGGGGTCGCTTCCGCGACGCGTGCTGAAACGATTTTTGTGTCTCTCCCTGCCTTTTTATGCCTTTCTCTGTTTTGATGCTTTGATTTGGTTGTCGTGGGTGGTGGAGAGTTTTAATGGCCGGGGAGTTCGGGTGATTTAGGATTTAGACTATGGCCCTCCTCCAATATTAGGGGATTCTTTTTCCATTTCTTTCTTTCTTTCTCTATATTTCGGGTTCTTACTGGGCGACAGACACGCTGGCGGGGGGGGTAGGCCGTAGCCTCCGCATTGTTGTAGGGTGGGGGGGGGGGTTCATTTTATACCTTTCATTTCTATGGCCTTTTCTATTTTCTGCGCTTTTCTTTACCTATTTCTGTCCTGGGTCCGGTGCGCGGGTAGTGGGAGTGGGTGGCGCTGTGCATGGCGTGTACTTCTCAGTTTACGCTCTTATTGTTTTGCCTTGATCCGCCATGTTGTCTTAGATGCCGGCTTATACGGTTAATACCATACTATGCTGTTACCTGCTCCTGATGTGAAGTGATGATACGGACTCAGTACTCCTTGATCTCTATTCTTCACTGTTTATGTTTACATTATAAAATTTAAAACTAACCTTCACTGCTCCGGTTTTCCGAGTGGCACGTAATCGTTCTTGGAGTTCCTCCATGATTATTTCTATTTATCCTAGTGCCGCTGGGACTTTGTATTGTTCGCTATTGTGCTGAAAGTATTGTGGCCGACCTGACGGTTGTGGGCCCGTATTTGTTGTTGTTTTGCACAATAAAGGTTTTAAAAAAAAAAAAAAAAAAAAAAAAAAGAAGGTGCAGGTTCCCATCACGAGGCACTTAGGAGCTGTTCACTCTCTCACAGCAAAGAGGCGACCGGCTCCCATTAGAAGGCACCTGGGAGCTGGTCATTCACTCACACCAAAGAGGGTGCAGGGTCCCATCACAAGGCACCCGGGAGCTGTTCACTCACTCACTCATACCAAAGAGGCTGCAGGCTTCCATTACAAGGTCCTGGGAGTTGTTCACTCACTCACACCAAAGAGGGTGCAGGTTCCCATTGTAGTGTAGTTCCTATTATCCCAATAGGCTCTGCGCATTGGAATAATACCTTCAATAGTATAGGCCTAGACCAGACGTTAACTAGGTCTACTACTGTCGATATTAGACTTAAAGTTTTGGGTTTTGCCAGCTAGCTCAGAGTTCACTAGAAACTTTCTCGAATAGGCAAGGAGGAGTTGAACCTCCCTGGATAGACAAGAAGGGATTTAGTTTCTGACAACCATAGAACATGACGACTTTGCTCTCCCCTAATCAAGAGTGTATCTCTAGAGTCGTGTGAAAACAAAAGACGACTTATTTTACTCAGTCAGTACGTGCATTCTTAGTCTCACCAGATTGTAGAGAAAAGGAAGAGACGGGCGTGTTCAATAAAAGATGTTATTTATTGATCAGTCTCTTTTCTCATACAAGAGAAATGGATCGATATTATTGCAATACTTATGGTTAAGTAAAGTACATACAATAAAAGCAGAAGTATAAAATAATACTGTAAAAACATTGATATGGTTTCTAAGCCATATGAAGGTTTAAAATTAATAAAATGAATAAAATGAATACATACACATTTACATTTGACTAATCGTACTCAACTGGTGTTTCTAACTACGCCTACCCCGTGTACCTGACCTAAGCCTAATACGTGGGCGGGAATAGAAAGTAGCAGTTTAAGTTAAGTTTGTTTTGCCAAGTGACTGACTAAAGAATTCTCTGCAAGGTGTTATTCAGTTCTGTACCTGGAATCTAGGATGAATGAGGGATGGTATCTCTCGTCTCTGGTCTCGATATTCCAGGCTGCCTGCGAGGGCTACCCGGAAGCGCCGGAGCTGGATTTCTCGGCAGGAGAAAGCAGCGTCTCGTTCTCAGCGTGTCAGGAAGGCGGGGCTGCGCCAGCGGGGTCTGCTCTGCTCTGGGCTTCGGCAAGTCTGGCTGCTCCGATCTCGTCACCACCGCGTGTGTTTGCATAGGGCAATATCGGTAATATTTATACCTTTAAGGTGCCGAGATTGACGTAAGGATGGACATAGATACGTCAATAAGGATGTCATACGACCTGGTCGTTAGCACATTCTTTTGCTGAAGTTCTCGGTGAAATCAAAACAATGGCCGCAGGGTTTTTCCCAGGTCTGTCATAGGTTTGATTTGTTTTGAGAACTCCGTATGCCTTATCAGGGGCTGGAGGAATATCGCTTGTCTAATTAGATGGCAAGCGTTATGACTTAATCAGATAACACGTTCCTGTGCCGTAGTGTGGCTTTATCAGATAACGGTTCCTGCATCATGGGGGTTTTCTGCCTCATGGGATGGCTGCTAGTTAACTTGTTAACCAGAATAGGGTCAGGAATAGGGGGATCGATACAGAACCTATAGGAATACATCACACCCACTCCACGCTAACTATGGACATATTTACGAATCTATGCATAGTAAAACATACTGTAGAGTATCGTGTATACCTTACCACCCCAAAATACATAAATGCATTTTGAAATTATCAAATATACGGAAAAAACAGTCACATGTAATATATGCACTCAAGCTGTACAATAGTGCTAAAGTAATCACGCATATCTATACATTATCACTAATTTGTATATGAGAATTTACACATGAAATGGCTCTTAATACAGAAAAAAAGTTTCGAGACCATTCCATCACAGAATAAAATAATTATGAACATACCAGCGGGCAGCTAATGTCTTTAAAGTATCTAAAAATAGAAATCTTAGTTCTCTAAGAATAGTTCTTACTTTAAGCAGAAAATAAGTGTCCCGAAAAATTCGTAAAAATATTTTGGGGCTGCTGAAAAAAAATTGCTGTCCGTGAACTGGAGGGAAAATTGTTCATGGTATTTTGCTATTCTAGTTGAAGGCCAAATTCAGGGAACGCCGTGTGCGAGCTTGCTCAAAAGTCTCTATTTCTGCTCTGGTGAGAACATCATATCATTTAGACTCTCGAAAAAGTTGTCAACAGCTTCCTGGGAGAGTTCCACTAACTCAGAAAAAGGTGTAACCATGCATTCGTGCGCATGATTGTCTCCATTGACGTTTTGATTAGTATTGCTGACAGAAGGTCGTACCTGATCAATGCTGCTTTCATCATGAACTTCACTACCCCTTAATCGTAGTGGTGAAGTTTCCACGAATGCCGTCATCAGGATTGGTAGCCGTTGAGGGCAGCACAAAGCATGAGCCTTTATTGGACTCAACAATGTTTCTGCATCCATTGGCGCATCTGATTGTAGAGTCAGACAGGTGTCTAACACCCATTCTTCTCCGCATAGCAAGCACCTTAATACAGGTAAAACACATCGATGCCACATTGGTCGAAATGAAAGAAACCAAGTCATGTTCAGGTCTCTAAGCCGGGATAGTCCCAGGATTTTTGATATCCGGTCCCGGTATCCAATGGCTAGGATTGTTTCTTCCCTTGTCGCAGGTGTTTTGTCTGTGACATGGTTTGCCATAACGAAATATAAGGACTAAGAATAGGATTCCTGCAATTAGTCCCAAAATGAGGGGAAGTCCGCCAAAAATCGAATGGACGAAATCTGGAAAAATACCCAGTATGGCTTTGAATGGTGTTAATGCCATCGAAAATACTGTCTTAAATACTTTTGAGACTCCACTGGTATCAGAAATATTTAAGATTTCATTCAGGATTTCTGCGAAATGTATGGGGGAATTAGTTGATAATAAGGAGTGAATCTCTGCAGTCGTCCTTGCGACTAGGAGATCATACGTTTCTTTTGATGACGTGAGTCTGGTCGGCGTCTGAAGAAGCACTGTTTTCATTCTGCTTAAAGTATCTATTCGAATAGAAGTAATTTTCAAGTTGGGCCATGCCCTTGCCTCCCTGTCTGGAAGGGAGCTGGGGAACAATAAGCGTCCACAGCACTTGACCTTCGCAGTCGTAGTTACGAGATAAGGAGTCCCGGGCATAAGACTACAGCATCTGCGATCTACAATTAGAATGTAACTCCCATTATAGAGTCTTTGAAAGAATGGTTCTATCTCTGTTGCAGGTGCGCCTAGCTGGTGACATGAAAGGTTATTTGAGTTCCCTTCACAGGCTCCATGCAAACTAATTCCATTACACAGAAGTGTACCGCTAAGTGACATTGCACAATTATTGCCACTAAGAAACACTTTCTGGCCTTTATTACTGACACATGCATGTGAATAGGGCAAGTTCCATGTTGTTTTAATGTACTCCTTTCCAATTTTTCGTACATGCCAGCCTGTATATATTTTTGGCAGTATTGAAACCTGAAGGTTGATATTGGAATATTAATTATCCCATGTATTATCCATTCACTGACAGGTCGTTCTGACATTGTCACTGGTAATCTCTCGAGTTTCTCAATGCTCAGGATTGTATAATCAGCACCCTTCTGGGCCATACTGATTTGTTTATCAGTAAGGTTAAAGATATTGAATAGTGACGTTGTGTTGATTAAACGCCAAGGCACATAGCCTGAACGCAGATTTTGTAACGTCCAGCCAAGCTGTACAATAGAACGCAATTGAGACTGATCGTGTTGTAACAACAGTAAGTCTTGCGATATTATGTCGATTGCTGAAGACACAATGCTGTCCAGAGAAAAAATTCTGGAGGACAGAGTCATTAACCCATTGTCCACTACAGAAAGTGATTTTTCCAAATTAATACGGTCAATTGCCCGTATTCTTTCTGCTGTCTCAATTTGAGTCACCTTCCAGGCCTCGTTGTATGCTGCATATACAGAGGCTGCTATGAAACGTTTCTGACGCTGTTTGCGCGGTCCCATAATGAAATCACGCAAGTCAGCACCATCAGTAAGTAAAGTTAGGTGTTGCTTAATTTCTGCCAGTGTGGAAGTCTGTAGCCATTGAAGGCATCATTTGCCCACACTGTAGGTGGTTATTATTCCTGGGTGTTGTCTTTGGGAATATCTAGGGTCTGGCCTGGTCATTTTGAACCCCTGTGTTTTGTTCAGGAATCTATTTTGACAGTTATTAGTATCTGTGGGCCAGATCAACCACTGTTTCCAATCAGGATGTGTTCTGTTTTGGTTTAATACATTATTTACGTCTATCTCTTCATCTGTGGAGCTATTGCTGTTCATTGTTGGTTTTGGAATAGACGGTTTATTTAAGTCTTTGATTTTGGCTAAGCCAAGACAGGTAGTTTGTTGAACAGTGTCATTTAAAAATATAATTTGTTCTGGGATCATGCAGGCTCTAAACAAGGATTCTATACCCTGTACTTGCCATTCTTTTGTACCCCAAACACTTTTTACTTCAACATTTTTGTCCCAATAATCAAAACCAAAAGTATTCATTTGTTCAAAGAATGAGTCTGAATATATCAATTTTGTGTTTGTTATCATGGTCTTTGTCCCTGTCTTATTTGACAATTTGAAATAAAATGTTTCAGCATTACTTGTGTTTAAACCTGAAAAGTATGAATATTTGTCATAAACGGTTCTTGAGCTTCCTTTTGGAGGGGTTGCACAATGTTCCCATTGATTATAATTTAAAACATTTCTAGGTTGTGCAGATCTATGTAGAAAATGGTTACCATAGTGGTTATAACAGTACATACTATCATAATTTGTCGAACCCTGCAAATAATCATGTTTGGTAAATTTAGCAGACATTACTAAGTCAGACATCATATTATTTATACTTTCAAAGTCCCAATCATCAGCAAATGAGCTTGGTTTTACAAAGTCACTCAATGAGATCTTTATTTGGTGTGGATATTTCAGGATTTCAACCGGACCATAAATTTCGTAGTCAGTGTTGTCCCATGCTACCCCACCCGGTATAGGATTGGCTGTGAAGTTGACTGAAGAAAGTTCTCTTTTCTCGACATGTGAAGATGTGTGTGGTTTGAGGATCAAGTTGATTTTCTGACTTGCTGTGTCCATTTTAGCATATTTTCCCTCAATGAAGCGTCCCAAAGTTAGTACCATAATGAGCCAAAGTATGAGGATAAATGCACCAAAACCCACCCAAAATTCAATCCATGGAGAAATCAGATATGTTTCTTTCAGTTGTTTCAAAAGTACTTTAACTTTATCTTTAAAGGTTTTTGTTGATGGCTGTGTTTTTGATTCAGTGAAGCCTTCAGAGGAATCATCGAAGTTTATGAAGTAGCCGGATGCAGTTCTGTCAATTGTTCCAATTGCTTCAGGATTACTGTTTCTTGCATAGTCGTTTGTTACTTCATTATAGATTGGTGTGTCTCTGCTAAATGTTTTTATTTGGGTTTTCAGAGGTCTAAGTTCCATTGCATTGTTGCATAGTCCTTGTTGTAGTTCTGTAGGCGTTTCGAATGTGATTAGCCTCTTAGATTGAACCTCTGTGTTAGTAGCAAATCTTGGTGTTCTACTACTTCTCGGGAGTCCACTTGGCCTACTATTTGTTATCGGCCACATGTTGTGGTTTTACCAGGTCGATGGATACAACTCGGTTCTCCTTTTTACCAGCAAGCGGCGGTAGTACAACTGATCTTGTCCCGTTGACAGACAAGACAGGAACTGCTTTTCTGTAAGAAGGCCCAAATTCCTTCTTTACCGCGATCTTTTCTCTGACTAGATCCCCGACTTTTGGAATCCAGACAGGTCTTGCTGGGACAGGTGGTGGTTCTTCAGTGGTTGTTGGCTGCTGTTTCAACTTTATGTTGCTCAGGTCTTTTCTTGTTTCGTTTAAGTCCTGCAAAATAGCCAAACGATCTTTGATATCAAAGCATTTTTCCTTCACCACTGAAGTCTGACTGTCGAGATCTAAGACTAACATCCTAGTTCCAAATAATAATTCGTACGGACTGAATCCCTTCAGAGAATTTCTTGGCAAGTTATTTAGACTACGTTGGACACTTATTAGATGTTTGACCCACCCAGCTCCCGAACCTAATATCCTTTCTGTTATAGATAGCTTTATGCCTTGGTTTTTTCTTTACACCATCCCGTATCCCTCAGGAAGGAAGTGAGAAGAGTCCCGCTGTGCTATGCTCATTTGGCCATGTTTCCCCTCAGGCTGGAGGGCCAGATTGAAAACAATGGTCAAACGTAGCATGCTCTTAGCGTATATGCCATTTAGACTCGCAAATCTTTGTATAACAGTCCAGACGTCAGCCGAGTGCTGGTGATCTACATTATAAGTGGAAACTAGCCTGTATATGTTAATCGGACGCTTTGCTTTTTACTGTTGATTTTTTCTGGAGTGAAACGACACGGTATTACACCGTTTCTCTCACCACTGCGATTTCTGTTACAGTTTGGGCAGTTCTTTACAAAAATGGTATGATGCAGGCTCATGCCTGGCCACCAGTACCTTGATTGTAATTCTTCCAGAGAATCTTTTAGTTTGAGGTGTCTGAGACCCTCGCCCATATGTGCGTCTGCTATTAACAAGTTTCTCCTGTCCATGTTTGGAATCACTCTATCCCCCACTCCAGGGATTCGAGCAAAAGGGACGGAGTTTGCATCGATTATGTATGTATAATTGAGTGGATAGTTGATCGGTAGCGCCGAGCAGTCGCCTTTTAATGACGTTTTCACCGCCAGCACTGTTTCACCGTCAATATACTTCACTGTATGCTTTTTTCGAGCTACGGAAGCCGATTTAGTTGCTACCGCTGTGGCTGTCTCAGCCAATTAATTCCCTGCAACGTGAACGCCATCACGCTGATGACTCAGTGAGTGTGTCACGTGAGTCTTTGGTAGTTCTTTTTGTAAAAGAGCTATTTGTTCCCAAAGCAGTTTTTGCTTTATTGTTGCATCTGTGTCATCTTTGTAACCGTTTTGAATCCATGTCTGCAAATCGTTGTTATATGATTTGACGCAGTAATATGAATCGGACACTATAAGTGTCGGGAATTCGCGATCCGCATTATCTAGCGCCATTTTCAATGCTATTATTTCAGTCTGTTGTTCTGAATTAGTTTCTACTGAGTGTGTTTTTGTTAATAGAGGTCTTAGTTTACCTCCGCGCCACACTTCTTTTGTAATCTCACATGTGGGGTTGTATGCTTGTTCTCCCCAAACGGAGGGTTGAGCATGTCCGTCTGTATAGATTACACAAGCGTATTGTCGTAAGGGCAGAATGTCGATAGGCAGAGGGAATGTTCTTTCATATTCTAGATTTTTCAATTCCATTAGTTCTGGATCAAAGTAGTAGTATACTTTGTCCGTTGTAATTGAATTCACCCATTGTATCCATTCCGGATTCAATGTTGTTGTTGGTAAATTACAAGGTGTTGTTAATGCCTCAAAGGCTGATTCTGCTGTTCTGACTGTGATACGTCTACCGTCCGCTTGATCTTTTTCTTTAGCTATTGCGGTTTGAACTGCATGAACAATGTTTTCTTTAATGCTGAATTTCTTTTCAGCTTCTGTGTACAAGTGTGATTTGAATGCAATTGGTACCTTTTCTCCCTCATTAGAGGTCAGGTATGTGAATCCGCATCTTCCTGGGATGACTCGAATCACAAGATTGCGTGTGTTATCACGTGTTTCTAATTTTGTTTTAATTAACATGTCTGTTTGTAAGGATCTCAAAATTTCTGTGTGTATTTGAGTCCAATTGGTTCTTTTAAAATCTGGTTTTATTAGATCATAAAGGGGTTTGACCCTTTCTGCGTAATTTGCGATGTATGTTCTTCCGAAATTTAGGAAGCCTAGAATTGACTGTAGGTTTTTTAGTGTTCTAGGTGCTTGGAGTACGGCACATTTCTCTAGGAAATTGTCAGCCAGGCTTTTGCCTTCACTTGATAATTCGTATCCTAAGAACAGGACTGTTAGATGGGCAATTCTGGATTTTTTAAAGTTGAATTTGTAACCCTCTGCTGCGAACCCAAGTATTATGGTGTTCACTCTCTTCAAGTGAGTATCCAAGTCATCATCTGTTAAGTATATGTCGTCGACATAAGATAATGCTTCGTCATCATATGTTTGTAGTAATTCTGTTACTCTCGCTGAGAATACCCCTGGGCTATTCTTGTACCCCTGGGCTAACCGACAGAATTGTTTTTGAGTGCCATTTATTGAGAATGCAGACAAATATCTGCTCTCTGGTGCTATGTTTTGACAAAAGAATCCATTAGAGATGTCTAATGTTGTTTTGTATTTTTTGCGCACTATGTTATTCATTAGTGCAGCACTGCAAAAGTTTTGCAACATGAGTTAAGGTGTCGGTAATCCAAAACTAGACGATATGAATTGTCTGGTTTGGAGACCGGAAACAAAGGGTTGTTCATTTGTGAGGTGCAAGTTTCAATCACCCCCTGGTATTCTAATTGATCTAGGATTTCTTTTACCTGTTTTTTAGCTTCTTGCTTAATTGGGTACTGTCTTTGTGCAGTAGGTTGTGATTTTAACTGGATTTTGTGAGGAGGAGAGTCCTCATCCCATCCTACATGATTTTTATATAAAGCAGGAGCTTGAGCTACTGCCCACTTTCTGGCAAGTGTGTATTTTTTATGAATTGGGATATGATTTGAGAAGGCAGGCATAATTATTTCTTCGTCATGAGGGCACTCCCTGACAAACTCTGGTGGCCAGTCTCTTTCAGCTAGAAGGATGTCATAGCCCTTGGAGAGATTATCCCAAAATAGTCCCCTTATTTTTCTAGTCTTATCCCCTTCTATACGTAAAGTTATTTCATATATTTTGTGAGGTTTGCTAACTCTGGTGTCTGCAGTTTCCACTTGAAGATATTCATTCGTGTCCACTGTCTCCAGAAGATTCATAAGGACTTTGCGAGCTATGCTCACTTCTGCTGCGCTGTCTAGCATTGTCTGAGCCCATTCTCCGTTTTTCAGTTGTGTCCTCAGTATTCTCGGCATTGTTAACTACCTTGATACTGGCTATCTTCTTTTTTGGAAATTGTAATTTATTTTTTAGATGAGCAGGTTCCTTGTCTTTGGACTTGGCGTGCTCTTCTCTTTGTTCTGATCGTCCTCTTCTTTCCGATTTCTGCGAGGAAGTCTGAAAAGATTGAGAGGGACGTGTATCAATGTCTTGATATCTATCAGGCTTCTTTATATTATCCCTATTTCTAAGGTTATATCTTTTCCCAGAGGGGTCACTTTGGGGTGACCTGTGTCTTTGGTTCGGAGATTTTTCTCTCCGCCGAGGAGACCTTCCTCTGGACTGGAATTTCTTTTTTTTAGGATTGGATTGTTTGTTTCCATCCCAGCTCTTTTTTTGTGATGTTGAATTATTATTAAAAAATATTTTTTCAGGACTTTCAATCAGTTGTGGTTTTACTGGTATTCCACCTAAACTATCTCTACCTAGTTCCTCATAGGATTTTTCTATAATTCTGGCAATTTCAGCTGGTTGGTCTGCTATATCTGTCTCCTTTAACCTCTGGCGGATCGCCACGTTTGCTGCTTCTCCCTTTATGTTGGCTAATAATATAGCCGAGACCTGCTTGAAGTCTTTTAGTAATTTCATACCAAGAGTTAAAGCGGGTCCTGGACCGTATTCGTCTTGAATTTGTTTTAGCACATCTGGTATTACCGAAATGGATGGAACACCGTGCGTTTTTGTGTAGATGGAAGCAAAGACTGTACCCCAAGTGTCACAGTCCTCCACGTGTGGTGCGATTCCCATTGGAAGACAGATAGTCAGAATCCTGTGTTTTTCTAACGGGGTGGTGTCTGGAAACACCGCCTCTATTTGGGTGATTTTTTGTGCTAACCAGAATGGTATTTGTTCCCGTTTAGCTGGTACTTTACCTAGGCAGGATTGTATGTTTTGTGGTGTAATTTTATTTGTGTTCCCCTGGTGAGGGGTCAGCTGTGGAATTGTAATTGCTGGTTGAATTGTTGAAGTCCGCATCACATATTGGACTAATTGTCTATGTAATTTTATTAATTGTTTTAGCTGTGTTAAAAGCTCTGCTTGAGACATCCCATTGATGTCTGGATGTGGTGTGTATCCGGCTAGGACCGGCCACGTTGCTCCTGGTCTACCTAATGGACCGAGCCTGGTGATATGATTATTATGTTTTAGGGCGCCATTAAATAAGAGCAGAAGCTCTTGAAATTTAAGTAGTACTTCCACCTCCTCGAAAGGAGTGTACTCATTAGGAGGGTCCTCTGTTTTGTAATAGTGGAAGTACTTTGTTACAGCATTTGCTGCTGGAAAATGTATCCATGAATAATATACCTCTGTCTGCCGATATTCGTGTGCCTCAATTACGAATATGACTGTGCCACCTCTAGGTGTCAGTCCATTTTCTATAAGTTTTAAAGTTATAGATTTCCTCTTGATGACCGGGATGAGTATTATATCCGGGTCAGCATCTTGCAGTGCATTATCAGCTGCTGCGAGTTCAGTTGCTATCCTAACTATCTCTCTTTCTTCATCACTGTCTACTATTTTACCGACAGGAAGGTGATTTAGTTTGTTTGCAGATCAGGTTTCTTATGGAAACAAAGATTAGATGCACAATATTTTGGAACAGTGTATCCTTCAACGTTGACTAAACCAAGGACCATACATAGGAGTTTCCTCCTGCGACATCTGGCGGATATTACCCTTTACCCACTCCAGACGTCTTTGGAGTATTATGGGAAAAGGGGTCTGAGTGAAAAAGCACGACTGAGTTACTCTAAATGTCTTACGTTAGTTTTAACGCCCTTCCAAACGCGTTGGGCGCCATGTAGTGTAGTTCCGATTATCCCAATAGGCTCTGCGCATTGGAATAATACCTTCAATAGTATAGGCCTAGACCAGACGTTAACTAGGTCTACTACTGTCGATATTAGACTTAAAGTTTTGGGTTTTGCCAGCTAGCTCAGAGTTCACTAGAAACTTTCTCGAATAGGCAAGGAGGAGTTGAACCTCCCTGGATAGACAAGAAGGGATTTAGTTTCTGACAACCATAGAACATGACAACTTTGCTCTCCCCTAATCAAGAGTGTATCTCTAGAGTCGTGTGAAAACAAAAGACGACTTATTTTACTCAGTCAGTACGTGCATTCTTAGTCTCACCAGATTGTAGAGAAAAGGAAGAGACGGGCGTGTTCAATAAAAGATGTTATTTATTGATCAGTCTCTTTTCTCATACAAGAGAAATGGATCGATATTATTGCAATACTTATGGTTAAGTAAAGTGCATACAATAAAAGCAGAAGTATAAAATAATACTGTAAAAACATTGATATGGTTTCTAAGCCATATGAAGGTTTAAAATGAATAAAATGAATACATACACATTTACATTTGACTAATCGTACTCAACTGGTGTTTCTAACTACACCTACCCCGTGTACCTGACCTAAGCCTAATACGTGGGCGGGAATAGAAAGTAGCAGTTTAAGTTAAGTTTGTTTTGCCAAGTGACTGACTAAAGAATTCTCTGCAAGGGGTTATTCAGTTCTGTACCTGGAATCTAGGATGAATGAGGGATGGTATCTCTCGTCTCTGGTCTCGATATTCCAGGCTGCCTGCGAGGGCTACCCGGAAGCGCCGGAGCTGGATTTCTCGGCAGGAGAAAGCAGCGTCTCGTTCTCAGCGCGTCAGGAAGGCGGGGCTGCGCCAGCGGGGTCTGCTCTGCTCTGGGCTTCGGCAAGTCTGGCTGCTCCGATCTCGCCACCACCGCGTGTGTTTGCATAGGGCAATATCGGTAATATTTATACCTTTAAGGTGCCGAGATTGACGTAAGGATGGACATAGATACGTCAATAAGGATGTCATACGACCTGGTCGTTAGCACATTCTTTTGCTGAAGTTCTCGGTGAAATCAAAACAATGGCCGCAGGGTTTTTCCCAGGTCTGTCATAGGTTTGATTTGTTTTGAGAACTCCGTATGCCTTATCAGGGGCTGGAGGAATATCGCTTGTCTAATTAGATGGCAAGCGTTATGACTTAATCAGATAACACGTTCCTGTGCCGTAGTGTGGCTTTATCAGATAACGGTTCCTGCATCATGGGGGTTTTCTGCCTCATGGGATGGCTGCTAGTTAACTTGTTAACCAGAATAGGGTCAGGAATAGGGGGATCGATACAGAACCTATAGGAATACATCACACCATCACAAGAGAATGGGAGCTGTTCACTCACTCACACCAAAGAGGGTGCAGGCTCCCACCACAAGGCACCTGGGAGCTGTTCACTCACTCACACCAAAGAGGGTGCAGGCTCTCTTCACGAGGCACCTGGGAGTTGTTCACTCACTCACACCAAAGAGGGTGCAGGCTCCCATCACAAGGCACCTGGAAGCTGTTCACTCTCTCACACCAAAGAGGCTGCAGGCTCCCACCACAAGGCACCTGGGAGTTGTTCACTCACTCACACCAAAGAGGGTGCAGGCTCCCATCACAAGGCACCTGGAAGCAGTTCACTCACTCACACCAAAGAGGCGGCAGGCTCCCATACAAGGCACATGGAAGCTGTTCACTCACTCACACCAAAGAGGGTGCAGGCTCCCATTACAAAAGAATGGGAGCTGTTCACTCACTCACTCACACCAAAGAGGGTGCAGGTTCCCATCACAAGAGAATGGGAGCTGTTCACTCACTCACACCAAAGAGGCTGCAGGCTCCCATTACAAGGTCCTGGGAGTTGTTCACTCACTCACACCAAATTGGGTGCAGGCTCCCACCACAAGGCACCTGGGAGTTGTTCACTCACTCACACCAAAGAGGGTGCAGGTTCCCATCACAAGAGAATGGGAGCTTGTAGGAAGGGGGAGTCTCTGGTTGGCGCAGTGCAGCACTGGCGACAAGCAGGGCCTCTCTCTTCCCCGTCAGGGCTGAGGGCTACCTTCAAGACAACCTCTGCTTACCCTCTAGGTAGTGTGGCTTAAGCAGTCTTAGGCTAATCTCTGGGGCACATAGGGTTAAACATTTGCAATATTACACCATCACCACCAACCCACCACACAATGACACCAACCTGTATTTGTAAAAATATATCTCTTTATATAATTTCAAGCAGGCTTGTAAATACAGTCTTGGTTCACTTTAAAACGGTTCCAGTGTACTTTAGATTAGGTTGCCACAGTTCTTTCTAGCAATAAGCAATCTTTGTTCAGTGTTTTCAAAATAGTTCTTATTTGGCTTATTTCCCCCAAAAACGGGGATTCCAGGCTCCTCACGGTACTTTTCTCTGTCCTGATAGTCAACCAGGATTCCCCCAGCTGTCCGCGGCCTCTCTGTGCCCCTAGGTTACCCCGCGATAGAAAAACGGGCCCGGTCTGCCCCCTCTCACGCTTCTGGCGGGAGCGGCGGCCGGGGAATCAGCGCCTGCCTCTCCGGGCGGGCTGCGCGGCTGACAGGGGGAGAGAGCGGGGGCCCTGGGAGCGCTCCACACGCAGCTCCGAGGGCTGGGCGGGACAGAGGGAAAGAAACAGTACCTTGCTGGGGAGTTGGCTGGGCGCAGGTCAGCGCTGTAGTCCGCGTCGCGTTGTCTTCCGTCCGATGTCAGGAGCGAGCGGCGGCTCGGCTCTGGCTCGGGGGTGGGCGGTGCGGCGCGGGCCGGTTGCACTGGGCAAGCGCCTCGGGATTTCCTGAACGGGAGAGCACATACAGAGGGCAGCGATCCTCGGCGCAGGCCTCTTTGGATCCAGGCGACGTTCAGGCGCCCCACGCAACAGCTGTTTCAGCGGCGGCGCGTTCAAGGGCACAAGACTCGAAGGGGTGCAAGCAGGCACCGGGCGCCACCTTCTCTTCACGATGCGAGCTGCAGCTCGGGGCCAGTCACGGTGTTTGGATCAGCTGGGCTGGTCGTCGCGTTGCTTCTGGGCCAGCCAGGCGGCAGTCACTTTGTTTAGAGCGAGGGCAGCTCCCAGAGTGGTGCTGGAAAGCGCGATGGTCAGAGCGCGCTCTGCTTTTCCTGGAGAGGCTCGCAAAAGGAAAACAGCGTCTTGCAGTGGTTCCTCTGTCAGGGGGTAGCGCCCACTGTTCCTGGGGCGCTGGTCAGGGGGCAAGTTCAACAGCAAGCCCTTGGAGATCTTTCAGCAGAGTTTGGCACAAAGTTCAAAATAAAAGCAAAAGTCTTTTGTAGTCTTTTCTCTTCCTCTCCTTTGGCAGCAAGGCACCAGACACAGGCCAGAGTCAGCACTCCTCCTTGTAGTCCTTCCAGGTCCTTCTCTTCGGGCAGAGTTTCTTCTGTAGCGCAAACAGGATCTAATTTACAAGGAGCAGGGCTCCTACTTTTATACCCAGTTTCTTTTGTTCTAGCAGGCCAGGGGGGCCTCTGCATAACTGCTCCAGTCTCTGAGCACTTGTTGTGGGTACTTCTGGCTTCTGCATGCAGTGTGAGGGCAGGCCCATCAGCCGCTCCCCAGGGGGGCGGAGCCGGCATTGTGAAGACAGGGGCAGCTTGAGCACTTTGTTGACAAGCTTCGGTCCTTCCTGGGCCAGGTGCAGGCTGAGTCATCAGTCGCTCCCCAGGGGGGCGGAGCCAGCATTGTGGAGGCAGAGCACAGCCTGATGCATCACTCAGGGGAAACTCCCACCACCCACTAAGGGGTCATCCTGCTATTCACTACCTGTCAATTCCCAGCCCTGTCACTCACACACACCAGACAGTCAGATCCACATCCAAGCAGAGGCGGGCTGAAATGGTTAGGCCAGCAAATGCTAACTTTCTAAAAGTAGCATTTGCAAACCCAGGATATTAAAATAAACTTTACTAAAAGAAGCATTTTATTATTCTGAGTTCAGGCATACTAAACATTAATTTCTACCATGTTCCCTGAGCCTGCTGGGATTATAGAGTGTAATAATTCCAGCAGCCCATCTGGCCTAGAAGGGAACTGGTAGCCTTACAATAGTGAAAAACGAATTTGGCAGTAACTCACTATTAGGACATGCCACACACATCAGAGCATGTCTTACCTTACACTTACAATGCACCCTGCCCTCAGGCCTACCATAGGGGTGACTAATATGAAGTTAAGGGAAGGTTTAGGGGCTGGCAAGTGTGTGCACTTGCCCAGCCAGCATGACAGTACCAGACTGCACGCAGGTTCTGCAATGGCAGACCCTAGACACATTTTAAGGCTGCTTCTGTGGGTGGCGCAACCAGCGCTGCAGGCCCACTAGCAGTATTGGCATTCACAAGCCCTGGCACTCCGGGTGCACTTTACTAGGGACTAACAGTAAATCCAATGAACCAATCATGGACATCAATCACATGTACACTTTACAGTAGGGAGAGCATATGCACTTTGGCACTGGTCAGCAGTGGCAAAGTGCCCAGAGTCATTAAACCAACAAAAACAGGTCAGAGAGAGTATTGGAGGAAGGCAAAAAGTTTAGGGATGACCCTGCCAAGAGGCCCAGGTCCAACACAACCCCCTTCCAGCCAAAACGCAGGGTAGACCAATCACCACTGTGATGGGCTTCCCTGCTTTGGGCGATAGAACCTGGACCTGGCCCGGAACAGCAGGGGCACATTCCAGTTCTACGCCAATCTGAACCTGTTTCAAAACCTCTGTCCATACTCTCAGGGTCCACCAAGCCAATCCCTGGGGCACCCTTCTCTTCCCCTGGGGACACCACCTGTGCAGCGTCTAACCTTAACTCGCTCCCCGGTGTGTCCCAACAGGCAGTCATCAAATCACAGTGGCCACTGACAGTAGTCAGGGCTGAGACCCGGGCCTCATGCCTCTCAGGGCTCTCAAACCTCTGTGGCCTCAGAGAGCGGGGGGCGGTAGCCCCAGGTGCTTGGCACCCTTTGTCCACTCTCCCTCCTGTCAGGTCAGGTATGACATCCTGGCACTGACCCACCAGTCCCAGGTCTGTACCTGGCGGCTGTACCAAAGGCTGGGGTGGCCTCTCCCACACCCGGTCCTCCTCCTTGGGGCTCTGTACCCTCCCACCTGGAGTGGTACCCCCTTCCAGAATTGTCAGGGCACCTGTGGCAGGTGACCTGCACAATCCGCCCACCAGTTCAGGGGTGCTATCCTGCAACTGGGGCACCAGGTCAGGGGGGACACCCTGCACCTGGCCCTTAAACTTAGGGTCTAAACCCTCAAACTGCACCGGGGTCAGAGGCAAGGACTCCCTCCCTCTGCACCCCCTTCCAGAGTACTGCCTACTCCCACCTGGAGTGGTACCCCTAGAAGTGCCATGGGTCAGGACACTGATTACAGTGGTCCCACCCTCCAGGTCAGACAACACCTGAACCTGGCTCTCCAACTCAGGGACCCAACCCTGCAGTTGAACACTTGCCTGGCGCACCAGGACTTTCCGGGGAGCACGCCTGCCCCCCCCTGAGGGCGGCACATAGCTCATGTGCCGTGCGACAGTCTGCCTGGCGCAGATCTCCCAACCCCTGTCCCTCCGACAGTGCGGAAAGATCCCCCAGGACAGAAGTGGTGTCCCCCTGGTCATTCACGGGGGACGCAGCCCTGCTGGCTGGCCCCTGACGCACTGGTTCTTCCACTGGGGACTCTTTCCCCCTCTCGCCCCTCTTTCTGGACCTCTGCACCCTCCCAACTGGAGCGGTACTGCCAGACACCAGAACTACTGGAGCTCTGTTTACAGAGCCTCCACGTTCTCTAGCCACTGGGGGATCCCCCTCGGAGGTTGACTCATCTGGACAGCCTAGGCTCCCCACCTGGTGTTCCCTTAAAGAACCATCCAGGCTCTGAGACTGAGGTTGGGCACTACCGGGACAAAACCCATTCTCACTCCTTCCCCTTAAGGACAGGACGTGAGGCCCTACACCCCTCTCACTACTACAGGACCTAGCTGGGCTACTCTGCGCCACTTCCACCACTCTGGGCTGGAAGATACCTGAGTCACTCCCCACAGGGACACACCCCAATGCCTCTCCAGACCCTCTGGAATCCACCACAAGGTCTGCCTCCAATGTGAGCTCCCTGGGGTCAGAGAACTCACTCTCAAACAGGTGTTGGCATAGCTCTGGAAAACTGGGACTTAAAGTATGCTCTCCCATAATTGGATTACACAGCCCCCTAGCAGGGTTAACCAAACTATCCTCCACCTCTCCATCCAGCGCCTCACACACATACTCCACACCATTCTTCTGAGACTGGCCAGACAGTAGCGAACTGTCTCTGTCACACAACCCACACTCTTCTGGGCGGTCCTTACACTCACCCACCAGGACCTCAACCATGGGGGAATCCCTCCCACCACTAGGACCATGAACTCCTACGCCAGCAACCCTATTCCCTTCAGGGACGCTGCGCACTACTGGAGCTACCTCATGCCCTTGAACCTCCTGGTGTATGTTAACCCCCTCCAAGTCAGGTGCCATATCTCTAGGTGCGCGCGCTATGCTGTCTGCACTAGATACCTGAATGTTGCTGCCACCATCTGAGCTGGACTCCACCTCCAACTCAGCAAAGCTCAATCTCTGAGCTACACACATTTCTTGTTGCTGGGCTGACGCCCTCCTGGCCTCAAGCCCCTCGAGCTCCAAGTCAAGTTTCCTCATTCTTAAGTCATGCGCAAGCTCCATTTTCATTTCTTCCAGGGCTAACTTCCTAGATTCTAGCTCCAGTTGGCAATTCAATTTCAGCTCCGCCAACTTCATTTCATGTATTCTGGCCTCCTTCCTGTCCGTCAACTCCTCTGGCGACAGGGCTCTACCAAAATCCATGATGCTTCCTGCTGGTTCAATTTCCATTCTGACTGATCCAGCCATGACTTCACAACAAATGGGGATTCTCTCAGTAAATCATAAATCCAAAAAGTCTGTGGCTTAGTTACTGGACTGTCATCACCGTGCAATGGTCAGTAGTTAAGGTAAAAACACTGCAAATGTAAATTCGCTATCCTCACCGCTGCGTCCAATGTAGGAAGGGGGAGTCTCTGGTTGGCGCAGTGCAGCACTGGCGACAAGCAGGGCCTCTCTCTTCCCCGTCAGGGCTGAGGGCTACCTTCAAGACAACCTCTGCTTACCCTTTAGGTAGTGTGGCTTAAGCAGTCTCAGGCTAATCTCTGGGGCACATAGGGTTAAACATTTGCAATATTACACCATCACCACCAACCCACCACACAATGACACCAAACTGTATTTGTAAAAATATATCTCTTTATATAATTTCAAGCAGGCTTGTAAATACAGTCTTGGTTCACTTTAAAACAGTTCCAGTGTACTTTAGATTAGGTTGCCACAGTTCTTTCTAGCAATAAGCAATCTTTGTTCAGTGTTTTCAAAATAGTTCTTATTTGGCTTATTTCCCCCAAAAACGGGGATTCCAGGCTCCTCACGGTACTTTTCTCTGTCCTGATAGTCAACCAGGATTCCCCCAGCTGTCCGCGGCCTCTCTGTGCCCCTAGGTTACCCCGCGATAGAAAAACGGGCCCGGTCTGCCCCCTCTCACGCTTCTGGCGGTAGCGGCGGCCGGGGAATCAGCGCCTGCCTCTCCGGGCGGGCTGCGCGGCTGACAGGGGGAGAGAGCGGGGGCCCTGGGAGCGCTCCACACGCAGCTCCGAGGGCTGGGCGGGACAGAGGGAAAGAAACAGTACCTTGCTGGGGAGTTGGCTGGGCGTAGGTCAGCGCTGTAGTCCGCGTCGCGTTGTCTTCCGTCCGATGTCAGGAGCGAGCGGCGGCTCGGCTCTGGCTCGGGGGTGGGCGGTGCGGCGCGGGCCGGTTGCACTGGGCAAGCGCCTCGGGATTTCCTGAACGGGAGAGCACATACAGAGGGCAGCGATCCTCGGCGCAGGCCTCTTTGGATCCAGGCGACGTTCAGGCGCCCCACGCAACAGCTGTTTCAGCGGCGGCGCGTTCAGGGGCACAAGACTCGAAGGGGTGCAAGCAGGCACCGGGCGCCACCTTCTCTTCACGATGCGAGCTGCAGCTCGGGGCCAGTCACGGTGTTTGGATCAGCTGGGCTGGTCGTCGCGTTGCTTCTGGGCCAGCCAGGCGGCAGTCACTTTGTTTAGAGCGAGGGCAGCTCCCAGAGTGGTGCTGGAAAGCGCGATGGTCAGAGCGCGCTCTGCTTTTCCTGGAGAGGCTCGCAAAAGGAAAACAGCGTCTTGCAGTGGTTCCTCTGTCAGGGGGTAGCGCCCACTGTTCCTGGGGCGCTGGTCAGGGGGCAAGTTCAACAGCAAGCCCTTGGAGATCTTTCAGCAGAGTTTGGCACAAAGTTCAAAATAAAAGCAAAAGTCTTTTGTAGTCTTTTCTCTTCCTCTCCTTTGGCAGCAAGGCACCAGACACAGGCCAGAGTCAGCACTCCTCCTTGTAGTCCTTCCAGGTCCTTCTCTTCGGGCAGAGTTTCTTCTGTAGCGCAAACAGGATCTAATTTACAAGGAGCAGGGCTCCTACTTTTATACCCAGTTTCTTTTGTTCTAGCAGGCCAGGGGGGCCTCTGCATAACTGCTCCAGTCTCTGAGCACTTGTTGTGGGTACTTCTGGCTTCTGCATGCAGTGTGAGGGCAGGCCCATCAGCCGCTCCCCAGGGGGGCGGAGCCGGCATTGTGAAGACAGGGGCAGCTTGAGCACTTTGTTGACAAGCTTCGGTCCTTCCTGGGCCAGGTGCAGGCTGAGTCATCAGTCGCTCCCCAGGGGGGCGGAGCCAGCATTGTGGAGGCAGAGCACAGCCTGATGCATCACTCAGGGGAAACTCCCACCACCCACTAAGGGGTCATCCTGCTATTCACTACCTGTCAACTCCCAGCCCTGTCACTCACACACACCAGACAGTCAGATCCACATCCAAGCAGAGGGGGGCTGAAATGGTTAGGCCAGCAAATGCTAACTTTCTAAAAGTAGCATTTGCAAACCCAGGATATTAAAATAAACTTTACTAAAAGAAGTATTTTATTATTCTGAGTTCAGGCATACTAAACATTAATTTCTACCATGTTCCCTGAGCCTGCTGGGATTATAGAGTGTAATAATTCCAGCAGCCCATCTGGCCTAGAAGGGAACTGGTAGCCTTACAATAGTGAAAAACGAATTTGGCAGTAACTCACTATTAGGACATGCCACACACATCAGAGCATGTCCTACCTTACACTTACAATGCACCCTGCCCTCAGGCCTACCATAGGGGTGACTAATATGAAGTTAAGGGAAGGTTTAGGGACTGGCAAGTGTGTGCACTTGCCCAGCCAGCATGACAGTACCAGACTGCACGCAGGTTCTGCAATGGCAGACCCTAGACACATTTTAAGGCTGCTTCTGTGGGTGGCGCAACCAGCGCTGCAGGCCCACTAGCAGTATTGGCATTCACAAGCCCTGGCACTCCGGGTGCACTTTACTAGGGACTAACAGTAAATCCAATGAACCAATCATGGACATCAATCACATGTACACTTTACAGTAGGGAGAGCATATGCACTTTGGCACTGGTCAGCAGTGGCAAAGTGCCCAGAGTCATTAAACCAACAAAAACAGGTCAGAGAGAGTATTGGTGGAAGGCAAAAAGTTTAGGGATGA
Source organism: Lissotriton helveticus (assembly GCF_964261635.1). Classification (NCBI taxonomy): domain Eukaryota; kingdom Metazoa; phylum Chordata; class Amphibia; order Caudata; family Salamandridae; genus Lissotriton; species Lissotriton helveticus. Next base: position 2,124,822,186 of record NC_136065.1, on the reverse strand, counting down.
CCCTGCCAAGAGGCCCAGGTCCAACAGAGCTGTTCACTCACTCATTCACACCAAAGAGGGTGCAGGCTCCCATACAAGGCACCTGGAAGCTGTTCACTCACTCACAGCAAAGAAGGTGCAGGTTCCCATCACGAGGCACTTAGGAGCTGTTCACTCTCTCACACCAAAGAGGGTGCAGGCTCCTATCACGGGGCACCCGGGAGCTGTTCACTCACTCACACCAAAGAGGCGGCAGGCTCCATACAAGGCACATGGAAGCTGTGCACTCACTCACACCAAAGAGGGTGCAGGCTCCCATCACAAGGCACCTGGAAGCTGTTCACTCACTCACACCAAAGAGGCGGCAGGCTCCCATACAGGGCACCTGGGAGCTGTTCACTCACTCACACCAAAGAGGGTGCAGGCTCCCATTACATGGTCCTGGGAGTTGTTCACTCACTCACACCAAAGAGGGTGCAGGCTCCCATCACAAGGCACCTGGAAGCTGTTCACTCACTCACAACAAAGAGGGTGCAGGCTCCCATCACAAGGCACCTGGAAGCAGTTCACTCACTCACACCAAAGAGGCGGCAGGCTCCCATACAAGGCACATGGAAGCTGTTCACTCACTCAAACCAAAGAGGCGGCAGGCTCCCATACAAGGCACATGGAAGCTGTTCACTCACTCACACCAAAGAGGGTGCAGGCTCCCATCACGAGGCACATGGGAGTTGTTCACTCTCTCACACCAAAGAGAGTGCAGGCTCCCATCACAAGGCACCTGGAAGCTGTTCACTCACTCACAACAATGAGGGTGCAGGCTCCCATCAAAAGGCACCTGGAAGCTGTTCACTCACTCACACCAAATAGGCGGCCGGCTCCCATTACAAGGCACCTGGAAGCTGTTCACTCACTCACACCAAAGAGGCGGCAGGCTCCCATACAAGGCACATGGGAGCTGTTCACTCACTCACACGAAAGAGGGTGCAGGCTCCCATCACAAGGCACCTGGGAGCTTTTGACTCACTCACTCACACCAAAGAGGGTGCAGGCTTCCATCACAAGGCACCGGGAAGCTGTTCAATCACTCACACCGAAGAATGTGCAGGTTCCCATCACGAGGCACTTAGGAGCTGTTCACTCTCTCACACCAAAGAGAGTGCAGGCTCCCATCACGGGGGACCTGGGAGTTGTTCACTAACTCACACCAAAGAGAGTGCAGGCTCCCATCACAAGGCACCTGGAAGCTGTTCACTCACTCACAACAAAGAGGGTGCAGGCGCCCATCACAAGGCACCTGGAAGCTGTTCACTCACTCACACCAAAGAGGCGGCAGGCTCCCAGACAGGGCACCTGGGAGCTGTTTACTCAATGACACCAAAGAGGGTGCAGGCTCCCATTACATGGTCCTGGGAGTTGTTCACTCACTCACACCAAAGAGGCGGCAGGCTCCCATACAAGGCACATGGAAGCTGTTCACTCACTCACACCAAAGAGGGTACAGGCTCCCATCACGAGGCACATGGGAATTGTTCACTCACTCACACCAAAGAGAGTGCAGGCTCCCATCACAAGGCACCTGGAAGCTGTTCACTCACTCACAACAAAGAGGGTGCAGGCTCCCATCAAAAGGCACCTGGAAGCTGTTCACTCACTCACACCAAAGAGGCGGCCGGCTCCCATTACAAGGCACCTGGAAGCTGTTCACTCACTCACACCAAAGAGGCGGCAGGCTCCCATACAAGGCACATGGGAGCTGTTCACTCACTCACACGAAAGAGGGTGCAGGCTCCCATCACAAGGCACCTGGGAGCTTTTGACTCACTCACTCACACTAAAGAGGGTGCAGGCTCCCATCACAAGGCACCTGGAAGCTGTTCACTCACTCACACCGAAGAATGTGCAGGCTCCCATCACGGGGCACCCGGGAGCTGTTCACTCACTCACACTAAAGAAGCTTCAGGCTCTCATTAGAAGGCACCTGGGAGCTGGTCATTCACTCACACCAAAGAGGGAGCAGGCTCCCATCACAAGAGAATGGGAGCTGTTCACTCACTCACACCAAAGAGGGTGCAGGCTCCCATCACAAGGCACCCAGGAGCTGTTGACTCACTCACACCAAAGAAGGTGCAGATTCCCATCACGAGGCACTTAGGAGCTGTTCACTCACTCACACCAAAGAAGGTGCAGGTTCCCATCACGAGGCACTTAGGAGCTGTTCACTCACTCACACCAAAGAAGGTGCAGGTTCCCATCACGAGGCACTTAGGAGCTGTTCACTCACTCACACCAAAGAGGGTGCAGGCCCCCATCACAAGGCACCCGGGAGCTGTTCACTCACTCACTCACACCAAAGAGGCTGCAGGCTCCCATTACAAGGTCATGGGAGTTGTTCACTCACTCACACCAAAGAGGGTGCAGGCTCCCATCACAAGGCACCTGGAAGCTGTTCACTCTCTCACACCAAAGAGGCTGCAGGCTCCCATTACAAGGTCCTGGGAGTTGTTCACTCACTCACACCAAAGAGGGTGCAGGCTCCCATTACAATAGAATGGGAGCTGTTCACTCACTCACTCACACCAAAGAGGGTGCAGGTTCCCATCACAAGAGAATGGGAGCTGTTCACTCACTCACACCAAAGAGGCTGCAGGCTCCCATTACAAGGTCCTGGGAGTTGTTCACTCACTCACACCAAAGAGGGTGCAGGCTCCCACCACAAGGCACCTGGGAGTTGTTCACTCACTCACACCAAAGAGGGTGCAGGCTCCCACCACAAGGCACCTGGGAGTTGTTCACTCTCTCACACCAAAGAGGCTGCAGGCTCCCATTACAATAGAATGGGAGCTGTTCACTCACTCACACCAAAGAGGGTGCAGGTTCCCATCACAAGAGAATGGGAGCTGTTCACTCACTCACACCAAAGAGGCTGCAGGCTCCCACCACAAGGCACCTGGGAGCTGTTCACTCACTCACACCAAAGAGGGTGCAGGCTCTCATCACAAGGCACCTGGAAGCTGTTCACTCTCTCACACCAAAGAGGCTGCAGGCTCCCATTACAAGGTCCTGGGAGTTGTTCACTCACTCACACCAAAGAGGGTGCAGGCTCCCATTACAATAGAATGGGAGCTGTTCACTCACTCACTCACACCAAAGAGGGTGCAGGTTCCCATCACAAGAGAATGGGAGCTGTTCACTCACTCACACCAAAGAGGCTGCAGGCTCCCATTACAAGGTCCTGGGAGTTGTTCACTCACTCACACCAAAGAGGGTGCAGGCTCCCACCACAAGGCACCTGGGAGTTGTTCACTCACTCACACCAAAGAGGGTGCAGGATCCCATCACAAGAGAATGGGAGCTGTTCACTCACTCACACCAAAGAGGGTGCAGGCTCCCACCACAAGGCACCTGGGAGTTGTTCACTCACTCACACCAAAGAGGGTGCAGGTTCCCATCACAAGAGAATGGGAGCTGTTCACTCACTCATTCACACCAAAGGGTGCAGGCTCCCATACAAGGCACCTGGAAGCTGTTCACTCACTCACAGCAAAGAAGGTGCAGGTTCCCATCACGAGGCACTTAGGAGCTGTTCACTCTCTCCCACCAAAGAGGGTGCAGGCTCCTATCACGGGGCACCCGGGAGCTGTTCACTCACTCACACCAAAGAAGCGGCAGGCTCCCATACAAGGCACATGGAAGCTGTGCACTCACTCACACCAAAGAGGGTGCAGGCTCCCATCACAAGGCACCTGGAAGCTGTTCACTCACTCACACCAAAGAGCCGGCAGGCTCCCATACAGGGCACCTGGGAGCTGTTCACTCACTCACACCAAAGAGGGTGCAGGCTCCCATTACATGGTCCTGGGAGTTGTTCACTCACTCACACCGAAGAGGGTGCAGGCTCCCATCACAAGGCACCTGGAAGCTGTTCACTCACTCACAACAAAGAGGGTGCAGGCTCCCATCACAAGGCACCTGGAAGCAGTTCATTTACTCACACCAAAGAGAGTGCAGGCTCCCATCACAAGGCACCTGGAAGCTGTTCACTCACTCACAACAAAGAGGGTGCAGGCTCCCATCAAAAGGCACCTGGAAGCTGTTCACTCACTCACACCAAAGAGGCGGCCGGCTCCCATTACAAGGCACCTGGAAGCTGTTCACTCACTCACACCTAAGAGGCGGCAGGCTCCCATACAAGGCACATGGGAGCTGTTCACTCACTCACACGAAAGAGGGTGCAGGCTCCCATCACAAGGCACCTGGGAGCTTTTGACTCACTCACTCACACCAAAGAGGGTGCAGGCTCCCATCACAAGGCACCTGGAAGCTGTTCACTCACTCACACTGAAGAATGTGCAGGTTCCCATCACGAGGCATTTAGGAGCTGTTCACTCTCTCACACCAAAGAGAGTGCAGGCTCCCATCACAAGGCACCTGGAAGCTGTTCACTCACTCACAACAAAGAGGGTGCAGGCGCCCATCACAAGGCACCTGGAAGCTGTTCACTCACTCACACAAAGAGGCGGCCGGCTCCCATTACAAGGCACCTGGAAGCTGTTCACTCACTCACACCAAAGAGGGTGCAGGCTCCCATCACAAGGCACCTGGGAGCTGTTCACTCACTCACACCAAAGAGGGTGCAGGCTCCCATCACAAGGCACCTGGGAGCTTTTGACTCACTCACTCACACCAAAGAGGGTGCAGGCTCCCATCACAAGGCACCTGGAAGCTGTTCACTCACTCACACCGAAGAATGTGCAGGTTCCCATCACGAGGCACTTAGGAGCTGTTCACTCTCTCACACCAAAGAGAGTGCAGGCTCCCATCACGGGGCACCTGGGAGTTGTTCACTCACTCACACCAAAGAGAGTGCAGGCTCCCATCACAAGGCACCTGGAAGCTGTTCACTCACTCACAACAAAGAGGGTGCAGGCGCCCATCACAAGGCTCCTGGAAGCTGTTCACTCACTCACACAAAGAGGCGGCCGGCTCCCATTACAAGGCACCTGGAAGCTGTTCACTCACTCACACCAAAGAGGGTGCAGGCTCCCATCACAAGGCTCCTGGGAGCTGTTCACTCATTCACACCAAAGAGGGTGCAGGCTCCCATCACAAGGCACCTGGGAGCTTTTGACTCACTCACTCACACCAAAGAGGGTGCAGGCTCCCATCACAAGGCACCTGGAAGCTGTTCACTCACTCACACCGACGAATGTGCAGGTTCCCATCACGGGGCACCCGGGAGCTGTTCACTCATTCACACTAAAGAGGCTTTAGGCTCCCATTAGAAGGCACCTGGGAGCTGGTCATTCACTCACACCAAAGAGGGAGCAGGCTCCCATCACAAGAGAATGGGAGCTGTTCACTCACTCACACCAAAGAGGGTGCAGGCTCCCATCACAAGGCACCCGGGAGCTGTTGACTCACTCACACCAAAGAAGGTGCAGGTTCCCATCACGAGCCACTTAGGAGCTGTTCACTCACTCACACCAAAGAAGGTGCAGGTTCCCATCACGAGCCACTTAGGAGCTGTTCACTCACTCACACCAAAGAAGGTGCAGGTTCCCATCACGAGGCACTTAGGAGCTGTTCACTCTCTCACAGCAAAGAGGCGACCGGCTCCCATTAGAAGGCACCTGGGAGCTGGTCATTCACTCACACCAAAGAGGGTGCAGGCTCCCATCACAAGGCATCCGGGAGCTGTTCACTCACTCACTCACACCAAAGAGGCTGCAGGCTTCCATTACAAGGTCCTGGGAGTTGTTCACTCACTCACACCAAAGAGGGTGCAGGTTCCCATCACAAGAGAATGGGAGCTGTTCACTCACTCACACCAAAGAGGGTGCAGGCTCCCACCACAAGGCACCTGGGAGCTGTTCACTCACTCACACCAAAGAGGGTGCAGGCTCTCTTCACGAGGCACCTGGGAGTTGTTCACTCACTCACACCAAAGAGGGTGCAGGCTCCCATACAAGGCACCTGGAAGCTGTTCACTCACTCACAGCAAAGAAGGTGCAGGTTGCCATCAAGAGGCACTTAGGAGCTGTTCACTCTCTCACACCAAAGAGGGTGCAGGCTCCTATCACGGGGCACCCGGGAGCTGTTCACTCACTCACACCAAAGAGGCGGCAGGCTCCCATACAAGGCACATGGAAGCTGTTCACTCACTCACACCAAAGAGGCGGCAGGCTCCCATACAGGGCACCTGGGAGCTGTTCACTCACTCACACCAAAGAGGGTGCAGGCTCCCATCACAAGGCACCTGGAAGCTGTTCACTCACTCACACCAAAGAGGCGGCAGGCTCCCATACAGGGCACCTGGGAGCTGTTCACTCACTCACACCAAAGAGGGTGCAGGGTCCCATCACAAGGCACCTGGAAGCTGTTCACTCACTCACAACAAAGAGGGTGCAGGCGCCCATCACAAGGCACCTGGAAGCTGTTCACTCACTCACACAAAGAGGCGGCCGGCTCCCATTACAAGGCACCTGGAAGCTGTTCACTCACTCACACCAAAGAGGGTGCAGGCTCCCATCACAAGGCACCTGGGAGCTGTTCACTCACTCACACCAAAGAGGGTGCAGGCTCCCATCACAAGGCACCTGGGAGCTGTTCACTCACTCACACCAAAGAGGGTGCAGGCTCCCACCACAAGGCACCTGGAAGCTGTTCACTCACTCACACCGACGAATGTGCAGGTTCCCATCATGGGGCACCCGGGAGCTGTTCACTCATTCACACTAAAGAGGCTTTAGGCTCCCATTAGAATGCACCTGGGAGCTGGTCATTCACTCACACCAAAGAGGGAGCAGGCTCCCATCACAAGAGAATGGGAGCTGTTCACTCACTCACACCAAAGAGGCTGCAGGCTCCCACCACAAGGCACCTGGGAGCTGTTCACTCACTCATACCAAAGAGGGTGCAGGCTCTCATCACGAGGCACCTGGGAGTTGTTCACTCACTCACACCAAAGAGGGTGCAGGCTCTCATCACAAGGCACCTGGAAGCTGTTCACTCTCTCACACCAAAGAGGCTGCAGGCTCCCATTACAAGGTCCTGGGAGTTGTTCACTCACTCACACCAAAGAGGGTGCAGGCTCCCATTACAATAGAATGGGAGCTGTTCACTTACTCACTCACACCAAAGAGGCTGCAGGCTCCCACCACAAGGCACCTGGGAGTTGGTCACTCACTCACACCAAAGAGGGTGCAGGTTCCCATCACAAGAGAATGGGAGCTGTTCACTCACTCACTCACACCAAAGAGGCTGCAGGCTTCCATTACAAGGTCCTGGGAGTTGTTCACTCACTCACACCAAAGAGGGTGCAGGCTCCCACCACAAGGCACCTGGGAGTTGTTCACTCAATCACACCAAAGAGGGTGCAGGTTCCCATCACAAGAGAATGGGAGCTGTTCACTCACTCATTCACACCAAAGAGGGTGCAGGCTCCCATACAAGGCACCTGGAAGCTGTTCACTCACTCACAGCAAAGAAGGTGCAGGTTCCCACCACGAGGCACTTAGGAGCTGTTCACTCTCTCACACCAAAGAAGGTGCAGGCTCCTATCTCGGGGCACCCGGGAGCTGTTCACTTACTCACACCAAAGAGGCGGCAGGCTCCCATACAAGGCACATGGAAGCTGTGCACTCACTCACACCAAAGAGGGTGCAGGCTCCCATTACATGGTCCTGGGAGTTGTTCACTCACTCACACCAAAGAGGGTGCAGGCTCCCATCACAAGGCACCTGGAAGCTGTTCACTCACTCACAACAAAGAGGGTGCAGGCTCCCATCACAAGGCACCTGGAAGCAGTTCACTCACTCACACCAAAGAGGCGGCAGGCTCCCATACAAGGCACATGGAAGCTGTTCACTCACTCACAACAAAGAGGGTGCAGGCACTCATCACAAGGCACCTGGAAGCTGTTCACTCACTCACAACAAAGAGGGTGCAGGCTCCTATCAAAAGGCACCTGGAAGCTGTTCACTCACTCACACCAAAGAGGCAGCCGGCTCCCATTACAAGGCACCTGGAAGCTGTTCACTCACTCACACCAAAGAGGCGGCAGGCTCCCATACAAGGCACATGGGAGCTGGTCACTCACTCACACGAAAGAGGGTGCAGGCTCCCATCACAAGGCACCTGGGAGCTTTTGACTCCCTCACTCACACCAAAGAGGGTGCAGGCTCCCATCACAAGGCACCTGGAAGCTGTTCACTCACTCACACCGAAGAATGTGCAGGTTCCAATCATGAGGCACTTAGGAGCTGTTCACTCTCTCACAACAAAGAGAGTGCAGGCTCCCATCACGGGGCACCTGGGAGTTGTTCACTCACTCACACCAAAGAGAGTGCAGGCTCCCATCACAAGGCACCTGGAAGCTGTTCACTCACTCACAACAAAGAGGGTGCAGGCGCCCATCACAAGGCACCTGGAAGCTGTTCACTCACTCACACCAAAGAGGCGGCCGGCTCCCATTACAAGGCACCTGGAAGCTGTTCACTCACTCACACCAAAGAGGGTGCAGGCTCCTATCACAAGGCACATGGGAGCTGTTCACTCACTCACACCAAAGAGGGTGCAGGCTCCCATCACAAGGCACCTGGGAGCTTTTGACTCATTCACTCACACCAAAGAGGGTGCAGGCTCCCATCACAAGGCACCTGGAAGCTGTTCACTCACTCACACCGAAGAATGTGCAGGTTCCCATCACGGGGCACCCGGGAGCTGTTCACTCACTCACACTAAAGAGGCTTTAGGCTCCCATTAGAAGGCACCTGGGATCTGGTCATTCACTCACACCAAAGAGGGAGCAGGCTCCCATCACAAGAGAATGGGAGCTGTTCACTCACTCACACCAAAGAGGGTGCAGGCTCCCATCACAAGGCACCCGGGAGCTGTTGACTCACTCACACCAAAGAAGGTGCAGGTTCCCATCACGAGCCACTTAGGAGCTGTTCACTCACTCACACCAAAGAAGGTGCAGGTTCCCATCACGAGGCACTTAGGAGCTGTTCACTCACTCACACCAAAGAAGGTGCAGGTTCCCATCACGAGGCACTTAGGAGCTGTTCACTCTCTCACAGCAAAGAGGCGACCGGCTCCCATTAGAAGGCACCTGGGAGCTGGTCATTCACTCACACCAAAGAGGGTGCAGGCTCCCATCACAAGGCACCCGGGAGCTGTTCACTCACTCACTCACACCAAAGAGGCTGCAGGCTTCCATTACAAGGTCCTGGGAGTTGTTCACTCACTCACACCAAAGAGGGTGCAGGTTCCCATCACAAGAGAATGGGAGCTGTTCACTCACTCACACCAAAGAGGGTGCAGGCTCCCACCACAAGGCACCTGGGAGCTGTTCACTCACTCACACCAAAGACGGTGCAGGCTCTCTTCACGAGGCACCTGGGAGTTGTTCACTCACTCACACCAAAGAGGGTGCAGGCTCCCATCACAAGGCACCTGGAAGCTGTTCACTCTCTCACACCAAAGAGGCTGCAGGCTCCCACCACAAAGCACCTGGGAGTTGTTCACTCACTCACACCAAAGAGGGTGCAGGTTCCCATCACAAGAGAATGGGAGCTGTTCACTCACTCATTCACACCAAAGAGGGTGCAGGCTCCCATACAAGGCACCTGGAAGCTGTTCACTCACTCACAGCAAAGAAGGTGCAGGTTCCCATCACGAGGCACTTAGGAGCTGTTCACTCTTTCACACCAAAGAGGGTGCAGGCTCCTATCACGGGGCACCCGGGAGCTGTTCACTCACTCACACCAAAGAGGCGGCAGGCTCCCATACAAGGCACATGGAAGCTGTGCACTCACTCACAACAAAGAGGGTGCAGGCTCCCATCACAAGGCACCTGGAAGCTGTTCACTCACTCACACCAAAGAGGCGGCATGCTCCCATACAGGGCACCTAGGAGCTGTTCACTCACTCACACCAAAGAGGGTGCAGGCTCCCATTACATGGTCCTAGGAGTTGTTCACTCACTCACACCAAAGAGGGTGCAGGCTCCCATCACAAGGCACCTGGAAGCTGTTCACTCACTCACAACAAAGAGGGTGCAGGCTCCCATCACAAGGCACCTGGAAGCAGTTCACTCACTCACACCAAAGAGGCGGCAGGCTACCATACAAGGCACATGGAAGCTGTTCACTCACTCACACCAAAGAGGGTGCAGGCTCCCATCACGAGGCACATGGGAGTTGTTCACTCACTCACATCAAAGAGAGTGCAGGCTCCCATCACAAGGCACCTGGAAGCTGTTCACTCACTCACAACAATGAGGGTGCAGGCTCCCATCAAAAGGCACCTGGAAGCTGTTCACTCACTCACACCAAATAGGCGGCCGGCTCCCATTGCAAGGCACCTGGAAGCTGTTCACTCACTCACACCAAAGAGGCGGCAGGCTCCCATGCAAGGCACATGGGAGCTGTTCACTCACTCACACGAAAGAGGGTGCAGGCTCCCATCACAAGGCACCTGGGAGCTTTTGACTCACTCACTCACACCAAAAAGGGTGCAGGCTTCCATCACAAGGCACCTGGAAGCTGTTCACTCACTCACACCGAAGAATGTGCAGGTTCCCATCACGAGGCACTTAGGAGCTGTTCACTCTCTCACACCAAAGAGAGTGCAGGCTCCCATCACGGGGCACCTGGGAGTTGTTCACTAACTCACACCAAAGAGAGTGCAGGCTCCCATCATAAGGCACCTGGAAGCTGTTCACTCACTCACAACAAAGAGGGTGCAGGCGCCCATCACAAGGCACCTGGAAGCTGTTCACTCACTCACACCAAAGAGGCGGCAGGCTCCCAGACAGGGTACCTGGGAGCTGTTCACTCAATCACACCAAAGAGGGTGCAGGCTCCCGTTACATGGTCCTGGGAATTGTTCACTCACTCACACCAAAGAGGCGGCAGGCTCCCATACAAGGCACATGGAAGCTGTTCACTCACTCACACCAAAGAGGGTACAGGCTCCCATCACGAGGCACATGGGAGTTGTTCACTCACTCACACCAAAGAGAGTGCAGGCTCCCATCACAAGGCACCTGGGAGCTGTTCACTCACTCACACCAAAGAGGGTGCAGGCTCCCACCACAAGGCACCTGGAAGCTGTTCACTCACTCACACCGACGAATGTGCAGGTTCCCATCACGGGGCACCCGGGAGCTGTTCACTCATTCACACTAAAGAGGCTTTAGGCTCCCATTAGAATGCACCTGGGAGCTGGTCATTCACTCACACCAAAGAGGGAGCAGGCTCCCATCACAAGAGAATGGGAGCTGTTCACTCACTCACACCAAAGAGGCTGCAGGCTCCCACCACAAGGCACCTGGGAGCTGTTCACTCACTCACACCAAAGAGGGTGCAGGCTCTCATCACGAGGCACCTGGGAGTTGTTCACTCACTCACACCAAAGAGGGTGCAGGCTCTCATCACAAGGCACCTGGAAGCTGTTCACTCTCTCACACCAAAGAGGCTGCAGGCTCCCATTACAAGGTCCTGGGAGTTGTTCACTCACTCACACCAAAGAGGGTGCAGGCTCCCATTACAATAGAATGGGAGCTGTTCACTCACTCACTCACACCAAAGAGGCTGCAGGCTCCCACCACAAGGCACCTGGGAGTTGTTCACTCACTCACACCAAAGAGGGTGCAGGTTCCCATCACAAGAGAATGGGAGCTGTTCACTCACTCACTCACACCAAAGAGGCTGCAGGATTCCATTACAAGGTCCTGGGAGTTGTTCACTCACTCACACCAAAGAGGGTGCAGGCTCCCACCACAAGGCACCTGGGAGTTGTTCACTCACTCACACCAAAGAGGGTGCAGGTTCCCATCACAAGAGAATGGGAGCTGTTCACTCACTCATTCACACCAAAGAGGGTGCAGGCTCCCATACAAGGCACCTGGAAGCTGTTCACTCACTCACAGCAAAGAAGGTGCAGGTTCCCACCACGAGGCACTTAGGAGCTGTTCACTCTCTCACACCAAAGAGGGTGCAGGCTCCTATCTCGGGGCACCCGGGAGCTGTTCACTTACTCACACCAAAGAGGCAGCAGGCTCCCATACAAGGCACATGGAAGCTGTGCACTCACTCACACCAAAGAGGGTGCAGGCTCCCATCACAAGGCACCTGGAAGCAGTTCACTCACTCACACCAAAGAGGCGGCAGGCTCCCATACAAGGCACATGGAAGCTGTTCACTCACTCACAACAAAGAGGGTGCAGGCACTCATCACAAGGCACCTGGAAGCTGTTCACTCACTCACAACAAAGAGGGTGCAGGCTCCTATCAAAAGGCACCTGGAAGCTGTTCACTCACTCACACCAAAGAGGCAGCCGGCTCCCATTACAAGGCACCTGGAAGCTGTTCACTCACTCACACCAAAGAGGCGGCAGGCTCCCATACAAGGCACATGGGAGCTGGTCACTCACTCACACGAAAGAGGGTGCAGGCTCCCATCACAAGGCACCTGGGAGCTTTTGACTCCCTCACTCACACCAAAGAGGGTGCAGGCTCCCATCACAAGGCACCTGGAAGCTGTTCACTCACTCACACCGAAGAATGTGCAGGTTCCAATCATGAGGCACTTAGGAGCTGTTCACTCTCTCACAACAAAGAGAGTGCAGGCTCCCATCACGGGGCACCTGGGAGTTGTTCACTCACTCACACCAAAGAGGGTGCAGGCTCCCATCACAAGGCACCTGGAAGCTGTTCACTCACTCACAACAAAGAGGGTGCAGGCTCCCATCACAAGGCACCTGGAAGCAGTTCACTCACTCACACCAAAGAGGCGGCAGGCTCCCATACAAGGCACCTGGAAGCTGTTCACTCACTCACAACAAAGAGGGTGCAGGCTCCTATCAAAAGGCACCTGGAAGCTGTTCACTCACTCACACCAAAGAGGCAGCCGGCTCCCATTACAAGGCACCTGGAAGCTGTTCACTCACTCACACCAAAGAGGCGGCAGGCTCCCATACAAGGCACATGGGAGCTGGTCACTCACTCACACGAAAGAGGGTGCAGGCTCCCATCACAAGGCACCTGGGAGCTTTTGACTCCCTCACTCACACCAAAGAGGGTGCAGGATCCCATCACAAGGCACCTGGAAGCTGTTCACTCACTCACACCGAAGAATGTGCAGGTTCCAATCATGAGGCACTTAGGAGCTGTTCACTCTCTCACAACAAAGAGAGTGCAGGCTCCCATCACGGGGCACCTGGGAGTTGTTCACTCACTCACACCAAAGAGAGTGCAGGCTCCCATCACAAGGCACCTGGAAGCTGTTCACTCACTCACAACAAAGAGGGTGCAGGCGCCCATCACAAGGCACCTGGAAGCTGTTCACTCACTCACACCAAAGAGGCGGCCGGCTCCCATTACAAGGCACCTGGAAGCTGTTCACTCACTCACACCAAAGAGGGTGCAGGCTCCTATCACAAGGCACCTGGGAGCTGTTCACTCACTCACACCAAAGAGGGCGCAGGCTCCCATCACAAGGCACCTGGGAGCTTTTGACTCATTCACTCACACCAAAGAGGGTGCAGGCTCCCATCACAAGGCACCTGGAAGCTGTTCACTCACTCACACCGAAGAATGTGCAGGTTCCCATCACGGGGCACCCGGGAGCTGTTCACTCACTCACACTAAAGAGGCTTTAGGCTCCCATTAGAAGGCACCTGGGATCTGGTCATTCACTCACACCAAAGAGTGAGCAGGCTCCCATCACAAGAGAATGGAAGCTGTTCACTCACTCACACCAAAGAGGGTGCAGGCTCCCATCACAAGGCACCCGGGAGCTGTTGACTCACTCACACCAAAGAAGGTGCAGGTTCCCATCACGAGCCACTTAGGAGCTGTTCACTCACTCACACCAAAGAAGGTGCAGGTTCCCATCACGAGGCACTTAGGAGCTGTTCACTCACTCACACCAAAGAAGGTGCAGGTTCCCATCACGAGGCACTTAGGAGCTGTTCACTCTCTCACAGCAAAGAGGCGACCGGCTCCCATTAGAAGGCACCTGGGAGCTGGTCTTTCACTCACACCAAAGAGGGTGCAGGCTCCCATCACAAGGCACCCGGGAGCTGTTCACTCACTCACTCACACCAAAGAGGCTGCAGGCTTCCATTACAAGGTCCTGGGAGTTGTTCACTCACTCACACCAAAGAGGGTGCAGGTTCCCATCACAAGAGAATGGGAGCTGTTCACTCACTCACACCAAAGAGGGTGCAGGCTCCCACCACAAGGCACCTGGGAGCTGTTCACTCACTCACACCAAAGAGGGTGCAGGCTCTCTTCACGAGGCACCTGGGAGTTGTTCACTCACTCACACCAAAGAGGGTGCAGGCTCCCATCACAAGGCACCTGGAAGCTGTTCACTCTCTCACACCAAAGAGGCTGCAGGCTCCCACCACAAGGCACCTGGGAGTTGTTCACTCACTCACACCAAAGAGGGTGCAGGTTCCCATCACAAGAGAATGGGAGCTGTTCACTCACTCATTCACACCAAAGAGGGTGCAGGCTCCCATACAAGGCACCTGGAAGCTGTTCACTCACTCACAGCAAAGAAGGTGCAGGTTCCCATCACGAGGCACTTAGGAGCTGTTCACTCTTTCACACCAAAGAGGGTGCAGGCTCCTATCACGGGGCACCTGGGAGCTGTTCACTCACTCACACCAAAGAACCGGCAGGCTCCCATACAAGGCACATGGAAGCTGTGCACTCACTCACAACAAAGAGGGTGCAGGCTCCCATCACAAGGCACCTGGAAGCTGTTCACTCACTCACACCAAAGAGGCGGCATGCTCCCATACAGGGCACCTGGGAGCTGTTCACTCACTCACACCAAAGAGGGTGCAGGCTCCCATTACATGGTCCTAGGAGTTGTTCACTCACTCACACCAAAGAGGGTGCAGGCTCCCATCACAAGGCACCTGGAAGCTGTTCACTCACTCACAACAAAGAGGGTGCAGGCTCCCATCACAAGGCACCTGGAAGCAGTTCACTCACTCACACCAAAGAGGCGGCAGGCTACCATACAAGGCACATGGAAGCTGTTCACTCACTCACACCAAAGAGGGTGCAGGCTCCCATCACGAGGCACATGGGAGTTGTTCACTCACTCACACCAAAGAGAGTGCAGGCTCCCATCACAAGGCACCTGGAAGCTGTTCACTCACTCACAACAATGAGGGTGCAGGCTCCCATCAAAAGGCACCTGGAAGCTGTTCACTCACTCACACCAAATAGGCGGCCGGCTCCCATTGCAAGGCACCTGGAAGCTGTTCACTCACTCACACCAAAGAGGCGGCAGGCTCCCATGCAAGGCACATGGGAGCTGTTCACTCACTCACACGAAAGAGGGTGCAGGCTCCCATCACAAGGCACCTGGGAGCTTTTGACTCACTCACTCACACCAAAGAGGGTGCAGGCTTCCATCACAAGGCACCTGGAAGCTGTTCACTCACTCACACCGAAGAATGTGCAGGTTCCCATCACGAGGCACTTAGGAGCTGTTCACTCTCTCACACCAAAGAGAGTGCAGGCTCCTATCACGGGGCACCTGGGAGTTGTTCACTAACTCACACCAAAGAGAGTGCAGGCTCCCATCATAAGGCACCTGGAAGCTGTTCACTCACTCACAACAAAGAGGGTGCAGGCACCCATCACAAGGCACCTGGAAGCTGTTCACTCACTCACACCAAAGAGGCGGCAGGCTCCCAGACAGGGCACCTGGGAGCTGTTCACTCAATCACACCAAAGAGGGTGCAGGCTCCCATTACATGGTCCTGGGAATTGTTCACTCACTCACACCAAAGAGGCGGCAGGCTCCCATACAAGGCACATGGAAGCTGTTCACTCACTCCACACCAAAGAGGCGGCAGGCTCCCATACAAGGCACATGGAAGCTGTTCACTCACTCAAACCAAAGAGGGTACAGGCTCCCATCACGAGGCACATGGGAGTTGTTCACTCACTCACACCAAAGAGAGTGCAGGCTCCCATCACAAAGCACCTGGAAGCTGTTCACTCACTCACAACAAAGAGGGTGCAGGCTCCCATCACAAGGCACCTGGAAGCTGTTCACTCACTCATACCAAAGAGGCGGCCGGCTCCCATTACAAGGCACCTGGAAGCTGTTCACTCACTCACACCAAAGAGGCGGCAGGCTCCCATACAAGGCACATGGGAGCTGTTCACTCACTCACACGAAAGAGGGTGCAGGCTCCCATCACAAGGCACCTGGGAGCTGTTCACTCACTCACAACAAAGAGGGTGCAGGCGCCCATCACAAGGCACCTGGAAGCTGTTCACTCACTCACACCAAAGAGGCGGCAGGCTCCCAGACAGGGCACCTGGGAGCTGTTCACTCAATCACACCAAAGAGGGTGCAGGCTCCCATTACATGGTCCTGGGAATTGTTCACTCACTCACACCAAAGAGGCGGCAGGCTCCCATACAAGGCACATGGAAGCTGTTCACTCACTCAAACCAAAGAGGGTACAGGCTCCCATCACGAGGCACATGGGAGTTGTTCACTCACTCACACCAAAGAGAGTGCAGGCTCCCATCACAAGGCACCTGGAAGCTGTTCACTCACTCACAACAAAGAGGGTGCAGGCTCCCATCACAAGGCACCTGGAAGCTGTTCACTCACTCATACCAAAGAGGCGGCCGGCTCCCATTACAAGGCACCTGGAAGCTGTTCACTCACTCACACCAAAGAGGCGGCAGGCTCCCATACAAGGCACATGGGAGCTGTTCACTCACTCACACGAAAGAGGGTGCAGGCTCCCATCACAAGGCACCTGGGAGCTGTTCACTCACTCACACCAAAGAGGGTGCAGGCTCCCATTACATGGTCCTAGGAGTTGTTCACTCACTCACACCAAAGAGGGTGCAGGCTCCCATCACAAGGCACCTGGAAGCTGTTCACTCACTCACAACAAAGAGGGTGCAGGCTCCCATTACAAGGCACCTGGAAGCAGTTCACTCACTAACACCAAAGAGGCGGCAGGCTACCATACAAGGCACATGGAAGCTGTTCACTCACTCACACCAAAGAGGGTGCAGGCTCCCATCACGAGGCACATGGGAGTTGTTCACTCACTCACACCAAAGAGAGTGCAGGCTCCCATCACAAGGCACCTGGAAGCTGTTCACTCACTCACACCAAAGAGGCTGCAGGCTCCCACCACAAGGCACCTGGGAGCTGTTCACTCACTCACACCAAAGAGGGTGCAGGCTCTCATCACGAGGCACCTGGGAGTTGTTCACTCACTCACACCAAAGAGGGTGCAGGCTCTCATCACAAGGCACCTGGAAGCTGTTCACTCTCTCACACCAAAGAGGCTGCAGGCTCCCATTACAAGGTCCTGGGAGTTGTTCACTCACTCACACCAAAGAGGGTGCAGGCTCCCATTACAATAGAATGGGAGCTGTTCACTCACTCACTCACACCAAAGAGGCTGCAGGCTCCCACCACAAGGCACCTGGGAGTTGTTCACTCACTCACACCAAAGAGGGTGCAGGTTCCCATCACAAGAGAATGGGAGCTGTTCACTCACTCACTCACACCAAAGAGGCTGCAGGCTTCAATTACAAGGTCCTGGGAGTTGTTCACTCACTCACACCAAAGAGGGTGCAGGCTCCCACCACAAGGCACCTGGGAGTTGTTCACTCACTCACACCAAAGAGGGTGCAGGTTCCCATCACAAGAGAATGGGAGCTGTTCACTCACTCATTCACACCAAAGAGGGTGCAGGCTCCCATACAAGGCACCTGGAAGCTGTTCACTCACTCACAGCAAAGAAGGTGCAGGTTCCCACCACGAGGCACTTAGGAGCTGTTCACTCTCTCACACCAAAGAGGGTGCAGGCTCCTATCTCGGGGCACCCGGGAGCTGTTCACTTACTCACACCAAAGAGGCGGCAGGCTCCCATACAAGGCACATGGAAGCTGTGCACTCACTCACACCAAAGAGGGTGCAGGCTCCCATTACATGGTCCTGGGAGTTGTTCACTCACTCACACCAAAGAGGGTGCAGGCTCCCATCACAAGGCACCTGGAAGCTGTTCACTCACTCACAACAAAGAGGGTGCAGGCTCCCATCACAAGGCACCTGGAAGCAGTTCACTCACTCACACCAAAGAGGCGGCAGGCTCCCATACAAGGCACATGGAAGCTGTTCACTCACTCACAACAAAGAGGGTGCAGGCACTCATCACAAGGCACCTGGAAGCTGTTCACTCACTCACAACAAAGAGGGTGCAGGCTCCTATCAAAAGGCACCTGGAAGCTGTTCACTCACTCACACCAAAGAGGCAGCCGGCTCCCATTACAAGGCACCTGGAAGCTGTTCACTCACTCACACCAAAGAGGCGGCAGGCTCCCATACAAGGCACATGGGAGCTGGTCACTCACTCACACGAAAGAGGGTGCAGGCTCCCATCACAAGGCACCTGGGAGCTTTTGACTCCCTCACTCACACCAAAGAGGGTGCAGGCTCCCATCACAAGGCACCTGGAAGCTGTTCACTCACTCACACCGAAGAATGTGCAGGTTCCAATCATGAGGCACTTAGGAGCTGTTCACTCTCTCACAACAAAGAGACTGCAGGCTCCCATCACGGGGCACCTGGGAGTTGTTCACTCACTCACACCAAAGAGAGTGCAGGCTCCCATCACAAGGCACCTGGAAGCTGTTCACTCACTCACAACAAAGAGGGTGCAGGCGCCCATCACAAGGCACCTGGAAGCTGTTCACTCACTCACACCAAAGAGGCGGCCGGCTCCCATTACAAGGCACCTGGAAGCTGTTCACTCACTCACACCAAAGAGGGTGCAGGCTCCTATCACAAGGCACCTGGGAGCTGTTCACTCACTCACACCAAAGAGGGTGCAGGCTCCCATCACAAGGCACCTGGGAGCTTTTGACTCATTCACTCACACCAAAGAGGGTGCAGGCTCCCATCACAAGGCACCTGGAAGCTGTTCACTCACTCACACCGAAGAATGTGCAGGTTCCCATCACGGGGCACCCGGGAGCTGTTCACTCACTCACACTAAAGAGGCTTTAGGCTCCCATTAGAAGGCACCTGGGATCTGGTCATTCACTCACACCAAAGAGGGAGCAGGCTCCCATCACAAGAGAATGGGAGCTGTTCACTCACTCACACCAAAGAGGGTGCAGGCTCCCATCACAAGGCACCCGGGAGCTGTTGACTCACTCACACTGTTAGACCTGGCACCTTGGCGTGAGTTTCCCTTCCACTTTTTGCTGTTGTGCCTCAAATGTTTTGCTGGTGTCTGCTACTCAGGGCACTGCGCCACGGCCAACCCGTGCCGCAGTGCAAGTGCTCCCTACTGTAAAGTGTACATAGGATTGATGTCCATGATTGGTTCATTGGATTTACTGTTAGTCCCTAGTAAAGTGCACCAGGAGTGCCAGGGCTTGTGAATGCCAACACTGCTAGTGGGCCTGCAGCGCTGGTTGCGCCACCCACAGAAGCAGCCTTAAAATGTGTCTAGGGTCTGCCATTGCAGAACCTGCGTGCAGTCTGGTACTGTCACCCTGGCTGGGCAAGTGCACACACTTGCCAGCCCCTAAACCTTCCCTTAACCTTCATGTTAGTCACCCCTATGGTAGGCCAGAGGGCAGGGTGCATTGTAAGTGTAAGGTAGAACATGCCCTGATGTGTGTGGCATGTTCTAATAGTGAATTACTGCCAAATTCGTTTTTCACTATTGTAAGGCTACCTGTTCCCTTCTAGGCCAGATGGGCTGCTGGAATTATTACACTCTATAATCCCAGCAGGCCCAGGGAACATGGTAGAAATTCGTGTTTAGTATGCCTGGACTCAGAATAATAAAATACTTCTTTTAGTAAAGTTTATTTTAATATCCTGGGTTTGCAAATGCTACTTTTAGAAAGTTAGCATTTGCTTGCCTAACCATTTCAGCCCGCCTCTGCTTGGATGTGGATCTGACTGTCTGGTGTGTGTGAGTGACAGGGCTGGGAGTTGACAGGTAGTGATTAGCAGGAGGACCCCTTAATGGGTGGTGGGAGTTTCCCCTGAATGATGCATCAGGCTGTGCCCCTGCCACCACAATGCTGGCTCCGCCCTCCTGGGGAGCGACTGATGACTCAGCCTGCACCTGGCCCAGGAAGGACCGAAGCCTGTCAACAAAGTACTCAGGCCACTCCTGCCCTCTCAATGCCGGCTCCGCCCCCCTGGGGAGTGGCTGATGTGCCTGCCCTCACACTGAATGCAGAAGTCATAAGTACCCACAACAAGTACTCAGAGACTGGAGCAGTTATGCAGAGGCCCCCCTGGCTTGCTAGAACAAAAGAAACTGGGTATAAAAGAAGGAGCCCTGCTCCTTGTAAATTAGATCCTGTTTGTGCTACAGAAGAAACTCTGCCCGAAGAGAAGGACCTGGAAGGACAAGGAGGAGTGCTGTCTCTGGCCTGTGTCTGGTGCCTTGCTGCCAAAGGAGAGGAAAGAAAAGACTACCAAAGACTTTTGCTTATTTGAACTTTGTGCCAAACTCTGCTGAAAGATCTCCAAGGGCTTGCCTGTGAACTTGCCCCCTGACCAGCGCTCCAGGAACAGTGAGCGCTACCCCCTGACAGAGGAACCACTGCAAGACGCTGATTTCCTTTTACGAGCCTCTCCAGGAAAAGCAGAGCGCGCTCTGACAATCGCGCTTTCTAGCACCACTCTGGGAGCTGCCCTCGCTCTAAACAAAGTGACTGCCGCCTGCCTGGCCCAGAAGCAACGTGACGACCAGCCCAGCTGATCCTAACACCGTGACTGGCCCCGAGCTGCAGCTCGCATCGTGAAGAGGAGGCCGTGCCCGGTGCCTGCTTGCCCCCCCCTTCGTGTCTTGTGCCCCTAAACGCGCCGCCGCTGTCTGAGAAACAGCTGCTGCGTGGGGTGCCTGAGCGTCGCCTGGATTGACAGAGGCTGGCGCTGAGGATCACTGCCCTCTGCGTGTGTCCCCCCTTCTGTGAGGAAACCCCGAGGCGTTTTCACCCGCCTGACCCGGCCCGCGCCGCAACGCCAACCCCCGAGCCAGAGCCGAGCCGCCGCTCGCTCCACCGTCGGAAGGAAGACACCGCGACGCGGATCGCCGCGCTGACAGACGCCCAGCTGCTTCAACGAAAAGGTACTGTTTCCTGCCCCGCGGTGCGAGTCCTTGCCATCCTCGCTCGCACCGCCCTCTGCCTCGCCCAGCCCTCGGAGCCGCATGGAGAGCGCTCCCTGAGCCCCCGCTCTCTCCCCCGCCAGCCGCACACAGCCGTGCAGCTCGCAGAGAGAGGCGGACGCTGACTCCCCGGCCGCCGCTCCCGCCAGAAGCGTAAGAGTGGGCAGGCCGGGCCCGCTTTTCCTACGCGGAGGAGCCCAGGGGCGCAGAGAGGCCCTCGGACAGCCCGGGGTAACCCTGGATGGTTAGACTCCGTGTCTGAAGGACAGAGAAAGTACATTGAAGAGCCTAAAACCCCCCCTTTCTGAGAAAGAAGGATAAGACTATTAAGAGCTGAACCAGAACTGTGGCATTTTGTTAAAGAGTAACTGGAACCTGCCTTTAAAACGTGAACCAAGACTGTATTTACAAGCCTGCTTGAAATTTATATAAAGAACATATATTTTTACAGAATACAGTTTGGTGTCATTGTGTGGTGGGTTGGTGGTGATGGTGTAATATTGCAAATGTTTAACCCTACATGCCCCAGAGATTAGCCTAAGACTGCTTAAGCCACACTACCTAGAGGGTGAGCAGAGGTTGTCTTGAAGGTAACCCTCAGCCCTGACGAGGAAGAGAGAGGCCCTGATTGTCGCCAGTGTTGCACTGCGCCAACCAGAGACTCCCCCTTCCTACATTGGTGGCAGCGGTGGGATTCGCGAATTTACATTTGCAGTGTTTTACCTTAGCTACTGACCATTGCATAGTGATTACAGTCCAGTAACTTAGCCACAGACTTTTTGATTTTTTAATTTTGCTAAAGAAGAAGATCCCTAGTGTTGCAAACATGCCTGGCACAAACAGCATTGATGGAGGAGAGTCCATAGCCTCTAGTGCGCAGGGGCTAGAATGGGATGCATCAAAGCTGGATGACTACACAAAGAAGCAGTTGAGTTATTTTTGCAGGAAACTCAAGGTTCCACACGCAGGATGCAGAAACAAACCTGAGTTCTACAAGGCCATGAGAGCCTGGATTGAATCTAGGAAGGCACCTGAGGATCAGAATGCACCTGTGGATCCTGTGGGTCTGGAAAAACCAGACAGCGTTCTTAGCTTTGGCAGAGGCCTGTCGCCAGAGGAGCTGGCAGACAGACAGGCAACCAGGGATCATGAGATCAAGATGGCAGAATTGAATTTGAAGGGCCAAATGGAGCTTGAAAGCAAAAGAATGGCTCTGGAAGAGAGAAAACTCCAGTTGGAGTATGATGTGAAAATGAGGGAGATGAGTCTGAAAGAGAAAACCTTAGATCATCCTCCCTCTGGTGGCAGCACAACGCCGGTGCAGGTAGAGTCAAGAGTGCACATCCCCAAAGATGTAGTTAAAGAGTTCTTTAAGGGGGATGACATAGGACAGTGGTTTAGGGCATATGAGGTAGCCATGCTTTCCCACCGGGTCCCTGAGAAGGATTGGGGAGCGGGGTTATGGGGAAGGTTCCTTAGCGAAGGGCGGGACACCCTGCTAGATTTGCCCTCTGAAGACCAGAGATCCTATCCCCATATGAAAGAAGCTTTAATGACCAGGTATGGGCTTACCCCTGAAATGTATAGACAGAAGTTTAGGGGGTGTAATAAGCGGCCTGGGAATACGTATGTGGAGTTTGTGACTTTCTTTTGCAGAGCACTGGATGGTTGGGTGAAGGGTAACAAAGTGAATGATTTTCAAGGTCTCTTTGATTTAATTGCATGGGAGCACTTGTCTGATCAATGTTTTCCTGAGTTACGCCAGCACCTGATTGATAGCAAGTTGTCCAACCCGAGGAAACTTGCTGAGGAGGCGGACCGCTGGCTCAGCACCAGGGTCCACAAGGGTCCAGTGGGAGACTCCGCCAAGGGTGGGCAGGGTCCCCAGCAGAAGAGTGGGGGGGACAAGGGAAAACAGAAAGGGTTCCAAAAAGGCCCCCAAAGTAATCCCCAAGGGGACCAGCAGAAAGGTTCTCAGCCTCCCCCACCCCCTAAGCAGAATGGGGCCCCGACAGGTCGACCTGTTCCAAAGGGGCCCTTCAATTGTTACAAATGTGGTGACCCGGGGCACATAGCCAGTGACCCCAAGTGTCGCCTGTTTGGAAAACCAGCACCCACTGGTGCTCCGCCCCGACAAGTGACCAGTGTTCACTTAGGAGAAGAAGTGATGGTCCCGGGGGGTGGAGATCCTGTTCAGATGACCCTAGTCTCACTAGGAGACAGTGAGATGGTCCCTACAAGGTACCTGCCCTCTAACACTAAAAAATATGGGCAGGTGGTTACCATCAATGGTAAAAAAGCTGAGGCTCTTAGAGACACAGGAGCCAGTGTGACTGCAGTGAGGCATCACCTGGTGTCTCAAGAGCAGGTTGTACCCCATGCCTACTGTAGGGTTGTCAACGCTGACAATTCAGAGAGTCAGTGTCCGATGGCTCAAGTTCCCTTCGAGTGGGGGGGGGTCTCTGGTACTCTGCAGGTCTGTGTGAGGAAAGCCATGCCTGTTGACTGTTTGCTAGGGAACGACTTGGAGGACTCCCCTTGGGAAAAGGTGGAGAAAACGACTCACCTGAAGATGGTGGGTCTACCTGACTGGGCGTGCGTGACCACCCGGTCAATGGCAGCCAGTAGGGGTGATCAAGAGGTCCTGGGGCCTGACGGAGAGGCCCAGGAACCGGCCTTAGGGAGAAGGCGCAGGGTGCGCGGGAAACCGGCCCCTGAAGTTCCCACGGTCCAGGAGGAAGCAGACCTTGAGGGGGATGCCCTGGAGCCTACTGGGGAACAGATTGCCGAACTGGGGGACCTGCCTGAGCTGACCCATTGGCAGCAAGAAGGAGGCCCCTCCAGGGAGGAATTCTGCAGGGAGCAGAAAGAATGCCCTTCTCTCGTGGGTATGCGGCAGCAGGCTGCAGACCAGGCCAATGGTGTTCAGGCCAAAACACATTATGTGTACTGGGAGAATGACCTCCTGTATTCAGAGCCTAAGGCTGCTGAACCTGGGTCAGCCCGTGTGCTGGTGGTACCCCAGAAGTTCAGAGCCTTCCTACTGGGACTGGCTCATGATGTGCCTTTAGCAGGACATTTGGGGATGGACAAGACCTATGACAGGCTTGTCACCCACTTCTACTGGCCCCAAATGCACAAGAGCTCAGATGCTCATTGTAGGACCTGTCCAACTTGCCAGGCAAGTGGGAAGAGCGGAGGGAAGAACAAGGCTCCCCTCCAACCCTTCCCTGTGGTCAGTACGCCATTCCAACGAGTGGGTATTGATATTGTTGGGCCTCTGGACCCCAAGACAGCCATGGGCAACAGGTTCATCCTGGTCTTGGTGGATCATGCCACCCGGTACCCTGAAGCCATCCCTCTGAGGACAGTGACGGCCCCCGTGGTGGGGCGTGCACTAATGGGAATTTTCTCCAGAGTGGGGTTCCCTCTAGAGGTGGTGAGCGACAGGGGGACCAACTTTATATCCAAGTATATGAAGTCCCTTTGGCAAGAGTGTGGTGTAACCTACAAGTTCACCACACCTTACCATCCACAAGGAAATGGGTTGGTTGAAAGATTCAACCGAACCCTGAAGGGCATGATCATGGGCCTGGAAGGTCCAATGAGGCGTAAGTGGGACGTCCTCTTACCATGCCTGCTCTTTGCATACCGCGAGGTGCCACAGAAGTCTCTAGGGTTCAGCCCCTTTGAGCTGCTGTATGGCCACCCCGTGAGAGGACCACTGAGTTTGGTAAAGGAAGGCTGGGAGCAATCTCCCAGGAAACCTCCCCAGAATGTATATAGCTACATGCTGGCCTTCAGAAACCAAACCAGGCGCTTCAGACAACTTGCTGAGGCAAATCTGGAAGCTAGCCAGGAGGAGATGAAGCGGTGGTACGACCAGAATGCCACTCTGGTAGAGCTTCAGCCTGGACAGGAGGTGTATGTCTTGGCCCCAGTGGAACCCTGTGCACTTCAGGATAAGTGGACAGGCCCATTTGAGGTCGTGGAGCGCAAGAGCTCAGTGACATACTTGGTGGACATGAAGACGCCCAGGAATCCTTTAAGGGTCTTACATGTCAACCGCCTCAAGCCCCACTTGAAAAGGTCCGAAGTGGGCATGCTGTTGGCCACTGACGATGGAATGGAAGAGGAGTCTGAGCCTCTTCCTGACCTCTTAGTGGCCTGTGAGAAGGATGGGTCAGTGGATGGAGTTAACCTCTCACCCACCCTGACCCCTGAGCAACAGGAAGACTGCCGCCAGTTGCTGGGGCAGTTTCCAGACCTGTTCTCCCTGGTTCCTAGTGTCACAGATTGGTGCGTCCATGATGTGGACACAGGAGACAGCTTACCTGTGAAGCATAAGGCCTACAGGGTAACTGACAGGGTCCGGGCCTGCATCAAGGAGGAGGTCTCCAAGATGCTTGCTCTTAGGGTGGTTGAGTCTTCCAGCAGTCCTTGGTCCAGCCCCGTGGTCTTGGTCCCAAAGGCTGCTGCGCCGGGAGCCACACCTGAACTCCGGTTCTGTGTGGACTACAGAGGACTCAATTCAGTCACCAAGACTGACGCGCACCCTATCCCCAGAGCTGATGAGCTCATTGATCGGCTAGGGGCTGCCCGGTTCCTCAGCACGTTTGATTTAACGTCTGGGTACTGGCAGATCGCCTTGACCGATGGGGCAAAGGAGAGGTCAGCATTCTCCACACCAGATGGGCATTTCCAGTTCCGGGTTATGCCATTTGGGATGAAGAATGCCCCTGCCACCTTTCAGAGGTTGGTCAACCAGGTGTTGGTCGGGCTGGATGAGTTCAGTGCCGCCTACCTGGATGACATCGCAGTGTTCAGTGGCACCTGGCCAGAACACCTGCGGCACCTCTGGGAAGTGTTGATGGCGCTGCGCAAGGCAGGCCTCACAATCAAGGCAAGCAAGTGCCAGATTGGGCAGGGCTCCGTGGTGTACTTGGGACACCAAGTGGGGAGTGGCAAGGTGGCACCCTTGCAACCCAAAATTGAGACCATCCTGGCTTGGGAACCCCCCAAGACCCAGACTGCAGTGAGAGCCTTCCTGGGGCTCACTGGGTATTACAGGAGGTTTGTCAAGGGCTATGGCACTATTGTGACCCCCTTGACAGAGCTGACTTCTAAGAAGCAGCCCAGGAATGTGATTTGGACTGACACCTGTCAGAAGGCTTTTGACACCCTGAAAACTGCCATGTGCACGGCGCCCGTGCTCCTGGCTCCTGATTTCTCCAAGGAATTCATAGTGCAAACAGACGCTTCAGAGCATGGTGTAGGGGCTGTTCTCTCACAGATGACTGAGGAGGGCTGGGACCAACCCGTAGCCTTCATCAGTAGGAGGTTACTTCCACGGGAAAGTAGGTGGAGTGCAATAGAGCGAGAAGCATTTGCTGTGGTCTGGGCGCAGAAGAAGCTAAGACCCTACTTGTTTGAGTCTCACTTCCGGGTTCAGACGGACCACAGGCCCCTCAGATGGTTGATGCAAATGAGGGGTGAGAACCCAAAACTGTTGAGGTGGTCCATCTCCCTACAGGGTATGGACTTCACGGTGGAACACCGCCCTGGCACAGATCACGCCAACGCCGATGGTCTGTCCAGATTTTTCCGCCTTAGTGATGAGGAACTCCCTGGGGAAGGGTAGTTCTCCCCACATTTCAGCTGGAGGGGACACGTGTTAGACCTGGCACCTTGGCGTGAGTTTCCCTTCCACTTTTTGCTGTTGTGCCTCAAATGTTTTGCTGGTGTCTGCTACTCAGGGCACTGCGCCACGGCCAACCCGTGCCGCAGTGCAAGTGCTCCCTACTGTAAAGTGTACATAGGATTGATGTCCATGATTGGTTCATTGGATTTACTGTTAGTCCCTAGTAAAGTGCACCAGGAGTGCCAGGGCTTGTGAATGCCAACACTGCTAGTGGGCCTGCAGCGCTGGTTGCGCCACCCACAGAAGCAGCCTTAAAATGTGTCTAGGGTCTGCCATTGCAGAACCTGCGTGCAGTCTGGTACTGTCACCCTGGCTGGGCAAGTGCACACACTTGCCAGCCCCTAAACCTTCCCTTAACCTTCATGTTAGTCACCCCTATGGTAGGCCAGAGGGCAGGGTGCATTGTAAGTGTAAGGTAGAACATGCCCTGATGTGTGTGGCATGTTCTAATAGTGAATTACTGCCAAATTCGTTTTTCACTATTGTAAGGCTACCTGTTCCCTTCTAGGCCAGATGGGCTGCTGGAATTATTACACTCTATAATCCCAGCAGGCCCAGGGAACATGGTAGAAATTCGTGTTTAGTATGCCTGGACTCAGAATAATAAAATACTTCTTTTAGTAAAGTTTATTTTAATATCCTGGGTTTGCAAATGCTACTTTTAGAAAGTTAGCATTTGCTTGCCTAACCATTTCAGCCCGCCTCTGCTTGGATGTGGATCTGACTGTCTGGTGTGTGTGAGTGACAGGGCTGGGAGTTGACAGGTAGTGATTAGCAGGAGGACCCCTTAATGGGTGGTGGGAGTTTCCCCTGAATGATGCATCAGGCTGTGCCCCTGCCACCACAATGCTGGCTCCGCCCTCCTGGGGAGCGACTGATGACTCAGCCTGCACCTGGCCCAGGAAGGACCGAAGCCTGTCAACAAAGTACTCAGGCCACTCCTGCCCTCTCAATGCCGGCTCCGCCCCCCTGGGGAGCGGCTGATGTGCCTGCCCTCACACTGAATGCAGAAGTCATAAGTACCCACAACAAGTACTCAGAGACTGGAGCAGTTATGCAGAGGCCCCCCTGGCTTGCTAGAACAAAAGAAACTGGGTATAAAAGAAGGAGCCCTGCTCCTTGTAAATTAGATCCTGTTTGTGCTACAGAAGAAACTCTGCCCGAAGAGAAGGACCTGGAAGGACAAGGAGGAGTGCTGTCTCTGGCCTGTGTCTGGTGCCTTGCTGCCAAAGGAGAGGAAAGAAAAGACTACCAAAGACTTTTGCTTATTTGAACTTTGTGCCAAACTCTGCTGAAAGATCTCCAAGGGCTTGCCTGTGAACTTGCCCCCTGACCAGCGCTCCAGGAACAGTGAGCGCTACCCCCTGACAGAGGAACCACTGCAAGACGCTGATTTCCTTTTACGAGCCTCTCCAGGAAAAGCAGAGCGCGCTCTGACAATCGCGCTTTCTAGCACCACTCTGGGAGCTGCCCTCGCTCTAAACAAAGTGACTGCCGCCTGCCTGGCCCAGAAGCAACGTGACGACCAGCCCAGCTGATCCTAACACCGTGACTGGCCCCGAGCTGCAGCTCGCATCGTGAAGAGGAGGCCGTGCCCGGTGCCTGCTTGCCCCCCCCTTCGTGTCTTGTGCCCCTAAACGCGCCGCCGCTGTCTGAGAAACAGCTGCTGCGTGGGGTGCCTGAGCGTCGCCTGGATTGACAGAGGCTGGCGCTGAGGATCACTGCCCTCTGCGTGTGTCCCCCCTTCTGTGAGGAAACCCCGAGGCGTTTTCACCCGCCTGACCCGGCCCGCGCCGCAACGCCAACCCCCGAGCCAGAGCCGAGCCGCCGCTCACTCCACCGTTGGAAGGAAGACACCGCGACGCGGATCGCCGCGCTGACAGACGCCCAGCTGCTTCAACGAAAAGGTACTGTTTC
The DNA here is from genome assembly GCF_964261635.1 of Lissotriton helveticus. NCBI lineage: Eukaryota > Metazoa > Chordata > Amphibia > Caudata > Salamandridae > Lissotriton > Lissotriton helveticus. The sequence goes on along the minus strand of NC_136065.1, from coordinate 2,124,793,372 downwards.
CTGCCCCGCGGTGCGAGTCCTTGCCATCCTCGCTCGCACCGCCCTCTGCCTCGCCCAGCCCTCGGAGCCGCGTGGAGAGCGCTCCCTGAGCCCCCGCTCTCTCCCCCGCCAGCCGCACACAGCCGTGCAGCTCGCAGAGAGAGGCGGACGCTGACTCCCCGGCCGCCGCTCCCGCCAGAAGCGTAAGAGTGGGCAGGCCGGGCCCGCTTTTCCTACGCGGAGGAGCCCAGGGGCGCAGAGAGGCCCTCGGACAGCCCGGGGTAACCCTGGATGGTTAGACTCCGTGTCTGAAGGACAGAGAAAGTACATTGAAGAGCCTAAAACCCCCCCTTTCTGAGAAAGAAGGATAAGACTATTAAGAGCTGAACCAGAACTGTGGCATTTTGTTAAAGAGTAACTGGAACCTGCCTTTAAAACGTGAACCAAGACTGTATTTACAAGCCTGCTTGAAATTTATATAAAGAACATATATTTTTACAGAATACAGTTTGGTGTCATTGTGTGGTGGGTTGGTGGTGATGGTGTAATATTGCAAATGTTTAACCCTACATGCCCCAGAGATTAGCCTAAGACTGCTTAAGCCACACTACCTAGAGGGTGAGCAGAGGTTGTCTTGAAGGTAACCCTCAGCCCTGACGAGGAAGAGAGAGGCCCTGATTGTCGCCAGTGTTGCACTGCGCCAACCAGAGACTCCCCCTTCCTACATACACCAAAGAAGGTGCAGGTTCCCATCACGAGGCACTTAGGAGCTGTTCACTCACTCACACCAAAGAAGGTGCAGGTTCCCATCACGAGGCACTTAGGAGCTGTTCACTCACTCACACCAAAGAAGGTGCAGGTTCCCATCACGAGGCACTTAGGAGCTGTTCACTCTCTCACAGCAAAGAGGCGACCGGCTCCCATTAGAAGGCACCTGGGAGCTGGTCATTCACTCACACCAAAGAGGGTGCAGGCTCCCATCACAAGGCACCCGGGAGCTGTTCACTCACTCACTCACACCAAAGAGGCTGCAGGCTTCCATTACAAGGTCCTGGGAGTTGTTCACTCACTCACACCAAAGAGGGTGCAGGTTCCCATCACAAGAGAATGGGAGCTGTTCACTCACTCACACCAAAGTGGGTGCAGGCTCCCACCACAAGGCACCTGGGAGCTGTTCACTCACTCACACCAAAGAGGGTGCAGGCTCTCTTCACGAGGCATCTGGGAGTTGTTCACTCACTCACACCAAAGAGGGTGCAGGCTCCCATCACAAGGCACCTGGAAGCTGTTCACTCTCTCACACCAAAGAGGCTGCAGGCTCCCACCACAAGGCACCTGGGAGTTGTTCACTCACTCACACCAAAGAGGGTGCAGGTTCCCATCACAAGAGAATGGGAGCTGTTCACTCACTCATTCACACCAAAGAGGGTGCAGGCTCCCATACAAGGCACCTGGAAGCTGTTCACTCACTCACAGCAAAGAAGGTGCAGGTTCCCATCACGAGGCACTTAGGAGCTGTTCACTCTTTCACACCAAAGAGGGTGCAGGCTCCTATCACGGGGCACCCGGGAGCTGTTCACTCACTCACACCAAAGAGGCGGCAGGCTCCCATACAAGGCACATGGAAGCTGTGCACTCACTCACAACAAAGAGGGTGCAGGCTCCCATCACAAGGCACCTGGAAGCTGTTCACTCACTCACACCAAAGAGGCGGCATGCTCCCATACAGGGCACCTGGGAGCTGTTCACTCACTCACACCAAAGAGGGTGCAGGCTCCCATTACATGGTCCTAGGAGTTGTTCACTCACTCACACCAAAGAGGGTGCAGGCTCCCATCACAAGGCACCTGGAAGCTGTTCACTCACTCACAACAAAGAGGGTGCAGGCTCCCATCACAAGGCACTTGGAAGCAGTTCACTCACTCACACCAAAGAGGCGGCAGGCTACCATACAAGGCACATGGAAGCTGTTCACTCACTCACACCAAAGAGGGTGCAGGCTCCCATCACGAGGCACATAGGAGTTGTTCACTCACTCACACCAAAGAGAGTGCAGGCTCCCATCACAAGGCACCTGGAAGCTGTTCACTCACTCACAACAATGAGGGTGCAGGCTCCCATCAAAAGGCACCTGGAAGCTGTTCACTCACTCACACCAAATAGGCGGCCGGCTCCCATTGCAAGGCACCTGGAAGCTGTTCACTCACTCACACCAAAGAGGCAGCAGGCTCCCATGCAAGGCACATGGGAGCTGTTCACTCACTCACACGAAAGAGGGTGCAGGCTCCCATCACAAGGCACCTGGGAGCTTTTGACTCACTCACTCACACCAAAGAGGGTGCAGGCTTCCATCACAAGGCACCTGGAAGCTGTTCACTCACTCACACCGAAGAATGTGCAGGTTCCCATCACGAGGCACTTAGGAGCTGTTCACTCTCTCACACCAAAGAGAGTGCAGGCTCCCATCACGGGGCACCTGGGAGTTGTTCACTAACTCACACCAAAGAGAGTGCAGGCTCCCATCATAAGGCACCTGGAAGCTGTTCACTCACTCACAACAAAGAGGGTGCAGGCGCCCATCACAAGGCACCTGGAAGCTGTTCACTCACTCACACCAAAGAGGCGGCAGGCTCCCAGACAGGGCACCTGGGAGCTGTTCACTCAATCACACCAAAGAGGGTGCAGGCTCCCATTACATGGTCCTGGGAATTGTTCACTCACTCACACCAAAGAGGCGGCAGGCTCCCATACAAGGCACATGGAAGCTGTTCACTCACTCACACCAAAGAGGGTACAGGCTCCCATCACGAGGCACATGGGAGTTGTTCACTCACTCACACCAAAGAGAGTGCAGGCTCCCATCACAAGGCACCTGGAAGCTGTTCACTCACTCACAACAAAGAGGGTGCAGGCTCCCATCACAAGGCACCTGGAAGCTGTTCACTCACTCACACCAAAGAGGCGGCCGGCTCCCATTACAAGGCACCTGGAAGCTGTTCACTCACTCACACCAAAGAGGCGGCAGGCTCCCATACAAGGCACATGGGAGCTGTTCACTCACTCACACGAAAGAGGGTGCAGGCTCCCATCACAAGGCACCTGGAAGCTGTTCACTCACTCACACCAAAGAGGCGGCATGCTCCCATACAGGGCACCTGGGAGCTGTTCACTCACTCACACCAAAGAGGGTGCAGGCTCCCATTACATTGTCCTAGGAGTTGTTCACTCACTCACACCAAAGAGGGTGCAGGCTCCCATCACAAGGCACCTGGAAGCTGTTCACTCACTCACAACAAAGAGGGTGCAGGCTCCCATTACAAGGCACCTGGAAGCAGTTCACTCACTAACACCAAAGAGGCGGCAGGCTACCATACAAGGCACATGGAAGCTGTTCACTCACTCACACCAAAGAGGGTGCAGGCTCCCATCACGAGGCACATGGGAGTTGTTCACTCACTCACACCAAAGAGAGTGCAGGCTCCCATCACAAGGCACCTGGAAGCTGTTCACTCACTCACAACAATGAGGGTGCAGGCTCCCATCAAAAGGCACCTGGAAGCTGTTCACTCACTCACACCAAATAGGCGGCCGGCTCCCATTACAAGGCACCTGGAAGCTGTTCACTCACTCACACCAAAGAGGCGGCAGGCTCCCATACAAGGCACATGGGAGCTGTTCACTCACTCACACGAAAGAGGGTGCAGGCTCCCATCACAAGGCACCTGGGAGCTTTTGACTCACTCACTCACACCAAAGAGGGTGCAGGCTTCCATCACAAGGCACCTGGAAGCTGTTCACTCACTCACACCGAAGAATGTGCAGGTTCCCATCACGAGGCACTTAGGAGCTGTTCACTCTCTCACACCAAAGAGAGTGCAGGCTCCCATCACGGGGCACCTGGGAGTTGTTCACTAACTCACACCAAAGAGAGTGCAGGCTCCCATCACAAGGCACCTGGAAGCTGTTCACTCACTCACAACAAAGAGGGTGCAGGCGCCCATCACAAGGCACCTGGAAGCTGTTCACTCACTCACACCAAAGAGGCGGCAGGCTCCCAGACAGGGCACCTGGGAGCTGTTCACTCAATCACACCAAAGAGGGTGCAGGCTCCCATTACATGGTCCTGGGAATTGTTCACTCACTCACACCTAAGAGGCGGCAGGCTCCCATACTAGGCACATGGAAGCTGTTCACTCACTCACACCAAAGAGGGTACAGGCTCCCATCACGAGGCACATGGGAGTTGTTCAATCACTCACACCAAAGAGAGTGCAGGCTCCCATCACAAGGCACCTGGAAGCTGTTCACTCACTCACAACAAAGAGGGTGCAGGCTCCCATCACAAGGCACCTGGAAGCTGTTCACTCACTCACACCAAAGAGGCGGCCGGCTCCCATTACAAGGCACCTGGAAGCTGTTCACTCACTCACACCAAAGAGGCGGCAGGCTCCCATACAAGGCACATGGGAGCTGTTCACTCACTCACACGAAAGAGGGTGCAGGCTCCCATCACAAGGCACCTGGGAGCTTTTGACTCACTCACTCACACCAAAGAGGGTGCAGGCTCCCATCACAAGGCACCTGGAAGCTGTTCACTCACTCACACCGAAGAATGTGCAGGCTCCCATCACGGGGCACCCGGGAGCTGTTCACTCACTCACACTAAAGAAGCTTCAGGCTCTCCTTAGAAGGCACCTGGGAGCTGGTCATTCACTCACACCAAAGAGGGAGCAGGCTCCCATCACAAGAGAATGGGAGCTGTTCACTCACTCACACCAAAGAGGGTGCAGGCTCCCATCACAAGGAACCCGGGAGCTGTTGACTCACTCACACCAAAGAAGGTGCAGATTCCCATCACGAGGCACTTAGGAGCTGTTCACTCACTCACACCAAAGAAGGTGCAGGTTCCCATCACGAGGCACTTAGGAGCTGTTCACTCACTCACACCAAAGAAGGTGCAGGTTCCCATCACGAGGCACTTAGGAGCTGTTCACTCACTCACACCAAAGAGGGTGCAGGCTCCCATCACAAGGCACCCGGGAGCTGTTCACTCACTCACTCACACCAAAGAGGCTGCAGGCTCCCATTACAAGGTCATGGGAGTTGTTCACTCACTCACACCAAAGAGGGTACAGGCTCTCATCACGAGGCACCTGGGAGTTGTTCACTCACTCACACCAAAGAGGGTGCAGGCTCCCATCACAAGGCACCTGGAAGCTGTTCACTCTCTCACACCAAAGAGGCTGCAGGCTCCCATTACAAGGTCCTGGGAGTTGTTCACTCACTCACACCAAAGAGGGTGCAGGCTCCCATTACAATAGAATGGGAGCTGTTCACTCACTCACACCAAAGAGGGTGCAGGTTCCCATCACAAGAGAATGGGAGCTGGTTACTCACTCACACCAAAGAGGCTACAGGTTCCCACCACAAGGCACCTGGGAGCTGTTCACTCACTCACACCAAAGAGGGTGCAGGCTCCCATTACATGGTCCTAGGAGTTGTTCACTCACTCACACCAAAGAGGGTGCAGGCTCTCATCACGAGGCACCTGGGAGTTGTTCACTCACTCACACCAAAGAGGGTGCAGGCTCTCATCACAAGGCACCTGGAAGCTGTTCACTCTCTCACACCAAAGAGGGTGCAGGCTCCCATTACAAGGTCCTGGGAGTTGTTCACTCACTCACACCAAAGAGGGTGCAGGCTCCCATTACAATAGAATGGGAGCTGTTCACTCACTCACTCACACCATAGAGGGTGCAGGTTCCCATCAAAAGAGAATGGGAGCTGTTCACTCACTCACACCAAAGAGGCTGCAGGCTCCCATTACAAGGTCCTGGGAGTTGTTCACTCACTCACACCAAAGAGGGTGCAGGCTCCCATTACAATAGAATGGGAGCTGTTCACTCACTCACTCACACCAAAGAGGGTGCAGGTTCCCATCACAAGAGAATGGGAGCTGTTCACTCACTCACACCAAAGAGGCTGCAGGCTCCCATTACAAGGTCCTGGGAGTTGTTCACTCACTCACACCAAAGAGGGTGCAGGCTCCCACCACAAGGCACCTGGGAGTTGTTCACTCACTCACACCAAAGAGGGTGCAGGTTCCCATCACAAGAGAATGGGAGCTGTTCACTCACTCATTCACACCAAAGAGGGTGCAGGCTCCCATACAAGGCACCTGGAAGCTGTTCACTCACTCACAGCAAAGAAGGTGCAGGTTCCCATCACGAGGCACTTAGGAGCTGTTCACTCTCTCACACCAAAGAGGGTGCAGGCTCCTATCATGGGGCGCCCGGGAGCTGTTCACTCACTCACACCAAAGAAGGGGCAGGCTCCCATACAAGGCACATGGAAGCTGTGCACTCACTCACACCAAAGAGGGTGCAGGCTCCCATCACAAGGCACCTGGAAGCTGTTCACTCACTCACACCAAAGAGCCGGCAGGCTCCCATACAGGGCACCTGGGAGCTGTTCACTCACTCACACCAAAGAGGGTGCAGGCTCCCATTACATGGTCCTGGGAGTTGTTCACTCACTCACACCAAAGAGGGTGCAGGCTCCCATCACAAGGCACCTGGAAGCTGTTCACTCACTCACAACAAAGAGGGTGCAGGCTCCCATCACAAGGCACCTGGAAGCAGTTCATTCACTCACACCAAAGAGGCGGCAGGCTCCCATACAAGGCACATGGAAGCTGTTCACTCACTCACACCAAAGAGGGTGCAGGCTCCCATCACGAGGCACATGGGAGTTGTTCACTCACTCACACCAAAGAGAGTGCAGGCTCCCATCACAAGGCACCTGGAAGCTGTTCACTCACTCACAACAAAGAGGGCGCAGGCTCCCATCAAAAGGCACCTGGAAGCTGTTCACTCACTCACACCAAAGAGGCAGCCGGCTCCCATTACAAGGCACCTGGAAGCTGTTCACTCACTCACACCTAAGAGGCGGCAGGCTCCCATACAAGGCACATGGGAGCTGTTCACTCACTCACACGAAAGAGGGTGCAGGCTCCCATCACAAGGCACCTGGGAGCTTTTGACTCACTCACTCACACCAAAGAGGGTGCAGGCTCTCATCACAAGGCACCTGGAAGCTGTTCACTCACTCACACCGAAGAATGTGCAGGTTCCCATCACGAGGCACTTAGGAGCTGTTCACTCTCTCACACCAAAGAGAGTGCAGGCTCCCATCATGGGGCACCTGGGAGTTGTTCACTCACTCACACCAAAGAGAGTGCAGGCTCCCATCACAAGGCATCTGGAAGCTGTTCACTCACTCACAACAAAGAGGGTGCAGGCGCCCATCACAAGGCACCTGGAAGCTGTTCACTCACTCACACAAAGAGGCGGCCGGCTCCCATTACAAGGCACCTGGAAGCTGTTCACTCACTCACACCAAAGAGGGTGCAGGCTCCCATCACAAGGCACCTGGGAGCTGTTCACTCACTCACACCAAAGAGGGTGGAGGCTCCCATCACAAGGCACCTGGGAGCTTTTGACTCACTCACTCACACCAAAGAGGGTGCAGGCTCCCATCACAAGGCACCTGGAAGCTGTTCACTCACTCACACCGAAGAATGTGCAGGTTCCCATCACGGGGCACCTGGGAGCTGTTCACTCACTCACACTAAAGAGGCTTTAGGCTCCCATTAGAAGGCACCTGGGATCTGGTCATTCACTCACACCAAAGAGGGAGCAGGCTCCCATCACAAGAGAATGGGAGCTGTTCACTCACTCACACCAAAGAGGGTGCAGGCTCCCATCACAAGGCACCCGGGAGCTGTTGACTCACTCACACCAAAGAAGGTGCAGGTTCCCATCACGAGGCACTTAGGAGCTGTTCACTCACTCACACCAAAGAAGGTGCAGGTTCCCATCACGAGGCACTTAGGAGCTGTTCACTCACTCACACCAAAGAAGGTGCAGGTTCCCATCACGAGGCACTTAGGAGCTGTTCACTCTCTCACAGCAAAGAGGCGACCGGCTCCCATTAGAAGGCACCTGGGAGCTGCTCATTCACTCACACCAAAGAGGGTGCAGGCTCCCATCACAAGGCACCCGGGAGCTGTTCACTCACTCACTCACACCAAAGAGGCTGCAGGCTTCCATTACAAGGTCCTGGGAGTTGTTCACTCACTCACACCAAAGAGGGTGCAGGTTCCCATCACAAGAGAATGGGAGCTGTTCACTCACTCACACCAAAGTGGGTGCAGGCTCCCACCACAAGGCACCTGGGAGCTGTTCACTCACTCACACCAAAGAGGGTGCAGGCTCTCTTCACGAGGCATCTGGGAGTTGTTCACTCACTCACACCAAAGAGGGTGCAGGCTCCCATCACAAGGCACCTGGAAGCTGTTCACTCTCTCACACCAAAGAGGCTGCAGGCTCCCACCACAAGGCACCTGGGAGTTGTTCACTCACTCACACCAAAGAGGGTGCAGGTTCCCATCACAAGAGAATGGGAGCTGTTCACTCACTCATTCACACCAAAGAGGGTGCAGGCTCCCATACAAGGCACCTGGAAGCTGTTCACTCACTCACAGCAAAGAAGGTGCAGGTTCCCATCACGAGGCACTTAGGAGCTGTTCACTCTTTCACACCAAAGAGGGTGCAGGCTCCTATCACGGGGCACCCGGGAGCTGTTCACTCACTCACACCAAAGAGGCGGCAGGCTCCCATACAAGGCACATGGAAGCTGTGCACTCACTCACAACAAAGAGGGTGCAGGCTCCCATCACAAGGCACCTGGAAGCTGTTCACTCACTCACACCAAAGAGGCGGCATGCTCCCATACAGGGCACCTGGGAGCTGTTCACTCACTCACACCAAAGAGGGTGCAGGCTCCCATTACATGGTCCTAGGAGTTGTTCACTCACTCACACCAAAGAGGGTGCTGGCTCCCATCACAAGGCACCTGGAAGCTGTTCACTCACTCACAACAAAGAGGGTGCAGGCTCCCATCACAAGGCACCTGGAAGCAGTTCACTCACTCACACCAAAGAGGCGGCAGGCTACCATACAAGGCACATGGAAGCTGTTCACTCACTCACACCAAAGAGGGTGCAGGCTCCCATCACGAGGCACATAGGAGTTGTTCACTCACTCACACCAAAGAGAGTGCAGGCTCCCATCACAAGGCACCTGGAAGCTGTTCACTCACTCACAACAATGAGGGTGCAGGCTCCCATCAAAAGGCACCTGGAAGCTGTTCACTCACTCACACCAAATAGGCGGCCGGCTCCCATTGCAAGGCACCTGGAAGCTGTTCACTCACTCACACCAAAGAGGCGGCAGGCTCCCATGCAAGGCACATGGGAGCTGTTCACTCACTCACACGAAAGAGGGTGCAGGCTCCCATCACAAGGCACCTGGGAGCTTTTGACTCACTCACTCACACCAAAGAGGGTGCAGGCTTCCATCACAAGGCACCTGGAAGCTGTTCACTCACTCACACCGAAGAATGTGCAGGTTCCCATCACGAGGCACTTAGGAGCTGTTCACTCTCTCACACCAAAGAGAGTGCAGGCTCCCATCACGGGGCACCTGGGAGTTGTTCACTAACTCACACCAAAGAAAGTGCAGGCTCCCATCATAAGGCACCTGGAAGCTGTTCACTCACTCACAACAAAGAGGGTGCAGGCGCCCATCACAAGGCACCTGGAAGCTGTTCACTCACTCACACCAAAGAGGCGGCAGGCTCCCAGACAGGGCACCTGGGTGCTGTTCACTCAATCACACCAAAGAGGGTGCAGGCTCCCATTACATGGTCCTGGGAATTGTTCACTCACTCACACCAAAGAGGCGGCAGGCTCCCATACAAGGCACATGGAAGCTGTTCACTCACTCACACCAAAGAGGGTACAGGCTCCCATCACGAGGCACATGGGAGTTGTTCACTCACTCACACCAAAGAGAGTGCAGGCTCCCATCACAAGGCACCTGGAAGCTGTTCACTCACTCACAACAAAGAGGGTGCAGGCTCCCATCACAAGGCACCTGGAAGCTGTTCACTCACTCACACCAAAGAGGCGGCCGGCTCCCATTACAAGGCACCTGGAAGCTGTTCACTCACTCACACCAAAGAGGCGGCAGGCTCCCATACAAGGCACATGGGAGCTGTTCACTCACTCACACGAAAGAGGGTGCAGGCTCCCATCACAAGGCACCTGGAAGCTGTTCACTCACTCACACCAAAGAGGCGGCATGCTCCCATACAGGGCACCTGGGAGCTGTTCACTCACTCACACCAAAGAGGGTGCAGGCTCCCATTACATTGTCCTAGGAGTTGTTCACTCACTCACACCAAAGAGGGTGCAGGCTCCCATCACAAGGCACCTGGAAGCTGTTCACTCACTCACAACAAAGAGGGTGCAGGCTCCCATTACAAGGCACCTGGAAGCAGTTCACTCACTAACACCAAAGAGGCGGCAGGCTACCATACAAGGCACATGGAAGCTGTTCACTCACTCACACCAAAGAGGGTGCAGGCTCCCATCACGAGGCACATGGGAGTTGTTCACTCACTCACACCAAAGAGAGTGCAGGCTCCCATCACAAGGCACCTGGAAGCTGTTCACTCACTCACAACAATGAGGGTGCAGGCTCCCATCAAAAGGCACCTGGAAGCTGTTCACTCACTCACACCAAATAGGCGGCCGGCTCCCATTACAAGGCACCTGGAAGCTGTTCACTCACTCACACCAAAGAGGCGGCAGGCTCCCATACAAGGCACATGGGAGCTGTTCACTCACTCACACGAAAGAGGGTGCAGGCTCCCATCACAAGGCACCTGGGAGCTTTTGACTCACTCACTCACACCAAAGAGGGTGCAGGCTTCCATCACAAGGCACCTGGAAGCTGTTCACTCACTCACACCGAAGAATGTGCAGGTTCCCATCACGAGGCACTTAGGAGCTGTTCACTCTCTCACACCAAAGAGAGTGCAGGCTCCCATCACGGGGCACCTGGGAGTTGTTCACTAACTCACACCAAAGAGAGTGCAGGCTCCCATCACAAGGCACCTGGAAGCTGTTCACTCACTCACAACAAAGAGGGTGCAGGCGCCCATCACAAGGCACCTGGGAGCTGTTGACTCACTCACACCAAAGAAGGTGCAGGTTCCCATCACGAGCCACTTAGGAGCTGTTCACTCACTCACACCAAAGAAGGTGCAGGTTCCCATCACGAGCCACTTAGGAGCTGTTCACTCACTCACACCAAAGAAGGTGCAGGTTCCCATCACGAGGCACTTAGGAGCTGTTCACTCTCTCACAGCAAAGAGGCGACCGGCTCCCATTAGAAGGCACCTGGGAGCTGGTCATTCACTCACACCAAAGAGGTTGCAGGCTCCCATCACAAGGCACCCGGGAGCTGTTCACTCACTCACTCACACCAAAGAGGCTGCAGGCTTCCATTACAAGGTCCTGGGAGTTGTTCACTCACTCACACCAAAGAGGGTGCAGGCTCCCACCACAAGGCACCTGGGAGCTGTTCACTCACTCACACCAAAGAGGGTGCAGGCTCTCTTCACGAGGCACCTGGGAGTTGTTCACTCACTCACACCAAAGAGGGTGCAGGCTCCCATCACAAGGCACCAGGGAGCTGTTCACTCACTCACAGCAAAGAGGCGGCCGGCTCCCATTACAAGGCACCTGGAAGCTGTTCACTCACTCACACTAAAGAGGCGGCAGGCTCCCATACAAGGCACATGGGAGCTGTTCACTCACTCACACCAAAGAGGGTGCAGGCTCCCATCACAAGGCACCCGGGAGCTGTTGACTCACTCACACCAAAGAAGGTGCAGATTCCCATCACGAGGCACTTAGGAGCTGTTCACTCACTCACACCAAAGAAGGTGCAGGTTCCCATCACGAGGCACTTAGGAGCTGTTCACTCACTCACACCAAAGAAGGTGCAGGTTCCCATCACGAGGCACTTAGGAGCTGTTCACTCACTCACACCAAAGAGGGTGCAGGCTCCCATCACAAGGCACCCGGGAGCTGTTCACTCACTCACTCACACCAAAGAGGCTGCAGGCTCCCATTACAAGGTCATGGGAGTTGTTCACTCACTCACACCAAAGAGGGTACAGGCTCTCATCACGAGGCACCTGGGAGTTGTTCACTCACTCACACCAAAGAGGGTGCAGGCTCCCATCACAAAGCACCTGGAAGCTGTTCACTCTCTCACACCAAAGAGGCTGCAGGCTCCCATTACAAGGTCCTGGGAGTTGTTCACTCACTCACACCAAAGAGGGTGCAGGCTCCCATTACAATAGAATGGGAGCTGTTCACTCACTCACACCAAAGAGGGTGCAGTTTCCCATCACAAGAGAATGGGAGCTGTTCACTCACTCACACCAAAGAGGCTGCAGGCTCCCACCACAAGGCACCTGGGAGCTGTTCACTCACTCACACCAAAGAGGGTGCAGGCTCCCACCACAAGGCACCTGGGAGTTGTTCACTCACTCACACCAAAGAGGGTGCAGGCTCCCATCACAAGAGAATGGGAGCTGTTCACTCACTCATTCACACCAAAGAGGGTGCAGGCTCTCATCACGAGGCACCTGGGAGTTGTTCACTCACTCACTCACACCAAAGAGGGTACAGGCTCTCATCACGAGGCACCTGGGAGTTGTTCACTCACTCACACCAAAGAGGGTGCAGGCTCCCATCACAAAGCACCTGGAAGCTGTTCACTCTCTCACACCAAAGAGGCTGCAGGCTCCCATTACAAGGTCCTGGGAGTTGTTCACTCACTCACACCAAAGAGGGTGCAGGCTCCCATTACAATAGAATGGGAGCTGTTCACTCACTCACTCACACCAAAGAGGGTGCAGGTTCCCATCACAAGAGAATGGGAGCTGTTCACTCACTCACACCAAAGAGGCTGCAGGCTCCCATTACAAGGTCCTGGGAGTTGTTCACTCACTCACACCAAAGAATGTGCAGGCTCCCACCACAAGGCACCTGGGAGTTGTTCACTCACTCACACCAAAGAGGGTGCAGGCTCCCATCACAAGAGAATGGAGCTGTTCACTCACTCATTCACACCAAAGAGGGTGCAGGCTCCCATACAAGGCACCTGGAAGCTGTTCACTCACTCACAGCAAAGAAGGTGCAGGTTCCCATCACGAGGCACTTAGGAGCTGTTCACTCTCTCACACCAAAGAGGGTGCAGGCTCCTATCACGGGGCACCCGGGAGCTGTTCACTCACTCACACCAAAGAAGCGGCAGGCTCCCATACAAGGCACATGGAAGCTGTGCACTCACTCACACCAAAGAGGGTGCAGGCTCCCATCATAAGGCACCTGGAAGCTGTTCACTCACTCACACCAAAGAGCCGGCAGGCTCCCATACAGGGCACCTGGGAGCTGTTCACTCACTCACACCAAAGAGGGTGCAGGCTCCCATTACATGGTCCTGGGAGTTGTTCACTCACTCACACCAAAGAGGGTGCAGGCTCCCATCACAAGGCACTTGGAAGCTGTTCACTCACTCACAACAAAGAGGGTGCAGGCTCCCATCACAAGGCACCTGGAAGCAGTTCATTCACTCACACCAAAGAGGCGGCAGGCTCCCATACAAGGCACATGGAAGCTGTTCACTCACTCACACCGACGAATGTGCAGGTTCCCATCACGGGGCACCCGGGAGCTGTTCACTCATTCACACTAAAGAGGCTTTAGGCTCCCATTAGAAGGCACCTGGGAGCTGGTCATTCACTCACACCAAAGAGGGAGCAGGCTCCCATCACAAGAGAATGGGAGCTGTTCACTCACTCACACCAAAGAGGGTGCAGGCTCCCATCACAAGGCACCCGGGAGCTGTTGACTCACTCACACCAAAGAAGGTGCAGGTTCCCATCACGAGCCACTTAGGAGCTGTTAACTCACTCACACCAAAGAAGGTGCAGGTTCCCATCACGAGCCACTTAGAAGCTGTTCACTCACTCACACCAAAGAAGGTGCAGGTTCCCATCACGAGGCACTTAGGAGCTGTTCACTCTCTCACAGCAAAGAGGCGACCGGCTCCCATTAGAAGGCACCTGGGAGCTGGTCATTCACTCACACCAAAGAGGGTGCAGGCTCCCATCACAAGGCACCCGGGAGCTGTTCACTCACTCACTCACACCAAAGAGGCTGCAGGCTTCCATTACAAGGTCCTGGGAGTTGTTCACTCACTCACACCAAAGAGGGTGCAGGTTCCCATCACAAGAGAATGGGAGCTGTTCACTCACTCACACCAAAGAGGGTGCAGGCTCCCATTACAAGGTCCTGGGAGTTGTTCACTCACTCACACCAAAGAGGGTGCAGGCTCTCATCACGAGGCACCTGGGAGTTGTTCACTCACTCACACCAAAGAGGGTGCAGGCTCCCATACAAGGCACCTGGAAGCTGTTCACTCACTCACACCAAAGAGGGTGCAGGCTCTCATCACGAGGCACCTGTGAGTTGTTCACTCACTCACACCAAAGAGGGTGCAGGCTCTCATCACAAGGCACCTGGAAGCTGTTCACTCTCTCACACCAAAGAGGGTGCAGGCTCCCATCACAAGAGAATGGGAGCTGTTCACTCACTCACACCAAAGAGGGTGCAGGCTCCCACCACAAGGCACCTGGGAGCTGTTCACTCACTCACACCAAAGAGGGTGCAGGCTCTCTTCACGAGGCACCTGGAAGCTGTTCACTCACTCACACCAAAGAGGGTGCAGGCTCCCATACAAGGCACCTGGAAGCTGTTCACTCACTCACAGCAAAGAAGGTGCAGGCTCCCATCACAAGGCACTTAGGAGCTGTTCACTCTCTCACACCAAAGAGGGTGCAGGCTCCTATCACGGGGCACCCGGGAGCTGTTCACTCACTCACACCAAAGAGGTGGCAGGCTCCCATACAAGGCACATGGAAGCTGTGCACTCACTCACACCAAAGAGGGTGCAGGCTCCCATCACAAGGCACCTGGAAGCTGTTCACTCACTCACACCAAAGAGGCGGCAGGCTCCCATACAGGGCACCTGGGAGCTGTTCACTCACTCACACCAAAGAGGGTGCAGGCTCCCATCACAAGGCACCTGGAAGCAGTTCACTCACTCACATCAAAGAGGCGGCAGGCTCCCATACAAGGCACATGGAAGCTGTTCACTCACTCACACCAAAGAGGGTGCAGGCTCCCATCACGAGGCACATGGGAGTTGTTCACTCACTCACACCAAAGAGAGTGCAGGCTCCCATCACAAGGCACCTGGAAGCTGTTCACTCACTCACAACAAAGAGGGTGCAGGCTCCCATCAAAAGGCACCTGGAAGCTGTTCACTCACTCACACCAAAGAGGCGGCTGGCTCCCATTACAAGGCACCTGGAAGCTGTTCACTCACTCACACTAAAGAGGCGGCAGGCTCCCATACAAGGCACATGGGAGCTGTTCACTCACTCACACCAAAGAGGGTGCAGGCTCCCATCACAAGGCACCCGGGAGCTGTTCACTCACTCACACCAAAGAAGGTGCAGGTTCCCATCACGAGGCACTTAGGAGCTGTTCACTCACTCACACCAAAGAAGGTGCAGGTTCCCATCACGAGGCACTTAGGAGCTGTTCACTCACTCACACCAAAGAGGGTGCAGGCTCCCATCACAAGGCACCCGGGAGCTGTTCACTCACTCACTCACTCACACCAAAGAGGCTGCAGGCTCCCATTACAAGGTCATGGGAGTTGTTCACTCACTCACACCAAAGAGGGTACAGGCTCTCATCACGAGGCACCTGGGAGATGTTCACTCACTCACACCAAAGAGGGTGCAGGCTCCCATCACAAAGCACCTGGAAGCTGTTCACTCTCTCACACCAAAGAGGCTGCAGGCTCCCATTACAAGGTGCTGGGAGTTGTTCACTCACTCACACCAAAGAGGGTGCAGGCTCCCATTACAATAGAATGGGAGCTGTTCACTCACTCACACCAAAGAGGGTGCAGTTTCCCATCACAAGAGAATGGGAGCTGTTCACTCACTCACACCAAAGAGGCTGCAGGCTCCCACCACAAGGCACCTGGGAGCTGTTCACTCACTCACACCAAAGAGGGTGCAGGCTCTCATCACGAGGCACCTGGGAGTTGTTCACTCACTCACACCAAAGAGGGTGCAGGCTCTCATCACAAGGCACCTGGAAGCTGTTCACTCTCTCACACCAAAGAGGCTGCAGGCTCCCATTACAAGGTCCTGGGAGTTGTTCACTCACTCACACCAAAGAGGGTGCAGGCTCCCACCACAAGGCACCTGGGAGTTGTTCACTCACTCACACCAAAGAGGGTGCAGGCTCCCATCAAAAGAGAATGGGAGCTGTTCACTCACTCATTCACACCAAAGAGGGTGCAGGCTCCCATACAAGGCACCTGGAAGCTGTTCACTCACTCACAGCAAAGAAGGTGCAGGTTCCCATCACGAGGCACTTAGGAGCTGTTCACTCTCTCACACCAAAGAGGGTGCAGGCTCCTATCACGGGGCACCCGGGAGCTGTTCACTCACTCACACCAAAGAAGCGGCAGGCTCCCATACAAGGCACATGGAAGCTGTGCACTCACTCACACCAAAGAGGGTGCAGGCTCCCATCATAAGGCACCTGGAAGCTGTTCACTCACTCACACCAAAGAGCCGGCAGGCTCCCATACAGGGCACCTGGGAGCTGTTCACTCACTCACACCAAAGAGGGTGCAGGCTCCCATTACATGGTCCTGGGAGTTGTTCACTCACTCACACCAAAGAGGGTGCAGGCTCCCATCACAAGGCACCTGGAAGCTGTTCACTCACTCACAACAAAGAGGGAGCAGGCTCCCATCACAAGGCACCTGGAAGCAGTTCATTCACTCACACCAAAGAGGCGGCAGGCTCCCATACAAGGCACATGGAAGCTGTTCACTCACTCACACCAAAGAGGGTGCAGGCTCCCATCACGAGGCACATGGGAGTTGTTCACTCACTCACACCAAAGAGAGTGCAGGCTCCCATCACAAGGCACCTGGAAGCTGTTCACTCACTCACAACAAAGAGGGTGCAGGCTCCCATCAAAAGGCACCTGGAAGCTGTTCACTCACTCACACCAAAGAGGCGGCCGGCTCCCATTACAAGGCACCTGGAAGCTGTTCACTCACTCACACCTAAGAGGCGGCAGGCTCCCATACAAGGCACAGGGGAGCTGTTCACTCACTCACACGAAAGAGGGTGCAGGCTCCCATCACAAGGCACCTGGGAGCTTTTGACTCACTCACTCACACCAAAGAGGGTGCAGGCTCCCATCGCAAGGCACCTGGAAGCTGTTCACTCACTCACACCGAAGAATGTGCAGGTTCCCATCACGAGGCACTTAGGAGCTGTTCACTCTCTCACACCAAAGAGAGTGCAGGCTCCCATCACGGGGCACCTGGGAGTTGTTCACTCACTCACACCAAAGAGAGTGCAGGCTCCCATCACAAGGCACCTGGAAGCTGTTCACTCACTCACAACAAAGAGGGTGCAGGTGCCCATCACAAGGCACCTGGAAGCTGTTCACTCACTCACACAAAGAGGCGGCCGGCTCCCATTACAAGGCACCTGGAAGCTGTTCACTCACTCACACCAAAGAGGGTGCAGGCTCCCATCACAAGGCACCTGGGAGCTGTTCACTCACTCACACCAAAGAGGGTGCAGGCTCCCATCACAAGGCACCTGGGAGCTTTTGACTCACTCACTCACACCAAAGAGGGTGCAGGCTCCCATCACAAGGCACCTGGAAGCTGTTCACTCACTCACACCGAAGAATGTGCAGGTTCCCATCACGAGGCACTTAGGAGCTGTTCACTCTCTCACACCAAAGAGTGTGCAGGCTCCCATCACGGGGCACCTGGGAGTTGTTCACTCACTCACACCAAAGAGAGTGCAGGCTCCCATCACAAGGCACCTGGAAGCTGTTCACTCACTCACAGCAAAGAGGGTGCAGGCGCCCATCACAAGGCACCTGGAAGCTGTTCACTCACTCACACAAAGAGGCGGCCGGCTCCCATTACAAGGCACCTGGACGCTGTTCACTCACTCACACCAAAGAGGGTGCAGGCTCCCATCACAAGGCACCTGGGAGCTGTTCACTCACTCACACCAAAGAGGGTGCAGGCTCCCATCACAAGGCACCTGGGAGCTTTTGACTCACTCACTCACACCAAAGAGGGTGCAGGCTCCCATCACAAGGCACCTGGAAGCTGTTCACTCACTCACACCGATGAATGTGCAGGTTCCCATCACGGGGCACCCGGGAGCTGTTCACTCATTCACACTAAAGAGGCTTTAGGCTCCCATTAGAAGGCACCTGGGAGCTGGTCATTCACTCACACCAAAGAGGGAGCAGGCTCCCATCACAAGAGAATGGGAGCTGTTCACTCACTCACAGGCTCCCATCACAAGGCACCCGGGAGCTGTTGACTCACTCACACCAAAGAAGGTGCAGGTTCCCATCACGAGCCACTTAGGAGCTGTTCACTCACTCACACCAAAGAAGGTGCAGGTTCCCATCACGAGCCACTTAGGAGCTGTTCACTCACTCACACCAAAGAAGGTGCAGGTTCCCATCACGAGGCACTTAGGAGCTGTTCACTCTCTCACAGCAAAGAGGCGACCGGCTCCCATTAGAAGGCACCTGGGAGCTGGTCATTCACTCACACCAAAGAGGTTGCAGGCTCCCATCACAAGGCACCCGGGAGCTGTTCACTCACTCACACCAAAGAGGTGGCAGGCTCCCATACAAGGCACATGGAAGCTGTGCACTCACTCACACCAAAGAGGGTGCAGGCTCCCATCACAAGGCACCTGGAAGCTGTTCACTCACTCACACCAAAGAGGCGGCAGGCTCCCATACAGGGCACCTGGGAGCTGTTCACTCACTCACACCAAAGAGGGTGCAGGCTCCCATCACAAGGCACCTGGAAGCAGTTCACTCACTCACATCAAAGAGGCGGCAGGCTCCCATACAAGGCACATGGAAGCTGTTCACTCACTCACACCAAAGAGGGTGCAGGCTCCCATCACGAGGCACATGGGAGTTGTTCACTCACTCACACCAAAGAGAGTGCAGGCTCCCATCACAAGGCACCTGGAAGCTGTTCACTCACTCACAACAAAGAGGGTGCAGGCTCCCATCAAAAGGCACCTGGAAGCTGTTCACTCACTCACACCAAAGAGGCGGCTGGCTCCCATTACAAGGCACCTGGAAGCTGTTCACTCACTCACACTAAAGAGGCGGCAGGCTCCCATACAAGGCACATGGGAGCTGTTCACTCACTCACACCAAAGAGGGTGCAGGCTCCCATCACAAGGCACCCGGGAGCTGTTCACTCACTCACACCAAAGAAGGTGCAGGTTCCCATCACGAGGCACTTAGGAGCTGTTCACTCACTCACACCAAAGAAGGTGCAGGTTCCCATCACGAGGCACTTAGGAGCTGTTCACTCACTCACACCAAAGAGGGTGCAGGCTCCCATCACAAGGCACCCGGGAGCTGTTCACTCACTCACTCACTCACACCAAAGAGGCTGCAGGCTCTCATCACGAGGCACCTGGGAGATGTTCACTCACTCACACCAAAGAGGGTGCAGGCTCCCATCACAAAGCACCTGGAAGCTGTTCACTCTCTCACACCAAAGAGGCTGCAGGCTCCCATTACAAGGTCCTGGGAGTTGTTCACTCACTCACACCAAAGAGGGTGCAGGCTCCCATTACAATAGAATGGGAGCTGTTCACTCACTCACACCAAAGAGGGTGCAGTTTCCCATCACAAGAGAATGGGAGCTGTTCACTCACTCACACCAAAGAGGCTGCAGGCTCCCACCACAAGGCACCTGGGAGCTGTTCACTCACTCACACCAAAGAGGGTGCAGGCTCTCATCACGAGGCACCTGGGAGTTGTTCACTCACTCACACCAAAGAGGGTGCAGGCTCTCATCACAAGGCACCTGGAAGCTGTTCACTCTCTCACACCAAAGAGGCTGCAGGCTCCCATTACAAGGTCCTGGGAGTTGTTCACTCACTCACACCAAAGAGGGTGCAGGCTCCCATTACAATAGAATGGGAGCTGTTCACTCACTCACTCACACCAAAGAGGGTGCAGGCTCCCACCACAAGGCACCTGGTAGCTGTTTACTCACTCACACCAAAGAGGCTGCAGGCTCCCATTACAAGGTCCTGGGAGTTGTTCACTCACTCACACCAAAGAGGGTGCAGGCTCCCACCACATGGCACCTGGGAGTTGTTCACTCACTCACACCAAAGAGGGTGCAGGCTCCCATCAAAAGAGAATGGGAGCTGTTCACTCACTCATTCACACCAAAGAGGGTGCAGGCTCCCATACAAGGCACCTGGAAGCTGTTCACTCACTCACAGCAAAGAAGGTGCAGGTTCCCATCACGAGGCACTTAGGAGCTGTTCACTCTCTCACACCAAAGAGGGTGCAGGCTCCTATCACGGGGCACCCGGGAGCTGTTCACTCACTCACACCAAAGAAGCGGCAGGCTCCCATACAAGGCACATGGAAGCTGTGCACTCACTCACACCAAAGAGGGTGCAGGCTCCCATCATAAGGCACCTGGAAGCTGTTCACTCACTCACACCAAAGAGCCGGCAGGCTCCCATACAGGGCACCTGGGAGCTGTTCACTCACTCACACCAAAGAGGGTGCAGGCTCCCATTACATGGTCCTGGGAGTTGTTCACTCACTCACACCAAAGAGGGTGCAGGCTCCCATCACAAGGCACCTGGAAGCTGTTCACTCACTCACAACAAAGAGGGAGCAGGCTCCCATCACAAGGCACCTGGAAGCAGTTCATTCACTCACACCAAAGAGGCGGCAGGCTCCCATACAAGGCACATGGAAGCTGTTCACTCACTCACACCAAAGAGGGTGCAGGCTCCCATCACGAGGCACATGGGAGTTGTTCACTCACTCACACCAAAGAGAGTGCAGGCTCCCATCACAAGGCACCTGGAAGCTGTTCACTCACTCACAACAAAGAGGGTGCAGGCTCCCATCAAAAGGCACCTGGAAGCTGTTCACTCACTCACACCAAAGAGGCGGCCGGCTCCCATTACAAGGCACCTGGAAGCTGTTCACTCACTCACACCTAAGAGGCGGCAGGCTCCCATACAAGGCACAGGGGAGCTGTTCACTCACTCACACGAAAGAGGGTGCAGGCTCCCATCACAAGGCACCTGGGAGCTTTTGACTCACTCACTCACACCAAAGAGGGTGCAGGCTCCCATCGCAAGGCACCTGGAAGCTGTTCACTCACTCACACCGAAGAATGTGCAGGTTCCCATCACGAGGCACTTAGGAGCTGTTCACTCTCTCACACCAAAGAGAGTGCAGGCTCCCATCACGGGGCACCTGGGAGTTGTTCACTCACTCACACCAAAGAGAGTGCAGGCTCCCATCACAAGGCACCTGGAAGCTGTTCACTCACTCACAACAAAGAGGGTGCAGGTGCCCATCACAAGGCACCTGGAAGCTGTTCACTCACTCACACAAAGAGGCGGCCGGCTCCCATTACAAGGCACCTGGAAGCTGTTCACTCACTCACACCAAAGAGGGTGCAGGCTCCCATCACAAGGCACCTGGGAGCTGTTCACTCACTCACACCAAAGAGGGTGCAGGCTCCCATCACAAGGCACCTGGGAGCTTTTGACTCACTCACTCACACCAAAGAGGGTGCAGGCTCCCATCACAAGGCACCTGGAAGCTGTTCACTCACTCACACCGAAGAATGTGCAGGTTCCCATCACGAGGCACTTAGGAGCTGTTCACTCTCTCACACCAAAGAGTGTGCAGGCTCCCATCACGGGGCACCTGGGAGTTGTTCACTCACTCACACCAAAGAGAGTGCAGGCTCCCATCACAAGGCACCTGGAAGCTGTTCACTCACTCACAGCAAAGAGGGTGCAGGCGCCCATCACAAGGCACCTGGAAGCTGTTCACTCACTCACACAAAGAGGCGGCCGGCTCCCATTACAAGGCACCTGGACGCTGTTCACTCACTCACACCAAAGAGGGTGCAGGCTCCCATCACAAGGCACCTGGGAGCTGTTCACTCACTCACACCAAAGAGGGTGCAGGCTCCCATCACAAGGCACCTGGGAGCTTTTGACTCACTCACTCACACCAAAGAGGGTGCAGGCTCCCATCACAAGGCACCTGGAAGCTGTTCACTCACTCACACCGATGAATGTGCAGGTTCCCATCACGGGGCACCCGGGAGCTGTTCACTCATTCACACTAAAGAGGCTTTAGGCTCCCATTAGAAGGCACCTGGGAGCTGGTCATTCACTCACACCAAAGAGGGAGCAGGCTCCCATCACAAGAGAATGGGAGCTGTTCACTCACTCACAGGCTCCCATCACAAGGCACCCGGGAGCTGTTGACTCACTCACACCAAAGAAGGTGCAGGTTCCCATCACGAGCCACTTAGGAGCTGTTCACTCACTCACACCAAAGAAGGTGCAGGTTCCCATCACAAGCCACTTAGGAGCTGTTCACTCACTCACACCAAAGAAGGTGCAGGTTCCCATCACGAGGCACTTAGGAGCTGTTCACTCTCTCACAGCAAAGAGGCGACCGGCTCCCATTAGAAGGCACCTGGGAGCTGGTCATTCACTCACACCAAAGAGGGTGCAGGCTCCCATCACAAGGCACCCGGGAGCTGTTCACTCACTCACTCACACCAAAGAGGCTACAGGCTTCCATTACAAGGTCCTGGGAGTTGTTCACTCACTCACACCAAAGAGGGTGCAGGTTCCCATCACAAGAGAATGGGAGCTGTTCACTCACTCACACCAAAGAGGGTGCAGGCTCCCACCACAAGGCACCTGGGAGCTGTTCACTCACTCACACCAAAGAGAGTGCAGGCTCCCATCACAAGAGAATGGGAGCTGTTCACTCACTCACACCAAAGAGGCTGCAGGCTCCCACCACAAGGCACCTGGGAGCTGTTCACTCACTCACACCAAAGAGGGTGCAGGCTCTCTTCACGAGGCACCTGGCAGTTGTTCACTCACTCACACCAAAGAGGGTGCAGGCTCCCATCACAAGGCACCTGGAAGCTGTTCACTCTCTCACACCAAAGAGGCTGCAGGCTCCGACCACAAGGCACCTGGGAGTTGTTCACTCACTCACACCAAAGAGGGTGCAGGCTCCCATACAAGGCACCTGGAAGCTGTTCACTCACTCACAGCAAAGAAGGTGCAGGTTCCCATCACGAGGCACTTAGGAGCTGTTCACTCTCTCACACCAAAGAGGGTGCAGGCTCCTATCACGGGGCACCCGGGAGCTGTTCACTCACTCACACCAAAGAGGCGGCAGGCTCCCATACAAGGCACATGGAAGCTGTGCACTCACTCACACCAAAGAGGGTGCAGGCTCCCATCACAAGGCACCTGGAAGCTGTTCACTCACTCACACCAAAGAGGCGGCAGGCTCCCATACAGGGCACCTGGGAGCTGTTCACTCACTCACACCAAAGAGGGTGCAGGCTCCCATCACAAGGCACCTGGAAGCCGTTCACTCACTCACACCAAAGAGGCGGCAGGCTCCCATACAAGGCACATGGAAGCTGTTCACTCACTCACACCAAAGAGGGTGCAGGCTCCCATCACGAGGCACATGGGAGTTGTTCACTCACTCACACCAAAGAGAGTGCAGGCTCCCATCACAAGGCTCCTGGAAGCTGTTCACTCACTCACAACAAAGAGGGTGCAGGCTCCCATCAAATGGCACCTGGAAGCTGTTCACTCGCTCACACCAAAGAGGCGGCCGGCTCCCATTACAAGGCACCTGGAAGCTGTTCACTCACTCACACTAAAGAGGCGGCAGGCTCCCATACAAGGCACATGGGAGCTGTTCACTCACTCACACGAAAGAGGGTGCAGGCTCCAATCACAAGGCACCTGGGAGCTTGAAGGACTGGGCTATTTAAGGCCCAGCGGTGCCAGGGAACAACACCTAAAACCTTCGTGGGATACCTGTTCTGGCGCACTAAAGACAGAGACACGGGAGACTTCCTTCGGCATCAAAGATCAGCGTTTATTACTGCAGGGATGCAAAAGTCATGAGAAGTACAACAGAGTGTAGGTTCCAAGAGTCTGCTTCAAATTGCATTTGTGGATCGCTCTCTTTTATACAAGATCTTGTCATTGCACAATATGTAAGCAAAAGGTTACAGCTCAGTTCCCACAGTAAAATTCAAAAGGATCGCTTTCATGTATTCAGAACTCCGGAACATAATTACATTAACATCACCAGTTCCAACTGTAAAAGCACATCTTCCCACCATTAGGTACATTCCACTTGAGTTGTAAATAAGCAAGAGAAAGAGACAAGAACAGCTGCAGGGAAGTCAGACAACAGGGAGGAGAGAGTGTGAGGATAATATTGGATGCGTAATCGTAGCTTAAAAGGGCTTGATCCCAGCACGTGCAAGGCTGAAACAATAGACCGGCACGGCAGGATCACCTCCGGGTGGAGGCAACTGCTTTAGCAGTGTCCTCCCCCTACTCATAAAAGACGCATGAAAAGGCATATGCTTCTTCCGTGAAGCTTGGGAACAAAAGGTCACGATGCGGACAGTTGCCTGTTCGCTGACTACGTGAGGGCAAGAAACAAAATGGATGCCGTATCTAAAATGGAACCCGAGGGTTAAATGGAAAAAACCTGTAAATGAGACGAACTCTTCTTGGTAGCATGGCGATACCGCGTACACTTACTAAACCCGTCATTTACGGTTCATAGATACCACACTCGTCCATATTCGGCGATGCCCAAAACGTCGTAACGATTTTCACGGAACCTCAGACGCTCCTTTTGCCCTCATGTAGGCAAGAACTAGTCGAAGTCGGAGTCAATCTCGATTCTCATCAGATCATTTAGATGTTGTTGGAACATAATTCTTTCCATCAATGCCTCTTTGGTAACAGATGGCCTTCTTATACACGTTGTAGCACAAAGGCCACATAAGGCAGGACCACACTGTACACAAAGGCAACACGTGAACAGAAACGTCACAACAACCCCTATAACCATGAGAATCTTCCCACCCCAAGTCGACATTAGATTCCAAAACCATCCTAGAAGCGTCCAATCTCCCTCGTCCATGTGTATGGACTCCGAGATTTTGTGCAACTTGGAGATGGCTTGATAAACCGTTGGAGCGTTATCCGGTATGAATATACAGCAGCTCAAATGGATGACCTTGCACACACCACCTCTATCTGCTAGAACAATGTCTAGAACCATACGGTTCTGTAACGTCATAAGCCTATCCGCTTGAAGCTCTGCTGTCAGATTACCAAGGGCGCTTGCAGTTATGTTAGCGGTTGACTCTACTACACGAGTTAACTGTCTCAGATTTCTGCTATTGACCATAGGGCCCCAAAACGGTAGGAAACCCTTGAAGAAGTCTCCTGCTTCTTGACCGGAAGTATCCTCTTTACTAATGACGCCTCTCACAACTCTGATTTTGTGATAGTCGGCAGCAACAGTGAAAGTCGGGGGCAAGAGATTTGCAATATAGCAGGTACCTGAGAAGTCATGAGGTAACCACGTATATGCTCGGTCATAACATACAAAATAGGTACCCTTGGCAGTCAGAAAGACAGGGGAAAAGAGCATCGGTAGAACGTAAGTATCCACACAAGCACTCTTCCCAAGCTGGGCTCTTGGATTTCGGCCACGACCTTGCAGACAAAAGTGGCCTAGGTGAGGTACAATCCAGATCGGAGATGAGCTTTTAAGCTGCCTATCACCTACTGATATACTATACTCAGCCTCACTAAGGTACTTATAGGCCTGCACTTCCTCCTCTGGGATGAGCGAAGCATCAAAAATGTCTCTATCTAGATCAGCCATCGCTATCGCCAGAGACTTATGGTACGGGCCAGGACCAAAGCTTGCTGAGCGTGGCTCTCGATGGGGGTAGGAATCTAGTGCACTACGGAACATGATTTGGAATGCCCGAGCTGACCCTTGGGGGCTGTACGGAAGAACCAAATATGGGATACCCCTGTCCATGGTATGTGGCATTAGCCCACACACCCAACAATTTGTAGTATTTACCACCAACTGATGCTGATGCAAAAGTTGCACAAAGGAATTGTTTCTAAATTCCGCACGTCTGACTTGCTCATGTTGGGGCAGTAGGTGAAAAGAATGTGGAGAAACAGTAGAGACGAAATTTAGATCGTGAGAAGGAGAGGTAGGTAAGGCAGAAGGCAGTAATGATTGAAAAACAAAATATACTCCACCCACCAGCAGCATAGAAACAGTTAGGAACAACATGAAAACCTGTAATAAAAAACATTTTGTTCGAAATGTGCTGTACAATTTAGATCTTTGCGCCGCCTTTTCCTCTAGCTTCGACAGCTTGGAGAACTCCATCCTCTAACAACCGTCCGCAACGTTCTTGACGCACTTCGTTCTGAGTAGCGATTATCAATTCCCAGGAGTTCCCAGAAATCGACAAAAGGAATTGACCTAATGTCAATAACTGCTAAACAGAAAGAAGTACCCGCGCGGCCCTACGGCCAACCCAGATGGCAGGTTTTAATCAGTTAAATAATCAATTTTATATACGTCTCCTAGCTGTTCTGGAAAAAAAATACATACATAATAAAATGTCCACAATGGTCAAGGCAAAATGTGAGGGGGTATTTTGAAATCAAAAGAAAAAGAAATGTATTCATCTTTATTGCGTGTACGAAGAAAGTATCGGTTTCTTCCGGGTCGAGTCTGATCTTCAAACAGTGGATTGGATGGCGAAAGAGTGTTCGATTGTTCAGGCAATTGTTCAGTACTTGAATTCTTCAATGGTGAAGGAAAGGAAATTGTTTGAGAGGAATCAACAGGAGTGTCAGATAAAACTGAAGTGTTCCCTATGAGCTGGGCTTCGCTAAATGGGACAAAGCGCTGGGGAACGTCAGTTTCAGACAAGGAAAAACCTTTACGTATCCATGTGTCTGCCGGCAGAGGAAGCGGAACCTTCTTGGTGTGGGTGGCATGCACCCAGTGTTTTCGTCCCTCCAGCCGAACCGCCGTCCTCGTGGCTAGTAGCACCTGGAAGGGTCCCACAAATCTCGGCTCAAGGTGACGTTTTCGTCCGAAATTACGGGTGAGGACCCAGTCCCCCGGTTGGAGCCGATGACCAGGACCCTCTGTTTGTGATGGCAGAGCCTCAAAGACCTGTTGATGAATCAAACTCAATTTAGCAGTCAGATCATATAGATAATCAATCAACATTGGATATTCAAGTCTGTTAAACTCTTTAAGCCTCGGAACCCCCCAAATGTTCGCAGGACGGCCGAACACAATCTCATATGGGCTAAGCCCTACTCGAGAGTGTACAGTAGCCCTGGTCGATAAGAGAGCTAGAGGCAAAGCGTCAGGCCATGATAAACCAGTCGTTGCCTGGATTTTAGCAAGCTTCAATTTCAGGGTGCCATTATATCCTTCCACCAACCCTGCCGACTGAGGATGATTAGCACTATGAAATTTCTGGGATATTCCCACCCCACGACACACACTCTTCATCACACTTCCCACAAACTCACTTCCGTTGTCCGACCATACAATCCGAGGCATGCCGTACCTGGGGAAATACTCTTTGAGCAGAATTTTAGCTGTGGATAGAGCAGTATTATCCTTAAGAGGGTAAGCCTCAATCCATCTGGAGAATGCGCATACTACGACCAAAACATACTTCAAATTGTTGCATCTCTCCATATGGATGAAGTCCAATTGGATAACTTCGAAAGGACATGTAGGAGGGGCAAAATGACCAGGTGGAGTGGGGGTGCCCTTACCGGGATTATGCATCAAACATACCATGCAATTCTTAACCACTCTCTCTGCACATTTAGTAATCCCATCATTCTTCCATACAGGAGACAATAACTTGCATATGCCCTTCGAGCTAATATGTGCTGTGCCATGGGCCATTGTAACAACAGCAAGCACATATGCATCCGGTAACATCCATCTCTGTTTCTCTGACAAGTCAACCCAACATCCATTCTCGTCTAACTTTCCCGTGCTTTCTTTCCACTTAGTCTTTTCCATTTCAGTGGCCTCATTCTGTATTTCCTTCACACTTTCAACTGTGTCCTCACACATGCTAGTCTCGGCTGGCCATCTTACCGAATTCGCAACGTACATTCGATTTGTCAGATCTCTAGCTGTCTCTTTAGCTGTTTCGTCTGCAAACGCATTACCATGACCAACATCATCTGTCACTTTTCGGTGTGCACTACATTTAATTATGGCCACCTGCTTAGGCAATGTAAGTGCATCTAAAAGGTCATTCACAAGCTGTCCATGCTGAATCTTCGTACCATGCGACGTAAAAAATCCTCTTTCTTTCCACAATCGCCCAAAACTATGTGCCACACCAAAAGCATACTGACTGTCTGTAAACACATTCACCCGTTTTCCTCTAGACAACACACACGCTCTCGTCAAGGCAATCAACTCAGCTGCCTGAGCCGAGTTCTGACTCAATCTCGCAGTTTCCACAATCGTACTCAACGTCACTACAGCATACGCAGTCGTCACATCACCATTCGGTAACTTAAAACAGGAACCATCAACATACAAAGTACCATCGGGATCTACCAATGGAGTATCTTTTAGGTCAATACGACCCTTCGTTTCTTCTTCAGTTCTTAGATAACAGTCATGTGGTGCTACATCACTTGACTCCGTGTTGATCGGCAATAATGTTTCTGGATTCAACACATTACACCGTTTTATCCATATGTGACTAGCCAGTAACGTCAGCTCATACCCAGACAACCTTGCGCTCATCAAATGTTGAGTTTTCGTTCGGTTCAAAAGAGTGTCAACTGCATGCGGAACCATCACCGTAAGCATATTATCCATGACCAGACCGGCGGACTGTCGAATGGACGCCGCAGATGCCGCTGTTGCTCTTAAACAACTCGGCAAAGCTCTAGCTACTGGGTCTAAGGTCGAAGAAAAATATGCGCATGGGCGCTGTTTGTCACCAAATTGTTGCGCCAGAACACTCAACGCACAACCATCCCTCTCGTGAATGTACAGTGTAAATGGCTTACTGTAATCAGGAGTACCTAACACAGGAGCCGAACACAACGCATCGCGTAATACAGAGAAACCTTTTTGACACTCTTCAGTCCATGGCAAAGGAGTCGGAACATCCTTGAAGGTGAGCGCTAACAATGGTTTCGCCAATAGTGAAAAATTTGGGATCCATTGTCTGCAGTATGACGTGATACCTAGAAAGGCACGTACATCTCTCTGAGTTTTTGGCACAGTCATTCGGGTAATCGCTGCAATTCTCTCTGGGGTCAACCTTCTCCCTTCTTTTGACAATAAGTGACCTAAGTAGGTTACTTCTTGGCAACAATATTGCAGCTTGGAAGGTGACACCTTGTGATGTAAGTCACATAAATGCCGCAACAACGATACTGTAGCAGTTCTACAAATATCTTCGGTATCAGCAGCTACCAACAGGTCGTCAACGTACTGAATCAAGGCTGCGCCTGTCGGTAATACAAATGAATCAAGTTGACTTTTAAGGGCTTGACTGTAGATCGACGGACTCTCACAATAGCCCTGTGGTGCACGTTTCAGTCTAAAACTGCGACCACCTAATGAGAATCCGAATAGGTCTCTGCTTTCCTCCGCAATCGGGATACTAAAGAAAGCATTCTTTAGGTCGATCACCGTGAACCAGGAGGCAGATGCTGGAATCAGGGTCAACAAAGTCGTGATATCAGGGACCACGGGGAACTGTGGAATCACGATTTTATTTACTTCTCTCAAATCGATTATGAAACGGTACACAGGAGGTTTAGATGGATCAGTTCGTTTTAAAATGGGTAACACAGGACTATTACACACATTTCCCCGAGTTTCTTCAACGACGTCCTTTTCGATCAGATCGTGTACAATCGTTAATAGCGCCCGTTCTCCCTCAATGGAGATACGATACTGAGGTATACGTGGCAATCGCACATTTGGTTTCAGCTTGATCATATAAGGTGAGATGTCCAAGAGACCCACGTCATTGGGACCTGTGGCCCATAGAGACGCAGGAAGGGAGCTCAATTCCGGCGGGAGTTTATCGATCGACAAGTACATAGGAGAGATTACTCTTCGACCTAATGTAAGCTCCACTCCTTCAGGAGAGCAATACAATGTCGCATATAACCGTTTTAACAAATCCAAGCCCAGAAGATTCTCACCACAACCAGTAGATAGAATCAATGGAGCCTCCAGCTCACGAGGGCCAATTGTAAGGGGTAAAGGGCTAGAGACAGGATTGCTAACAGGGGCGCCAGAGAATCCAACGGAAACATTTGTTAAGCCGGACAAAGGTGCGCCAGGGAGTTTCGAATGCATGATGGAACTTTTCGTCGCACCAGTGTCTAACAGAAAAGGCTCAACTACGCCAGATGTAGCAACTGCGACGTAAGGCCCACTCTGATCAACCGGAACTGATACTACTCCCTCTCTCTGTCGGTGGCTGTCCTAGTAACGATCGTTTACAACAGTCTCATGTTCAACGTAATAGTCGTCCGCATAATACTGCGCTGATTTATCCGACCTTACATTTCGCTGGTCAAAACAATTAATCGCGTCCGAGGACGTATTAGGGCGCTCAGTCTGATTTTGGAAGGTACCGCGACCTCTACCTCGAGATGATTGTTGAGGACCACCACGACCCCCTCGTGCCGATACACCATTAAGGTGATCACGTAAAGCCGGACAATCATATTTTATATGTCCCTCTCTTCTACAATATGCACACTGGTTATACCCAAGCATAGATCTGAAGTCAGAGGAGTCAGGACGTGACTGTATTCTGGAGGATTGCGATTGTGGTCTATATTGCTGTTGCGAATCATTTTGATTTGAACGTGGAGGATATGCTTGCTGCAACAAAACCTTCGTTTTGAGCTCCTTCGTTTTCTTATCTACACGATCACTTTCTTCTTTTTCCCTATTCTCATAATATTGAGCCGTTGCTAATATCTGTGCAGTGGTTGAAACAGCCCATGCACTTTCTGAATTCTTCAATTTGTTGCATAGTTCAGGTAACAAATTTAACACGAACTTATCAACGAATAACCGCTGACCTACCTCAGTGCTCATATCCTGACCACTATGATCGACAAATGCTTCCTCGAACCTAGTAAAGAAGTCCGAGACACTCTCGTCTTTCTTTTGCTTACAAGCTGATAATTTATCACAGTTCACCCTCATCGCTGGCATGAGAGTTTTCATAAGTGTAATTATTCTCTGAGGTAGATCCGTAATTAACTGCTCAGGCTTAGCCCCACCAACTTGTCGGCCATCAGCAGCTATTAGTCTAGCCCAATCACCGCCTAACTCATTCGCATGATTTTCCTGACGAATTTTCACCCAAACCGGTTGTGGTACAACGTTACCGAACAGCATGTCGATGTCGGCAATGTTCATAATAGTAGCATCTACCAATTGGGACAACTCCTTATAGTAACCCGCCGGATTCTTGCGTGGATCAGGCAAGGACTGTTTGACCTGTAAGACTTCTGATCGCTTCCATGGGAGGTGTATCCAAACTCTTTGGAAATGTGGCAAAACTGGGGGAGCAGCACCAGGATCACCTGGCATCCACACTGGCGGGACCTCTCTCATAGGGCACTGACCAGGAGCCGCTTTCCAATTCTCAGAGTCGTCATCAAACGACACTCGAGAAGGCACTGTCGACCTATGGGCTAACAATCGCTCTAAGGCACGTCGTACATCTCCACCTACAATCATACCGCTCAAAAATTGACTCTGAAGTTCAATCATATCGGGCGGTACGTTATCTAAATTGTCATTATACCATTCTTCCCTCAAAAAGTTACACATTTCTTCGAACACGAATCTCTGTGTAGGCTCATTAAACTGAGAAAACGTCTCGAAAACCATGCGTGGAGGGTAGTTGGCAGGATGTCTTATCCACCTATGTGCCATTGTCACTAACGTCTCTTTTTCCCTTCCACTAGGGATCTGGCTCCGTCTTTGGGGAGTTTCAGAATTATCGGATGGAAATAACTGACCAGAAAGCGGTGAATAAAGGGTAGCAACAGTGTTAGGGATACGATTACGAACAGAAGGAGAAAGGAGAGCAGGAACCACAACGTTTGAAGTGACAGCAGACACAGCAGAAGCAGGCAAGATAGTCGGGGTGGCAGGGACAAGAGGCTGAGAAGGTACAGGCAAAGGAGCAGTAGGAATAGAGACAGGTGGTGGGACAAACGTAGGACCAACACCGGGCTGACCCGCAGCCGCCGGAACAACAGGAGGGACAACAGGAGGAACAACAGGCGGAACTACAGGAGGAACTACAGGGGCTGTACCACCCTGTGCATAAGGAGGTGGCGATTTCATCAAATACGCTAACAAGGAATCCTCCTTTAAATCCTCTTCTTTCTTATCCTGACTAGCTGGTAAAACCGGATAACATTTGTCTATCCTCATGTGATGCAGTCTAGTGGAAACTTCTATTTCTTTTTCTTCTTTATCTCGCTGACATTGTTGTACAACTTGCATTATCGGAACGATCCCTTCTCTTCGATCCTTTTTAAGCTGTTTGATTTCTTTCTGCTTGGCCTCTTTACGCCACAACCGAAAGGAATCAAACATAGCTGGCCTAGCTTTCTTTTTAAACAATTTAGCTTCAAGATTATCTAAAATCGCAAGTTCAAAACTTCCGTGCGGTGGCCAACTAAGGACACCATCTTTTTTCATGTAACGGACCCAATATTTATTATATATAATAGGGCCCACACCATGTCGACTATAGAGCTCATATATCGGAGTTCCAACTGGAGGTATCGGACACGAGTCCTCCAACCGGGAATCCTTGTTGCAACATTTAAAGAAACCAAGAAAACCACTATGGCTAGGCATCGTGCACACTAACCTAGTATCAAACTTCAAGGGTTACCGAAGTACTGAATCTTCGAGAAAGACAAAACCCTCGGTTTTTGGCAATTGCAACTGTCAAATAACAACTAAGAACCAACAACTAAGAACCACAAATGCAATGGAACCATGCAAACAACAAAGCTTCAACAAGCTGAAACAACAACTAAGGACTGGGAGCGACCCACAAATACTTAACTGAGAGCTTCAATGGCGTCACCAGGAAGGCCCGTCTATCGTCTCGCTGTACGAAAGGTCTACGCCAGGCGTCGA
This sequence comes from Lissotriton helveticus, assembly GCF_964261635.1. Lineage (NCBI taxonomy): Eukaryota > Metazoa > Chordata > Amphibia > Caudata > Salamandridae > Lissotriton > Lissotriton helveticus. Next base: position 2,124,760,134 of record NC_136065.1, on the reverse strand, counting down.
AAACAGGTCGACAGTCAGGGCATCGGTCCGTCGCAGCCGTCAGGAGGCGGGAATCTTCGCGGGAAAAATCTTCGGACCACTTATTTCGACAACAGGATCGATGAAGCGGGGTGCACCTTTTCCTCGGAGATTTCACACGAAGTTCCTCACAATCGTCAGGCTTTGGACCGGTACCGCCGATGTCGCCCCACGTTGGGCGCCAACTGAAGGACTGGGCTATTTAAGGCCCAGCGGTGCCAGGGAACAACACCTAAAACCTTCGTGGGATACCTGTTCTGGCGCACTAAAGACAGAGACACGGGAGACTTCCTTCGGCGTCAAAGATCAGCGTTTATTACTGCAGGGATGCAAAAGTCATGAGAAGTACAACAGAGTGTAGGTTCCAAGAGTCTGCTTCAAATTGCATTCGTGGATCGCTCTCTTTTATACAAGATCTTGTCATTGCACAATATGTAAGTAAAAGGTTACAGCTCAGTTCCCACAGTAAAATTCAAAAGGATCGCTTTCATGTATTCAGAACTCCGGAACATAATTACATTAACATCACCAGTTCCAACTGTAAAAGCACATCTTCCCACCATTAGGTACATTCCACTTGAGTTGTAAATAAGCAAGAGAAAGAGACAAGAACAGCTGCAGGGAAGTCAGACAACAGGGAGGAGAGAGTGTGAGGATAATATTGGATGCGTAATCGTAGCTTAAAAGGGCTTGATCCCAGCACGTGCAAGGCTGAAACAATAGACCGGCACGGCAGGATCACCTCCGGGCGGAGGCAACTGCTTTAGCAGTGTTCTCCCCCTACTCATAAAAGACGCATGAAAAGGCATATGCTTCTTCCGTGAAGCTTGGGAACAAAAGGTCACGATGCGGACAGTTGCCTGTTCGCTGACTACGTGAGGGCAAGAAACAAAATGGATGCCGTATCTAAAATGGAACCCGAGGGTTAAATGGAAAAAACCTGTAAATGAGACGAACTCTTCTGGGTAGCATGGCGATACCGCGTACACTTACTAAACCCGTCATTTACGGTTCATAGATACCACACTCGTCCATATTCGGCGATGCCCAAAACGTCGTAACAATTTTCACGGAACCTCAAGCTTTTGACTCACTCACTCACACCAAAGAGGGTGCAGGCTCCCATCACAAGGCACCTGGAAGCTGTTCACTCACTCACACTGAAGAATGTGCAGGTTCCCATCACGAGGCACTTAGGAGCTGTTCACTCTCTCACACCAAAGAGAGTGCAGGCTCCCATCACGGGGCACCTGGGAGTTGTTCACTCACTCACACCAAAGAGAGTGCAGGCTCCCATCACAAGGCACCTGGAAGCTGTTCACTCACTCACAACAAAGAGGGTGCAGGCGCCTATCACAAGGCACCTGGAAGCTGTTCACTCACTCACACCAAAGAGGCGGCCGGCTCCCATTACAAGGCAACTGGAAGCTGTTCACTCACTCACACCAAAGAGGGTGCAGGCTCCCATCACAAGGCACCTGGGAGCTGTTCACTCACTCACACCAAAGAGGGTGCAGGCTCCCATCACAAGGCACCTGGGAGCTTTTGACTCACTCACACCATAGAGGGTGCAGGCTCCCATCACAAGGCACCTGGAAGCTGTTCACTCACTCACACCGAAGAATGTGCAGGTTCCCATCACGGGGCACCCGGGAGCTGTTCACTCACTCACACTAAAGAGGCTTTAGGCTCCCATTAGAAGGCACCTGGGAGCTGGTCATTCACTCACACCAAAGAGGGAGCAGGCTCCCATCACAAGAGAATGGGAGCTGTTCACTCACTCACACCAAAGAGGGTGCAGGCTCCCATCACAAGGCACCCGGGAGCTGTTGACTCACTCACACCAAAGAAGGTGCAGGTTCCCATCACGAGCCACTTAGGAGCTGTTCACTCACTCACACCAAAGAAGGTGCAGGTTCCCATCACGAGCCACTTAGGAGCTGTTCACTCACTCACACCAAAGAAGGTACAGGTTCCCATCACGAGGCACTTAGGAGCTGTTCACTCTCTCACAGCAAAGAGGCGACCGGCTCCCATTAGAAGGCACCTGGGAGCTGGTCATTCACTCACACCAAAGAGGGTGCAGGCTCCCATCACAAGGCACCTGGGAGCTGTTCACTCACTCACTCACACCAAAGAGGCTGCAGGCTTCCATTACAAGGTCCTGGGAGTTGTTCACTCACTCACAAAAAAAGAGGGTGCAGGTTCCCATCACAAGAGAATGGGAGCTGTTCACTCACTCACACCAAAGAGGGTGCAGGCTCCCACCACAAGGCACCTGGGAGCTGTTCACTCACTCACACCAAAGAGGGTGCAGGCTCTCTTCACGAGGCACCTGGGAGTTGTTCACTCACTCACACCAAAGAGGGTGCAGGCTCCCATCACAAGGCACCTGGAAGCTGTTCACTCTCTCACACCAAAGAGGCTGCAGGCTCCCACCACAAGGCACCTGGGAGTTGTTCACTCACTCACACCAAAGAGGGTGCAGGTTCCCATCACAAGAGAATGGGAGCTGTTCACTCAATCACACCAAAGAAGGTGCAGGTTCCCATCACGAGGCACTTAGGAGCTGTTCACTCACTCACACCAAAGAGGGTGCAGGCTCCCATCACAAGGCACCCGGGAGCTGTTCACTCACTCACTCACACCATAGAGGGTGCAGGCTCCCATCACAAGGCACTTTGAAGCTGTTCACTCACTCACACCGAAGAATGTGCAGGTTCCCATCACGGGGCACCCGGGAGCTGTTCACTCACTCACACTAAAGAGGCTTTAGGCTCCCATTAGAAGGCACCTGGGAGCTGGTCATTCACTCACACCAAAGAGGGAGCAGGCTCCCATCACAAGAGAATGGGAGCTGTTCACTCACTCACACCAAAGAGGGTGCAGGCTCCCATCACAAGGCACCCGGGAGCTGTTGACTCACTCACACCAAAGAAGGTGCAGGTTCCCATCACGAGCCACTTAGGAGCTGTTCACTCACTCACACCAAAGAAAGTGCAGGTTCCCATCACGAGCCACTTAGGAGCTGTTCACTCACTCACACCAAAGAAGGTGCAGGTTCCCATCACGAGGCACTTAGGAGCTGTTCACTCTCTCACAGCAAAGAGGCGACCGGCTCCCATTAGAAGGCACCTGGGAGCTGGTCATTCACTCACACCAAAGAGGGTGCAGGCTCCCATCACAAGGCACCTGGGAGCTGTTCACTCACTCACTCACACCAAAGAGGCTGCAGGCTTCCATTACAAGGTCCTGGGAGTTGTTCACTCACTCACAAAAAAAGAGGGTGCAGGTTCCCATCACAAGAGAATGGGAGCTGTTCACTCACTCACACCAAAGAGGGTGCAGGCTCCCACCACAAGGCACCTGGGAGCTCTTCACTCACTCACACCAAAGAGGGTGCAGGCTCTCTTCACGAGGCACCTGGGAGTTGTTCACTCACTCACACCAAAGAGGGTGCAGGCTCCCATCACAAGGCACCTGGAAGCTGTTCACTCTCTCACACCAAAGAGGCTGCAGGCTCCCACCACAAGGCACCTGGGAGTTGTTCACTCACTCACACCAAAGAGGGTGCAGGTTCCCATCACAAGAGAATGGGAGCTGTTCACTCACTCACACCAAAGAAGGTGCAGGTTCCCATCACGAGGCACTTAGGAGCTGTTCACTCACTCACACCAAAGAGGGTGCAGGCTCCCATCACAAGGCACCCGGGAGCTGTTCACTCACTCACTCACACCAAAGAGGCTGCAGGCTCCCATTACAAGGTCATGGGAGTTGTTCACTTACTCACACCAAAGAGGGTACAGGCTCTCATCACGAGGCACCTGGGAGTTGTTCACTCACTCACACCAAAGAGGGTGCAGGCTCCCATCACAAGGCACCTGGAAGCTGTTCACTCTCTCACACCAAAGAGGCTGCAGGCTCCCATTACAAGGTCCTGGGAGTTGTTCACTCACTCACACCAAAGAGGGTGCAGGCTCCCATTACAATAGAATGGGAGCTGTTCACTCACTCACACCAAAGAGGGTGCAGGTTCCCATCACAAGAGAATGGGAGCTGTTCACTCACTCACACCAAAGAGGCTGCAGGCTCCCACCACAAGGCACCTGGGAGCTGTTCACTCACTCACACCAAAGAGGGTGCAGGCTCTCATCACGAGGCACCTGGAAGTTGTTCACTCACTCACACCAAAGAGGGTGCAGGCTCTCATCACAAGGCACCTGGAAGCTGTTCACTCTCTCACACCAAAGAGGCTGCAGGCTCCCATTACAAGGTCCTGGGAGTTGTTCACTCACTCACACCAAAGAGGGTGCAGGCTCCCATTACAATAGAATGGGAGCTGTTCACTCACTCACTCACACCAAAGAGGGTGCAGGTTCCCATCACAAGAGAATGGGAGCTGTTCACTCACTCACACCAAAGAGGCTGCAGGCTCCCATTACAAGGTCCTGGGAGTTGTTCACTCACTCACACCAAAGAGGGTGCAGGCTCCCACCACAAGGCACCTGGGAGTTGTTCACTCACTCACACCAAAGAGGGTGCAGGTTCCCATCACAAGAGAATGGGAGCTGTTCACTCACTCATTCACACCAAAGAGGGTGCAGGCTCCCATACAAGGCACCTGGAAGCTGTTCACTCACTCACACTAAAGAGGCTTTAGGCTCCCATTAGAAGGCACCTGGGAGCTGGTCATTCACTCACACCAAAGAGGGAGCAGGCTCCCATCACAAGAGAATGGGAGCTGTTCACTCACTCACACCAAAGAAGCGGCAGGCTCCCATACAAGGCACATGGAAGCTGTGCACTCACTCACACCAAAGAGGGTGCAGGCTCCCATCACAAGGCACCTGGAAGCTGTTCACTCACTCACACCAAAGAGCCGGCAGGCTCCCATACAGGGCACCTGGGAGCTGTTCACTCACTCACACCAAAGAGGGTGCAGGCTCCCATTACATGGTCCTGGGAGTTGTTCACTCACTCACACCAAAGAGGGTGCAGGCTCCCATCACAAGGTACCTGGAAGCTGTTCATTCACTCACACCAAAGAGGCGGCAGGCTCCCATACAAGGCACATGGAAGCTGTTCACTCACTCACACCAAAGAGGGTGCAGGCTCCCATCACGAGGCACATGGGAGTTGTTCACTCACTCACACCAAAGAGAGTGCAGGCTCCCATCACAAGGCACCTGGAAGCTGTTCACTCACTCACAACAAAGAGGGTGCAGGCTCCCATCAAAAGGCACCTGGAAGCTGTTCACTCACTCACACCAAAGAGGCGGGCGGCTCCCATTACAAGGCACCTGGAAGCTGTTCACTCACTCACACCTAAGAGGCGGCAGGCTCCCATACAAGGCACATGGGAGCTGTTCACTCACTCACACGAAAGAGGGTGCAGGCTCCCATCACAAGGCACCTGGGAGCTTTTGACTCACTCACTCACACCAAAGAGGGTGCAGGCTCCCATCACAAGGCACCTGGAAGCTGTTCACTCACTCACACCGAAGAATGTGCAGGTTCCCATCACGAGGCACTTAGGAGCTGTTCACTCTCTCACACCAAAGAGAGTGCACGCTCCCATCACAGGGCACCTGGGAGTTGTTCACTCACTCACACCAAAGAGAGTGCAGGCTCCCATCACAAGGCACCTGGAAGCTGTTCACTCACTCACAACAAAGAGGGTGCAGGCGCCCATCACAAGGCACCTGGAAGCTGTTCACTCACTCACACAAAGAGGCGGCCGGCTCCCATTACAAGGCACCTGGAAGCTGTTCACTCACTCACACCAAAGAGGGTGCAGGCTCCCATCACAAGGCACCTGGGAGCTGTTCACTCACTCACACCAAAGAGGGTGCAGGCTCCCATCACAAGGCACCTGGGAGCTTTTGACTCACTCACTCACACCAAAGAGGGTGCAGGCTCCCATCACAAGGCACCTGGAAGCTGTTCACTCACTCACACCGACGAATGTGTAGGTTCCCATCACGGGGCACCCGGGAGCTGTTCACTCATTCACACTAAAGAGGCTTTAGGCTCCCATTAGAAGGCACCTGGGAGCTGGTCATTCACTCACACCAAAGAGGGAGCAGGCTCCCATCACAAGAGAATGGGAGCTGTTCACTCACTCACACCAAAGAGGGTGCAGGCTCCCATCACAAGGCACCCGGGAGCTGTTGACTCACTCACACCAAAGAAGGTGCAGGTTCCCATCACGAGCCACTTAGGAGCTGTTCACTCACTCACACCAAAGAAGGTGCAGGTTCCCATCACGAGCCACTTAGGAGCTGTTCACTCACTCACACCAAAGAAGGTGCAGGTTCCCTTCACGAGGCACTTAGGAGCTGTTCACTCTCTCACAGCAAAGAGGCGACCGGCTCCCATTAGAAGGCACCTGGGAGCTGGTCATTCACTCACACCAAAGAGGGTGCAGGCTCCCATCACAAGGCACCCGGGAGCTGTTCACTCACTCACTCACACCAAAGAGGCTGCAGGCTTCCATTACAAGGTCCTGGGAGTTGTTCACTCACTCACACCAAAGAGGGTGCAGGTTCCCATCACAAGAGAATGGGAGCTGTTCACTCACTCACACCAAAGAGGGTGCAGGCTCCCACCAAAAGGCACCTGGGAGCTGTTCACTCACTCACACCAAAGAGGGTGCAGGCTCTCTTCACGAGGCACCTGGGAGTTGTTCACTCACTCACACCAAAGAGGGTGCAGGCTCCCATCACAAGGCACCTGGAAGCTGTTCACTCTCTCACACCAAAGAGGCTGCAGGCTCCCACCACAAGGCACCTGGGAGTTGTTCACTCACTCACACCAAAGAGGGTGCAGGCTCCCATACAAGGCACCTGGAAGCTGTTCACTCACTCACAGCAAAGAAGGTGCAGGTTCCCATCACGAGGCACTTAGGAGCTGTTCACTCTCTCACACCAAAGAGAGTGCAGGCTCCCATCACGGGGCACCCGGGAGCTGTTCACTCACTCACACTAAAGAGGCTTCAGGCTCCCATTAGAAGGCACCTGGGAGCTGGTCATTCACTCACACCAAAGAGGGAGCAGGCTCCCATCACAAGGCACCCGGGAGCTGTTCACTCACTCAATCACACCAAAGATGCTGCAGGCTCCCATTACAAGGTCCTGGGAGTTGTTCACTCATTCACACCAAAGAGGGTGCAGGTTCCCATCAAAAGAGAATGGGAGCTGTTCACTCACTCACACCAAAGAGGGTGCAGGCTCCCATCACAAGGCACCTGGAAGCTGTTCACTCTCTCACACCAAAGAGGCTGCAGGCTCCCACCACAAGGCACCTGGGAGCTGTTCACTCACTCACACCAAAGAGGGTGCAGGCTCCCATCACAAGGCACCTGGAAGCTGTTCACTCACTCACACCAAAGAGGCGGCAGGCTCCCATACAGGGCACCTGGGAGCTGTTCACTCACTCACACCAAAGAGGGTGCAGGCTCCCATCACAAGGCACCTGGAAGCAGTTCACTCACTCACACCAAAGAGGTGGCAGGCTCCCATACAAGGCACATGGAAGCTGTTCACTCACTCACACCAAAGAGGGTGCAGGCTCCCATCACGAGGCACATGGGAGTTGTTCACTCACTCACATCAAAGAGAGTGCAGGCTCCCATCACAAGGCACCTGGAAGCTGTTCACTCACTCACTCACAACAAAGAGGGTGCAGGCTCCCATCAAAAGGCACCTGGAAGCTGTTCACTCACTCACACCAAAGAGGCGGCCGGCTCCCATTACAAGGCACCTGGAAGCTGTTCACTCACTCACACTAAAGAGGCGGCAGGCTCCCATACAAGGCACATGGGAGCTGTTCACTCACTCACACGAAAGAGGGTGCAGGCTCCCATCACAAGGCACCTGGGAGCTTTTGACTCACTCACTCACACCAAAGAGGGTGCAGGCTCCCATCAGAAGGCACCTGGAAGCTGTTCACTCACTCACACCGAAGAATGTGCACGTTCCCATCACGAGGCACTTAGGAGCTGTTCACTCTCTCACACCAAAGAGAGTGCAGGCTCCCATCACGGGGCACCTGGGAGTTGTTCACTCACTCACACCAAAGAGAGTGCAGGCTCCCATCACAAGGCACCTGGAAGCTGTTCACTCACTCACAACAAAGAGGGTGCAGGCGCCCATCACAAGGCACCTGGAAGCTGTTCACTCACTCACACCAAAGAGGCGGCCGGCCCCCATTACAAGGCACCTGGAAGCTGTTCACTCACTCACACCAAAGAGGGTGCAGGCTCCCATCACAAGGCACCTGGGAGCTGTTCACTCACTCACACCAAAGAGGGTGCAGGCTCCCATCACAAGGCACCTGGGAGCTTTTGACTCACTCACTCACACCAAAGAGGGTGCAGGCTCCCATCACAAGGCACCTGGAAGCTGTTCACTCACTCACACCGAAGAATGTGCAGGTTCCCATCACGGGGCACCGGGGAGCTGTTCACTCACTCACACTAAAGAGGCTTTAGGCTCCCATTAGAAGGAACCTGGGAGCTGGTCATTCACTCACACCAAAGAGGGAGCAGGCTCCCATCACAAGAGAATGGGAGCTGTTCACTCACTCACACCAAAGAGGGTGCAGGCTCCCATCACAAGGCACCCAGGAGCTGTTGACTCACTCACACCAAAGAAGGTGCAGGTTCCCATCACGAGCCACTTAGGAGCTGTTCACTCACTCACACCAAAGAAGGTGCAGCTTCCCATCACGAGCCACTTAGGAGCTGTTCACTCACTCACACCAAAGAAGGTGCAGGTTCCCATCACGAGGCACTTAGGAGCTGTTCACTCTCTCACAGCAAAGAGGCGACCGGCTCCCATTAGAAGGCACCTGGGAGCTGGTCATTCACTCACACCAAAGAGGGTGCAGGCTCCCATCACAAGGCACCTGGGAGCTGTTCACTCACTCACTCACTCACACCAAAGAGGCTGCAGGCTTCCATTACAAGGTCCTGGGAGTTGTTCACTCACTCACACCAAAGAGGGTGCAGGTTCCCATCACAAGAGAATGGGAGATGTTCACTCACTCACACCAAAAAGGGTGCAGGCTCCCACCACAAGGCACCTGGGAGCTGTTCACTCACTCACACCAAAGAGGGTGCAGGCTCTCTTCACGAGGCACCTGGGAGTTGTTCACTCACTCACTCACACCAAAGAGGGTGCAGGCTCCCATCACAAGGCACCTGAAAGCTTTTCACTCTCTCACACCAAAGAGGCTGCAGGCTCCCACCACAAGGCACCTGGGAGTTGTTCACTCACTCACACCAAAGAGGGTGCAGGTTCCCATCACAAGAGAATGGGAGTTGTTCACTCACTCACACCAAAGAGGGTGCAGGTTCCCATCACAAGAGAATGGGAGCTGTTCACTCATTCACACCAAAGAGGGTGCAGGCTCCCATACAAGTGACCTGGAAGCTGTTCACTCACTCACAGCAAAGAAGGTGCAGGTTCCCATCACGAGGCACTTAGGAGCTGTTCACTCTCTCACACCAAAGAGGGTGCAGGCTCCCATCACGGGGCACCCGGGAGCTGTTCACTCACTCACACCAAAGAGGCGGCCGGCTCCCATACAAGGCACATGGAAGCTGTGCACTCACTCACACCAAAGAGGGTGCAGGCTCCCATCACAAGGCACCTGGAAGCTGTTCACTCACTCACACCAAAGAGGCGGCAGGCTCCCAGACAGGGCACCTGGGAGCTGTTCACTCAATCACACCAAAGAGGGTGCAGGCTCCCATACAAGGCAAATGGAAGCTGTTCACTCACTCACACCAAAGAGGGTGCAGGCTCTCATCACGAGGCACCTGGAAGTTGTTCACTCACTCACACCAAAGAGAGTGCAGGCTCCCATCACAAGGCACCTGGGAGCTTTTGACTCACTCACTCACACCAAAGAGGGTGCAGGCGCCCATCACAAGGCACCTGGAAGCTGTTCACTCACTCACACCAAAGAGGCGGCCGGCCCCCATTACAAGGCACCTGGAAGCTGTTCACTCACTCACACCAAAGAGGGTGCAGGCTCCCATCACAAGGCACCTGGGAGCTGTTCACTCACTCACACCAAAGAGGGTGCAGGCTCCCATCACAAGGCACCTGGGAGCTTTTGACTCACTCACTCACACCAAAGAGGGTGCAGGCTCCCATCACAAGGCACCTGGAAGCTGTTCACTCACTCACACCGAAGAATGTGCAGGTTCCCATCACGGGGCACCCGGGAGCTGTTCACTCACTCACACTAAAGAGGCTTTAGGCTCCCATTAGAAGGAACCTGGGAGCTGGTCATTCACTCACACCAAAGAGGGAGCAGGCTCCCATCACAAGAGAATGGGAGCTGTTCACTCACTCACACCAAAGAGGGTGCAGGCTCCCATCACAAGGCACCCAGGAGCTGTTGACTCACTCACACCAAAGAAGGTGCAGGTTCCCATCACGAGCCACTTAGGAGCTGTTCACTCACTCACACCAAAGAAGGTGCAGCTTCCCATCACGAGCCACTTAGGAGCTGTTCACTCACTCACACCAAAGAAGGTGCAGGTTCCCATCACGAGGCACTTAGGAGCTGTTCACTCTCTCACAGCAAAGAGGCGACCGGCTCCCATTAGAAGGCACCTGGGAGCTGGTCATTCACTCACACCAAAGAGGGTGCAGGCTCCCATCACAAGGCACCTGGGAGCTGTTCACTCACTCACTCACTCACACCAAAGAGGCTGCAGGCTTCCATTACAAGGTCCTGGGAGTTGTTCACTCACTCACACCAAAGAGGGTGCAGGTTCCCATCACAAGAGAATGGGAGATGTTCACTCACTCACACCAAAAAGGGTGCAGGCTCCCACCACAAGGCACCTGGGAGCTGTTCACTCACTCACACCAAAGAGGGTGCAGGCTCTCTTCACGAGGCACCTGGGAGTTGTTCACTCACTCACTCACACCAAAGAGGGTGCAGGCTCCCATCACAAGGCACCTGAAAGCTTTTCACTCTCTCACACCAAAGAGGCTGCAGGCTCCCACCACAAGGCACCTGGGAGTTGTTCACTCACTCACACCAAAGAGGGTGCAGGTTCCCATCACAAGAGAATGGGAGTTGTTCACTCACTCACACCAAAGAGGGTGCAGGTTCCCATCACAAGAGAATGGGAGCTGTTCACTCATTCACACCAAAGAGGGTGCAGGCTCCCATACAAGTCACCTGGAAGCTGTTCACTCACTCACAGCAAAGAAGGTGCAGGTTCCCATCACGAGGCACTTAGGAGCTGTTCACTCTCTCACACCAAAGAGGGTGCAGGCTCCCATCACGGGGCACCCGGGAGCTGTTCACTCACTCACACCAAAGAGGCGGCCGGCTCCCATACAAGGCACATGGAAGCTGTGCACTCACTCACACCAAAGAGGGTGCAGGCTCCCATCACAAGGCACCTGGAAGCTGTTCACTCACTCACACCAAAGAGGCGGCAGGCTCCCAGACAGGGCACCTGGGAGCTGTTCACTCAATCACACCAAAGAGGGTGCAGGCTCCCATACAAGGCAAATGGAAGCTGTTCACTCACTCACACCAAAGAGGGTGCAGGCTCTCATCACGAGGCACCTGGAAGTTGTTCACTCACTCACACCAAAGAGAGTGCAGGCTCCCATCACAAGGCACCTGGAAGCTGTTCACTCACTCAGAACAAAGAGGGTGCAGGCTCCCATTACAAGGCACCTGGAAGCTGTTCACTCACTCACACCAAAGAGGCGGCAGGCTCCCATACAAGGCACATGGGAGCTGTTCACTCACTCACACGAAAGAGGGTGCAGGCTCCCATCACAAGGCACCTGGGAGCTTTTGACTCACTCACTCACACCAAAGAGGGTGCAGGCTCCCATCACAAGGCACCTAGAAGCTGTTCACTCACTCACACCGAAGAATGTGCAGGCTCCCATCACGGGGCACCCGGGAGCTGTTCACTCACTCACAGCAAAGAGGCGGCAGGCTCCCATCACAAGGCACCTGGAAGCTGTTCACTCACTCACACCAAAGAGGCGGCCGGCTCCCATTACAAGGCACCTGGAAGCTGTTCACTCACTCACACCAAAGAGGCGGCAGGGTCCCATACAAGGCACATGGGAGCTGTTCACTCACTCACACGAAAGAGGGTGCAGGCTCCCATCACAAGGCACCTGGGAGCTTTTGACTCACTCACTCACACCAAAGAGGGTGCAGGCTCCCATCACAAGGCACCTAGAAGCTGTTCACTCACTCACACCGAAGAATGTGCAGGCTCCCATCACGGGGCACCCGGGAGCTGTTCACTCACTCACACTAAAGAAGCTTCAGGCTCCCATTAGAAGGCACCTGGGAGCTGGTCATTCACTCACACCAAAGAGGGAGCAGGCTCCCATCACAAGAGAATGGGAGCTGTTCACTCACTCACACCAAAGAGGGTGCAGGCTCCCATCACAAGGCACCCGGGAGCTGTTGACTCACTCACACCAAAGAAGGTGCAGATTCCCATCACGAGGCACTTAGGAGCTGTTCACTCACTCACAACAAAGAAGGTGCAGGTTCCCATCACGAGGCACCCGGGAGCTGTTCACTCACTCACTCACTCACACCAAAGAGGCTGCAGGCTCCCATTACAAGGTCCTGGGAGTTGTTCACTCACTCACACCAAAGAGGGTGCAGGCTCCCATCACAAGGCACCCGGGAGCTGTTCACTCACTCACTCACTCACACCAAAGAGGCTGCAGGCTCTCATCACGAGGCACCTGGGAGTTGTTCACTCACTCACACCAAAGAGGGTGCAGGCTCCCATCACAAGGCACCTGGAAGCTGTTCACTCTCTCACACCAAAGAGGCTGCAGGCTCCCATTACAAGGTCCTGGGAGTTGTTCACTCACTCACACCAAAGAGGGTGCAGGCTCCCATTACAATAGAATGGGAGCTGTTCACTCACTCACACCAAAGAGGGTGCAGGTTCCCATCACAAGAGAATGGGAGCTGTCCACTCACTCACACCAAAGAGGCTGCAGGCTCCCACCACAAGGCACCTGGGAGCTGTTCACTCACTCACACCAAAGAGGGTGCAGGCTCTCATCATGAGGCACCTGGGAGTTGTTCACTCACTCACACCAAAGAGGGTGCAGGCTCTCATCACAAGGCACCTGGAAGCTGTTCACTCTCTGACACCAAAGAGGCTGCAGGCTCCCATTACAAGGTCCTGGGAGTTGTTCACTCACTCACAACAAAGAGGGTGCAGGCTCCCATTACAATAGAATGGGAGCTGTTCACTCACTCACACCAAAGAGGGTGCAGGTTCCCATCACAAGAGAATGGGAGCTGTTCACTCACTCACACCAAAGAGGCTGCAGGCTCCCATTACAAGGTCCTGGGAGTTGTTCACTCACTCACACCAAAGAGGGTGCAGGCTCCCACCACAAGGACCCTGGGAGTTGTTCACTCACTCACACCAAAGAGGGTGCAGGTTCCCAACACAAGAGAATGGGAGCTGTTCACTCACTCATTCACACCAAAGAGGGTGCAGGCTCCCATACAAGGCACCTGGAAGCTGTTCACTCACTCACAGCAAAGAAGGTGCAGGTTCCCATCACGAGGCACTTAGGAGCTGTTCACTCTCTCACACCAAAGAGGGTGCAGGCTCCTATCACGGGGCACCCGGGAGCTGTTCACTCACTCACACCAAAGAGGCGGCAGGCTCCCATACAAGGCACATGGAAGCTGTGCACTCACTCACACCAAAGAGGGTGCAGGCTCCCATCACAAGGCACCTGGAAGCTGTTCACTCACTCACACCAAAGAGGCGGCAGGCTCCCATACAAGGCACATGGAAGCTGTTCACTCACTCACACCAAAGAAGGTGCAGGCTCCCATCACGAGGCACATGGGAGTTGTTCACTCACTCACACCAAAGAGAGTGCAGGCTCCCATCACAAGGCACCTGGAAGCTGTTCACTCACTCACAACAAAGAGGGTGCAGGCTCCCATCAAAAGGCACCTGGAAGCTGTTCACTCACTCACACCAAAGAGGCGGCCGCCTCCCATTACAAGGCACCTGGAAGCTGTTCACTCACTCACACCAAAGAGGCGGCCGGCTCCCATACAAGGCACATGGAAGCTGTGCACTCACTCACACGAAAGAGGGTGCAGGCTCCCATCACAAGGCACCTGGGAGCTTTTGACTCACTCACTCACACCAAAGAGGGTGCAGGCTCCCATCACAAGGCACCTAGAAGCTGTTCACTCACTCACACCGAAGAATGTGCAGGCTCCCATCACGGGGCACCCGGGAGCTGTTCACTCACTCACACTAAAGAAGCTTCAGGCTCCCATTAGAAGGCACCTGGGAGCTGTTCACTCACTCACAACAAAGAAGGTGCAGGTTCCCATCACGAGGCACCCGGGAGCTGTTCACTCACTCACTCACTAACACCAAAGAGGGTGCAGGCTCCCATCACAAGGCACCTGGAAGCTGTTCACTCTCTCACACCAAAGAGGCTGCAGGCTCCCACCACAAGGCACCTGGGAGTTGTTCACTCACTCACACCAAAGAGGGTGCAGGTTCCCATCACAAGAGAATGGGAGTTGTTCACTCACTCACACCAAAGAGGGTGCAGGTTCCCATCACAAGAGAATGGGAGCTGTTCACTCATTCACACCAAAGAGGGTGCAGGCTCCCATACAAGGCACCTGGAAGCTGTTCACTCACTCACAGCAAAGAAGGTGCAGGTTCCCATCACGAGGCACTTAGGAGCTGTTCACTCTCTCACACCAAAGAGGGTGCAGGCTCCCATCACGGGGCACCCGGGAGCTGTTCACTCACTCACACCAAAGAGGTGGCCGGCTCCCATACAAGGCACATGGAAGCTGTGCACTCACTCACACCAAAGAGGGTGCAGGCTCCCATCACAAGGCACCTGGAAGCTGTTCACTCACTCACACCAAAGAGGCGGCAGGCTCCCAGACAGGGCACCTGGGAGCTGTTCACTCAATCACACCAAAGAGGGTGCAGGCTCCCATACAAGGCAAATGGAAGCTGTTCATTCACTCACACCAAAGAGGGTGCAGGCTCTCATCACGAGGCACCTGGAAGTTGTTCACTCACTCACACCAAAGAGAGTGCAGGCTCCCATCACAAGGCACCTGGAAGCTGTTCACTCACTCACAACA
Source organism: Lissotriton helveticus (assembly GCF_964261635.1). Classification (NCBI taxonomy): domain Eukaryota; kingdom Metazoa; phylum Chordata; class Amphibia; order Caudata; family Salamandridae; genus Lissotriton; species Lissotriton helveticus. The sequence continues at coordinate 2,124,744,936 of NC_136065.1, read as the reverse complement.
AAGAGGGTGCAGGCTCCCATTACAAGGCACCTGGAAGCTGTTCACTCACTCACACCAAAGAGGCGGCAGGCTCCCATACAAGGCACATGGGAGCTGTTCACTCACTCACAGGAAAGAGGGTGCAGGCTCCCATCACAAGGCACCTGGGAGCTTTTGACTCACTCACTCACACCAAAGAGGGTGCAGGCTCCCATCACAAGGCACCTAGAAGCTGTTCACTCACTCACACCGAAGAATGTGCAGGCTCCCATCACGGGGCACCCGGGAGCTGTTCACTCACTCACAGCAAAGAGGCGGCAGGCTCCCATCACAAGGCACCTGGAAGCTGTTCACTCACTCACACCAAAGAGGCGGCCGGCTCCCATTACAAGGCACCTGGAAGCTGTTCACTCACTCACACCAGAGGCGGCAGGGTCCCATACAAGGCACATGGGAGCTGTTCACTCACTCACACGAAAGAGGGTGCAGGCTCCCATCACAAGGCACCTAGAAGCTGTTCACTCACTCACACCGAAGAATGTGCAGGCTCCCATCACGGGGCACCCGGGAGCTGTTCACTCACTCACACTAAAGAAGCTTCAGGCTCCCATTAGAAGGCACCTGGGAGCTGGTCATTCACTCACACCAAAGAGGGAGCAGGCTCCCATCACAAGAGAATGGGAGCTGTTCACTCACTCACACCAAAGAGGGTGCAGGCTCCCATCACAAGGCACCCGGGAGCTGTTGACTCACTCACACCAAAGAAGGTGCAGATTCCCATCACGAGGCACTTAGGAGCTGTTCACTCACTCACACCAAAGAAGGTGCAGGTTCCCATCATGAGGCACTTAGGAGCTGTTCACTCACTCACAACAAAGAAGGTGCAGGTTCCCATCACGAGGCACCCGGGAGCTGTTCACTCACTCACTCACTCACACCAAAGAGGCTGCAGGCTCTCATCACGAGGCACCTGGGAGTTGTTCACTCACTCACACCAAAGAGGGTGCAGGCTCCCATCACAAGGCACCTGGAAGCTGTTCACTCTCTCACACCAAAGAGGCTGCAGGCTCCCATTACAAGGTCCTGGGAGTTGTTCACTCACTCACACCAAAGAGGGTGCAGGCTCCCATTACAATAGAATGGGAGCTGTTCACTCACTCACACCAAAGAGGGTGCAGGTTCCCATCACAAGAGAATGGGAGCTGTTCACTCACTCACACCAAAGAGGCTGCAGGCTCCCACCACAAGGCACCTGGGAGCTGTTCACTCACTCACACCAAAGAGGGTGCAGGCTCCCACCACAAGGCACCTGGGAGTTGTTCACTCACTTACACCAAAGAGGGTGCAGGTTCCCATCACAAGAGAATGGGAGCTGTTCACTCACTCATTCACACCAAAGAGGGTGCAGGCTCCCATCACGAGGCACATGGGAGTTGTTCACTCACTCACACCAAAGAGAGTGCAGGCTCCCATCACAAGGCACCTGGAAGCTGTTCACTCACTCACAACAAAGAGGGTGCAGGCTCCCATCAAAAGGCACCTGGAAGCTGTTCACTCACTCACACCAAAGAGGCGGCCGGCTCCCATTACAAGGCACCTGGAAGCTGTTCACTCACTCACACCAAAGAGGCGGCCGGCTCCCATACAAGGCACATGGAAGCTGTGCACTCACTCACACGAAAGAGGGTGCAGGCTCCCATCACAAGGCACCTGGGAGCTTTTGACTCACTCACTCACACCAAAGAGGGTGCAGGCTCCCATCACAAGGCACCTAGAAGCTGTTCACTCACTCACACCGAAGAATGTGCAGGCTCCCATCACGGGGCACCCGGGAGCTGTTCACTCACTCACACTAAAGAAGCTTCAGGCTCCCATTAGAAGGCACCTGGGAGCTGTTCACTCACTCACAACAAAGAAGGTGCAGGTTCCCATCACGAGGCACCCGGGAGCTGTTCACTCACTCACTCACTAACACCAAAGAGGGTGCAGGCTCCCATCACAAGGCACCTGGAAGCTGTTCACTCTCTCACACCAAAGAGGCTGCAGGCTCCCACCACAAGGCACCTGGGAGTTGTTCACTCACTCACACCAAAGAGGGTGCAGGTTCCCATCACAAGAGAATGGGAGTTGTTCACTCACTCACACCAAAGAGGGTGCAGGTTCCCATCACAAGAGAATGGGAGCTGTTCACTCATTCACACCAAAGAGGGTGCAGGCTCCCATACAAGGCACCTGGAAGCTGTTCACTCACTCACAGCAAAGAAGGTGCAGGTTCCCATCACGAGGCACTTAGGAGCTGTTCACTCTCTCACACCAAAGAGGGTGCAGGCTCCCATCACGGGGCACCCGGGAGCTGTTCACTCACTCACACCAAAGAGGTGGCCGGCTCCCATACAAGGCACATGGAAGCTGTGCACTCACTCACACCAAAGAGGGTGCAGGCTCCCATCACAAGGCACCTGGAAGCTGTTCACTCACTCACACCAAAGAGGCGGCAGGCTCCCAGACAGGGCACCTGGGAGCTGTTCACTCAATCACACCAAAGAGGGTGCAGGCTCCCATTACAAGGCACCTGGAAGCTGTTCACTCACTCACACCAAAGAGGGTGCAGGCTCTCATCACGAGGCACCTGGAAGTTGTTCACTCACTCACACCAAAGAGAGTGCAGGCTCCCATCACAAGGCACCTGGAAGCTGTTCACTCACTCACAACAAAGAGGGTGCAGGCTCCCATTACAAGGCACCTGGAAGCTGTTCACTCACTCACACCAAAGAGGCGGCAGGCTCCCATACAAGGCACATGGGAGCTGTTCACTCACTCACAGGAAAGAGGGTGCAGGCTCCCATCACAAGGCACCTGGGAGCTTTTGACTCACTCACTCACACCAAAGAGGGTGCAGGCTCCCATCACAAGGCACCTAGAAGCTGTTCACTCACTCACACCGAAGAATGTGCAGGCTCCCATCACGGGGCACCCGGGAGCTGTTCACTCACTCACAGCAAAGAGGCGGCAGGCTCCCATCACAAGGCACCTGGAAGCTGTTCACTCACTCACACCAAAGAGGCGGCCGGCTCCCATTACAAGGCACCTGGAAGCTGTTCACTCACTCACACCAGAGGCGGCAGGGTCCCATACAAGGCACATGGGAGCTGTTCACTCACTCACACGAAAGAGGGTGCAGGCTCCCATCACAAGGCACCTAGAAGCTGTTCACTCACTCACACCGAAGAATGTGCAGGCTCCCATCACGGGGCACCCGGGAGCTGTTCACTCACTCACACTAAAGAAGCTTCAGGCTCCCATTAGAAGGCACCTGGGAGCTGGTCATTCACTCACACCAAAGAGGGAGCAGGCTCCCATCACAAGAGAATGGGAGCTGTTCACTCACTCACACCAAAGAGGGTGCAGGCTCCCATCACAAGGCACCCGGGAGCTGTTGACTCACTCACACCAAAGAAGGTGCAGATTCCCATCACGAGGCACTTAGGAGCTGTTCACTCACTCACACCAAAGAAGGTGCAGGTTCCCATCATGAGGCACTTAGGAGCTGTTCACTCACTCACAACAAAGAAGGTGCAGGTTCCCATCACGAGGCACCCGGGAGCTGTTCACTCACTCACTCACTCACACCAAAGAGGCTGCAGGCTCTCATCACGAGGCACCTGGGAGTTGTTCACTCACTCACACCAAAGAGGGTGCAGGCTCCCATCACAAGGCACCTGGAAGCTGTTCACTCTCTCACACCAAAGAGGCTGCAGGCTCCCATTACAAGGTCCTGGGAGTTGTTCACTCACTCACACCAAAGAGGGTGCAGGCTCCCATTACAATAGAATGGGAGCTGTTCACTCACTCACACCAAAGAGGGTGCAGGTTCCCATCACAAGAGAATGGGAGCTGTTCACTCACTCACACCAAAGAGGCTGCAGGCTCCCACCACAAGGCACCTGGGAGCTGTTCACTCACTCACACCAAAGAGGGTGCAGGCTCCCACCACAAGGCACCTGGGAGTTGTTCACTCACTTACACCAAAGAGGGTGCAGGTTCCCATCACAAGAGAATGGGAGCTGTTCACTCACTCATTCACACCAAAGAGGGTGCAGGCTCCCATCACGAGGCACATGGGAGTTGTTCACTCACTCACACCAAAGAGAGTGCAGGCTCCCATCACAAGGCACCTGGAAGCTGTTCACTCACTCACAACAAAGAGGGTGCAGGCTCCCATCAAAAGGCACCTGGAAGCTGTTCACTCACTCACACCAAAGAGGCGGCCGGCTCCCATTACAAGGCACCTGGAAGCTGTTCACTCACTCACACCAAAGAGGCGGCCGGCTCCCATACAAGGCACATGGAAGCTGTGCACTCACTCACACGAAAGAGGGTGCAGGCTCCCATCACAAGGCACCTGGGAGCTTTTGACTCACTCACTCACACCAAAGAGGGTGCAGGCTCCCATCACAAGGCACCTAGAAGCTGTTCACTCACTCACACCGAAGAATGTGCAGGCTCCCATCACGGGGCACCCGGGAGCTGTTCACTCACTCACACTAAAGAAGCTTCAGGCTCCCATTAGAAGGCACCTGGGAGCTGTTCACTCACTCACAACAAAGAAGGTGCAGGTTCCCATCACGAGGCACCCGGGAGCTGTTCACTCACTCACTCACTAACACCAAAGAGGGTGCAGGCTCCCATCACAAGGCACCTGGAAGCTGTTCACTCTCTCACACCAAAGAGGCTGCAGGCTCCCACCACAAGGCACCTGGGAGTTGTTCACTCACTCACACCAAAGAGGGTGCAGGTTCCCATCACAAGAGAATGGGAGTTGTTCACTCACTCACACCAAAGAGGGTGCAGGTTCCCATCACAAGAGAATGGGAGCTGTTCACTCATTCACACCAAAGAGGGTGCAGGCTCCCATACAAGGCACCTGGAAGCTGTTCACTCACTCACAGCAAAGAAGGTGCAGGTTCCCATCACGAGGCACTTAGGAGCTGTTCACTCTCTCACACCAAAGAGGGTGCAGGCTCCCATCACGGGGCACCCGGGAGCTGTTCACTCACTCACACCAAAGAGGCGGCCGGATCCCATACAAGGAACATGGAAGCTGTGCACTCACTCACACCAAAGAGGGTGCAGGCTCCCATCACAAGGCACCTGGAAGCTGTTCACTCACTCACACCAAAGAGGCGGCAGGCTCCCAGACAGGGCACCTGGGAGCTGTTCACTCAATCACACCAAAGAGGGTGCAGGCTCCCATACAAGGCAAATGGAAGCTGTTCACTCACTCACACCAAAGAGGGTGCAGGCTCTCATCACGAGGCACCTGGAAGTTGTTCACTCACTCACACCAAAGAGAGTGCAGGCTCCCATCACAAGGCACCTGGAAGCTGTTCACTCACTCACAACAAAGAGGGTGCAGGCTCCCATTACAAGGCACCTGGAAGCTGTTCACTCACTCACACCAAAGAGGCGGCAGGCTCCCATACAAGGCACATGGGAGCTGTTCACTCACTCACACGAAAGAGGGTGCAGGCTCCCATCACAAGGCACCTGGGAGCTTTTGACTCACTCACTCACACTGAAGAGGGTGCAGGCTCCCATCACAAGGCACCTAGAAGCTGTTCACCCACTCACACCGAAGAATGTGCAGGCTCCCATCACGGGACACCCGGGAGCTGTTCACTCACTCACAGCAAAGAGGCGGCAGGCTCCCATCACAAGGCACCTGGAAGCTGTTCACTCACTCACACCAAAGAGGCGGCCGGCTCCCATTACAAGGCACCTGGAAGCTGTTCACTCACTCACACCAAAGAGGCGGCAGGGTCCCATACAAGGCACATGGGAGCTGTTCACTCACTCACACGAAAGAGGGTGCAGGCTCCCATCACAAGGCACCTGGGAGCTTTTGACTCACTCACTCACACCAAAGAGGGTGCAGGCTCCCATCACAAGGCACCTAGAAGCTGTTCACTCACTCACACCGAAGAATGTGCAGGCTCCCATCACGGGGCACCCGGGAGCTGTTCACTCACTCACACTAAAGAAGCTTCAGGCTCCCATTAGAAGGCACCTGGGAGCTGGTCATTCACTCACACCAAAGAGGGAGCAGGCTCCCATCACAAGAGAATGGGAGCTGTTCACTCACTCACACCAAAGAGAGTGCAGGCTCCCATCACAAGGCACCCGGGAGCTGTTGACTCACTCACACCAAAGAAGGTGCAGATTCCCATCACGAGGCACTTAGGAGCTGTTCACTCACTCACACCAAAGAAGGTGCAGGTTCCCATCATGAGGCACTTAGGAGCTGTTCACTCACTCACAACAAAGAAGGTGCAGGTTCCCATCACGAGGCACCCGGGAGCTGTTCACTCACTCACTCACTCACACCAAAGAGGCTGCAGGCTCCCATCACGAGGCACCTGGGAGTTGTTCACTCACTCACACCAAAGAGGGTGCAGGCTCCCATCACAAGGCACCTGGAAGCTGTTCACTCTCTCACACCAAAGAGGCTGCAGGCTCCCATTACAAGGTCCTGGGAGTTGTTCACTCACTCACACCAAAGAGGGTGCAGGCTCCCATTACAATAGAATGGGAGCTGTTCACTCACTCACACCAAAGAGGGTGCAGGTTCCCATCACAAGAGAATGGGAGCTGTTCACTCACTCACACCAAAGAGGCTGCAGGCTCCCACCACAAGGCACCTGGGAGCTGTTCACTCACTCACACCAAAGAGGGTGCAGGCTCTCATCATGAGGCACCTGGGAGTTGTTCACTCACTCACACCAAAGAGGGTGCAGGCTCTCATCACAAGGCACCTGGAAGCTGTTCACTCTCTGACACCAAAGAGGCTGCAGGCTCCCATTACAAGGTCCTGGGAGTTGTTCACTCACTCACACCAAAGAGGGTGCAGGCTCCCATTACAATAGAATGGGAGCTGTTCACTCACTCACACCAAAGAGGGTGCAGGTTCCCATCACAAGAGAATGGGAGCTGTTCACTCACTCACACCAAAGAGGCTGCAGGCTCCCATTACAAGGTCCTGGGAGTTGTTCACTCACTCACACCAAAGAGGGTGCAGGCTCCCACCACAAGGCACCTGGGAGTTGTTCACTCACTCACACCAAAGAGGGTGCAGGTTCCCATCACAAGAGAATGGGAGCTGTTCACTCACTCATTCACACCAAAGTGGGTGCAGGCTCCCATACAAGGCACCTGGAAGCTGTTCACTCACTCACAGCAAAGAAGGTGCAGGTTCCCATCACGAGGCACTTAGGAGCTGTTCACTCTCTCACACCAAAGAGGGTGCAGGCTCCTATCACGGGGCACCCGGGAGCTGTTCACTCACTCACACCAAAGAGGCGGCAGGCTCCCATACAAGGCACATGGAAGCTGTGCACTCACTCACACCAAAGAGGGTGCAGGCTCCCATCACAAGGCACCTGGAAGCTGTTCACTCACTCACACCAAAGAGGCGGCAGGCTCCCATACAAGGCACATGGAAGCTGTTCACTCACTCACACCAAAGAGGGTGCAGGCTCCCATCACGAGGCACATGGGAGTTGTTCACTCACTCACACCAAAGAGAGTGCAGGCTCCCATCACAAGGCACCTGGAAGCTGTTCACTCACTCACAACAAAGAGGGTGCAGGCTCCCATCAAAAGGCACCTGGAAGCTGTTCACTCACTCACACCAAGAGGCGGCCGGCTCCCATTACAAGGCACCTGGAAGCTGTTCACTCACTCACACCAAAGAGGCGGCAGGCTCCCATACAAGGCACATGGGAGCTGTTCAGTCACTCACACGAAAGAGGGTGCAGGCTCCCATTACATGGTCCTGGGAGTTGTTCACTCACTCACACCAAAGAGGGTGCAGGCTCCCATCACAAGGCACCTGGAAGCAGTTCACTCACTCACACCAAAGAGGCGGCAGGCTCCCATACAAGGCACATGGAAGCTGTTCACTCACTCACACCAAAGAGGGTGCAGGCTCCCATCACGAGGCACATGGGAGTTGTTCACTCACTCACACCAAAGTGAGTGCAGGCTCCCATCACAAGGCACCTGGAAGCTGTTCACTCACTCACAACAAAAAGGGTGCAGACTCCCATCAAAAGGCACCTGGAAGCTGTTCACTCACTCACTCACACCAAAGAGGCGGCCGGCTCCCATTACAAGGCACCTGGAAGCTGTTCACTCACTCACACCAAAGAGGCGGCAGGCTCCCATACAAGGCACATGGGAGCTGTTCAGTCACTCACACGAAAGAGGGTGCAGGCTCCCATCACAAGGCACCTGGGAGCTTTTGACTCACTCACTCACACCAAAGAGGGTGCAGGCTCCCATCACAAGGCACCTGGAAGCTGTTCACTCACTCACACCGAAGAATGTGCAGGTTCCCATCACGAGGCACTTAGGAGCTGTTCACTCTCTCACACCAAAGAGAGTGCAGGCTCCCATCACGGGGCACCCGGGAGCTGTTCACTCACTCACACTAAAGAGGCTTCAGGCTCCCATTAGAAGGCATCTGGGAGCTGGTCATTCACTCACACCAAAGAGGGAGCAGGCTCCCATCACAAGGCACCCGGGAGCTGTTCCCTCACTCACTCACACCAAAGAGGCTGCAGGCTCCCATTACAAGGTCCTGGGAGTTGTTCACTCACTCACACCAAAGAGGGTGCAGGCTCCCATCACAAGGCACCCGGGAGCTGTTCACTCACTCACTCACACCAAAGAGGCTGCAGGCTCCCATTACAAGGTGCTGGGAGTTGTTCACTCACTCACACCAAAGAGGGTGCAGGCTCCCATTACAATAGAATGGGAGCTGTTCACTCACTCACACCAAAGAGGGTGCAGGTTCCCATCACAAGAGAATGGGAGCTTTTCACTCACTCACACCAAAGAGGCTGCAGGCTCCCATCACGGGGCACCCGGGAGTTGTTCACTCACTCACACGAAAGAGGCTGCAGGCTCCCACCACAAGGCACATGGGAGCTGTTCACTCACTCACACCAAAGAGGGTGCAGGCTCCCAGCACAAGGCACCTGGGAGCTGTTCACTCACTCACACCAAAGAGGGTGCAGGCTCTCATCATGAGGCACCTGGGAGTTGTTCACTCACTCACACCAAAGAGGGTGCAGGCTCTCATCACAAGACACCTGGAAGCTGTTCACTCTCTCACACCAAAGAGGCTGCATGCTCCCATTACAAGGTGCTGGGAGTTGTTCACTCACTCACACCAAAGAGGGTGCAGGCTCCCATTACAATAGAATGGGAGCTGTTCACTCACTCACACCAAAGAGGGTGCAGGTTCCCATCACAAGAGAATGGGAGCTTTTCACTCACTCACACCAAAGAGGCTGCAGGCTCCCATTACAAGGTCCTGGGAGTTGTTCACTCACTCACACCAAAGAGGGTGCAGGTTCCCATCACAAGAGAATGGGAGCTGTTCACTCACTCATTCACACCAAAGAGGGTGCAGGCTCCCATACAAGGCACCTGGAAGCTGTTCACTCACTCACAGCAAAGAAGGTGCAGGTTCCCATCACAAGGCACTTAGGAGCTGTTCACTCTCTCACACCAAAGAGGGTGCAGGCTCCCATCACAAGGCACCTGGAAGCTGTTCACTCACTCACACCAAAGAGGCGCCAGGCTCCCATTACATGGTCCTGGGAGTTGTTCACTCACTCACACCAAAGAGGGTGCAGGCTCCCAGCACAAGGCACCTGGAAGCTGTTCACTCACTCACTCACAACAAAGAGGGTGCAGGCTCCCATCACAAGGCACCTGGAAGCAGTTCACTTACTCACACCAAAGAGGCGGCAGGCTCCCATACAAGGCACATGGAAGCTGTTCACTCACTCACACCAAAGAGGGTGCAGGCTCCCATCACGAGGCACATGGGAGTTGTTCACTCACTCACACCAAAGAGAGTGCAGGCTCCCATCACAAGGCACCTGGAAGCTGTTCACTCACTCACAACAAAGAGGGTGCAGGCTCCCATCAAAAGGCACCTGGAAGCTGTTCACTCACTCACACCAAAGAGGCGGCAGGCTCCCATACAAGGCACATGGGAACTGTTCACTCACTCACACGAAAGAGGGTGCAGGCTCCCATCACAAGGCACCTGGGAGCTTATCACTCACTCACTCACACCAAAGAGGGTGCAGGCTCCCATCACAAGGCACCTGGAAGCTGTTCACTCACTCACACCGAAGAATGTGCAGGTTCCCATCACGAGGCACTTAGGAGCTGTTCACTCTCTCACACCAAAGAGAGTGCAGGCTCCCATCACGGGGCACCCGGGAGCTGTTCACTCACTCACACTAAAGAGGCTTCAGGCTCCCATTAGAAGGCACCTGGGAGCTGGTCATTCACTCACACCAAAGAGGGAGCAGGCTCCCATCACAAGGCACCCGGGAGCTGTTCACTCACTCAATCACACCAAAGATGCTGCAGGCTCCCATTACAAGGTCCTGGGAGTTGTTCACTCATTCACACCAAAGAGGGTGCAGGTTCCCATCAAAAGAGAATGGGAGCTGTTCACTCACTCACACCAAAGAGGGTGCAGGCTCCCATCACAAGGCACCTGGAAGCTGTTCACTCTCTCACACCAAAGAGGCTGCAGGCTCCCACCACAAGGCACCTGGGAGCTGTTCACTCACTCACACCAAAGAGGGTGCAGGCTCCCATCACAAGGCACCTGAAAGCTGTTCACTCTCTCACACCAAAGAGTCTGCAGGCTCCCATTACAAGGTCCTGGGAGTTGTTCACTCACTCACACCAAAGAGGGTGCAGGCTCCCATCACAAGGCACCTCGAAGCTGTTCACTCTCTCACACCAAAGAGGGTGCAGGTTCCCATCACAAGAGAATGGGAGCTGTTCACTCACTCACACCAAAGAAGGTGCAGGTTCCCATCACAAGGCACCTGGGAGATGTTCACTCACTCACACCAAAGAAGGTGCAGGTTCCCATCACAAGGCACCTGGGAGCTGTTCACTCACTCACACCAAAGAAGGTGCAGGCTCCCATACAAGGCACCTGGAAGCTGTTCACTCACTCACAGCAAAGAAGGTGCAGGCTCCCATCACAAGGCACTTAGGAGCTGTTCACTCACTCACACCAAAGAGGGTGCAGGCTCCCATCACAAGGCACTTAGGAGCTGTTCACTCACTCACACCAAAGAGGGTGCAGGCTCCCATCACGAGGCACCCGGGAGCTGTTCACTCACTCACACCAAAGAGGCAGCAGGCTCCCACCACAAGGCACCTGGGAGTTGTTCACTCACTCACACCAAAGAGGGTGCAGGCTCCCACCACAAGGCACCTGGGAGTTGTTCACTCACTCACACCAAAGAGGTTGCAGGCTCCCACCACAAGGCACCCGGGAGCTGTTCACTCACTCACACCAAAGAGGCAGCAGGCTCCCACCACAAGGCACCTGGGAGTTGTTCACTCACTCACACCAAAGAGGGTGCAGGCTCCCATACAAGGCACCTGGAAGCTGTTCACTCACTCACACCAAAGAAGGTGCAGGTTCCCATCACAAGGCACTTAGGAGCTGTTCACTCACTCACACCAAAGAGGGTGCAGGCTCCCACCACAAGGCACCTGGGAGTTGTTCACTCACTCACACCAAAGAGGGTGCAGGCTCCCACCAGAAGGCACCTGGGAGTTGTTCACTCACTCACACCAAAGAGGGTGCAGGCTCCCACCACAAGGCACCTGGGAGTTGTTCACTCACTCACACCAAAGAGGGTGCAGGCTCCCACCACAAGGCACCTGGGAGTTGTTCACTCACTCACACCAAAGAGGGTGCAGGCTCCCATCACAAGAGAATGGGAGCTGTTCACTCACTCAAACCAAAGAAGGTGCAGGTTCCCATCACAAGGCACTTAGGAGCTGTTCACTCACTCACACCAAAGAGGGTGCAGGCTCCGTTCACAAGGTACCTAGAAGCTGTTCACTCACTCACACCAAAGAGGGTGCAGGCTCCCATACAAGGCACCTGGAAGCTGTTCACTCACTCACACCAAAGATGCGGCCGGCTCCCATTACAAGGCACCCGGGAGCTGTTGACTCACTCACACCAAAGAAGGTGCAGGTTCCCATTACGAGGCACTTAGGAGCTGTTCACTCACTCACACCAAAGAAGGTGCAGGTTCCCATCACGAGGCACTTAGGAGCTGTTCACTCTCTCACAGCAAAGAGGCGGCCGGCTCCCATTAGAAGGCTCCTGGGAGCTGGTCATTCACTCACACCAAAGAGGGTGCAGGCTCCCATCACAAGGCACCCGGGAGCTGTTCACTCATGCACTCACTCACTCACTCACACCATGAGACTGCAGGCTCCCATCACAAGGCCCCTGGGAGCTGAAAACAGTAATGTGACAGAAACGCTTTGCAAAGGGTTTTCCTTTCCCCCAGAAAAGTATGTGAAAATGTGCATGGATATATTCGGGGTTTGTTTTATTTTCTTTTTACCGTGAGGTCATTACTAACTTGCAAAAAGAACAATTGATGGACAGAATGCAGAACAATATCATACATTCACCGCAGCACAGAGATCTGGGAATTGTTCTGCTCTCTATCCATCAATTGTTCTTTTTGCAAGTTAGTAGTAGTCTGCCCATCAATTGTGTGTCGATTACTAACTTGCAGCATTCAGTGAAAAATACAATAATGGAAAAAGTTAACGCAAGCAATGTTTTTTAGTTGGCTAAATGAAAGAACACTCTGTGCACCCGTACAAGAGTTCACTCCACATTCATAACGGTGAAGGTGGTCACAGCGGTAGCATGATTCCTTGCGGTTGTGTAAGTGGCAGGACACGTTTTTCATTCTCAGCAGGGCCATCCCGGGGGTTTATTCTTATGAGGCTGAGAAAATGGGCGTCTCAAAGTGGGCAGACATGAACACGTGTGGCAAGCTCTGAGGTAGCATATTCCACAACATATAACAAACGGTTAAATATTTATATTAAGATAAAAAAAAGAAAGCTTTCAAAAGTCCTTAATGTTAGGGCTGCTGGAGGCTATAATACATAAGGAAGAAAGGGAACTTAAGGAACACAATCTAAACAGTACTGAGACATAGTTGCGGTGCTTTTAAAAGAAGAAAAAGCATCATAACACTATACAAATACACTATTTCTTCCTAAACTATACATTAACTTGTATCTTGTAATATTAATAAACACTCAGAATTAGGTTAGCATTTTTATAGCACTATTATGTTATTTTAAAGCACCTTAACTGGTGTATTTCAGAACCATTGACTTAAGAGTTTTAAAGTTAACAGTGTGCACCCATTGTACACCTAACTTTTGTTTAAATCTTTGCATTAAATCATGCATGGTTAAACAGAGATACAGAGCGCACAGTACAGGGCTGCTTAGTCTGAGCATAGATGCTTCTATGTTTGCTTGGTACCGGGCGCAGCAATATTGTGTCCCTGAATGTTTAAAGCTTCATTTATGGTGAGTTCACTTGGTACAAGTTAAGACCTACATACACCATTGCATGTCAAATGCAAGTTACGAAACGTCCACTGGTTAATTTGTAAAATAAAAAGTGCCGGGGTTCTCCTCAGGAGGCAGCGCTAACAGGAGAAATGTGCTGGTGCAAACTGCCTCCTGCCTCCTGCCTCCTGCCCCGGCACAAATTAACCTGGAGAGGACTTGGCCTAATGGCCTAATGGGTAGAGATGAGAGAACCAGGGGGCATATTATCAAGGGGGTTTATCTCCGCTTTTTTGGCTTTAAAAGCCAAGAAAGCGGAGATAAAATTATCTCCCTATTACCTAGCTGTCGCTAACACCAGTTAGCGACAGCTAGTAGGAGATAGTGACCATCTTGGGCCCCACTTTGCATGTCACTGATATTTATCACTAATGACATGCAAAGTGGGCGTGCCAAGATGTTAGCGACTGGAAACAGTCGCTAACATCGCTATCTCCTATTACCAACTTTTGGAGATATTCGCGCTAAGCGCAAATATCTCCAAAAGCTAACACCTGCCCTGAGCAGTTCTTAGCCATGTTATCCAATGGGAGGTGGATAACATGGCTAAGAGCATTAGCTCGGTAATGCATGAATATCGCTGACTTTTCAGCGATATTCATGCATTGCGGCCGATTTTTATCGCATTTGCGATAAACCTTGGTAATACCAAGGTTTATCTGCGGTAAAAATCGCCGCAGCTCAGCGGTAAAAAATTGTCTCTAACCAAACAATAGCGATAATTATCGCTATTGCTTGGTAATATGCCCCAAGGTTGGAGTCTCGGATAGCTCAACATCCGGTGAGTCTGGGGAAAATCATGTGTGTTCTAAATAAGTGTGTCCGGAAAACAGCGGCTCAAATTAAGCACTGCTCAGTATTATGGGGGTGACGGGGTTGGGTTGCTAGAAGTGTCACCACTAGAGGTCAGGCTACCAGAGATAGGAATGCGGAAAAAAAAAACAATCTCTCACACAACAAGCATTTTCAATGAAATAGTTCTCTCTCAATTGCGAGATGTTGTCTGGGCATTGGTTGTACCTGATTAATACCAGTTTAACACCCAAATAGAGCATTAAGCAACTGAAATTTGACCAGTCAACCTTTGCAGAGGGCCTTACACTGCTCCACAACATGTGCTGTTGCATTTTTCTTAACTCTTGAACCTTTTCAGCTAGAAATAAAATTTTTGTTAATATCAGCAGATTATGTGGCATATGATGGATTATGTGACAACTGTTGCAAATTTATATAATTACGTAAGAAGTGCTGCAGCCGCACAAATGCATAATTCCAGTGGCCCTGTCTATATAGGGTACATTTCAGGTAACTATGGAATATGGTGCAATATTGCTGGGAGTTCTTGTGACATCATAAACCATGTGGGTCAACACTGAGTGATTTCTAAATGTCATTAGAACCACAGGATGTCAATACAGTCCATATTACAGAAAAGACTCCAGCGCATACAGAACGCCTCCGCACGACTCATTCTGGACATCCCCCGACACAGCCATATCTCGACCCACCTGAGAGACCTGCACTGGATCCCAGTCAGCAAGAGGATCACGTTCAGACTCCTCACCCACGCACACAAGGCTCTCCACGACATGGGCCCGAAGTACCTCAACAGCCGCCTCTCTTTCTACACGCCCACCCGCCAGCTGCGATCGGCCAGCCTCGCCCTCGCCACCGTACCACGCATCCGCAGAGCCACCGCCGGAGGAAGATCCTTCTCCTACCTGGCAGCCAAGACATGGAACTCCCTCCCCACCCACCTACGGCTGACCCAGGACCACCTCGCCTTCAGGAAACAACTCAAGACCTGGCTCTTCGAGCAGTAACAGACCCCTCCCCCCAGCGCCTTGAGACCCTCAGGGTGAGTAGTGCGCTCTACAAATTGCTGTTGATTGATTGATTGATTAATGGTCCTGTTAATTATTGTTTACATTTTATGTTTATTTTTATGTAGTTGCTTTAAAAGGCTGCCAACTTGTAAGGGCAGCTTACAAAGGCACTGAAGGGAACTAGAAAGTTTAGTTTTTTTCACATTTCTGGAATAAATTGTTAGTAAAAGCAACAGCAACACCAATGGTGCTGGTCAGTGGATTTCGGCGAACCATTGGCTGCATTTTCAACAATTTTCAAAGTTCACAAAAATTGTTGTGTCTCAAACAGATGAAAATAATACCAGGCAAAGTGCCTCGTAAGTAGCATGTTTGCTGTATAATTTAGATGTGTATAATTTGACACCATGAAATGTTGAGGCTGATCAGAGTCCTTTGGGGAAGGCCATGATGATAAAAACATAAATGTTTGCCATACTTCACGGCTCCCTGTGAATTAAGGGGTTTTATAGTATTAAATGTTGAGCAAAAAAGCACCAAAACATGATATTGATATATATTAAAACGGCGTTGTGATTCTGGGCTCACTGTGTCTTATTTTTAAACTTCTGTGCTTTTCAAGCTGTCAAAGTGTTTTTTCTTTTTCAACACTTGCACATCTGCAAGGTGTCCTGGGCGACAGCAGAAAGGATTCCCTTGCTGCACGTGCCGTCGTGTGCAGCTGCAGAATGAGGGGCCGTCCGGGGACACCCGTCGCATCAACCAACCAAGCTTTGCAGCCAGGAAAATGCCTTTCCCACAGATACAATTAATCTGACTTTTAGTGTTCATTTAAAGGTCTGCATTTTGTTTTATGTGCAGTTACCTGTAGTCACAGACCAAGGAAGGACATAGGTACAGAATATACTGTTCTTTATGGACACATCTCAGACTCCGCCCCATTGTGCTTCGGATCACAGCCCCCAAACTTTTCTTTATGCACTTCCAGGCTGCGCCAAGGCAGTACCCAGGTATGTCCCTCCTCTTGGCCAGTACCCTGGTATGTCCCTCCTCTCGGGCAGTACCCTGGTATGTTTCTCCTCCCTAGCAGTACACAGGTATGTCCCTCCTCTCGGGCGATACCCAGGTATGTTCCTGCTCTCGGGCAGTACCCAGGTATGTCCCTCCTCTCGGGCGATACCCAGGTATGTTCCTGCTCTCGGGCGGTACCCAGGTATGTCCCTCCTCTCGGGCGGTACCCAGGTATGTCCCTCCTCTCGGGCGGTACCCAGGTATGTCCCTCCTCTCGGGCGGTACCCAGGTATGTCCCTCCTCTCGGGCGGTACCCAGGTATGTCCCTCCTTTCGGGCGATACCCAGGTGTGTTTCTTCTCCGGGGCAGTACCCAGGTATGTCCCTCCTCTCGGGCGGTACCAAGGTATGTTCCTCCTCCTGGGCAGTACCAAGGTATGTCCCTCCTCTCGGGCGGTACCAAGGTATGTCCCTCCTTTCGGGCGGTACCCAGGAATGTTTCTCCTCTCAGGCAGTACCCAGGTATGTCCCTCCTCTCGGGCGGTACCAAGGTATGTCCCTCCTCTCGGGCGGTACCAAGGTATGTCCCTCCTTTCGGGCGGTACCCAGGAATGTTTCTCCTCTCAGGCAGTACCCAGGTATGTCCCTCCTCTCGGGCGGTACCAAGGTATGTCCCTCCTCTCGGGCGGTACCAAGGTATGTCCCTCCTCTCGGGCGGTACCCAGGTATGTCCCTCCACTTGGGCGGTACCCAGGTATGTCCCTCCTCTCGGGCGGTACCAAGGTATGTCCCTCCTCTCGGGCAGTACCCAGGTATGTCCCTCCACTTGGGCGGTACCCAGGTATGTCCCTCCGTCCCTCCTCTTGGGTGGTACCCAGGTATGTCCCTCCTATTGGGCGTTACCCAGGTATGGCACTCCTCTCGGGTGGTACCCTGGTATGTCCCTCCTCTTGGGCGGCACCCAGGTATGTCCCTCCTCCCGGGCGGTACCCAGGTATGTTTCTTCTCCGGGGCAGTACCCAGCTATGTCCCTCCTCTCGGACGTTACCCAGGTATGTCCCTCCTCCCGGGCGGTACCCAGGTATGTCCCTCCTCCCGGGCGGTACCCAGGTATGTCCCTCCTCCCGGGCGGTACCCAGGCATGTTCCTTCTCCGGGGCAGTACCCAGGTATGTCCCTCCGTCCCTCCTCTCGGGTGGTACCCAGGTATGTCCCTCCTCTTGGGCGTTACCCAGGTATGGCACTCCTCTCGGGTGGTACCCAGGTATGTTCCTTCTCCGGGGCAGTACCCAGGTATGTCCCTCCGTCGCTCCTCTCGGTTGGTACCCAGGTATGTCCCTCCTCCCGGGCGGTACCCAGGTATGTTCCTTCTCCAGGGCAGTACCCAGGTATGTCCCTCCGTCCCTCCTCTCGGGTGGTACCCAGCTATGTCCCTCCTCTTGGGCGTTACCCAGGTATGTCCCTCCTCCCGGGCGGTACCCAGGTATGTCCCTCCTCCCGGGCGGTACCCAGGTATGTTCCTTCTCCGGGGCAGTACCCAGGTATGTCCCTCCTCCCAGGCGGTACCCAGGTATGTTCCTTCTCCGGGGCAGTACCCAGGTATGTCCCTCCTCCCGGGCGGTACCCAGGTATGTCCCTCCTCCCGGGCAGTACACAGGTATGTTCCTTCTCCGGGGCAGTACCCAGGTATGTCCCTCCGTCCCTCCTCTCGGTTGGTACCCAGGTATGTCCCTCCTCCCGGGCGGTACCCAGGTATGTTCCTTCTCCGGGGCAGTACCCAGGTATGTCCCTCCGTCCCTCCTCTCGGTGGTACCCAGCTATGTCCCTCCTCTTGGGTGTTACCCAGGTATGTCCCTCCTCCCGGGCGGTACCCAGGTATGTCCCTCCTCCCGGGCGGTACCCAGGCATTTTCCTTCTCCGGGGCAGTACCCAGGTATGTCCCTCCGTCCCTCCTCTCGGGTGGTACCCAGGTATGTCCCTCCTCTTGGGCGTTACCCAGGTATGGCACTCCTCTCGGGTGGTACCCAGGTATGTTCCTTCTCCGGGGCAGTACCCAGGTATGTCCCTCCGTCCCTCCTCTCGGTTGGTACCCAGGTATGTCCCTCCTCCCGGGCGGTACCCAGGTATGTTCCTTCTCCGGGGCAGTACCCAGGTATGTCCCTCCGTCCCTCCTCTCGGGTGGTACCCAGCTATGTCCCTCCTCTTGGGCGTTACCCAGGTATGTCCCTCCTCCTGGGCGGTACCCAGGTATGTCCCTCCTCCCGGGCGGTACCCAGGTATGTTCCTTCTCCGGGGCAGTACCCAGGTATGTCCCTCCTCCCAGGCGGTACCCAGGTATGTTCCTTCTCCGGGGCAGTACCCAGGTATGTCCCTCCTCCCGGGCGGTACCCAGGTATGTCCCTCCTCCCGGGCAGTACCAAGGTATGTTCCTTCTCCGGGGCAGTACCCAGGTATGTCCCTCCGTCCCTCCTCTCGGTTGGTACCCAGGTATGTCCCTCCTCCCGGGCGGTACCCAGGTATGTTCCTTCTCCGGGGCAGTACCCAGGTATGTCCCTCCGTCCCTCCTCTCGGGTGGTACCCAGCTATGTCCCTCCTCTTGGGTGTTACCCAGGTATGTCCCTCCTCCCGGGCGGTACCCAGGTATGTCCCTCCTCTCGGGCGGTACCCAGGTATGTCCCTCCTCCCGGGCGGTACCCAGGTATGTCCCTCCTCCCGGGCGGTACCCAGGTATGTCCCTCCTCCCGGGCGGTACCCAGGTATGTCCCTCTTCCCGGGCGGTACCCAGGTATGTTCCTTCTCTCAGGCAATACCCAGGTATATTCCTTCTCCCTCGCAGTAATTTCATTTATTACTACCCCTTTCTTAGTCTTTCCGTGGGTAGCGCTACTCCGGAACCCAGAAAGGATTAGTGGTGATTTAGTGCCGGGGAACAGAACAGAAGTTGATTCGAGCGGGTCTGTAGCTGCATTGAAAAGGATAATGCTCATATTGCCGCTCGTCCTTCTGAAGTTGGTTGTGATTGGCGGCAGTGAGGGGGGGGTTGAGGGAGAGAGGGGGGGGGTGGCATTGGCACGATAAACCCTCCTCCCAGAGGCGGCCTGTTTGTGTCCACTCTTTCGTATTACACATCCGAGCTCTCAGGGGACGGATGGGGGCGAGAGGTCGTTTAATAAAGTGAACGGCCTGGGGGGGCTCTGTTGGTGGTGGGGGGGGTGAGATTGAAGACTGCTCAGAAACCTTTAATATCCGTCTAAGGAGGGGGTCATGCTGCCCGGGGCCTCAGAGGGCCAGCGACATTTCAGGATGCTTCTCCAATATTATATCAGGTTAATGCCAGACTCGGTCCATCTGTGAATCCTTGGGCGGTGGGGGGGAGGGGGGATGGTGGGGGTTGAATCAGGGGGTCGGGTAGGATACAGGCACTTTCAGAGTTTATCTAACAACCCCCACCCACCCAAGTTGATTGCCTTGGGCTCTGGTTAAGTTAAAGGTACTGTTTCTTGCTGAGTTTATCAAATACCCCCAGGTTTCCTTACCTCCCCAGAGCTCTGGGTAAAGTACTGTTTCTTGCAGAGTTTATCCAACACCCCGCCCCCAGGTTTCCTTAACTCCCAGGGCATGGTATTGTTTCTTGCAGAGTTTATCCAACACCCCGCCCCCAGGTTTCCTTAACTCCCAGGGCATGGTACTGTTTCCTGCAGAGTTTATCCAACACCCCCGCCCGGGGTTTCCTTAACTCCCAGGGCATGGTATTGTTTCTTGCAGAGTTTATCCAACATCCCCGCCCGGGGTTTCCACAACTCCCCAGGGCTCTGGTGAAGGTACTGTTTCTTGGAGAGTGTAGCCAACACCCCTGCACCCAGGTTTCCTTAACATCCAGGGCTCTCTGTAAGGCACTGTTTCTTGCAGCGTTTATCCAACACCCCGCTCTTATGTTTCCTTAACTCCCCAGGGCTTTGGGTAGGTGTTAGACCTGACACGCTTTTTGTAGTGTTTCTAAACAGATTGCTTTTTCCTCAGGGATTTTGCTGATTCTCTGTCAGTGGTCTCAGGGCTTTGAGCACTTATCCACTGTAAAGGCAGCGTGAAAGTGCGTTTGCCATTCCTACACACATTAGGAAGTGGTGATTACCTGATGTGTTAAAACACGCCTCAGGCCTTCCAATGCAGCCCTGTAGGTGCACACATGTGCCTTCGAGGTTTTTCACTCGTGTCAAGCCTGCCGTTGCAGGCCTTTGTATGGGCAATTGCACTTATGCACTTATGCTCAGGTTGGCTTTTCTAAACCGCTGGACAATCTTGAGGGTGCCTTTCACTACCACTAGGGCACTCCTGGGGTAAGTCTTATGGGGTGAGGAAAGTGGTAGGTGAAAGGCCAGAGAGGTGCACATGTCTTCCCTGCCCAGGTACTGAAAAATACTCATGTGTGTTTTCACCACCTGTGAGGTGTTCTCTTCTTATAGGTTAACCTGCGGGAATGGTTGACATAACTTCAGGCTGCCATTGTGTATTGCAGGGGATCCGCCTCATAATGTTTCCTATCATTGGATTCACAAGGACAGCCCCGCTCCTGTGGTAAAGATGGTTCTGCCATTAAGAGCTTAGAAATGCCACTTCCAGGAAGTGGTCCTTCCTCTGCTCTAAAGCTCTTAGTGTGCCTTTTGGTTTGACTCTGGTCCACACTGGAGACTGGGGAAGTGCATCTGTGCATTCCCAGCTATAAACATTGGGCATGCAAATGGGACAACAGACTTCTGCCATTTGAGGGCCTAGCTGGAGAGATTGGAGGGAAAGGGATTGATACTTGGCCTCTGGGGAGCCATGCCATGGCCCATTTTAATGATTTAAGATCTGCATTCCATTCCCGTGGCAGGCATGACTGAAATTTAGGGGAGACATCTGTGCTTCAAATGGAAACCCTCCTAACCCCACCCCATCCCCCCACTTCAAAGACATGCTACAGTATAACTACTGGTGGCACACTTCAGCAGGGCAGAGATACGCTTGTGTGGACATGCCAGAGGAATTTATTGTGCACAAGAAGGATTACTGCCAATGTATGGGGCCGTGCACCCTTCTTGAATACTGGCTGCCCTGACTACCTGTTGCTGTGATGGATCAAACCAAGATATTTTGACTTGGTGTGAGTGTTTGGTTGGTTCAGATGTTCCGTCCATCACCACCCCCTTTTGTACCGCTTTGGCCGCCATAAGTGTGGCATGGTATGCTCAGACGTGAGTCCCTTGCTCACTTTGCCACTGGATTCAAGCAAGCCGGGCTGAAGACGGCTGGAATGCCAGAAACCGGTCCTCGGAACCTTGTTTCCGGTCCAGGGAAGGCATTGCTTGGCAGTTCGGGCTGGACTGTTCCCATGAGGCACAGGGTCAGACTGATTTGCATATGGCCATGTCTGAACTGGGGTGGCAGAGTGGGCTAAAGAACGGTGATGGATTAAACCCAGATCTTTTGACTGGGTGTGAGTGTTTGATTGGTTCAGATACTCCGTCCATCACCACCCCCTTTTGTACTACCTGTTGCTGTGTGGCACCCTGAAGCGAGCTCTCCAAGGACTTCTTGCCTTGCCCTCTGTTCTCTTGTGGATGTCTACGGGACATAAAAATCCTCCCGTGAGGTACACACACTGTCTGCATGTGACACCTGGAGAGCAGTGCCCTCTTAAGTGCCCACACCGTTACTGGATCCCAACTGGTAGCGCAGATTGAGCATGGAACTACGCATTGTGCCTGAGACTGGATTACTTTGTGGGGAGCCCCAAAAGTATTGCCCACATCTAAGGAGTGTGGACCCTGAATCTTTGGCCCTCAACATGCATAAGTGTCTTGTTGGTGGTGAGCAGATTCACCGGTTGCGGGACCAAGCGTGGCCCACTTTGTTGACCGTGCTGCACTCTCTCATGCGACACACCCACTGCATGCTCATTGTGGGCGGTGTCTGATTCAGAGGTTGCGACCATCAGAGGCGAGGGTGTACCGGTAGTAGTGCTTCATTCTACCTCGTGTGAGACTGCTGAACTTGCGTCTGTGTGTGTGACCAAATTAGTGGAAATGCGACTCAGACCAATGCACATCAGATGTTGTGCCTCGTTTCCAAGGAGGTACGGAATTTGCAACTCTTCATTGTGTGTGTCTAGTATTGTCTGGTGCTACTCAGATTCTTTTTTTTTTTTTTAGAGTTTTATATAGCCCAAACTAGCCCCGGGACATCGGGCATCAGAGCGCTTTACATGAGCACCACTTTCGTTACAGAAGAACACGTTCATTTTTGTTAGGCACAGAGAGATTAAGTGATTTGCCCTGAATCACAGGATGTTGAGCATCATTGCAGAGACTCGAACCCGGGGGCATATTACCAAGCAATAGCGATAATTATCGCTATTGCTTGGTTAGAGAGAAAATGTTACCGCTAAGCTGCGGTGATTTTTATCGCAGATAAACCTTGGTATTACCAAGGTTTATCGCAAATGCGATAAAAAACGGCCGCAATGCATGAATATCGCTGAAAAGTCAGCGATATTCATGCATTACCGAGCTAATGCTCCTAGCCATGTTATCCACCTCCCATTGAATAACATGGCTAAGAACTGCTCAGGGGCAGGTGTTAGCTTTTGGAGATATTCACGCTTAGCGCGAATATCTCCAAAAGTTGGTAATAGGAGATAGCGATGTTAGCGACTGTTTCCAGTCGCTAACATCTTGGCACGCGCACTTTGCATGTCATTAGTGATAAATATCACTGACATGCAAAGTGGGGCCCAAGATGGTCGCTATCTCCTACTAGCTGTCGCTAACTGGTGTTAGCGACAGCTAGGTAATAGGGAGATCATTTTATCTCCGCTTTCTTGGCTTTTAAAGCCAAAAAAGCAGAGATAAACCCCCTTGATAATATGCCCCCCGGTTCGCCAGCTTCAAGGTCGACCGCTCTAGCCGTAAGGCTACATCCTCTCAGCCTGGGCGCTCCTTGGATCAATATGTGTCTAATGGGGGGGGGCCTCCTTCTTCTAAGAGGCTCCCCTGCTTCATTCCCCAATCATCCATTGCTCCTTTTGTGCGCTCCATGCAGCAGACCAACTGTCCTCTCCTCACCCGGCCCTGACAACTTTATGTTGCCCTATAGTATTGCCCAGATCTGGCCTGGGTGGTGAGAGTAATTGACTGGCTAGGGAACGCTTCTGAGAGCAATCGGAAGCGGATCAAGAGATTGGTGACCCTCATCTGTACTTCTCAGAACTGGGCTGGTGCCGGAAGGCACAATGCGGAATCCTTTGATTGAACAACTATCGCTCTCAGCCCGCTTTTGTTCCGTATATTGTGGGTAAAATTCCAGAATAAAGGCCAAATCTCTGTTTGTCGACTGCCGCCTAATTAGCCCAGCTTCCTACCCCCACTTTCTTTCCTTGGATCCTGACTAAGTGTGACTCTAAACGCGAAAGGCCTAGAATCAGGGAAGAAGGTTTTCTTTATCTCCAGCCCTTGGGTGTAAGGTAGGCGGGATTAACCTATTGGTGGAGGAGGCCCCGGGCCATGGGGTCTGCATGTGAGTTATCAACTGACCTGCTGGATATCACTTGAACTGCATTACGGTGCTGTGAGCGTGTGCATGCAAGTGCTTCCCATACGACCTGCCTGATGTCTGTGGCACCGCATATTGCTGCTGAGTGAGCGTGTGAGAGGGACTGCCTGTTATGAATTACACAGCACAGCAGTGTTGCTGATGCTTTACACGTTTGATTCCTTGCCAAAAAAAATACTACGTTTGACATTTGTTTTTTACCCGTGCAGCCTTAGCCTGCAGTGCTGTTTAAAAGTGTTGTAAAAATCTGTGCATACACATTTCCGATGTTGTTGTGATCCGGGTTGCATCCTATAACTGTGTGATATTGGATTATAATAATATCCAGGGTGGGCATCGTTCAGACAAAGTATTGCACTGCATAAGTGTACGGGGAGGTAAAGTAGGAGCTTTTCCAAGTGTGTATATTACTAATTTTAACACGGTTGGGCCTAGTACGGCTAGTGATATTTCCAAATGACATTTCTGCGTTGAAATACATGATGTTCATGTTGCGTTTATTAATGTGTCTGTTGAATACAAACATTGTTTGCATACAACACGTGTGAAGTCTCTTTCGTGATGCTCAGTGTATTGTGTGAGTGCGCTGTGCCCGTGCTTTACACATTGCCTCTGTGATAAGCCTGGCTGCTCAGTGTCACGCTACCCAAGGGTGAGCACAGGTTATACGGAGTATGTAATCAACCCCCTGTCAGGAGTGGTAGGTTCGGCCTGGCTGGGGCATCAAGTCAAGTCAAGTCAGAATTTATATAGCGCACTACATACCCAGAGGGTCTCAAGGCGCTAGAGGAAGGGGGGGGGAGGTTTATTTATCGAATATCCAGGTTTTAAGTTGTTTTCTGAAGGCTAGGTGGTTTTGAGTAAGGCGGAGGTGGATGGGAAGGGAATTCCAGGTTTTGGCCGCTAAGTAGGAGAAGGATCTTCCCCCCATGGTGGCTTTGTGGATGCGCGGAACAGCGGCGAGGGCTTGGTTGGACGAACGCAGCTGGCGGGTGGGAGTGTAAAAGGAAAGGCGCGTGTTGAGACAATCAGGTCCAAGTTCGTATAGGGCTTTGTGTGCGTGGGTGAGGAAACGGAACGTTATTGTCTTGTTGATGGGGAGCCAGTGAAGGTCTTTCAGGTGAACGGAAATGTGGTCTGTGCGGGGGATGTCTAGTATGAGTCTGGCTGACGCATTTTGGATGCGTTGGAGTTTTTTCTGCAGTTTTGCTGTGGAACCGGCGTAGAGGGTGTTTCCGTAGTCCAGACAGCTTGTAACCAGTGCGTGGGTGACCGTTTTTCTTGTTTCGATGGGGATCCAGCGAAATGTTTTTTTGAGCATGCGTAGGATGTTGAAGCATGATGATGAGACGGCGTTGACTTGTCTGGTCATCGAGAGTGAGGAGTCCAGGATGATGCCCAGGTTCCGTGCGTGGTCCGTCGGTATAGGGGCCTTTCCTAGGGCCGTCGGCCACCAGGAGTCGTCCCAGGCGGAAGGGGATGAACCTAAGATGAGGACTTCCATTTTGTCCGAGTTCAGTTTCAGACGGCTGTGCTTCATCCACTCGGCTACTTCTTTCATCCCTTCATGTAGGTTTGTTTTGGCGGTAGTTGGGTCTTTGGTGAGTGAGAGAATCAGCTGAGTGTCATCAGCGTAGGAGATGATGTTGAGGTTGTGTTGCCGTGCGATGGTTGCGAGGGGGCTCATGTAGACGTTGAAGAGGGTGGGGCTGAGTGATGATCCTTGTGGGACGCCGCAGATGACTTTGGTGGCCTCTGACTTAAAAGGGGGGAGGCGGACTCTCTGAGTTCTTCCAGCGAGGAACGAAGTGATCCAGTCCAATGCTTTTCCTTGAATTCCGATGTTTCTGAGGCGTTGTATCAGGGTGCTATGGCAGACTGTGTCGAAGGCTGCGGAGAGGTCAAGGAGGATGAGGGCGACTGTGTCTCCGTTGTCCAGTAGTGTTCGAATGTCGTCTGTTGCTGCGATGAGGGCGGTCTCAGTGCTGTGTTTGGCTCGGAAGCCAGACTGTGAGGAGTCGAGTGATTTGTTGGTTTCGAGGAAGGCGGCGAGCTGATTGTTGATGGCTTTCTCAATGACTTTGGCAGGGAATGGGAGGAGCGAGATGGGGCGGTAGTTTTTGAGTTCGGTGGGGTCAGCTGTGGGTTTCTTCAGAAGGGCGCTGAGTTCGGCGTGTTTCCAGCTTTCTGGGAATGTGGCGGAGTTAAGGGAGTAGTTGATGACATCTCGGAGATGGGGTGCGATAATGGAGTCTGCTTTGTTGAAGATGTGATGGGGGCATGGGTCTGTAGGGGATCCTGAGTGGATGGAGTTCATCAGTCGAATGGTGTCTTCTGTGGTGATTGGGTTCCAGTCGAAAATGTTATTCGAATGAGGTTCAGGTTCGGAGGTGAGTGGGGTGGACTGGTTTACGGGTTGGTTGTCAAAGCTGTTATGAAGGTCGGCGATTTTGTCGTGGAAGAATGAGGCGAGGGAGTCGCAGAGGGCTTGAGAGGGGGTGATGTCGTTTGTGCTGGCGGTGGGGTTGGTGAATTCTTTGATGATGTTGAAAAGTTCCTTGCTGTTGTGGGCGTTGTTGTCTAGTCGGTCTTTGAGTGCTGATTTCTTGGCTGTCCGGATTAGTTGGTGGTATTTGCGGGTGGCGTTTTTGAAGGCGGCTTGGGTGATAGTGTTTGGGTCTGTTTTCCAAGTTTTCTCAAGGGAACGGCAGAGCTTCTTGGATTTCTTAAGGTCATCGTTGAACCAGGGGGCGTTCTTGCTTCCTTGCTTGATTTGATGTTTTTTCAAGGGTGCTAGTTTGTCGGCGGTTTGGGTTAGCCATTGTGTGAGGTTGATGGCGGCTTGGTTAGGGTTCGTTGAATAGGCAGGGTTTTTTTGAAGAAGCGATGTTGAGATTTGGTCGAAGGTGATTTTGTTCCAATTTCTTCGTAGAGTTGGTTGAGGGTGGTTTTGGATCGAGGTCTTATTGTAAATGAAGTGGATACAACTGTGGTCCGTCCAGTGGAGGGGTGTTGTGTGAGTGAAGGAGATATGCTTTCTGGAAGAGAAGATAGGGTTGAGTGTGTGTCCTGCATAGTGTGTGGGAGTGTTAACAAGTTGTTTGAGTCCGAGATTGTCGAGATTGTCCAGAAGGGTGGTAGTGTTGCTGTCGTTGCTCTTTTCCAGATGGAAATTGAGGTCTCCCAGTAGAATGTATTCTTCCGAGGGGAGGGCGTGTGGGGTGATGAAGTCAGTGATGTCTTCGTTGAATTCTGTAAGGGGTCCTGGTGGTCTGTAGAGGAGGGTGCCTCTGAGTGTGGTCTTGGGGTCTGTGTGGATTTGGAAGTGAAGGTGTTCGGCGATAGCGAGATTGTCTTCTGAGCTGGTTGAGACGCGGATGGTGTTCTTGTGGACGATGGCGATGCCTCCTCCTGTTTGAATGGTGCGGTCCTTACGGATGATCTTGTATCCGTCCGGGATGGCTATGGTGATGTCTGGAGCTGAAGAGGCATTCATCCAGGTTTCTGTTAGGAAGGCGATGTCCGGAGAAATGGTGTCGAGTAGATTCCAAAGGTCGATGGCGTGTTTGTGAACCGAGCGGGTGTTGAGAAGGATGCATTTAAGGTGGTTGGTGTTGGATCTCTGTTTGGTGTTTGTTGCTTTGGTGTGGGTCTTGATGCAGGTGAATTTGCAGGAGTGGCAGCTGAAGGGTCCATGGGTGTGTCCAGGTGCTGCTTGGGCGCAGGTAGGGAGACGGCCGGGTTTAAGTGCTAAGAGGGTGGAGGCGTCGTATGTAATGCGGGAGTGTTTGGTGAAGCGGGGACCAGGGGGTCTGGCACTGGGTGCGGTCCAGGCGCGGACGGGCGCAGACGGGCTTACCTTTGGCGCACCTTCGGCGCGGCCGCAGCGCGTGGACGCTGCGCGTTGATTCATCTGTCATAAATGTGGAGTGTAGGGGGGCGGAGCGTGCGAGGGGCAGCTGGGAGGCGGGAGCGAGTTGGAGGAAGGGCCACGAGCACAACAAAATGGGAGGTCAGAAGTGAAACTCACGACACGCTTCAGCCAACCATAATGTGTCTGTTCCAACAATAAGGAACTGTTCTTGCAGAGTTTATGAACGACCGCCACTCCCAGGTTTCCTTAACTCACCAGGGCTCTGGGTAAGGTACTGTTTCTAGCAGACTTTATCCAACACCCTTACTCCCAGCTTTCCTTTACTCCCAGGGATCTGGGTGAGGTTCTGCTTTTTGCAGAGTTTAACACACCCACCTACCCCACCTCCTTTTTCCTTGACCCTCAGAGGCAGCTCTTTGTCACATGTTGGTTCATTTCCACCATAACACAAAAGTTGTGTGTTGTTCAGGGTTGGGTGTAGGTGAGGATGGAGGTGACAAGTTGATAGAAGTGTTTACTAAGTCACCATCGTACTCAGGCGTGTGTAACATGTGCCAAACTAGCGCAAAATGTTGCTGCTGATTTAGCGATCTTTATTACGCATGAAGAAGACCAATCTCCAGCCTTAAGTTTGTCTTCGAAAAAATAGGCTGCACCGAAGACACCATTTCAGTTCTCAGACTGTGACTGAAAGCACTGCGAATATGCAAGTCATTATTTTAAAATTGCCTTACACACAGTAGAAGGTTGCAGCAAAATGTGCAAGAGATTAAGGGGCAGGTTTACAAGCCCCTTGCGCCACCCGTACGTCACTTTTCCAATGTTAAAAATGACGCAAAAGTGTTGCAAGAGGCCCCTACGTGTTTAGGATAAAACAAGTATGTAGATCAATAATGTTTAGTAAAACACAGTCATACTATACCTTGAGCAAATCTCTTTTACTAAGTTACCATGAGAAGAACACACTCCAGAGCCTCTCAAAAAGAATTTAAAAAAGAAATGTGTAAACAATTTTATTAAAAAAGAATAACATTCAGTCATCATAGAGCAATGATGGCCGATGACTAGGGCCGAAATGAGTCTTTTGGGACACAAACACCTTTAGCTGACTCTTGTGTGACCTGGACAAGCTGACTCCACTGCCTGAAACCAAACCTGTTCGGGCGGTTCCTTTCCCAGGGGCCGACCGGGATTAGGATCAAGGTGCTGCATGCCATAAACCCTTCATCGCACACAACTATGCCTAATCTTACACACACCTGTCTCTGTTTCTTGCTTTATGACCTACTTTACGATGAGGAGGTGCCCGATTTTATTAGGGGTCCGTTCGATATCTGATGAAAGTATTGGGCCTTGCCGGGAAATTGATTGTGGGCTGGGCAAACTGAAAAATGGGCTTGTCCTCATGATTCTGCTTTTCCTTTGTTGTGAAAATATGTGAATGGTTAACTGTAAAATAAGGAATGTTTGCCTAAAGCATAATATTTCGAATAAAAAGGGATGGCTGGCTTTGTAAGTTGAGCAGTCTCCTGAGAATATACACCGTGTTGTAGGATACCTGTTACTGGCTGCACCCAATAAATTCGATCTTTGACTTCACCAAGAAGACTCTGTGTTTCTGTAGTCTGGGACAGGAAGGACTCGAAGTCTTAGGGTGTGTTCCCTGGCACCACTGGGTTCTTAAAAACCCAGTACTTCAGTTGACACCCAACATGGGGCGATTTCAGCGGTACCGGTCCAAGCCAGAGGTTCGTGAGGAGCTTCGTGTGAAATTCTGGAGGAAGGCCGCCACTTCATCGACCCCTGTATGTCGTCGTTGTCCGAAAGTCTTTGCTGCGAGGTTCCCCGCTTCCCAACGGCTACGAAGGACTGCTGCCCTGACTATCGCCCTGTCTTGGACCCTTTGATGATTTGTAGAGCGAAACGATAGACAAGTCTTCTGGTGACGTCATCGATACCTCAGTTAAGTATAACTGGAGCGTCGCCCAGTCCTTAGTTTGGTTCTTAGTTTGGGTATCCCTATGGGATCTTTGATTTGGAACTTGCAAGTACCAAAGCCGAGGGACTCGTGTATTCACGAGACTATTGTATTCGATAATCCTTTGAAGTTTGAAGCTAGACAAGAGAGCGAAGATGCCTGGTCTTAGCAGACTTGGAAATTTGTTTTGTCTTGGTTGTAATAGGGATTCCCGATTGGAGGACTCGTGTCCGGTTCCTCCGAATAGAACTCCAACCTATGAGCTTTATGTGAAGCATGGCGTAGGCCCCATCACATATAATGAAGTATGGATCCGATACACCAGGAAGGATGGTGTTCTAAGGTGGCCCCAATATGGTAGTTTTGACACAGAGATTTTAGATAATCTAGAGGTTAGACTCTTCAAGAAGAAAGCCCGGCCGGCAATGTTTGACTCTTTCCGCCTATGGTGAAAGGAAGCCAAACAGAAAGAAATTAAATTAGCAAAGAAAAATAAAAGAGAAAAGGGTATCTCGATAATGCAAGCTGCTATGCAGTATAAAGATAATGAAGAAGATCAAGCGAGTGAGCAGTTGCACAGGCAACGTAAAATAGCGATTGATAAATGTTACCCAGTTTTGCTGCCTCCTCAGCAAGATGCAGCAAAAGAACTTGAGAAAGATCCTTTAATGTCTCACTTATTGAGTTCGCCACCCCCCTATGCGCAGAGTGCTACTGCACCCCCACAACCTTTAGTTGTGCAACCTCCGGTTGTTTTGCCTCAGGTCCTTCCACAACCGCCAGCTTCTCTTCAGTTGGCTCCTACTGCTACGGCTCAGCCTCCTCAAGGGCCGCCGACTTTGCTACCTGCTCCCCCTGTACTTCCTACGACTTTGCCTACTGCATCGACTACCTCTTCTGATATTCCTCCTGATACTGCCTCTGCGTCTGCATCTGCGTCTGCCTTGCCTCACTCTGTTTTTTCTCCTGTTCTTTCGTCGACTTCTCCTTCTGTCTGACATAGAATGACTGATACAGTTGCTAGTCTTCTATACCCTCTTTTTGGGGCAACAAGTATGACCCCTGTTTCAACACGCAAACAGCTGCGTAGTCAACTGCCCGACTCTAGAGAGCGGGAAACATTGGATTATTTGGCACATAAATGGGTTACAGACCCCACGAGATATGAGTTAGATTCTGTTATGGATGTCTTCCATCAGTGGGAAGCACCGAAGCAGAGATATGTTTTTGAGAAAATGTGTGCTTTTCTTTGTGAGGAATTGGAGGAAAATGATTTAGAATGCAATCCACCTGATTTGTGTCGTGTACGGTTCGACTTTGCAAAAGGCACAATTGTGGGTTCTGATGTTGAAAAAGCAGTTGCGACATTGTTGTCGTTTAGGAGTGAGGGTGTTTCTCGGTCGTTGTTTGAGCATGATTCTTCTGTTAGGAGGAAAGCGAGACAGTATCCAATGAGAGAGGTTCCTCCGGTATGGAAGGAAGAAATACCTGCTGGTGCAAATAATAACCCCCTAGCTGTGCCAGCACATTTTCAGCGTGTTTGGGTACATGTTCCTTGGAAGCGAGCTGAAGTTTTGGCCCTTAAGCAGACTTTGCCTGACCCCCGTAAAAATCCTGCAGGGTACTATAAGGAGTTATCTCAGACTGCAGACTCATGTGTTATGAATCTAGCTGATATAGACATGTTGTTTGGGAATGTTGTTCCACAGCCTTTATAGGGTTTGATTCGTCACACGGATCATGCGCAGGAGTTAGTGATAACCTGGGTTAATATTGCTGCTGCAGATGGCCGACAAGTTGGTGGTGCTAAACCTGAGCCTTTAGTTGCAGAGCTTCCTGGCAAGATCGTTACTTACATGAAGACTCTAATGCCTGCTATGCGAGTGAACTGGGACAAATTGTCTGCATGTAAGCAAAAGAAGGAGGAAACCGTGTCCGATTTCTTCACTAGGTTTGAAGAGACATTTATTGACCACAGCGGTCAAGATATGAGTACAGAAGGTGGTCAACGGTTGTTCGTTGATAAGTTCCTACATAATTTGCTTCCTGAGTTGTGTAAGAAATTGAAAGATTCAGAGAGTTCTTGGGCCGTTTCCTCTTCAGCACAGATATTGGCTACGGCGCAATATTATGAAAATAGAGATAAGGATGAGAAGGATAGGGCAGTTAAGAAAACTAAAGAGTTAAAGACGAAGGTTCTTTTACAGCAGGCGTATCCGCCTCGTAGTAACCAGCGTGATTATCAGCAACCTCAGCAATTTCAGAGAAGCTCGCAAAGGTTCGAGTTTTCTCAACCACGTTTTCCTGTAGGCCCTAATCAGTGTGCATATTGTAAAGAAGAGGGCCATTTTAAAAGTAGCTGCCCTCCTTTGTTACAGCGTATGAATGGTGTTTCTAGTGCACGAGGTCGAGGTGCTCCACAAGTGCCTAGAGGTAGAGGAAGTGGAAATTTCCCCCAGAACGCTCGTTCTTTTCCGCCTCAGAATTCAATGAATAGTTTTGATCAGCAGAATAACGCGTCTGGTAGGACGGCTCAGTACTATGCTGATGACTACTATGCAGAAGATGAGAATATGGACAGTAATGATTGCTAGGACAGCCATAGACAAAGAGAGGGAGTTGTTTCAGTTCCAGTAGATCAGAGTGGACCTTATGTTGAGGTGATTACATCATGTGTGTCAGAGCCTTTTCTGTTGGATACTGGTGCTACAAAGAGTTCTATTATGCACTCTAAACTCCCTGGCGCACCTTTGTCTGGCGAAACGAATATTTCAGTAGGTTTTTCTGGCGCCCCGGTTAGGAACCCGATTTCTAGTCCTATGTCACTTTCTGTTGGGCCTTGTGAATTCGAAGCACCCCTTATTCTGACAACGGGTTGTGGTGAGAACTTGTTAGGATTGGATCTGTTGAAAAGATTGTATGCGACGTTGTATTGTTCTCCTTCAGGAGTACAACTTACACTAGGTAAGAAAGTGGTCTCCCCAATGTATTTGTCGAAGGATAAACTCCCGACAGAATTGTTGTTTCTTCCTGATATTCTTTGGGCTACTGGTCCTAATGATGTGGGTCTTTTGGAAATACCTCCATATGTTGTGACATTGAAAGCCAATAATAAAATGCCACGCATTCCCCAATATAAGATCTCTAGTGAAGGTGAAAAAGCGTTGCTAGCAATCATTTATGATTTGATTGAAAAAGATGTAATTGAGGAGACAAGAGGCAACGTTTGCAATAGTCCTGTTTTGCCTGTTTTGAAGCGTACTGACCCTTCTCAGCCACCTGTTTACAGGTTTGTGATTGATCTTAGAGAGGTGAACAAAATCGTTGTGCCACAATTTCCAGTTGTTCCTGACATCACTGCCCTACTGACTATGATTCTAGCTTCTGCGACTTGGTTCTCGGTGATTGACTTGAAGAATGACTTCTTCAGCATCCCGATTGCCGAGGAAAGTAGGGATATTTTCGGCTTCAGTTTAGGAGGCCGAAGCTTCCGGTTCAAACGCACTCCTCAGGGCTACTGTGAAAGTCCATCGATATATAGTCAGGCTTTAAAAACACAGCTTGATACGTTTGTTTTACCTGATGGCACTACCCTTATTCAGTACGTTGACGATTTGCTAGTTGCTGCAGATACTGAGGAGATTTGTAAAGAAGCAACATTGTCATTGTTGCGTCATTTGTCCATTTGCATCACAAAGTGTCCCTTTCGAAATTGCAATATTGTCGACAAGAAGTGACCTACTTAGGTCATCTCTTATCGAAGGAGGGAAAGAAACTGACCCCAGAAAGAATTCAGGCAATTGCAAAATTGAGTGTGCCAAGGACACAGAGAGAAGTGCGCGCTTTCTTGGGCATTACATCCTACTGCAGACAATGGATACCGAATTTTTCTTTGCTGGCCAAACCCTTGGTAGCATTGACTTGTAAAGATACACCGAATCCCCTTCCATGGTCTGAAGATTGTCAGAAAAGTTTTTCTGAATTGCGGAATGCATTGTGTTCGGCTCCTGTGTTGGGTACCCACGACTACAGTAAGCCTTTTACGCTGTATGTCCATGAGAAGGAAGGTTGTGCATTGTCAGTGTTGACACAGTCTTTTGGGGACAAGCAACGTCCATGCGCGTATTTTTCGTCGACTTTGGATCCGGTAGCTAAAGCGTTGCCGAGTTGCTTGAGAGCCACAGCGGCAGCAGCAGTTTCTATTCGGCAGTCTGCTGGTTTAGTGATGAATAATATGTTGATTGTAATGGTTCCACATGCAGTCGACACTTTGTTAAACAGGACCAAGACACAGAACTTAACTAGTGCTCGATTGTCAGGTTACGAGTTGACACTCTTTGCGAGTCATGTGCACATAAAAAGATGCAACACGTTGAATCCAGCTACGTTGTTGCCGATTGCAGCAGAGACAGATGTTTCTGAACAGCATGATTGTCTTGTCAGAACAGAAGAAGAAGCGAAAGGGAGAGTAGATCTTAAGGACACTCCTCTTGTAAAGGGTTATGGTACCTTATGGGTGGATGGTTCATGCTTCAAGCTTCCGAATGGTGATACGACTGCGGCATATGCTGTTACGACTTTGCATACGATTGTTGAAGCTGCACGTATCCCACATAATTCAGCTCAAGCAGCAGAGTTGATTGCACTTACAAGAGTGTGTGTGTTGTCAAAAGGAATGAAAGTGACCATATATACTGACAGCCAGTACGCATTTGGTGTGGCCCATAGTTTTGGACGATTGTGGAAAGAACGTGGGTTTCTGACTTCACATGGAGCCAAGATACAGCATGGCCAGTTGGTGAATGAGCTTATTGAGTCGCTTACTTTGCCGTTGCAAGTTGCGATTGTGAAATGCAGTGCACATAAGAAGGTTACTGATGATGTTGGTCGTGGCAATGCATTTGCTGATGAAATCGCAAAAGAAACAGCGAGGGACGTGATGAGTCGAATGTATGTTGCAGGCCCTGCAAGATGGGTTGGTGACGTTGGAATGTGTGAAGATACGATAGAGAGTGTGAAATCTATTCAAGCTGAAGCTACAGAGAAAGAGTTGAGTGTGTGGAGGGAAAGTACGGGTAAATTGGATGCAAATGGTTGTTGGGTTGAATTGTCAGAACATCAGCGATGGTTGTTACCCGATGTGTATGTGCTTGCAGTAGTTACAATGGCCCATGGAATGGCTCACATCAGTGTGAAAGGGATTTGTAAGTTGTTGGCTCCAGTATGGCAAAATGCTGGAATCCCTAAGTGTGCAGAGAATGTGGTCAAGAATTGCATGGTGTGTTTGAAATACAATCCTTGTAGGGGAACTCCAACTCCAGCTGGTCATTTTGCGCCTCCAACGTATCCGTTCGAGGCTTTGCAGCTAGATTTCATCCATATGGAAAGGTGCAACAATTTGAAATACGTACTCGTTGTTGTTTGTGCCTTTTCAAGATCGGTAGAAGCATATCCCCTGAAAGAAAACACTGCCTTATCCACAGCTAAAGCCCTTGTCAAAGAATTTTTACCTAGATTTGGCTTGCAAGAATGGTCTGGAGTGATATTGGGAGTGAATTTGTGGGTCGAGTGATGAAGAAAGTATGTGAAGGGCTAGGAATCCAACAAAAATTCCACGCTGCAAATCACCCCCAATCAGCTGGACTAGTAGAGTGCTACAATGGCACTCTAAAACTTAAACTGGCCAAGATACAAGCAAGCTCTGGCCTTAAATGGCCCGATGCCTTACCATTAGCACTTCTAGCGACAAGAATGACTGTGCATTCACGAGTGGGACTTAGTCCTTTCGAAATTGTGTTCGGCAGCCCGGCCAACATATGGGGAGTGCCAAGGCCGACCAAATTCAGTGAGATTGAACACCCTGTATTGCTTGATTATTTGTATGATTTGACGGCTAAATTGCGTGTTTTACACCAACAGGTTCACGATACTCTGCCTCAGGTCTCTGAAGCTCCAGGACACCCTATCGATCCTGGTTCGTGGGTCTTGGTTAAAAATTTCCAGCGGACAAAGAATGATCAGCCCCGTTGGACCGGCCCCCACCTAGTCCTTTTGTCAACGAGATCAGCCGTTCGAGTGGAAGGAAAAAAAAACTGGATCCACGGCATACACTGCAAGAGGGTTCCGTTGCCTCTGCCGTAAGACCGGTGGGTCCAGGAGGGTATTGCTGACTCTGAGACTGAGACTGTGCCTCGTTTTCTGCCTTTCAGCGATGCACGTGTAAAAGGAACAATTTCTGAACGTGAAAGTGCCGATTGGACACTACCGAGCCTGAACTCTTGTTCCAAGACCAGACATTACCTGGAAAAAGGCGTTATAATCTGAGGCTGAGAACTATGGACAAATAAAAAAAAATTCTTTTCTTTGCTATTTTTGAAAGTGCAGCTCTCTCATCTGAGAAACTTTTTTATTTTTGTTTTTCGAACCACCATCCGGGTTCAGCTGTAGGGTCGCGGGCGACAAGTCTTTGGAATGCAAGCCGAAGACACAAGGTCGACGGCTCTGGTTGGTCCTTGGGCGTTTCCCTTGGACTGACAGGCGCATTCCTTAGCACGGAACACCCTACCTCCGCGAGCAGCAAGGTAAGAGGATGGAGTTTTTCAAGATGGAGAGACCTACCAACGAGATGAACTTTAAAGCCAAAATATGTATAGTGATGACCAGAAAACGCTTTTTGATAATATGCATTTTCACGTTGTTTAGTGTAATGATGTCTTTAATAGGATATGTTTTATTCTCTTTTCAAGTGACATTTGCACCCACAGCACAGCCCATGCCTCCTTCTACTGTTTCCTCACATTCTTTTCACCCTTTGCCTGAACATGAGTCCGTTAGGAGATTAGAGTTCGTTAATAACTCTTTCGTTCAGCTTTTGCACCAACACCAATTAGTAGTGAACACGACTAACTGTTGGGTGTGTGGTCTTATGCCTCATACTACTGATAAAGGTATTCCTTATCTGGTCCTGCCTTTCAGCCATAATGGTTCTGTGTGGGCATACAGAACGATGTTCATCTATGCTCATGAAGTCCACCCCCTACATTCTGAAAAAAATAATCCAAGGGATAGTGCTCTAGTTAAGGGTATAAGAGATATGATTAGAGAAGCTGTTTCTTATGAGACTATCCCGAGAGATGAGACACTAGCATATATCGGATGGAACGTGACCGGATATGGAGTTGCTCTGAGTGAGAACCAGCGAGCAAAAAGATCCTCCCCGATTTGGATTGTACCCCATCAGGGTCACCTATGTCTGCAAGGTAATGGCAAGAATCCCAGAGCTCAGTTAGGAAAGAGTATCTGCACGGAGACATATGTTTTTGCGCCTCAGACTTCCCCTTTGTTTTTAGCAGCCAAGGGTACCTATTTCATCTGTCATGATAGAGCCTACACATGGTTGCCCCCTGACTTCTCGGGCACATGTTTTGTTTCGTTCCTGTTGCCACCCACCTACACCGCTGCGGCAGATTACCACAAGACAAGGATAGTTAGAGGTGTCTTCAGTAAAGAAGACACTGCAGGACAAGAATTGGGAGACTTCTTTAAGGGTTTTCTGCCGTTTTGGGGACC
Source organism: Lissotriton helveticus (assembly GCF_964261635.1). NCBI lineage: Eukaryota > Metazoa > Chordata > Amphibia > Caudata > Salamandridae > Lissotriton > Lissotriton helveticus. The sequence continues at coordinate 2,124,707,599 of NC_136065.1, read as the reverse complement.
CATGGTTAACAGCAGGAACGTAAGGCAATTAACGAGGGTGGTTGAGTCCACCGTAGTTGAAACTGCCGGTGCCCTTAGTAACCTGACTGCTGAGCTCCAGTCGGATCGTCTTATGACTCTTCAGAACAGAGTTGCGTTAGATGTCATACTTGCAGACCGAGGTGGGGTATGTAAAGTGATCCAATCAAGTTGCTGTGTTTTCATTCCTGATAATGCTCCGACAGTATACCAGGCCATTTCCAAACTACATAAGATCTCTGAATCTATTCATGTGGATAAAGGAGATTGGTCGCTGATGGGGTGGTTCTGGGAACTGTTATCCGCTTGGGGATGGAAGATCCTGATGATCATTGGGATAACCTTAGCCATTCTTTTCCTGTTCTGTCTGTGCGTACAGTGTGCTCCTGCAATATGTGGCCTCTGTGCTACATCGTGTGTAAGGAAACCTGTATCGAGGGACGAGCTAAGTAATAGGATGATGCTACAGCAACATCTCAATGAATTCATGAATATAGACCTGGACACAGATTAGCGTGAGTATAGGTTATTGCCTATGTAAGGGCAAAAGGAGGGTCTGTGGTACTGAAAATTCTGCACCTGTGTTATAAAAGTCGTCGAATCATGACGATTTAGGTAACATTAGACCGAAAATGACGAGAGTAAGGTGTGCAAGCATTTTCGTCATATTTGAGCGGCGAAATCGCCATTAAATCAGGGATTCCGTCCTGAACCCTCGGGTTCCGAAGTCTTAGGGTATGTTCCCTGGCACCACTGGGTTCTTAAAAACCCAGTACTTCACTGCACATCTTTAACACAGCCTCCAGCACACCTTTACCAGAGCCCCCTGCACACCTTTAATACAGCACCCTGAACCCTTTTACCTCAGACTCCTGCACACCTTTACCACACACCCCTGTACACCTTTACCACAGCCCCCTGCACACCTTTACCACAGCCCCCGCACACCTTTACCACAGCCCCCAGGACACTTTTACCACAGCCCCCTGCACACCTTTACCAGAGCCCCCTCCACACCTTTACCCAAGCCCTCTGCACACCTGTACTCGAGCCCTCAGTCCACCTTCACAGCAGCCCCCTGCACACCTTTAATACAGCCCCGTGAACCCCTTTACCACATACTCCTGCACACCTTTAATACAGCCCCATGAACCCCTTTACCACAGACTCCTGCACACCTTTACCAGAGCCCCCTGCACACCTTTACCACAGCCTCCCCTGCTCACTCTTACCACAGCCCCCTGCACACCTTTACCACAGCCCCCTGCACACCTTTAACACAGCCTCCTGCACACCTTTACCACAGACCCCTGTGTTGAATATTAGACCACGGAGTGAACATTACCAGCGCCATCTTGTCCCATTTTTAGGCCTTTGCAAGCGCGTAAACGGCAGCCATTTTAAAACTATGGCCACTCTCGTAACATTGCCGATCGCTTGCACGTCTCCCCGGCCTTGCAATCATCCCCCGTGCGCTGGCAACCCCCAAGCATCTGTTAAAGCCATAAAAGAGCCGGAGCCACATCCCGTGCGGAACCCACATACCCTTTCATCTCTTTCACGCAAACGGGCCCTTTGATAACCCCCTTCCTCCTTGCCCGATTGTCAGAGCTGATCCCAGGCCATCACCTAGCCCTGCGGATGCAGTTTATTGCCCCCTACAGTAAAAACTCGCCTCTCTTCAAAGGGGCTGAGATTAATAAATGTCTTCACACCATAAGATCCGACCGATCACACATATTTCTGTTCCCAGCAGAATGTCCAGCTGTGCAATAGCCACCACAAGCTGAGATTGGGATGGGGACTTCTTTTGTAGATATGTGTGGGAACAGGCCTGGAGCGGGGGTTTCCGAGATGTCTTTCCGAACATCAAAGCATTGCCAAGAATGTGTTGTATGTAATAAAGCAATAAACCTGTGTATAAGAGGCCAGGCCTTAGAGATGTTGTTAGAGCACCTCGAGAAGATATCCCTGATTGTCCGATCTGACGTGTTCTGCTCCGGAGTGAATTAAACTCTGTTTCCTGCTTTCCAATTTCCAGCGCCTGCCTCTTTATTTGATAATCGTCGAGTGGTTCAGAGGCGACTAACGCCAAAGTAGTGTTAAGAAAGGTTACCCGAAATAGCTGCTTTTCCACAATTGACGACCCAAACGTGGGGCCCATCAGCGACACGTGGATCCAGTGGGAGAGGTCCTGATGACAGAGTGAACGACTGCAATGATCGGGAAGAGCTCACGCCCGATAGACCCTCGTCTGGCGGCCGATCATCCGAACTTCACTGGTTCCGAACATACCTCTCTCGAGTGATCTACGGTCCTGACTGGGGACCCTCAGTAGTGCCACGGCAATAACGGAGAATAGAGGACGATCGGGCGCTGGAAGTGGAAGATGAAAAACTGTCCATACGGTCCGGGTAAGGTCGTGCAGCACGACTTTTTATTTGATTGATTGTTTGAAAATACTAGTTAAAACTTATTGATTGAGGAGGAGCTTCGCGCGCAACCAAAATGGTCGCGTGAGCACAGGGCTCCCGGAACTTCGCCACCTCCGGCATTTATCCTGACTGTAATCCTGGTTATGACTACGGATCATCGAAGATGAAACCCAACTGATATGATAGTTGCTTTCAAAATTTGATTTGGTCCGAGAAAACCGATTTTATGATGGTCTAAACTTTCCTGGCCTGCTCCACGGATCTGCCCCGGGCTCGAGTTGATGAACTGCCTGGATGGTAATTGAACAACAGCGGCTTCCCTGATTCTACTTTCGACCCTGGCCTTGGCTTTCGGTTTGGCTTTTGCCCCGGATCCTTCTGCGCAGCGGATTTGGCCCCGCCGCCCACGGACTGCTTCACTTCGCGGTTCCACTTCAGGGCCGGGACTGTATATTATCGCTCGGTGCGAGACGTGGAACACGCTGTCCTTTGGTTGAGCATCTGTGGGTGATTGCGATGTAGCCATTTTCACCAGATCTCGGGGTCCCCTCGGGGGCGCAGCTTCCAAAATGGCCGGCAAGCCCGAGGTTGAAAAGCGGAAGACCAAGACTGTTCACCGTGGGGGCTCCATCCAATCTAATGTCATGGACCGATACACTCATCCCAAGGGATCCCCCGGTGGAACGGGCAAGTCCCCTGCGGACAAGGGAGATGACCCTACGGCGGACGAAGACCCGACTCTGCACGATATTAGGGGCGCCATTGCGAGTATGCAGGCCTCAATCTATGCGCAGTATGAAACCCTGGCGCACAAACTGGTTACAGTGGCGATCGATGTCACCTTGATCAGGGCGGATTTGGCTAAAACGAACGAAAAAGTTAAATCCCTGGACTTGAAGACCTCTAGCCTTACGACGGATGTCTCCGATCTACAAACGGAGGTCCGTGATCTACGGTCCTCTAATGATTCCTTCTCGCGTCGTTTGGAAGATTCTGAAAGTCGTTCTAGGCGGAACAACGTCCGTATTGTGGGTGTCCCTGAGAATTCAGACAATTTAAATGTCGACCTCATCGTAGAGGACCTCATCGTCAATCATCTTGCACCCAAAGGCCTGAGTAAATTCTTTGCTGTAGAGCCAGCCGGGTGGTAAACCTAAGCTGGGTGCTACCCCGCGGCCCGTAATCCCCAGGATATTTCATTTTTGTGATCGGGACGCTATCCTGCAGGCATCGCGTTTGGGTGGTCCCACGAAATTTGAGAACACGGCGGTGAGTTTCTATCCCGACTTCACTCAGTTGGTGCAGAAGCAAAGAATGGGGTTTCAGGGAGTGAAGAGACGATTGAGAGACAGGGACATGAAATACGCAATGCTATTTCCAGCCCGGCTACGTGTGGAGTATGGAGATCGGACGTTCTTCTTCGATCGCCCTGAGGCTGCAAGTGACTGGCTTGACACACTGCCCAGGCAGTGGGAACACCCTGAACATTCTGGTGGAGCTGAGGGTGGACTGATGGACCAGGAATAGTGATGTGACTTGGGTTCGCTGGACTGCATATAGATCTCTCGGCATGGTTTGCAGATCTTTTACCTTGCCTTAATTAAGGTGATCCTCCAGGGGTGGCGGAGGGAGTGAGTTTCTTCCTCCTCTGGGATTTCTTTCCGTAGATTAGTTATTTGCTAGGGCGACAGGCACACTGCAAGTTGGGGGGGCCTTTGAGTCTAACGCAGGGGTGCAGGGTGGGGGGTTTTGTTTTAAGGGTTGGTTTGAGGGAGGAGGGGGGGAAGTTGTTGTTTGGTTTCCTTCAAGGCACTATATTGATGGACTCTTGGACTTGGCTGTTGCGACTAACGTGGGGCGGATGCTGCGATTACGTTTGGGATGGGGGTAGGGGGCTAAAATTGCTGTGTTGGAATGTTAACGGGTTGGGGGACAGGATAAAATGTGGCGTGGTGTTACAACTCTTGAGACGTCTTTCCCCTGATGTTGTGCTGTTGCAAGAAACACATTTGATGGGCAATACCTGCCAGGCTATGAATCGTAGGGGCTACCGTCTCCTGGCACACTCCGGCTTCACCACTGGCTCTAGGGGGGTGCGTATCTTGGTTAGAGTCTCCCTCCCCCTTGAGATAGATGCTGTCGTCCTTGACGACAGGGGGCGATATGCTGCCATTACTGGACGGTGGGGGGGAAGGTCGTCACTTTGCTCTCCGTTTATGTCCCGCCTGGCCTTCAGACAATGAGCTTTGCTGACCTGGGGTGGGTGATACTGGGGCTCCCGGAAGGCATCCTTGTGGTGGGTGGCGATTTTAACTCTGTGGTCTCCGGAAATGCCGATCGCTACCCGCCCAGGGACCTCGGGAGGTTCCAGTCCTGGCTGGGTGGCTTCCTTGATGCCCTGGGACAAATAGATTGCTGGAGGCTGCTATACCCTGGACAATTACAATACACTTTTCACTCTGGTGCTCATGGTAGTCTTTCGAGGCTTGACTATATCCTGATGCCCGCAACACAGGCCCCACTTGTTAAGGAGATTAGACATCTGGCTAGGGGTATCTCAGACCACTCCCCCCTATGGCTCGTAATGGAAACAGGACCGGGAACAGAGGACCGGGTAGCCCCGATCAACCCTTGGTATCTCCGTGACCCCAAGATCCGTACTGAACTGATCAAATCACTTGACATTATTTTGTGGAGAATGTGGGGTCTGTGTCATCGTCTGTCTCGCTATGGGAAGCCTATAAGGCGGTCATCCGCGGCCACGCCTTATCATTAATTAATAACGCTAAGAAACGTAAGTGCGAGGCAGTGGTCTGACTTGAAACTGAGATATTAGACATAGAAAGAGAGCTGGAATCTGATGTTACCCAGGACAGGTTGCACCTCCTCAGCCTCAAACAAACCGACTATAGAGCGTTGGTCACTGATGCCGCCAAGGTGATGAGTAGAGAGCAGCAAGGCCGTTTGTATGATGTGGGTGATAAGGCCGGAAAGTTGATAGCTTGGTTGGACAAGAAGGAGAGGGCTAGTCGTGTGGTTCCTTTGATTGAGAGGGCGGATGGAGTGAGAGTGACTGACCCGGTTGAGATTGTGGAGTGTTTTTCTGAGTATTTTCAAACCGTATACTCCCCAGTGTCGGACAGACCGGAACATGATTCGCATTTGCTTCTGAGAGGCATTGCTTTGCCCTGTTTGTCGGAACTGGATAGGGAACTGATGGACGCGACACTCTCTGTCGAGGAGGTCACGACCGCAATCCACTCTGTGAGATCGGGAAAGGCCACGGGTCCGAATGGTCTTCCCATCAAACTCTATAAGCTGCGCCCAGACAAAATAGCACCACATCTTCACTCGATGTTTTTAGAATCGCTAGACGCGGGTACCCTTCCATCCGATCAAAGGCTTGCGTCTATCGTCGTGATTCACAAGGAAGGGAAGCCGCGGGATTGCTGCGCGTCGTACAGGCCCATCTCGCTCTTAAACGCTGAGCCTAAGATCCTTGCTAAAGTGCTTGCGAATCGCTTAATCTCTGTTGTCTGCGACCTGATCCACCCGGATCAGTCCGGGTTTATTCCACACCGGAACACGGCGCTGAACCTTCGGCGTTTACATGGCGCCCTTGCGAGAGCGTCCTCGCTGCGTGAATCGGCCATTTGCTTCTTTGGACGCCACAATGGCGTTTGATATGCTCGAATGGCCATACCTCTGGGCTGTCCTCGCCAAGTTTGGTTTTGGCCCAGTTTTCATCAGTTGGGTGAAACTATTATATAAAGACCCCTTGGCCCAGGTAGTTGTTAATGGTCGTGTTTCTGGCTCATTTTCTCTCGGAAGGGGTACTCGCCAGGGGTGCCCGTTGTCTCCGCTTATTTTTGCTCTTGCTTTGGAACCTTTGGCGGCTTGGCTGCGCTGGGAGCTGTCAATGAAGGGTATACGCTGGACCCCTGATTTCGAGGACCGGATATCGCTCTATGCTGACGACATCCTGTTATACCTCACGTCGCCTCGAAAGTCGCTAATAGTACTATTCGATGTCTTGACTTCCTTCGGTAAAAATTCTGGCCTTGTAATCAATTGGTCCCAGTCCTGCGTTTACGTTCTCTCGGGAGACCCTCCTCTCTTGCCGCATGGTTGCCCAATACAGGTGGTACACGCGGGTTTCAAATACTTGGGGGTGTTTATCACTTTAGATCCTGTGGTTCGCTATGAACGTAACCTGATGCCCCCCCCTTCAGCGCTTGCGATCCGATGTTGTGGCATGGCGTAAACTTCCGTTGTCCCCACTTGGACGTGCGGCTCTATTTAAGATGATGTCCCTGCTCCGATTTTTGTATGCCCTACAGAATACTTGCGATACCATCCCGGCCAGCTACTTTCGGGAGATAGAAAGCTTGCAGCAACACTTGATATGGGGTGGACGGTCCCGCATAGCACTTGCCAAGTTGACACTTCCTTGGTACGACGGTGGAATCGCTCTCCCGGATATTAAGCGCTACTACTGGGCCTCCCAACTGGGGGCGATTAACCACGGCATGTACGATCCCGCGTCGAACCCCGCGTTCGAAATGGATAGATGGTTGCTGCCTGGTGGTGACTACAACAGGGCGCTCTATACGAAATCCGCTGGGAGGCTGCTCACTTGCCCTACCAAGATAGCGGTGCAAGTATGGCATCGTGCGAATGATGCCATGGGATGGAAGAATAGACTTACATGCGCCACTCCGCTATATGCTTCCGAGAGGCTGGGCTCCCTATGGAAGACGAAAGGCTTTGATAGATGGGACGTGATTGGTATATGCAGGGTGAATGATGTGTGGACTAAGGGTAGGGTTAAAACCTTCGACGAGTTGAGATTGGAGTATGACCTGAGTGACAGGGAGTTCTTTAGATATGCTCAGGTCCGGCACGCGCTGATGGCGTTTTTCCCTCCGGGTACTATTGTTCCGGAGGCGTCACCGCTTGAGGATCGGGTGCTGGATGGGCACGTTCCAGACAGTACGATTTCGCTTATTTATAAAAAGTTGATAAACTATAGGACCGACCTTCTACAGTGACTCAGGGAAGCTTGGACTGGCGATGGTTTGGAGTTAGATGACGAAGACTGGCAGCAGGCCATATCCTCGCCAAAAGAGGTTGCAATTCCGGCCCGCCTTAGGTTTGTGCAGCTTAAGATTCTCCACAGGATCTATGTTACCGGTACGCGCTTGGCCAGTATGGGTTACGCTTCGGATGGGCTGTGCAGGCGTCGTTGTGGCCTTCCGGGCACCTTTCTTCACATACTCTGGGAGTGCCCGGCGGTTGTTCGTTTCTGGAATCGAGTACATGCAGTAATGGAAGAGGTCACGGGTGTTATGTTGTTGCCTGAAGCTAGACGATGCTTGTTGAATGTGTGGGAACTGACTGACTATGATTTGGCACAGACTCAATGGGTGACCCTTGGTAATATGATCGCTAAGATGGATATCGCCCAGTTGTGGGGCTCCCAGAGGCAACCCACAGTTCTGGCATGGAAGGAGAATATGGACTGGCGTATTGAGGAAAAACAGCCCAAATTACAACCGATGCCCAGGCTGCTGGCACAAGACGCCTCTTAGTTCCCATTTTGATCAGTTACCAAATAAAGAGACGGGCGCTGGAAGCGGGAGTGCAAGAACAGATTTTTATTTCTCATGAGGAGAGCCTGTCATTTCGGACACGCGCACAATGTCTTCAAGAGGTGCTCTAACAAGTTTCTCTGAGGCTCCGTCTTTTATACACAGATTTATGATGTACAAACATTCCTTATTGCAATAAAGAAACTTTGAAGTACGAAAAGGCACGTTTGGAATCCCAGCTTCAGGCCTATTCCCATACCTGTCGCTCGGATGTCGTTTCCCCTCCGAAATGTAACATGTGATTGTAATCTTGCAGCCGGACATTCCAACAGGACACGAGGGCAAGGGGGGGGTGGTCAGATCTAAGGTTGGGCAGGCGATAAGATCGGGCACTTCAGTTGGTGTATCACGTTTTGCTATGCGGGGCCAGGGGGGGTACATCCGTGAGGCTTTGTTTTATGACTTGGGACCGGGTCGAGAGGCCAGGTGTAGCCAGGGGGGGGTCATCAGAAGAGGGGAAGGGTGTTCCTGGGAGGAATGCAGGGGGTGTCGGTCAGGCAGGGGTGTCACTTTTAGAGCAGGGTCGCGCAGAGGGAGAGGGTTTTATGGCCTATGCATGAGAGAGCGGGGGTGTACAATGGGGGGGGGGGTGCTGGGGATTTTAACAAACGGGCAGAGAGAGGCCTTGGTGCCTAAAATGGCTGTCGTGTACGTGCGTGCATGGGCCTATGCTGGCGGGATGATGCGGTCAATGCTTCGCGGTATTCGTTCTGCTTACAGCGAGGGGTATGGTGAACACAAATGAACGCCGCTTATGTACATATACATTGTCATTTTCCACAGTCGCCGCTTTTTAACATAAGTTAGTTCATTTCCGTGTTTATCATAACTGATGGGGTGTACATATAGCCATGTGTGGTCAATGAAATAGCGTTTGTCAATACTGGCGGATTGCATATAACCATGTGCAGTCGATGCGATAGACGAGGTGCAATACATATGAATTTACATTTGTCGTGTTATATATACGAGTCTAGAGATCGGTATACAACTCAGTCGGAGTCAATCAAGGAAATGTTCCGACACATTATGGAACCATGTTCTGACTCTCTCTCCGGCGGTATCAATGTACAGTAAAAAGTGACCGATGAAACATTTTGAAAGTAATACAAAGTGGTTGAGGGAGGAATTCAGTTCAATACAAGCAAGTAGTCAGGGGGGGGTAGAAAGTTCCAAAAGGGGAGGGGGGGTCTTCGCCACAGTGTCTTTTTAGCAGCGAGCCATCACTGGTAGGCTCTAGTAGTTCGTTTTCTTCCGTTGGCGCTGTTGAGCACCGGCGGTGGAACTATAGGTCCAGCTCGGATCCATCCTTACACGTCGCAGGGTGCGATCTGTCCTCTGCTGTTAGACCACAGTCCTGTTTCCTAACTAATCTTTTTAAGGATGCCTCATGCTGGGCACCTGCATTTCTTTCTCCTTCCGTGGCAAACCCTATTGTACCTAAATGCTGTTCTTCTTCTCTGAGTCAAAATCCATGTGAAAAAAAGGGAGGGTTGTCGGATAATCGAGGGAAGAGAGGGCGGAGTGGGATCAGATCTTTGAGACAAACCAAGGGAGCAAAGGATAACGAGCAGGCAGGCCCATCAATCGGGCTCAAAGGGGCGGGGACTTCTGGCACGCGTGGGTCAGCAAGCAGAGGGCTTCAAGGCAGCCCTCCATCCTTTCATTTTCCGTGTTTGAGAGTGGTGCCTCGTCCCGCGTCTCGTTGCTCTGCGGCTCCACCTTTGGTCGAGGTCACATGTGTTTCATGATCTGCAGCTAGGCTGTGCGTCACGTCCGGCCCCTCTCCTCCGGTGATTGTGTATCTTTGAATGGGTAAAAAACAAGGTTTTAGAGAACTGGCAGGAGAAGACATTTATACATTTCAATTCCGCCCCCAATCTTAAGTAGTTGGGGATACGTTCATCGGTCACGGTCAGAAGTTATCACTATGGAGTATGTATGCGGGCATTTCTACTGAGTTTGTACTAAGTCAATTTGGCGTTCATTCATGACGTATATGGAGAGAAGTCAGACTCTTATCAACTGCGTATTCCATTAAACTCGAAATCGGATCCTTCGGTAGAGACTCGTCTTTCTAATCCAAGCCCTGGCAGTCTTCTATCATCATGAGAGAGGGACAGAGGCTAAACATTCTTTTCTCGGGGAGCAACGGTTAATCAGGGTCATCAGTTATACTTCGGGATATGGAGCTGGGGTCAATCGGGAGAAACGAGGACGCTTTGGACATCCGTACTTGGGTGCAGAGAGGTGGGGCAATCTGGGCATTGGGTATTGTGTTTCAAACGGACTGAGAACAGAAGGCCACTGACATATAGTCCCCCTATAAAAAAGGGCCAGATTAGGGGACATCAGTCGTCTTACCTGTCCTTTCCTTCTTAGCCAATTCAAGTTCCATCATTTTACAGAAAGGAGAGGTAGTAATATGGCAAATTACAATTGTTTTAGTTTCTGTCAATTTTGCCGAACACCTTTGTGTTCGAAAACCAATTAGGCTTGTGCCGGCGGGGCACAACGTTACCACACAAAGGAAGAGGGAACAGGGGGACCCTCAGAGAGAGAGAGAGTCGTCCGCATTTTAAACAAACTATTCGGTACACATACGACATGGAGAGAGAGAGAGAGAAAGAGAGAGAGAAACGTGTACAATAATAGGCCATTTAGTGCGCACAGAACAGCAGGGGTCAAGTTATATAGAAACACAGGCTGAGGGACGACGTAGATCCATACATTACGTACACATGAATTCAGGCGGGGGGGGGGGAAATAGTACATGTATTATATACAAACATCCAAGACAAAACATAGAACAATACTTGGCCAAAAATATTTCTTCCTGCATGCTGCGCATCCTTAGTATCCTACTTAATTCATCTGGCTGCCTTTGCTGGTGGCCTCGGTTGCAAATACTTACACCTTTGTCAATTGTTCGGGAACTAACCTGGTCGGGCTAATACTCATGGTGGGATCTTCGAATCATTTTTAGCGAATGGGTATCCGGGCTGAGGCAACGGAGGGTGTCAGTCGGGAGAACAATGGGGCAGCTTTGAGTTTCATGTCTATGTGGGTGCAAGAAGGAGGTGGTAAATCTTAAACATTGACAATATTCCTAGTCTTCCAAGAGGAGGGTACTTGGGTAAACCTCACCCCGGAATATTCCTGAACCTTTCCCTATTTAGTTACCGTATGGATTTACTCATGGGTGCACGTCATTCTTGGTTGCATTATTTGGGGTGCCGGTTGGAGTCATATTTTGTCAAACTGCAATAACCCGCCAAGTTTCTGCTTCAGGTCACCCTTCCAGTCGCTGGGTTCAGAGAGAGAGAGACAGTCGTTTCTAAGTAAGGGAGTGCTATATCTTTGTTTGTTCGACGTGTATAGGCACCATGTTCAGATCCCTTTTCCCCATTCCATCGGTCGTTCGATCATCACTTAAGTCATACATAAAACATTTCTCTTATCAATCCAAATGTGTGCAACGTGTATTCAGTCGAGCTATACATATCAGGGCATACACGCGTGCATTCATATCACACAAATTCGTCACGTTCTCAGGGGCAGTCCCCATAGATAATATACAATTTCTCCGTGCGGAACCATGGCGTGTTGCTTGGGTCTTCTCCATACTTTAGTCGACGTTCCGATGTGACCTGCAGAAAGAAGGAAAAAAGAAGGGGTGGGGGCAGCGTTTTACAACACATCAGCGCGCATAAACCTGAAAATGCTTTTACTTACCACATACTCGACCTATCTCCGCGGGATGCAGTCCCTTTCATCTCGGCGTTTAAGCCCAGAGGGACCGTTAGTGCGGCAGAGATAATCATTGATGGACTGTGTATTGCATAGATCGCCCAAGTGTGGTATTACGGATCGTGTGTAGGGAAGGGTCAAAACAAAGGGCAGTCAGTGTAAAGTGGGGGGTGAACTCGTGCTCTCCTTCGAGGAGGAGGGATGGTCTATAGTGGTACAGGGTCGTTTTTGTTCATCAGGCACGGAAACTAGAGGGGCTAGGTGGCATTCCTTCGGAGTGGCTTAGGGGCATCTGAAACAACTTCCCTGATACATGTGGCACATAAAGTAAAGGCTAAATACCGGGACCTTTATCGATTGCTTTACGTTGCACAAAAATAAAAAACCCACACGCACACTAACGTGGACCATTCACATTTGCAATATTTCTGTGTACTTTGCTTTTTAACCTTTAAGTAATCGAGTTGCTTCATTTCACCTGTATTTTACTTATATCGGAAACAGTGGCCATTTATTCGAAACTTACCAATCTAAGCGCTACAACTATGTTTGTTTTAAAAAAAAACCTTTATTTAAAAATGTTGGCGCAAAAATACGGGCCTACAACCACGTGGGCCGGCCACGGTGCAGACTGGAACTGTAAATGAGGGGATATTTATTTGAGAACGGAGTCGGTGGTCGTTCATTTCATAAAGGTGCGACAAGTGCAATAAAATCATATCGAAAATTCATTGTGGGCAAGTACCATAAGTGTCGAAAATTCGAACTTTCAATAATACGGTAATCAATGACGCGTCAGAACTTAATATCAATTCATTGTCCGAATGTTCAATCAGTACCCATCCCCTCCCGCCATGCGCTTCAAAAACTGCATACATATCTCATGATATCAAGGCTGAGCAACCGGAACACAACAGGGAGTTGCGAGTTTCATTTGTACCGGCGCCATTTTGGGTGAGGTCAGGCAGGTCCAAGTATAGTCAAAATGTCTCCACCAACTCGTGGTTGGACCAGAGCCTCTTTCGGCAGTCCAAAAGTTTCGTTAAAGGGCAACAGAAGGGGCTGGCGATATGAACCATCAGTCAAAAAAGGGGGGGCAACAATCTTTCCTACCGGGTCATACTGGTGTTCCACCGGAACTGATCAAATTGGTAGTCTGCAGGATTTTGGTCATTCAAACTGAGGCTGGCACCAGCATGAGAGCGCCAACGTCTCGTGGCTACGTCTTGGTCGTGCCGCGGGCAATCATGGCAGTCATTCCCCATCGGGGGGGCCCGCGGGGGTCGGGGGCCCCTGCAGTTCTCGTAGAATCTTCAAAGCTGAGGAGAACGCTTCTGGACGGGGTACTCATTTTCTAGCTGGCAAGCGACCAGGTCATCCTTGCACGCCAGGCCCAATCCTGCAGAGTCGACCGCCATTTTATGAGTTCCGCGGTAACCGGCAGTCGCTGGATCGCAAGAGCAGACGGACTCCCGCCTGTCGGGCATGGCGTTGCACCGCAAGAGGGGTGGGCGCAACTCAGCTTGGTGGGTGAGGCGCAGGGGTGCAGCGCTGTGTCCCAAGAGTGGGAGGAACTCAGCTGGTTCGGGCGAAGCGCCGTTGTATCGCAACAGTGGACGAACCCTTGTCGGGTGAGTGGAGCGTCGCTGCACCGCAAGAGTGGACGAACCCTTGTCGGGTGAGTGGAGCGTTGGGGGTGCAGCTGAGGGGTCTCCACCTGGGGAGGTGGGAGAGGCTCGTCCGTGCCGCCTCTCCGTCCCAGTGCACCCCACGCCGTCTTCTGGCGCTGACATTCGTGATGGCCGGACCAGGCGATGAGAGAGGGGGGGGGGGGTCGGAGGCATAAGCAAGACATCCCCCCCGTGGCCTGCAAGGCACCAGAAGAGGAGGATGGGAAGACCAGTACATTCCGGGCCATCCACCCCACGACCTCTCCGGCCGATGGCGGCCAGCCGGGCCTCGCCCTGCACGTGTCGAGGTCTCGTCTTCCGGATGGGCGTAACCGTGGACCTGTTGCACTTCGGGAGCTTCCGGAATGGGGGTAGGTATCTGCTGACTTGTATCTATCTTATGTTACCGTTATTGGGCGTGGCGGGCGGTGGGACAGACATGTTTGGAGCAGTGAGGGGCGGCGGAGCCTAGCTACCTCGTGGCTGCCGCGATGTCAAGCTTGGCTTCTCTCACCACTTACATGTTTCTTATTGCGGGCTATTTCTAACGTTTCTTATTTCTAGCAAAGTCAAACAACTCATCAGTGGCCTACTGATTTTGCTCGATTTCTTTTTCCTTCCTTTTCTAGTGCGTTTCGTGCTAAAGTTTCTGTTAACAGGATACGGTGATTACTTCGTATTTTACATATGTCCTTTTTATTAGGGGCGCCCTCCGGTTGAGCCAGATGTTCTACCTCTAATAAATGGTCCGGGTGGAACTAGTTTACCAATCAGTGGGGAGTAGATAGGCATGACAGATTACAACGGGGGACAAAGGTCCGCATTACCTACCCTTCACTACTTGCAAAGACTAGACAGAATAATTCTATTCCACGTTATTTGCAAACAGAGAATACCTCAAAAGAACTATTCCTTGAACAATAAATGTCCAGACAATCAATCAATCAGTGGGGAGAAAAACAGGCATGACGGATTACAACGGGGGACAAAAGTTCGCATTACCTATCCTTCGCTATCTGCAAAGGGAGACAGAATATTCCTATTCTTCTCTGTTTGTAGACAGGGAATATCTCAAAAGCGCGATAATCGATAAAAATCGATAACAAACAATCAGTGGGGAGAAAAATAGGCATGACGGATTACAATGGGGGACAAAAGTCTGCATTACCTACCCTTCACTATCTGCAAAGGGAGACAGAATATTCCTACTCTTCCCCGTTTGTAGACAGTGAATGTCTCAAAGAGCAACAGAGCAACCAATCAATCAGTGGGGAGAAAAATAGGCATGACGGATTACAACGGGGGACAAAAGTCCGCATTACCTATCCTTCACTATTTGCAAAGAGAGAGGAACGTTCCTATTCGTCGCTGTTTGCAAACAGAGAATGTCTCAAAGAGAACCAATACTTCAAGTAGCAACCAAGGCTAAATAAACCAATCAATGAACAATACCAGTATTTAAATACCGATTCCAATATAAACAATCAATCAATCAGATGGATAAAGCCATTCTATCAATCAGACGTAAAGACGTCCTACTTAACCTTACCCGGACCGTGTGGACAGTTCTTCGCCTTCCCTTTCCAGCGCCCGATCGTTCTCTTACTCCATGTTTTTACCGCAGCTTTCCTGTGGGATCCCAGTCAGGACAGTAGGTCGCTTGAGAGAGGCCTGTTCGGAATCGGTGAAGTTCATTCAATCGGCAGCCGGACGAGGGCCCTCTCAAGGCAGGTATACTCCAATCGTTCAGATGTTCACCCCATCATCTGGACCTCTCTTACCGGACCTTATGTCGCTGATGGGCCCCGCGTTGGGACGCCAATTGAGGAAAAACAGCCCAAATTACAACCGATGCCCAGGCTGCTGGCGCAGGACGCCTCTTAGTTCCCATTTTGATCAGTTACCAAATAAAGAGACGGGCGCTGGAAGCGGGAGTGCAAGAACAGATTTTTATTTCTCATGAGGAGAGCCTGTCATTTCGGACACGCGCACAATGTCTTCAAGAGGTGCTGTAACAAGTTTCTCTGAGGCTCCGTCTTTTATACACAGATTTATGATGTACAAACATTCCTTATTGTAATAAAGAAACTTTGAAGTACGAAAAGGCACGTTTGGAATCCCAGCTTCAGGCCTATTCCCATACCTGTCGCTCGGATGTCGTTTCCCCTCCCAAATGTAACATGTGATTGTAATCTTGCAGCCGGACATTCCAACAGGACACGAGGGCAAGGGGGGGGTGGTCAGATCTAAGGTTGGGCAGGCGATAAGATCGGGCACTTCAGTTGGTGTATCACGTTTTGCTATGCGGGGCCAGGGGGGGTACATCCGTGAGGCTTTGTTTTATGACTTGGGACCGGGTCGAGAGGCCAGGTGTAGCCGGGGGGGTCATCAGAAGAGGGGAAGGGTGTTCCTGGGAGGAATGCAGGGGGTGTCGGTCAGGCAGGGGTGTCACTTTTAGAGCAGGGTCGCGCAGAGGGAGAGGGTTTTATGGCCTATGCATGAGAGAGCGGGGGTGTACAACGGGGGGGGGGGTGCTGGGGATTTTAACAAACGGGCAGAGAGGCCTTGGTGCCTAAAATGGCTGTCGTGTACGTGCGTGCATGGGCCTATGCTGGCGGGATGATGCGGTCAATGCTTCGCGGTATTCGTTCTGCTTACAGCGAGGGGTATGGTGAACACAAATGAACGCCGCTTATGTACATATACATTGTCATTTTCCACAGTATGTTCCGGGAGAAGACGGTGTATGTGGCCCGTGGCAAGCCCCGCAGGTAGGGTAAGATTTGGGGTCAATGGAACTCCTACTGGGTAGATATATGTACACCCCCCTCACACAACAGGTGGCGGACCCTCCCTCCCCTTGACCCGACATTCCTGCTACCATGTTGCTATGATTGTCTCTGGACTTGCTGTATCCCTCAATCCTCCCATCCTGTAATGTCAATGATTGTATTATGATCTCATACTTTCCTCCCCGCAGGACGCTTCGCCATTCAATTGCTTGTACTGCCTTGATTATTTATTTTTTGTTTATGTTGTTAAAAGTTTCAATAAGAAGCAATACAAAAAAAAAAAAAAACGTATTGATTGAATCGCTTACCCTCGGTTGTTAAACGAGATTGGTCTCTGTCTACAAACGGTGAAGAATAGGAATATTCTCTCTCCCTTTGCAGATAGTGAAGGATAGGTAGCGCGGACTTTTTGTCCATATCAGTAGGGGCTGATAATACGCCGCGCCTATCTTCTCCCCACTGATTGTTTGGTTCTATTGGTTCTCTTGAGATATTCCCTGTTTGCAAATAACAAAGAATAGGAATATTCTGTCTAGTCTTTGCAAGTAGAGAAGGATAGGTAGTGCGGACCTTTGTCCACCATTGTTTGAAATACTTTTTATTCGTTATACGTCATGCCTATCTTCTCCCCACTGATTGGTAGTTGGTTCAGCCCGGACCGTTTATTAGTGATAGACCATCAGCTCCACAGGAGGGAACCCCTAATAAGGACATGTTCACAAAGTATGGATTAGTCGCCGTAGCCTTTAGTAAGCTATGGCATAAAATTACCAAGAAAGATTGAGAAAGTCAGTGGCCACTGATGGGATCTTTTGATATAAATAAAATAGAAGCACTAGAAACAGCCCTTCTTAAACAGAAAACCACGCCAACCATGCTCGATAGCCTCGGCATGTGGCGAAAAGAAGCAATGCAGCGTAAAAAGAGAGACGAAGCAAAGACAGAAAAAGAAATGCGAAAAGCAGCCCCCCTGGCTGGTCAAAAGCTAGAAGAAGAGATCAAGGAAAGAGAGAGAATAAGGAAAGAACGAGAGTCCGAAACATCGGGCCAATGCCCTGTTAGAACACCCTCTGTACTCTACCACGAGCTAATACAACAAATTAGTGAAGGAGGGTCCGAGGGAAGGTTTAACGACCTAACAGGTAAATACCCCCAGTGTATCAACCTAAAGAACAAAAGTACCTGTCAGTCGAGTGACGCCGAGGTGCTCAGAAATCGCGCTGGAAAAAGGGTGCACAGAAAAAAACACACAACAACCAGATAAAACAAGAACTCACTAATTACATTGACTATCAACAATTGCTGGTTTGAGTCCTATCAGACCACCCAACTGGCGGAGCCTCATCATGTAGGACGCTCAGGCCATGGTTAGTCTGCAAATGCCCAGGTGTATATTGGCAATGCATGACTCGGTCATGGTCTGATAATTAGTGAGTAATTAGTGAGTTCTTGTTTTATCTGGTTGTTGTGTGTTTTTTTCTGTGCACCCTTTTTCCAGCGCGATTTCTGAGCACCTCGGCGTCACTCGACTGACAGGTACTTTTGTTCTTTAGGTTGATACACTGGGGGTATTTACCTGTTAGGTCGTTAAACCTTCCCTCGGACCCTCCTTCACTAATTTGTTGTATTGTACCGAGCAGCTGTAGCTGCGGGTCCTTGTTTCCTTATCTAATCATCACACAGCAAATGTAGTGGTGCCTTTTAGCTCACCCAATTAATTTATTTAGTTTTTTTGCTCACTACGGTTTCTCATCATGGAGGAGTTTGGTGGTCTAGCATTCGATGAAGAGGATCTAAACACCATCCTCAATGATAACCCTAGCATATTAGATGATCTACCCTCTACTTCTAACCCCACGACTGAAGATGACTGGGTTAAACTGCTGAATCTCAAGAAAAATCACTCACGCATCTCTTTACACGGGGTGATTATGAATGAGTATCTGCATGGCAAGTGTGCACCGTCGGGTCTGATTGTTACCACGGCACCACGACTATTCCTTACTGATAAAGAGTTCGTAAGGAATTGGGCTTTGATTGCTTGGCGGTGTACCCGTGATTGGTTGATACTAATATTAAAAACAGCTAAAAAAACAGCCGATGCTCTCCTGATAGAGATCCAGGTTCTGGAGGGCCAAATCAACGCAGCTATTAGACCTGTGATCTACAAAAAGAACTTGGACGAGGCCAATAAGACCAACAAGGAATACCGTGACAACATCCTACTTAATAAAGTAGAGAAGTTTAAAAAAGATCTGGCACGCTTTTCAATGGAATCGGCCTATCCCTATTTGAGTGATTCTTATGTAGCTCCATCTACTAACTCTAAAGGGAGAAGATACGGGTCCAACTACTCGTCCTCGGGCTCAGATTCAGGTTCCAGCGATCAAGGAAATCCCAATGCAGGCCCCAACCCCGGCACCCGAGGCAGAGGTTTCCAGCGTAGAGCCAACAGAGGCCGAAGTGCTCAACAGTACCCGAATCCAGGACAATGGTGGCCTCCAGGTCCATGGAATTACCATCAAGGACCTATGGGTCCACCACCAATGGGTCATCCTATGCCCATGTACCCTCCTAACCCGTCATTTTACTATGACCAGTCTTTTTTATGGCAGGGCCGTGGCAGGAATCGCGGCAAAAGAAGAGGCCAACAAACTGTCAATTGGGCTCCGCAGACCAACAGCATGACCGGCCCAACACCAGGAGCTGCGACCTCGTAGTGAACCTGAGTTCTAGGGCCATCACACCCACTGAGAATGCTGTACTGAATAAAGGGCTGAGTTTTGTCCCCACTTATGAAGGTGACCGGTTCAACACGAGGTGTGAACTGGAATGTTTCTATAGGAAAATTCGGTTGCACTTTTTCTTCAAAAAGTCTGATCTAACGACGGCAGCGGGTGACTCATCTGACTCTGGTGAACAGAACACTGGTCTCAAACCGAAGTCGACTTTCACACCTCTGAACCAGCAAGTGCCAGCCAATGTCCTAGCATTCGAGCAAGCAGTGACACATGATGTCATGAACAATACCCAACAACGGAAGAACTTTATCAACCTGTCTTCCCTGGAGAAACAAGCATTGTCCACGCTTGCTAACGATAGTTCCCTTACCATCAAGCCCGCGGACAAGGGAGGTGCGATCGTGCTGCAAGACACCAACATCTATCAGGCAGAATGTGAAAGACAACTGAACGACACCAGGGCTTATCGTCGTCTCCATGTAGACCCCACTCAGAGAGTCTCGAACGACATCAAGAGTCTTGTAGAAGAAGGATTATCAGAGGGTTGGATTACTCCCCAAGAAGCGAGATATCTAGTAACAGCACATCCGGTAACTCCTTACTTCTACTGTCTCCCCAAGATACACAAGGCCCAGAGACCTCCTCCTGGACGACCTATTATCTCGGGGATAGGCTCACTACTCGAGCCTTTATCTACCTTTGTTGATTTCTTTTTGAAACCGATAGTGAAGGAGACACCGACATACCTAAAGGACACCGGTGATGTACTGAGACTACTTGCGGTTGCAGAGTTCGACGCGGAGACAGACCTGCTGGTCAGCTTCGACGTCGAGTCTCTGTATACATCTATCCCTCAACAGGAAACACTTGACTGTATCAGAACTATTTTGGAGGCCAAACAATTAGATACAATAACACCAGTATCCTTCATAATGGAATGCGCTAGGATCGCTATGATGGAGAACTTCTTCCAATATCAGAATGAGCTCTACCTCCAGGTTTCAGGGACCTCAATGGGGAGTGTCTATGCACCTAGCCTGGCCAATCTATATATGCACCAATTTGAGCAAGACCACGTGCTGAACCACAGTAACCCCTTTTTTTCACCAGGTGGTACTGTGGAAACGTTATATTGACAACATCTTCGTGATCTGGAGAGGGTCGTCCATTGAGGTGTCATCTTTTCACGCATGGTTGAACACAAGGAATCAGTTCCTTAAGTTCACCATGGAGAGCAGCAAAGACAGACTGGCGTACCTTGACCTCCACATTTTTCCAGCAGAGGGAGGCCTACGAAGTGAACTCTTCAAGAAACCCATGGCACGGAACTCGTTATTATCATTCCAGAGTTTCCATCCGCAATCTTTGCGTGAGAATCTGCCTGTCGGCCAATTCCTCAGGGTCAGAAGGAACTGCTCTTCGAACACTCTATATGAACACCATGCCGTGGAATTATCATCTAATTTGAGAGATCGGCACTACCCGAACCATCTTGTACGCAGAGCTTATAAGAGAGCCTTCAACAATAACCGTGAGGCTCTTCTGCAACATAAGAGGTCTGACAGTACCAGAGACCGTATGACCATGGTACAGACTTTTACCACATCCTCCAATGTGGTGAAGAAAATGATACTCAGACACTGGAAGATTCTGAATACAGGGGCTGGTACTATACCCCGACCCTTATTTGCATTTAAGAGAGGACCATCAATTCGGGACAGTTTGGTTCACACCAGACCACGGAGAGAACTGAAACAAGTTACCAACACCCTCTGGAACACCACCCCAGTACAAGGCCATCATCCATGTGGCAACTGTGCGGCCAGTCCACAGACACGCAAGACCTTAACGGTCGACATCGGTACCACGAGACCCTGGAGGCTCACAAAACACACGAACTGCAACTCAGATAAACTCATCTACCTGATCACGTGTCCATGCAAGAAGCAATATGTGGGCCACACAACGAGAGCAATCAAGTCTCGTATCAGCGAACATAAAAGTACGATCCGCTGCAAGAAACAATCTACGGGCCTCACTAATCATTTTTTAGAGGCAAAACACAAAGCAGAGGATCTGACTTGGGTGGTTCTTGAACAGCCTTACATTCCACCACACATTTCTGATGTCTCGCACTTTCTATTTGTTAAAGAGCAGCGCTGGATTTTCAAACTGAAAACTGATGTGATTGGATTGAATGACAATATTCCGTGGCTCTCTATTTGAGCGCACTCTCCGTGCCTTTCAACCTGTGTGCATCACTTGCCATCACGATAATCCATCATCACCATATTGGGGACTGATCACGTACCTACAGGTGCTGTGATCTAAGAGGCCACTTGGATCCCTTATGTGGCAGCCGCTATATGCAGCTTTTCCCACCGGCAGGGTGCACTAACATAGGGAGGTATTCCTCCTGGGGGTGATGTGTAATTACTTTCAGCTTTTAGGCATCAATAGATTCCAATATTATATCGGGCGCTTTCTGACCCGTTTTTACACTCATACTTGCCCAGGCAGGCTCTCTGGAAAGCGATCTTCAGCGTTCAATAATGTACATCCTTGACTCTATGGGGAGGGCTTTAGCCTGCTTTAATTGCTTGTTGTTATTCCTCTGAACACTTACCCCTGGGGGCGTATTTAGTTTCAAATGCTAGATGTTTTCTACTAAGAAACATTCATGTTTATAGCGACATGGGCTTACAGAACATGCGCATTTACATTGCAGCGCCCTTCAATCACATGCGTCCGACCTGGGATGCGTGGGCCACATAATGGAGAGTTCTTTTCTGGTCGACCCCCCGTGATCCTTTATGACCTAGTCGACTTGAATATCACATGAGGCTGTAGTGATTGCAGACTAGAGTTCTTTTCTGGTCGACCCCCCGTGATCCTGTATGACCTACTCGGCTTGAATATTACATGAGGCTGTAGTGATTGCAGACGAATTAATATTCCAAACACATGTTCATTTGAGGCTGCGCTTGAGAGGCCTGCAAGTGCCCTTTGGCCGCGCATGCGCCTCGCTAACACCTCGTGTTGACAACATACGCGATAAGAATAGCCTAATGAGGTGACGTGGTAGTGCCCAACAAGTGCACCCGTTACGCGCATGCGCCTAATGCATACACGCGTGCAAGGGTAGCGTTCTCATCTGAGCTGGGGACAGCTCGTTCAACGCATGCGCGCCATCGCTTTTGCCCGAGTTGCGCATGCGCGAGGTAGTGTCTCAACAGCGCACAGGCGCTGTTGCAGCGGAACTTGGACCAGCTGTTAACCATTAATCCACTAGCGCTAGTATAAAACGGACCCCAACCAGTCCGTCGGTGCCTCCCCTTCGGCTCGTGAACCCGCCGTGAGGTACCGACGGACAGGTTAGTTGGGATTGTGAGTGTGAGATTGTTTTTTAGCGTGTACTTTGAGTCTGGCCATTAAGGCAC
This sequence comes from Lissotriton helveticus, assembly GCF_964261635.1. Taxonomy (NCBI): domain Eukaryota; kingdom Metazoa; phylum Chordata; class Amphibia; order Caudata; family Salamandridae; genus Lissotriton; species Lissotriton helveticus. Next base: position 2,124,685,102 of record NC_136065.1, on the reverse strand, counting down.
TTGCATTTTCTGACCTTGGACATGCCTGTTGGAACGAGGTGCTTTCCCCTTTGCTTCCTCCTTATTTACCCCCGGTTTTTCGCTATGATTACAGCACATTGGTACAGTTTAGATACAGATACTGCACAGTGGTTCAGTGTAGATACAGAACTGAGCAACTTGCTTGTAGTTAACAAATATTTGGTAATATGCATTGGGGTAACATTACAAGTTACTCGTCTAATGTTGGCATCCGGTCCTTCATGGTGAGATCCTACCTGTGGGCATTTTAGAAAATTATTGGGTTAGGTAGACAGTACAGTGCACTATATTTTTGACAGTGATCTGACCTAGGAACTGTCTTTATTCACATGTCTAGAGCGGGGCCTTATCTTTCCGAGCAGTTGCCGGGTGAGGTGAGGCTTACTTCCCACAGACTGATGGGTAAGTGTTAAATTTCAGTTCTTGAAACTTTACACAGTAGTACTTTTGGTGACGTAATGTTCGCATCTTGTGAAGGATCATCATACTTTAGTGATTGATCTGTCTGAGGTTGCTGGAATGATCGCTGGTAATGCACAGTAACAATACGTGGCACTTTGGGCATATTCAAGTTATAAAGATTGTCTATGCTTCACCAAGCACCACGCGGTTACACAATTTGTATATGGTTTTCCTTTTTCTTTTGACTTGTCCTACAGGGAGGACCAATCGCATCCATTGAGCAACTTGAGAAGATTCGGTAGGATGGTCGTGCTCGACCACTCTTAGTTTACCTGCAATATGGTTATTTGATCTAATTCATTTTTTCAGTTCATTTCTACACAATTGGTAGTGTAATTTGCAGTAGCATATGAGAGCTTGGCCCTGATGAATGCCAGTGAATTTACACAGTACGGCAGAAACATGTTGGCCTGATTTTTGTTTTCCACCAAGCAAGCTGGACAGTGATTATTTTACACTGTCATTACACTATTTTTAACCTGACGTCCAGGCAATCACTAATAAAGGTCTTTGTTTGCCTTGACAGCCATTTTAGCCACTGCACTATATACATATTTTTTTGCACTGCACTTATCAGTACCACCTTTGTATTAGCATTTGCGGTGTCCAGACCATGACCGAGTCATGCATTGCCAATATACACCTGGGCATTTGCAGACTAACCATGGCCCGAGCGTCCTACATGATGAGGCTCCGCCAGTTGGGTGGTCTGATAGGACTCAAACCAGCAATTGTTGATAGTCAATGTAATTAGTGAGTTCTTGTTTTATCTGGTTGTTGTGTGTTTTTTTCTGTGCACCCTTTTTCCAGCGCGATTTCTGAGTCTCTCTACCACGAGCTACCATCGAAGCAAGAGGCAAACGATGATTTACTCTTAGGTCCCCCAATCATCTATATGCCCCCTCCATATGCTCCCTCCCACCCCATAGCTCAGCACCAACAACCCCCGACCCACATTGAAGGTAGTGCCAGGGCCTCGGTTCCCACGGCCTCCACGCCGACCGAGCCTCTCGTACTAAATACCACATCAACGGAAGCTTCAGACAAGCCTGAAGCCGTAGGAAAGGAGATTACAAGAGCAAGCCGCTTGAACAGCCATGAACGAGCGGGTATTGACAAAATTGTGAAAACGTTAATAGAACAAAAAGAAACAGAGGAATATATTTCGGATATGTGCAACTCATACAACACCGCCATCACCACTGCTAAGGTGTTGTTGAAAGAGTTCTTCCCACGCTACGGCCTTTGTCGAATTTTGTGGAGCGACAACTGCCCCCACTTCGTAGCCGATGTTATCCAACTCATACTGAAAGGATTGGGTGTAAAACAAAAGTTCCACGCGGTCTTCCACCCCCAATCTGCAGGCCTAGTGGAACGACATAACGCCACACTGAAACTTAAGCTAGCAAAAATAGTTGCCACCACAGGACTGAAATGGCCAGACGCCCTCCCACTGGCATTGCTATCTATGCGCTCCACTCACACCAAGCACCACCTAACCCCTTATGAAGTCGTTTTTGGCCGTCCCATGAACATCTGGGCCCCGCCGAAGCCAGCATCTAACCACGATGTCCCAGACATCCTAATGTCTGATTATCTGCATAATTTAACAAAAACACTAACTGTTATCCACCAACAGGTGCAGCAAGCCATTCCAGACGCATCCAGGGGCCCCGGACACGACATCCAACCCGGAGAGTTCGTCCTGGTACGGAACTTTCAAAGGATGAAGAGTCTGGAACCCAGGTGGACGGGCCCCTGGCAAGTTTTGAACACTACTCGAACCGCACTCCGAGTGGAAGGAAAGCGCAACTGGCTTCATGCACATCACTGCCGAAAAATCTCACCAACCCTAACAACGAGTGAAAACGTGGACACCCAAGAAGAGCTCCTGAAGAAAGACAGACCAGCCCTGAGTTGCTACCCTGACCCAGAGACACTCGAATTGACAGAGTTTCCCGATCCCACTGTGCCATCCAGGGAAGGGTACAACTTGCGACGAAAGGAGAAGGCTCAGGCAAAGTAGGCCACTAACTGAGTCAACAGTCTGAGAACGGTAGCTAACACTACAAAGGCTACCAGGAGAGACGCCAGACAAAGTGTGTGGTTCTGCCCGCTACCGGGCCCTCTTGAAAGTGATGGAAGCTCCCGACATGAAGGTGATGGAAGCAACCGGACGTCCGAAGATCAACTACGGAAATCCAGAGACTGAAAAACTGCCCATGAGACTCTGATACCCACTGTGCAGCCCACCACCAAAAGAGAACACTATCTCATTTCACTTCCACCACAGCTCCGAGAAAGACGTAAGGAGTTCTGGAACAATTCCTTTGTGCAATTGCTACACCAGCACAACCTTGCTGCCAATGCCACCAACTGCTGGATCTGTGGGCTGCTGCCACATGCAACTGAACATTCTATTCCCTTCATCCCTTCGCCTTTCTCCGTTCATGGGTCCTGCCTTGCCTGGCTGATGCTCTTGCAAGAGAGTTACAAGGACAATACAACTTCTGGTGAAACTATTTCACACTTCTACGATGGGTTCTGGCTGGGCAAAACCGACAAAGCCTCCACTCCCTTTTGCCCTCAGACCTCAAACGCAACGCTTCAACTGGACATTCCGGAGAAAGAACGGCTCGAGATGCAGGTTTTCAACAAACCAGCCAGACCCACTTTTTCATACCTGCGCAAACGAACTGCTGCAACTCTGACTGTGACCCTATCTGTGGTAAATGTCTCCGGCCTTGTTTGACGGCCATGGGACAAAAATCGTGGGCCACAGCTCCTGCTCCATGAAAAGGACTTTGAACACTGCTGACCCCCCTTCATTTGTAGCATCTCCCAATATGTATTTCGTCTGCAGCACCAAAGCCTACACCTGGCTCCCTAAAGGCTGGGGAGGCACTTGCTACATCTCCTTTGTCCCCTCCCACCTATTTGACACCGGCAGCATACCACAGGCAGAAGTGCTCATTGGACACAGAACAAGCAGATTCCACCTCTTCGCAGTTCCTCGATGCTGCGAAGGGACTCATTCCTTTCTGGGGTCCGATGTCAAACAGTCGAGCCATCTGTCATTTGACCCAAGCAGTCGAAACAGCATTGAACATCACAGTCGGCATCCTGGCTAACAACACAGCTGAGCTGCAAGAGGTCCGCCTCTTGGCTTTGCAGAACCGCCTTGTACTGGCGGACCGCGGAGGAGCATGCCGCATCATCGGTGCCAGCTGTTGCACCTTTGTCCCAGACTATTCACCTTCTGTCTACAAAGCAATAGAACACCTCCACAGACTATCTTCAGAAATCCACCAGGAACAAGACAGCTGGACACGCAGAGGCTGGTTTTGGACCACTTTGAAAGACTGGGGCTGGAAATTATTGATAATTGTATTGGTGCCAGTTCTTGTTTTATGTGGGTGTTGCCTGGGGATACAATGCATACCGACCTTGTGCTCTCTGTTTGCAAATTCGATATGCCCTAAGACTTTGGACAATAAGTTTGAACACATGAAAGTTTTGTATGAAACAGACATCCACCACATAATGAACATTGACATAATTTAGCAAGATGTCGGGGTATGTTCAAAGGGTACACTGTTGAATATTAGATCACGGAGTGAACATTACCAGTGCCATCTTGTCCCACTTTTAGGCCTTTGCGAGCGCGTAAACGGCAGCCATTTTAAAACTATGGCCACTCTCGTAACATTGCCGATCGCTTGCACGTCTCCCCGGCCTTGCGATCATCCCCCACACGCCGGCAACCCCCAAGCATCTGTTGAAGCCATAAAACAGCCTCAGCGCGACCCAGCCCCGGAGCCACATCCCGTGCGGAACCCACATACCCTTTCATCTCTTTCACTCAAACGGGCTCTTTGATAACCCCCTTCCTGCTTGCCCGATTGTCCGAGCTGATCCCAGGCCATCACCTAGCCCTGCGGGTGCAGTTTATTGCCCCCTACAGTAGAAACTCGCCTCTCTTCAAAGGGGCTGAGATTAATCAATGTCTTCACACCATAAGATCCGACCGATCACACATATTTCTGTTCCCAGAGGAATGTCCAGCTGCGCGATAGCCACCACATGCTGAGATTGGGGTGGGGACTTTTACTGTAGATATGTGTGGAAACTGGCCTGGAGCGGTGATTCCGAGGATGTCTTTCCGAACATCAAAGCATTGCCAAGAATGTGTTGTATGTAATAAAGCAATAAACCTATATATAAGAGGCCAGGCCTCAGAGACGTTGTTAGAGCACCTCGAGAAGATATCCCTGATTGTCCGATCTGACGAGTTCTGCTCCGGAGCGAATTAAACTCTGTTTCCTGCTTTCCAATTTGCAGCGCCTGCCTCTTTATTTGATAATCGTCGAGTGGTTCAGCGGCGACTAACGCCAAAGCAGTGTTAGGAAAGGTTACCCAAAATAGCTGCTTTTCCACACCTGAACACCTTTAACACAGCCTCCTGCACACCTTTAAAACAGCCCTGCACACATTCACCGCCCCAAGCACACCTTTACCACAGCCCCTGCACACCTTTACCACAGCCCCCTGCACACCTTTACCACAGACCCCTGAACACCTTTAATACAGCCTCCTGCACACCTTTTCCACAGCCCCTGCACACCTTTACCACAGCCCCTGCACACCTTTACCACAGACCCCTGAACACCTTTAAGACAGACCCCTGAACACTTTTAACACAGCCTCCTGTACACCTTTACCACCTACTCCGAACAGGAGGTTAATGTGTGTGAATAACTCTATGTAAAATGGATGTACCATGCACAACATCACCTGGTAAATGTGTTATGTTATGTTATGTTATGTTATGTTATGTTATGTTATGTTATGTTATGTTATGTTATGTTATGTTATGTTATGTTATGTTATGTTATGTTATGGTATGGTATGGTATGGTATGTTATGTTATGTTATGTTATGTCATGTTGTGGTATGGTATGATATATTATGGTAATGCACGTTACATTATGTTATGCTATCATGTGGTTTAGCATGGTATGTTATGATATGGTATGTTAAATTGTGTAATGTTATGTTATGTTATCTTATGTTATGGTATGGTATGGTATGTTATGTTAGTATCTTTTTAAGTGCTCGGATTACTCCAGCTGGAGGGCTCCCACGCCAGGATTGATACACTAGCAGAGACCCTAAAAGGAATAAGGCATCCCAGGCATAAGACCGACTCCAAGAGTGTTATGTTTATCTCGTGCATGTTGCGCGTGTCATTGTTTATCGCGTGCCCTGCACGAAAGTATACTTGTTATTCTTTGAAGGTATTCCTTTAGCGCACGATCCGTGTGTTCTACATTCCACTCGGATCAGGCCGTTTAGGAATAGCGGTTCATGGGACAGTTGATTGAAGCTTTCTTTGTATCCTGACCTGGATCCCTGGTGCTTCTATTTATTATGAATAAATCTTCTTTATCTACAATTTCTGCCTCATCAATACTTAACAATTTGGCGACGAGGGACTGGATCTTATTGAAGAAGCATCGGTGGATTTGTATGTGGTTTTTTTTCTCGTTCATTAACGAGTATTTAATAGTACTTAACCTAATGGATTTCGGGTACACTGGACTATCTAAAGGTTGCAAAAGTTCTTCATCCTTGGTTTTGCTCTGACGGAACAGATTTACCTTCGTTTGGAGTTGTTTTCAAATCGATTTAGGATTTGTACCAGTATTATCTATCCAAGAGCTACAGCAGATGAAGGGAGAAGGCCAGATGATTGTTTGAAAGCATAGAAGATAACGTCTACTTACCGGCATTTCAGACACGCGTCTGCAGTACTTTTCATCTTTGCTGTGCCGTGTTTCCAAGAAAAATTGTACGCGCATGCGCTTTGGCATTTCCCTAAGTTGCTTCATCATTGGCTGATTAGCTACAAGGAGTTAACTTGACGGCCCTACCCGATATGGCAGTTTCAGCACAAAAGCTTACATTCTTCTCAGAGAAGCACTTTCAGCATAAACTTGTTTCCGTCCAGGGGAACATTTTCTTCGAGAATAGCAGATTCATCAATTCTGTGATTAACTTTGTTTAACGTTCTTATATCGGTTTTTTTTTTTTTTAAAGCGGAAACATTGAGGATTGTTACTTCTCTGTTTATTTTCTGGATTTATTATTACTGGACAAGAAACTTGGTTTATGGGTGATGTATTAATGTGCATTTAATGTTACTGTTTTTTTAAATGTTATTGTTATCTTCTGTTTCTCTAATTGTCTAAATCTGCTAGGTTATATTTAATTGTTTACGCCTATTCTTAAAGGAGGAAGAAACATGTGTGCTCAGGGTTATACTTTAGCTCCACCACAATGTTTTTGGTCTGCAGGTAGTTCACCATGTATGCCTTGGATTGAATGAAAGGCTTAATTCATAAATTATATTGAAACATTAGATGCTAATGGCAAAATGAAGCCAGCTCAAGGACTCAAAGCATTCAATCAATTACCCAAGACAGATAGTGGTGGAGACATGAATGTTTTTGACAAAGCTATTTTTGATTTTAGCAAATTTTGCTTACCTAAAGTATGTATTGGTATCTCAAGATATAAGTTTTGAAAAAGAAAACAACTTAGCAATGAAACAGTTGATAATTACGTATCAGCTTTCAAAACTTTATCTTTGGACTTTAGATTTGGGAATCTTCAGGAGGAATTGATAAGGGATCAAGTCGTAATGCATAGTAATAATTCTACCATTCAGGAAAGGTTATGGGTGGGTGGTGATGAAACTTTAGAGACAATATTAGCTATTGTGAGAAAAACTGAATTATCATGCAGGAGTGCGCAGCAAGTCAAAGTGAATGACAGTAAAAATAATGATCTCAATATCGGTAAGGATACTGTTTCAAAGATTAATTCCAAATCTGCTAACAAAGGCAATCATTTTTCAAAAAAAAGATACGTTTTTAACCCGAAAAGTAAAAATGAGGATAACAAAGAAGATTTGAGATGTTTTAGGTGCAATAGTAGAACTCACTTAGGTAATTCAAAGTCTTGTCCTGCTTTGAAACAGAAATGTTCTAACTGTGGTTTAATTGGACATTTTACATCTTTGCGTAGAAGGAACAAAAGTAGTAACAAAGTCAAATGTATTGAGCGTAGTGATGGTAGTGATGAGGATAAGGCTTCTAGTGAGCATAATTCCTTTGTGCTTTATATAAAAGAATCTAATGCTGCTGTTTTAAATGTTGATGACGCTAGTATTAGAAAAAAACCTCTATGCAAAATGATTATTGGAGGAGGGAAAATAGATATGTGTGCTGACTCTGGTTCACCTTATTCTATTATTAATGTGTCAGTTTGGAAATCACTTTTTGTAGATAGGATTGGAAGTCACTTGGAGGAGATAGATATAAATCCGGAAGGATATTCTGGGGAAAGGATTTATATTCTTGGTTACAGAACCTTAGAGTGTAGGTTTAAAAATCGCAAATGCACTGCCAAATTGTATGTTTCTAACAAAGGTCCTTCTGTGTTAAGTTGGTTTGACCAAGGAAAATTGGACATTATTCTTAACCCTAATAGTCCTGATCCCGTAATGTTAGTTGATGAACAAAATGGCATTGGTTATTTGATGCTTAAAAATATCCTAATGTTTTCAAATCTGAAATTGGGAAATTAGCTAATTTTAAGCATGAGGTATGTTTAAAAGAGAGTGCGTGTCCTAAAATACATAAAGCACGTAATATTCCCTTAGCTGTACGTAATGAGGTGAAGGTTGAGTTGGATGGTCTGGTTAAAGAGGGTAACATTGAAAGAATTGAATCCTCAGAATGGGTTTTTCCCATTGTGGTAGCCAGACGTGCCAATGGCAAGGTTAGGCTTTGCATTGACATTCACCACATTAATAATAATATAATTATTGATCAGTTTCCTCTTCCACGAATTTCGGAGATGTTGGCATCTGTAGGAGGGTTTAAATATTTTTCAACAGTAGACCTTTCTGCAGCTTATCATCAGATTGACCTACATGATAAGAGTAAGGACCTTAAGCGTTTATTACACCTTTTGGCTGTTTCAGATATAATAGAATGCCATTTGGACTGGCGTCTGCTACCACAATCTTTCAACGAGTGATGGAGGATATTTTGATGAATTGTAAGAATGCAGTGTGTTTCCCTGACGACATCTTAGTGTTTGGTAACAGTGAAGACGAGTCTTTGTCAGCTCTCGAGGGTGTTTTATCTGCTCTTAGTGAAAATGGTTTGACCATTAAACATGAGAAATGGGAATTTGGGGTGATCTGTTGTGATGTATTCCTATAGGTTCTGTATCGATCCCCCTATTCCAGACCCTATTCTGGTTAACAAGTTAACTAGCAGCCATCCCATGAGGCAGAAAACCCCCATGATGCAGGAACCGTTATCTGATAAAGCCACACTACGGCACAGGAACGTGTTATCTGATTAGGTCATAACGCTTGCCATCTAATTAGACAAGCCATATTCCTCCAGCCCCTGATAAGGCATACGGAGTTCTCAAAACAAATCAAACCTATGACAACCTGGGAAAAACCCTGCGGCCATTGTTTTGATTTCACCGAGAACTTCAGCAAAAGAATGTGCTAAAGACCTGGTCGTATGACATCCTTATTGACGTATCTATGTCCATCCTTACGTCAATCTCGGCACCTTAAAGGTATAAATATTACCGATATTGCCCTATGCAAACACACGCGGTGCTGACGAGATCGGAGCAGCCAGACTTGCCGAAGCCCAGAGCAGAGCAGACCCCGCTGGCGCAGCCCCGCCTTCCTGACGCGCTGAGAACGAGACGCTGCCTTTCTCCTGCCGAGAAATCCAGCTCCGGCGCTTCCGGGTAGCCCTCGCAGGCAGCCTGGGATATCGAGACCAGAGACGAGAGCTACCATCCCTCATCCATCCTAGATTCCAGGTACAGAACTGAATAACCCCTCACAGAGAATTCTTTAGTCAGTCACTTGGCAAAGCAAACTTAACTTAAACTGTAACTTTCTATTCCCGCCCACGCATTAGACTTAGGTCAGGTACACGGGGTAGGCGTAGTTAGAAACACCAGTTGAGTACGATTAGTCAAATGTATATGTGTATGTAATATATCTTATTCATTTTAAACCTTCATATGGCTTAGAAACCATATCAATGTTTTTACAGTATTATTTTATACTTCTGCTTTTAATGTATGCACTTTACTTAACCATAAGTATTGCAATAATATCGATCCATTTCTCTTGTATGAGAAAAGAGACTGATCAATAAATAACATCTTTTATTGAACACGCCCGTCTCTTCCTTTTCTCTACAATCTGATGAGACTAAGAATGCACGTACTGACTGAGTAAAATAAATTGCCTTTTGTTCACACGACTCTCGAGATACACTCTTGATTAGGGGAGAGCAAAGTTGTCATGTTCTATGGTTGTCAGAAACTAAATCCCTTCTTGTCTATCCAGGGAGGTTCAACTCCTCCTTGCCTATTCGAGAAAGTTTCTAGGGAACTCTGAGCTAGCTGGCAAACCCAAAACTTTAAGTCTAATATCGACAGTAGTAGACCTAGTTAACGTCTGGTCTAGGCCTATACTATTGAAGGTATTATTCCAATGCGCAGAGCCTATTGGGATAATAGGAACTACACTACATGGCGCCCAACGCGTTTGGAAGGGCGATAAAACTAACGTAAGACATTTAGAGTAACTCAGTCGTGCTTTCTCACTCAGACCCCTTTTTCCCATAATACTCCAAAGACGTCTGGAGTGGGTGAAAGGTAATATCCGCCAGACCTCGCAGGAGGAAACTCCTATGTATGGTCCTTGGTTTAGTCAACGTTGAAGGATACACTGTTCCAAAATATTGTGCATCTAATCTTTGTTTCCATAAGAAACCTGATCTGCAAACAAACTAAATAACCTTCCTGTCGGTAAAATGGTAGACAGTGATGATGAAAGAGAGGCAGTTAGATTAGCAACTGAACTTGCAGCAGCTGATACTGCACTGCAAGAAGCAGACCAGGATATAATACTCATCCCGGTCATCAAAAGGAAATCTATAACCTTAAAACTTATAGAAAATGGACTGACACCTAGAGGTGGTACAGTCATATTCGTAATTGAGGCACACGAATATCGGCAGACAGAGGTATACTATTCATGGATAAATTTTCCAGCAGCAAATGCTGTAACAAAGTACTTCCACTATTACAAAACAGAGGAACCTCCTGAAGAGTATACTCCTTTCGAGGAGGTGGAAGTACCACTTAAATTTCAAGAGCACCTGCTCTTATTTAATGGCGCCCTAAAACACAATAATCACATCACCAGGCTCGGTCCTTTAGGTAGACCAGGAGCAACGTGGCCGGTCCTAGCCGGATACACACCACATCCAGAGTTCGAAAGAATGCCTGCAGCAGATCTTTTAGTACAACTAAAACAATTAATAAAGATACATAGACAATTAGTCCAATATGTGATGCGGACTTCAACAATTCAACCAGCAATTAAAATTCCACAGCTGACCCCTCACCAGGGGAACACAAATAAAATTACACCACAGAACATACAATCCTGCCTAGGTAAAGTACCAGCTAAACGGGAACAAATACCATTCTGGTTATCACAAAAAATCACCCAAATAGAGGCGGTGTTTCCAGACACCACCCCGTTAGAAAAACACAGGATTCTGACTATCTGTCTTCCAATGGGAATCGCACCACACGTGGAGGACTGTGACACTTGGGGTACAGTCTTTGCTTCCATCTACACAAAAACGCACGGTGTTCCATCCATTTCGGTAATACCAGATGTGCTAAAACAAATTCAAGACGAATACGGTCCAGAACCCGCTTTAACTCTTGGTATGAAATTACTAAAAGACTTCAAGCAGGTCTCGGCTATATTATTAGCCAACATAAAGGGAGAAGCAGCAAACGTGGCGATCCGCCAGAGGTTAAAAGAGACAGATATAGCAGACCAACCAGCTGAAATTGCCAGAATCATAGAAAAATCCTATGAGGAACTAGGTAGAGATAGTTTAGGTGGAATACCAGTAAAACCACAACTGATTGAAAGTCCTGAAAAAATATTTTTTAATAATAACTCAACATCACAAAAAAAGAGCTGGGATGGAAACAAACAATCCAATCCTAAAGAAAAGAAATTCCAGTCCAGAGGAAGGTCTCCTAGGCGAAGAGAAAAATCTCCGAACCAAAGACACAGGTCACCCCAGAGTGACCCCTCTGGGAAAAGATATAACCTTAGAAATAGGGATAATATAAAGAAGCCTGATAGATATCAAGACATTGATACATGTCCCTCTCAATCTTTTCAGACTTCCTCGCAGAAATCGGAAAGAAGAGGATGATCAGAACAAAGAGAAGAGCACGCCAAGTCCAAAGACAAGGAACCTGCTCAGCTAAAAAAGAAATTACAATTTCCAAAAAAGAAGGTAGCCAGTATCAAGGTAGTTAACAATGCCGAGAATACTGAGGACACAACTGAAAAACGGAGAATGGGCTCAGACAATGCTAGACAGCGCAGCAGAAGTGAGCATAGCTCGCAAAGTCCTTATGAATCATCTGGAGACAGTGGACACGAATGAATATCTTCAAGTGGAAACTGCAGACACCAGAGTTAGCAAACCTCACAAAATATATGAAATAACTTTACGTATAGAGGGGGATAAGACTAGAAAAATAAGGGGCCTATTTTGGGATAATCTCTCTAAGGTCTATGACATCCTTCTAGCTGAAAAAGACTGGCCACCAGAGTTTGTCAGGGAGTGCCCTCATGGCGAAGAAATAATTATGCCTGCCTTCTCAAATCATATCCCAATTCATAAAAAATACACACTTGCCAGAAAGTGGGCAGTAGCTCAAGCTCCTGCTTTATATAAAAATCATGTAGGATGGGATGAGGACTCTCCTCCTCACAAAATCCAGTTAAAATCACAACCTACTGCACAAAGGCAGTACCCAATTAAGCAAGAAGCTAAAAAACAGGTAAAAGAAATTCTAGATCAACTAGAATACCAGGGGGTGATTGAAACTTGCACCTCACAAATGAACAACCCTTTGTTTCCGGTCTCCAAACCAGACAATTCATATCGTCTAGTTTTGGATTACCGACATCTTAACTCATGTTGCAAAACTTTTGCAGTGCAAAACTCGCATAGTGCTGCACTAATGAATAACATAGTGCGCAAAAAATACAAAACAACATTAGACATCTCTAATGGATTCTTTTGTCAAAACATAGCACCAGAGAGCAGATATTTGTCTGCATTCTCAATAAATGGCACTCAAAAACAATTCTGTCGGTTAGCCCAGGGGTACAAGAACAGCCCGGGAGTATTCTCAGCGAGAGTAACAGAATTACTACAAACATATGATGACGAATCATTATCTTATGTCGACGACATATACTTAACAGATGATGACTTGGATACTCACTTGAAGAGTGTGAACACCATAATACTTGGGTTCGCAGCAGAGGGTTACAAACTCAACTTTAAAAAATCCAGAATTGCCCATCTAACAGTCCTGTTCTTAGGATACGAATTATCAAGTGAAGGCAAAAGCCTGGCTGACAATTTCCTAGAGAAATGTGCTGTACTCCAAGCACCTAGAACACTAAAAAACCTACAGTCAATTCTAGGCTTCCTAAATTTCGGAAGAACATACATTGCAAATTACGCAGAAAGGGTCAAACCCCTTTATGATCTAATAAAACCAGATTTTAAAAGAACCAATTGGACTCAAATACACACAGAAATTTTGAGATCCTTACAAACAGACATGTTAATTAAAACAAAATTAGAAACACGTGATAACACACGCAATCTTGTGATTCGAGTCATCCCAGGAAGATGCGGATTCACATACCTGACCTCTAATGAGGGAGAAAAGGTACCAATTGCATTCAAATCACACTTGTACACAGAAGCTGAAAAGAAATTCAGCATTAAAGAAAACATTGTTCATGCAGTTCAAACCGCAATAGCTAGAGAAAAAGATCAAGCGGACGGTAGACACATCACAGTCAGAACGGTGGAATCAGCCTTTGAGGCATTAACAACACCGTGTAATTTACCAACAACAACATTGAATCCGGAATGGATACAATGGGTGAATTCAATTACAACGGACAAAGTATACTACTACTTTGATCCAGAACTAAAGGAATTGAAAAATCTAGAATATGAAAGAACATTCCCTCTGCCTATCGACATTCTGCCCTTACGACAATACGCTTGTGTAATCTATACAGACGGACATGCTCAACCCTCAGTTTGGGGAGAACAAGCATACAACCCCACATGTGAGATTACAAAAGAAGTGTGGCGCGGAGGTAAACTAAGACCTCTATTAACAAAAACACACTCAGTAGAAACTAATTCAGAACAACAGACTGAAATAATAGCATTGAAAATGGCGCTAGATAATGCGGATCGCGAATTCCCGACACTTATAGTGTCCGATTCATATTACTGCGTCAAATCATATAACAACGATTTGCAGACATGGATTCAAAACGGTTACAAAGATGACACAGGTGCAACAATAAAGCAGAAACTGCTCTGGGAACAAATAGCTCTTTTACAAAAAGAACTACCAAAGACTCACGTGACACACTCACTGAGTCATCAGCGTGATGGCGTTCACGTTGCAGGGAATTCATTGGCTGAAACAGCCACAGCGGTAGCAACTAAATCGGCTTCCGTAGCTCGAAAAAAGCGTACAGTGAAGTATATTGACAGTGAAACAGTGCTGGCAGTGAAAACGTCATCAAAAGGCGACTCGTCAGCGCTACCGATCAACTATCCACTCAATTATACATACATAATCGATGCAAACTCCGTCCCTTTTGCTCGAATCCCTGGAGTGGGGGATAGAGTGATTCCAAACATGGACAGGAGAAACTTGTTAATCGCAGACGCACATATGGGCGAGGGTCTCAGACACCTCAAACTAAAAGATTCTCTGGAAGAATTACAATCAAGGTACTGGTGGCCAGGCATGAGCCTGCATCACACCATGTTTGTAAAAAAGTGCCCAAACTGCAACAGGAATCGCAGTGGTGAGAGAAACGGTGTAATACCGTGTCGTTTCACTCCAGAAAAAATCAACAGTAAAAAGCAAGGCTTGCGATTAACATATACAGGCTAGTTTCCACTTATAATGTAGATCACCAGCACTCGGCTGACGTCTGGACTGTTATACAAAGATTTGCGAGTCTAAATGGCATATACGCTAAGAGCATGCTACGTTTGACCATTGTTTTCACTCGAGCCCTCCAGCCTGAGGGGAAACATGGCCAAATGAGCATAGCACAGCGGGAATCTTCTCACTTCCTTCCTGAGGGATACCGGATGGTGTAAAGAAAAAACCAAGGCATAAAGCAATCTATAACGGAAAGGATATTAGGTTCGGGAGCTGGGTGGGTCAAACATCTAATAAGTGTCCAACGTAGTCTAAATAACCTGCCAAGAAATTCTCTGAAGGGATTCAGTCCGTACGAATTATTATTTGGAACTAGGATGTTAATCTCTGACCTTGACAGTCAGACTTCAGTGGTAAAGGAAAAAAGCTTTGATATCAAAGATCGTTTGGCTATTTTACAGGACTTAAATGAAACAAGAAAAGACCTGAGCAACATAAAGTTGAAACAGCAGCCAACAACCACTGAAGAACCACCACCTGTCCCAGCAAGACCTGTCTGGATTCCAAAAGTCGGGGATCTAGTCAGAGAAAAGATCGCGGTAAAGAAGGAATTTGGGCCTTCTTACAGAAAAGCAGTTCCTGTCTTGTCTGTCAACGGGACAAGATCAGTAGTACTACCGCCGCTTGCTGGTAAAAAGGAGAACCGAGTTGTATCCATCGACCTGGTAAAACAACAATCATGTGGCCGATAACAAATAGTAGGCCAAGTGGACTCCCCATAAGTAGCAGAACACCAAGGTTTGCTACCAGTACAGAGGTCCTAACAAAGAGGCTAATCACATTCGAAACGCCTACAGAAGAACAACAAGGACTATGCAAAAATGCAATGGAACTTAGACCTCTGAACACCCAAATAAAAACATTTAGCAGAGACACACCAACCTATAATGAAGTAACAAACGACTATGCAAGAAACAGTAATCCTGAAGCAATTGGAACAATTGACAGAACTGCATCTGGCTACTTCATAAACTTCGATGATTTCTCCGAAGGCTTCACTGAATCAAAAACACAGCCATCATCAAAAACCTTTAAAGATAAAGCTAAAGAACTTTTGAAACAACTGAAAGAAACATACCTGATTTCTCCATGGATTGAATTTTGGGTGGGTTTTGGTGCATTTATCCTCATACTTTGGCTCATCATGGTACTAACTTTGGGACGCTTCATTGAGGGAAAATATGCTAAAATGGACACAGCAAGTCAGAAAATCAACTTGATCCTCAAACCACACACATCTTCACACGTCGAGAAAAGAGAACTTTCTTCAGTCAACTTCACAGCCAATCCTATACCGGGTGGGGTAGCATGGGACAACACTGACTACGAAATCTATGGTCCGGTTGAAATCCTGAAATATCCACACCAGATTAAAATCTCATTGAGTGACTTAGTAAAACCAAGCACATTTGCTGATGATTGGGACTTTGAAAGTATAAACAATATGATGTCTGACTTAGTGATGTCTGCTAAATTTACCAAACATGATTATTTGCAGGGTTCTACAAATTATGATAGTATGTACTGTTATAACCACTATGGTAACCATTTTTTACATAGATCTGCACAACCTAGAAATGTTTTAAATTATAATCAATGGGAACATTGTGCAACCCCTCCAAAAGGAATCTCAAGAACCGTTTACGACAAATATCCATACTTTTCAGGTTTTAACATAAGTAATGCTGAAACATTTTATTTCAAATTGTCAAATAAGACAGGGACAAAGACCATGATAACCAACACAAAATTGATATATTCAGACTCATTCTTTGAACAAATGAATACTTTTGGTTTTGATTATTGGGACAAAAATGTTGAATTGAAAAGTGTTTGGGGCACAAAAGAATGGCAAGTACAGGGTATAGAATCTTTGTTTAGAGCCTGCATGATCCCAGAACAAATTATATTTTTAAATGACACTGTTCAACAAACTACCTGTCTTGGCTTAGCAAAAATCAAAGACTTAAATAAACCGTCTATTCCAAAACCAACAATGAACAGCAATAGCTCTACAGATGAGGAGATAGACATAAACTATGTATTAAACCAAAACAGAACACATCCAGATTGGAAACAGTGGTTGATCTGGCCCACAGATACTAATTACTGTCAAGACAGATTCCTGAACAAAACACAGGGGTTCAAAATGACCAGGCCAGACCCTAGATATCCCCAAAGACATCACCCAGGGATAATAACCACCTACAGTGTGGGCAAATTATGCCTTCAATGGCTACAAACTTCCACACTGGCAGAAATTAAGCAACACCTAACTTTACTTACTGATGGTGCTGACTTGCGTGATTTCAATATGGGACCACGCAAACAGCGTCAAAAGCGTTTCATAGCAGCCTCTGTATATGCAGCATACAATGAGGCCTGGAAGGTTACTCAAATTGAGACAGCAGAAAGGATACGGGAAATTGACCGTATTAATTTGGAAAAATCACTTTCTGTAGTGGACAATGGGTTAATGACTCTGTCCTCCAGAATTTTTTCTCTGGACAGCATTGTGTCTTCAGCAATCGACATAATATCGCAAGACTTACTGTTGTTACAACACGGTCAGTCTCAATTGCGTTCTATTGTACAGCTTGGCTGGACGTTACAAAATCTGCGTTCAGGCTATGTGCCTTGGCGTTTAATCAACACAACGTCACTTTTCAATATCTTTAACCTTACTGATAAACAAATCAGTATGGCCCAGAAGGGTGCTGATTATACAATCCTGAGCATTGAGAAACTCGAAAGATTACCAGTGACAATGTCAGAACGACCTGTCAGTGAATGGATAATACATGGGATAATTAATATTCCAATCTCAACCTTCAGGTTTCAATACTGCCAAAAATATATACAGGCTGGCATGTACGAAAAATTGGGAAAAGGGTACATTAAAACATCATGGGACTTGCCCTATTCACATGCATGTGTCAGTAATAAAGGACAGAAAGTGTTTCTTAGTGGCAATAATTGTGCGATGTCACTAAGCGGTACACTTCTGTGTAACGGAATTAGTTTGCATGGAGCCTGTGAAGGGAACTCAAATAACCTTTCATGTCACCAGCTAGGCACACCTGCTACAGAGATAGAACCATTCTTTCAAAGACTCTATAATGGGAGTTACATTCTAATTGTGGACCGCAGATGCTGTAGTCTTATGCCCGGGACTCTTTATCTCGTAACTACGACTGCGAAGGTCAAGTGCTGTGGACGCTTATTGTTCCCCAGCTCCCTTCCAGACAGGGAGGCAAGGGCATGGCCCAACTTGAAAATTACTTCTATTCGAATAGATACTTTAAGCAGAATGAAAACAGTGCTTCTTCAGACGCCGACAAGGCTCACGTCATCAAAAGAAACGTATGATCTCCTAGTCGCAAGGACGACTGCAGAGATACATTCATTGTTATCGACTAATTCCCCCATACATTTCGCAGAAATCCTGAATGAAATCTTAAATATTTCTGATACCAGTGGAGTCTCAAAAGTATTTAAGACGGTATTTTCGATGGCATTAACACCATTCAAAGCCATACTGGGTATTTTTCCAGATTTCGTCCATTCGATTTTTGGCGGACTTCCCCTCATTTTAGGACTAATTGCAGGAATCCTATTCTTAGTCCTTATATTTCGTTATGGCAAACCATGTCACAGACAAAACACCTGCGACAAGGGAAGAAACAATCCTAGCCATTGGATACCGGGACCGGATATCAAACATCCTGGGACTATCCCGGCTTAGAGACCTGAACATGACTTGGTTTCTATCATTTCGACCCATATGGCATCGATGTGTTTTACCTGTATTAAGGTGCCTGCTATGCGGAGAAGAATGCGTGTTAGACACCTGTCTGACGCTACAATCGGATGCGCCAATGGATGCAGAAACATTGTTGAGTCCGATAAAGGCTCATGCTTTGTGCTGCCCTCAAAGGCTACCAATCCTGATGACGGCATTCGTGGAAGCTTCACCACTACGATTAAGGGGTAGTGAAGTTCAAGATGAAAGCAGCATCGATCAGGTACGACCTTCTGTCAGCGACATTAATCAGAATGTCAATGGAGACAATCATGCGCACGATTGCATGGTTACACCTATTTCCGAGTTAGTGGAACTCTCCCAGGAAGCTGTTGACAACTTTTTTGAGAGTCTAAATGATATGATGTTCTCTCCAGAGCAGAAATAGAGACTTTTGAGCAAGCTCGTACACGGCGTTCCCTGATTTTGGCCTTCAACTTGAAAAACAAAATACCATGAACAATTTCCCCTCCAGTTCACGGACAGCAACTTTTTTCAGCAGCCCCAAAATATTTTTGCATATTTTTCGGGACACTATCTTCTGCTTAAAGTAAGAACTATTCTTAGAGAACTAAAATTTCTAATTTTAGATAGCTTATAGACATTAGCTGCCCGCTGGTATGTTCATAATTATTTTTATTCTGTGATGAAATGGTCTCAAACCTTTTTTCTGTATTAAGAGCCATTTCATGTGTAAATTCTCATATACATGTTAGTTATATTGTATAGATATGCGTGATTACTTTAGCATTATTCTGCAGCTTGAGTGCATACATTACATGTGACTGTTTTCCGTATATTTGATATTTTCAAAATGCATTTATGTATTTTGGGGTGGTAAGGTATACAGGATACTCTACAGTATGTTTTACTATGCATAGATTCTTAAATATGTCCATAGTTAGCGTGGAGTGGGTGTGATGTATTCCTATAGGTTCTGTATCGATCCCCCTATTCCTGACCCTATTCTGGTTAACAAGTTAACTAGCAGCCATCCCATGAGGCAGAAAACCCCCATGATGCAGGAACCGTTATCTGATAAAGCCACACTACGGCACAGGAACGTGTTATCTGATTAGGTCATAACGCTTGCCATCTAATTAGACAAGCGATATTCCTCCAGCCCCTGATAAGGCATACGGAGTTCTCAAAACAAATCAAACCTATGACAACCTGGGAAAAACCCTGCGGCCATTGTTTTGATTTCACCGAGAACTTCAGCAAAAGAATGTGCTAACGACCTGGTCGTATGACATCCTTATTGACGTATCTATGTCCATCCTTACGTCAATCTCGGCACCTTAAAGGTATAAATATAACCGATATTGCCCTATGCAAACACACGCGGTGGTGACGAGATCGGAGCAGCCAGACTTGCCGAAGCCCAGAGCAGAGCAGACCCCGCTGGCGCAGCCCCGCCTTCCTGACGCGCTGAGAACGAGACGCTGCCTTTCTCCTGCCGAGAAATCCAGCTCCGGCGCTTCCGGGTAGCCCTCGCAGGCAGCCTGGGATATCGACACCAGAGACGAGAGATACCATCCCTCATCCATCCTAGATTCCAGGTACAGAACTGAATAACCCCTCACAGAGAATTCTTTAGTCAGTCACTTGGCAAAACAAACTTAACTTAAACTGTAACTTTCTATTCCCGCCCACGCATTAGACTTAGGTCAGGTACACGGGGTAGGCGTAGTTAGAAACACCAGTTGAGTACGATTAGGCAAATGTATATGTGTATGTAATATATCTTATTCATTTTAAACCTTCAAATGGCTTAGAAACCATATCAATGTTTTTACAGTATTATTTTATACTTCTGCTTTTAATGTATGCACTTTACTTAACCATAAGTATTGCAATAATATCGATCCATTTCTCTTGTATGAGAAAAAGAGACTGATCAATAAATAACACCTTTTATTGAACACGCCCGTCTCTTCCTTTTCTCTACAATCTGATGAGACTAAGAATGCACGTACTGACTGAGTAAAATAAATTGCCTTTTGTTCACACGACTCTCGAGATACACTCTTGAGTAGGGGAGAGCAAAGTTGTCATGTTCTATGGTTGTCAGAAACTAAATCCCTTCTTGTCTATCCAGGGAGGTTCAACTCCTCCTTGCCTATTCGAGAAAGTTTCTAGTGAACTCTGAGCTAGCTGGCAAACCCAAAACTTTAAGTCTAATATCGACAGTAGTGGACCTAGTTAATGTCTGGTCTAGGCCTATACTATTGAAGGTATTATTCCAATGCGCAGAGCCTATTGGGATAATAGGAACTACACTACACTGTGACTTACCTTGGTCATGAGTTATGTGAAGAAGGTATCAAGCCAAAATCAGATTTTGTTGAGGCTATTAAAGCAGCTCCACATCCTTTGTCAAAGGATGATGTTAGATCTTTTTTGGGGTTGACCGAATTTTATGCTAAATGCATTCATAACCTTTCCTGTCCTACTTTCAACATTAGACAACTGGTTAAAAATGTGAATACATTTGCATGGTCTAATGATTGTGAGAAAGAATTTAAAGATGTTAAAGAAGCCATTTGAGCGGCTATTGCTCTTTCTTCTTTTGATTCTTTTCTCATGTCTATAATTACCACTGATGCTAGCTGTAGAGGGTTGGGGGCTGTTCTTGCTCAGAGAAATGATTCTGGTAATGAGTGTATTATTGCACACGCCTCTAGGGCACTCATTCCAGCGGAAGAGAAATATTCTACAATAGAGAGGGAAACCTTAGCTTGTGTATGGACTTTAGAGCATTTTAGAGTATTTGTGTGGGGCAAAGAGTGCATTATTAGGAGCGACCATAAACCTTTAGTACGTTTACTTACCACTGAAGGAATATTGAAGGCTTCGGCATTTATTGCACATTTGTCGATGCGTTTGCAGGATTTTATTTACACAATTGAGTATGTTCCTGGTAAAGATAATGTAACAGCTGATTGTCTTTACCTATTAAAGAAGATCTTTATAGTGAATGGGATGATTTACACATTGCAATGATACATGATGAAGGAGCCATGTCAATTGACCATAGTTTGTGGTGTCAAGAATTTCAGAATGATGAGATTTTAAAGCAAGTTGCTTTTCACATTTCTAATGACTGGCCAAGTAAAAAAAATATAAATACAGAACGAAAGAATTATTGGGAAATTAGGAGTGAGTTGTCTTGCGACAACAATATAATCAGAAGAGGTGACAGACCTTTTCCTCCAAAAAAACTTAAGACGTTCCATTGTGTTACATGGTCATGAAGGACACAGTGGAATTGTAAGAAACAGACTGTGAAGAAATTTTTACTGGTGGCCTGGAATGGATGTGTTTATTGAACGCATTGTAAGGAATTGTAGTCTCTAGTTACACTCAAACCTAATATGGGCACACATACTATTCCAGAGAATCCTTGGGACACCATTGAAATGGACATTATGGGTCCCATAGGCCTCAGCTCAAGGTATATTTTGGCTGCTATAGATATTTTTTCTAAATGGCCTATTATCAAGATTGTGGAGAAGATTGATACTGACTCTGTTTTGATGTTTTTGGATGAAATCTTCACTGAAGAGGGTTTACCAGTAAGACTCATCACTGATAATGGGGTCCAATTCCTTTCTAACAAAGCTAAAGCTCATTTTAAAGGGTTGGTATTACTCATGTTACGACTTCATTATATAATCCTAGTGGAAACGCTGTTATTGAGAGATTTAATAGGGTGCTTAAAAATGCTATACAAGCTGCGGGAATAGAAAATGATAAATGGGAGCTGCAAGTTCATAAAACTGATGTACAGAACCACAATGAATTCTATGACAGGCTGTTCCCCTTTTGAAATCATGAGAGGGAGACTTCCCAGAACAAAATCTAATCCTTCATGGTTAGTTCCGTCAACTTCTTCCAAATTAGATTTGAGTGATGTGAAGAAGAAACTAACAGAAACATATGCAGTAAATAAGGAAAGTTTTGATAAAAGAAAAGGTTCCAAATTAGATCTAAATGTTGAGGTTGGCATGTTGGTCAAAGAAAAAAAAACATGGAAAGTTATAAAAATGTGAAAGTCAATATATGGGTCCGTTTGAGGTGATTGAAGTATTAAAGAACGCTGTGAGATTAACTGATAACAGAGTATGGAATTTAAGCAGAATTGCTATTCTCAAAGCTGACAAAGAAACTTATGTTTATTCTGAGAGTAATAGAAACTCCTGTAGGAATAACTCTGATTCTAATTGTTTAGATGATTTAGATGAAGATTTTGTAGGAGATCTTTGCTTGTCTAGTACATGTGATAATGTGTCTTAAGAACATTCTATTAATACTGATGCAATGGAAACTAATGTTTTAGGTAGAAGGGTGATAAGGAAACCAAAGTGGCTGTCTGAATTTATTTCATTTGTTAAAGAAAAAATTGTTAATTCGTTTTTTGTGTTTTTTTCTTTTAATTATAAAGGGGGGAGGTGTGTTATGTTTATCGCGTGTTTGTTGCGCGTGTTTTGTTTATCATGGGCATGTTGCGCACGTCATTGTTTATCGTGTCCCCTGCACAAAAGTATATTTGTTGTTCTTTGAAGGTATTCCTTCAGGGCACGATCCGTGTGTTCTACACTCCACTCGGATCGGGCCGTTTAGGAATAGCGGTTCATGGGACAGTTGATTGAAGCTTTCTTTGTATCCTGACCTGTATCCCTGGTACTTCTATTTATTATGAATAAATCTTCTTTTATCTACAATTTTTGCCTCATCAATACTTAACAAAGACTATTGGGAATTAACGCTGTCTAAGCAGTCAGGTTTTAATTTTTTTCCTGAAGGTTGACCCAGCAGGTTCTAGTCTCAAGTCGGGGGGAAGGGTATTCCGGAGCTTGGAGGCTGGGAATCCAAAGGAACAACCACCCATCTGGGGTTTCTTAGCACTAGGAGTCACTGTGAATTCTGTTCCAGAGGATCTGAGGCTGTGGCCAGGTGAGTATGGTTTCAGCAAATTGTCAATATTGTGCGGCCCTCTGTTAAGAGTCTTTGGACAGAGGCACATAGCCTTAAAGATTGTGCATTTTTCTAGAGGGAGTCAGTGTAGTTCAGCCAATGCCAGGAACACATGCACCGGTCTCGGAGGCTTCAAAAGAAGTCGAGCAGCTGCATTCTGCTCTCTTTGAAACTTCTTGAACCTGCCCTGGGTGGCTCCGATGTAGAGGCTGTTAAAGTAATCTAGTCTTGCGATCACAGGGGCCTCTTGGTCCACACTGTAATTCTCCATTCTGTTGGGTTTAACTTGTAATTGCACAGTACTGGTGGGTTGTTACCGCGCAGTACTAGTGAATACTGGTGCAGAGTTTTCTCCCTGCAAGTGTGGTGCAACTTACAATTGGGATCATGGTGGCCTGCTTAAAGTACCTGGGGACTCTTTTCCCTTATTCCTGTACGTACAAGATTGAAACAACTTAATATTTTCATTAAAGTGGCTTGAAGAAGCATGACCTGCTGTAATGTGGAGGGGCATCAATATTGAGGTGTACCCCAGGCAACCTTGGGCGTAGTTAGTGTAGTAGCACTAAGCCTAGCTACGGAAAGTGCATTTCGCACTACGCAAGCTACGCGTAGCTACACGAACTGCGTAGTGTGGTAGGGAAAATGCTGTTCGCACTGATTGCACAGTGCCGGATGCTTCTCCACACTGTGCAATCATTGCAAACCGCATCTTGCACAGTGCAAGCGGTCGTTTTCTGCCCCTTGAGTGGATTTGTAGCTTTATCAACGCGGACTGGTAGTTTCTTATCGCGGGCGGTCGTGAGCATATGCGACCACTCGCAATGAGAAACCTGACTTCCCCGCGTTGAGAATCTCGCCAGGAGGTTTATTTTCCACACTTGCGATCGGCAACTTGAACTTGATGTTGCTGATCGCGAACAAGGAAAAAGTCTTGCCGGGATGTTATTTTGCTTGCTCGCGGTCACCAACTTAACGTTGAGGGCCGTGAGCAAGCAAAAAATGCCCGCTACGCTGCACGTTTTTGCACTGTGCTACGTTCAATTCGCGTAGCGCGTAGTTGCTCAAACTACGCACACTCAGCGAGCGTAGCATAGTCCTACGCCCAGGGTTAACCCCAGAATAAACCTTGTTGTGGGGAGTTTACCAATCTGGTTTAAAGTGAAATTCCATGTGGCAATATAAATTGAGACAACCTTGATCGATTTGTCCTGACTGTAAAAAGAAACAAATGGAAGAGAGCAAAACATTAAGCTAAACACATGAAATTGCTTATTTAAACCATGCAACACTTATCGGGGCATAACATATTTTTACAATCACATATGAATGCTACTCAAGGACCACAGTGAGGTCTTAAAGAGAAAAAGAATATTGAATGGAAGTACATCAAGGACATAAAGTGGAAGTTCTAAACCTGTAGTTGTTTTTTTATAGTTGGTGTATATGCAAATTGGTGTGTGCATCCTATTTAGGTCATTTGAAGAATTGTAGAAAAAAATGTTGTCTTGAAGAAGGTGGACGGAACTGTTTAATCCACCGAAACGCGTAAACATATTTTAATCTGCAATCAGCCGTGCACTGTACAAATACAAATTAAGTATTGTTTCATGATTGTGTAGTGAACATATTGGTGATGTGGAGCTTTGTTAAAGATTTATTGATGTATATTTTTAGTTCTTCCTATGACGATGAATGTTATGCCAAATGTATTTATTTCTATGTCTATATTTCATGTCATGATTTTTTAATACCTTTACATATTCAGCATTTATGATTTTATTTTCCATTGGATCACATAATTTTGGTAAATCTTTATATGTACTTTTCAAATCAGATATAGCCTGGGGAGACAATTTGTTTTTGATCAACTTACAATTGGGGCCATGGTATGCTGCTTAAAGTACCTGAGGATAACTCAGCAAGGGTAAAAGGCCCAGTCATCACATCAACAAGTACATAGCAGGGGCACTTCGCCACCATTTAACTTCAACAAAAGATAGAGAATGCCAGATTTTATTATAATGTCAATGAGAGAGGGAGTTATAAATTGTCATTTGTACAGCCCTCTCCTAAACTTTGAGAGGCTCAAAGGGCAGATTCGGCAGAAACATTGTTTAGGTTTAATGTCCTGAACCCGTTCGTAAGATCCGTCAGTATTTCAACAAAAAAACAAAAGAAAAGCAAGGATTGTCATTCTAATTAATGCCACAGCCCACAAAGCCTGACCCCTTTCTTGATCCCATGTAATTGTTCTTCCAAGCACAGTGTATTGGGTGTCCTGTGGGCCCTGTTGTACTGTGATGTTCATATGGCTTTTTCCCTCTGCAGAGATTGTTTTGGGGTTGATTATATGGACTCTTGGGTCTCTCTGCTGCCTGAATCCCTGAGTCTGCACCGACCAATGGCAGCTCTCATCATCTCTGTTTGCTTCCATAGTCTTAGATTCTATATGGTTTAAACTGTAAATACACAGAGCACTCTATAGATGGCAGGTATTGGCTAGTGAGGGCACTTCTAACCTCATACTTCTCTCCTACACCCATGTGTAAGCACATCTACTCACTTTATGACACAGTTTAAGCCATATCCGCACACCGAAACACTTCAATGATAGGCCAGGCTGCACTCACGCACTTCTGTCCATCAATTGGAATTGAATTCCTAAGAAATTGGGGGCAGATGTACAAGCCCCTTGCACCTCTTTAACATCGCTGTTTCGTCACTTTTGTGACGCAGCGGCAGCTCAAAGCCAGCGCCATGTTGCTGGGTATTTACAACGTGACGCATCTGAGCGATGCGTCACGGTGTAAAGCCCTGCTCCAGAAGTAGGCATTCCTGCGCGGGGGGCGTTCTGGCGCAGGAACGCCCCCTAAAAGTGGCTGAGTGAAATCTACAAGATTTCACCCAGTCACTTTTGAGTGCATGCTGCATCACAACCCTGCGCCCGCTTGAAGCAGGCGTAAGGATTGACGCATCATTTTAAAGATAGGGCGCCCCAGATCCTTGCTGGAGCTGCCTCGTGCTTGGGATGCAACTCCAGCAATGCGCCGCCTTTACGGCACAGATGCGTCACACATCTGTCTGTTTTGCCCGTTTTTGCGCCGCATTGTAAATGTGGCACATCCATGGTGGCGGAGCCGTGGCGCTCAATAACTGGCGCATCCCTGCTGATATGCAGGGATGCACCAGTTATTGTAAAGGCATTCATGACAGTCTAGGCGGTAGAACAACTGAGGGTTCTCTGGGGTATCAGTGTGTTATGTTTTCTGTTAAGCGCTTAGAGACCGGCGGTGATAGGCGCTATATAAACACTCCATAACATAACATAACATAACATTGTAAAGCTGCCCCTGTATCCCTCACTCATTTTCTCTTCAAATTCATACAGGGGCATAGCAACAAAACATATTAAATGCATAAATTTGACCTGACACATGACATCAATTAACTCCCTTTGTAGGCAGCTCAACAAACATTTACTTTCCCTTCTACGGCACTCCACAGAGGAGTGTGCGACCCCAGCGCGAAGGCATGTTGGTGCCACGTAAAGTGAGGTATTAATAAAACTATAATATTATAGAATATAATCGACCCTGGAGCACAGTGAGGCCATAGAAATGACAACTCAGAGCAAGGAAAATTTCTATTAAACGTAACTTTTCCCCCCTTCTATAAAAGTATGGACTTTGTTTAGACTGTGAGTCGAAGGTGTGTTCTAAATAGGGGTGGTGAAGAATTCTGCCCCGCCGGCAGAGTTCACCGAGTTTTTCCCACTCCACCTCTGTTCAGAGTTCCAGAAAAAACTACAAAGGGATGCAGAGCGGAGTTTTCTTTCTCAAGCGGCTCGCCAACAGTAAGTTGGTGAGGGCTTTTGAAAAAAAAATAACGCGCTAGACCTCTTCCTGGAGAGATTTCTCATCATGGGCGGTCGCAGCAGGTCGTGACCGCTCGCATTGAGAAATCTGCCTTTCACATTGAGGAAGCTGCCGCTGGAGTAGAATGTCTACTCGAACGGCAGAAAGCAGCAGCGTTCTCTGGTGCGACGCGTAGTGCCATTTGTGCTGATTTTACAGAGCGAAACAAAGTCCTGGCACTAAATATCAGAGTGAGCAGAGCACCTTATCAAACTCTGCTGCGCTCTGCGGAGTTACGCCAGAGTTGAAGTCCGATAAGTTGCACTGCTCCTTTTTCTGGCACTTCGCGGAGTTCCGCAGAGTAAAACTCTGCTGACTGCACACAGACTTAGTTCTAAATTCTGATTCATCTGCAAATGAATGTTTGCACACAGTCCAGAATTCAGAGTTGCACATCAATTACTAAATTCTAAACTTTTCCCCTGACAGATTTCCCCAAACAAAGCCACAGGAAATCTGTCAGGATAAATTGCTAAGACATAAGTGAAAAACATGCAGCAATCAGTGTGGTAACCCCGATTCCACAGCTTCATTCTGAGCAGTGGAGCTAAGGAGAAGATAATTGTGTCACTCATTGAACAGCCCAGATAGGGTGGCATCAACACATTTGCTAATAATCACCCAGCTGGTGGTCACCAAACCCATCTAGTTTGCTCAATCATTCATTCGTCTCTGTGCTGTAATGCCACAGCCTTTCAGAGCCCAGATGATGCATGTCCAGTTCAATCAATTTATCAGAGCATTTGTAAAGCGCACTACTCACCCGTGAGGGTCTCAAGGCGCTTGGGGGGGTGCTGCTACTGTTCGAAGAGCCAGGTCTTGAGGACTCTTCTGAAGGTCAGCAGATCTCGGGTCTGCCGTAGGTTGGTGGGGAGGGTGTTCCAGGTCTTGGCGGCGAGGTGGGAGAAGGATCTGCCACCGGTGGTCGTTTGTCGGATACGAGGGACAGTGGCGAGGGAGAGGTCGGCGGAGCGTAGCTGGCGGGTGGGAGTGTAGAAGCTGAATCGTCAGTTAAGGTGCACAGGTCAGGTGCTGTGGAGTGCCTTGTGTGCGTGGGTGAAAAGCTTAAAGGTGATCCTCTTGTTGACGGGGAGCCAGAGATGGTCTCTCAGGGGGGGTGTGATGTTACTGCGGCGAGGGATGTCGAGGATCAGGCGTGCAGAGGCGTTCTGGATGCGTGAAGCCGTTTCAGAAGTTTGGCCGAGGTTCCAGTGTAGAGGGTGTTTCCGTAGTCCAGCCTGCTGCTGCCGAGGGCCTGGGTGACCGTTCTTCTCGTTTCAGTGGAGATCCACTTGTAGATCTTGCCGAGCATGCGTAGGGTGTTGAAGCTGGAGGAGGAGATGGCGTTGACCTGTTTAGTCATGGAGAGGGTGGAGTCAAGAATGACCCCTAGGTTGCATGCATGGTCGGTGGGTGTTGGAGCTGTTCCCAGTGGGGTCGGCCACCAGGAGTCGTCCCAGGCCGAGGGGGTGGATCCGAGGAAGAGGACCTCCGTCTTGTCCGAGTTCAGCTTCAGTCGGCTGTTCATAATCCATTCGGCGACGGCCTTCATTCCTTCGTGGAGGTTGGTTTTTGCGGTGTGGGGGTCCTTGTTGAGGGAGAGAATCAGCTGGGTGTCATTGGCGTAAGAGATGATGTTGAGGTCGTGCAGTCGGGCGACGTGGGCGAGCGGTGCCATGTAGATGATAAACAGCGTTGGTCTGAGGGATGAGCCCTGGGGTACGCCGCAGATGATCTTGGTGGCTACGGAACGGAATAGGGGAGGCAGACGGTCTGTGTTCTGCCGGAGAGGAAGGAGGTGGTCCAGTCCATGGCCTTCTCTTGGATCCCAGTGTCGTGGAGGCGTGTGCGTAGTGTGTGGTGCCATACTGTGTCGAAGGCGGCTGACAGGTCCAGGAGGATGAGGGACGTGGTTTCTCCGTTGTCTAGCAGGGTCCTGATGTCATCGGTGGCGTGGATGAGGGCAGTTTCGGTGCTGTGGTTGCTGCGAAACCCACACTGGGACGGGTCCAATATGCTGTTCTCCTCGAGGTAGCGGGTCAGTTGTTTGTTGACGGTCTTCTTGATGACCTTCGCCGGGAACGGGAGCAGGGACATGGGCAGGAAGTTCTTGAGGTCCTTGGGGTCAGCCTTGGGTTTCTTGAGTAAGACGTTGATCTCGGCGTGCTTCCAGCTTTCCGGTAAGGGTGCTGTCTCAAAGGAAATGTTGATGGCTTTCCGGAGATGGGGTGCAATGGCGGTGCTGGCTTTGTGGAAGTGTGGTGTGGGCATGGGCATGAGTCTGATGGAGATCCGGAGTGGATGGTGTTCATGATCTTGATAGTGTCGTCATTGTTTATGTTGGTCCAGGAGAGCTGGCGGTTGGTGCGGATGTTGGTCGTGGGGGCGGAGGTCTCGGTGGTTGTCGAGGTGGTCGTGGAGTTGAAGCTGTCGTGGATGTCAGCGATCTTGCGATGGATGAAGGTGGGCAGCGAGTCGCACAGGTCTTGCGAGGGTGGGATGTCGTTGGTGTTGGAGCTGGGGTTGGAGAGTTCCTTCACGATGTTGAAGAGCTCTTTGCTGTTGTGTGCATTGTTGTCTAGGCGGTCTTTGAAGGAGGCCCTTTTGGCGGATCTGATGAGGTGATGGTGTCTGCGGGTGGCATTCTTGTGGGCTGCGTAGCTGTCTGGTGTTCGTTCATGGTGCCAGTTCTTCTCTAGCTTTCGGCAGGTTTGCTTGGAGGCCTTCAGTGACCCAGCTGGCTTTTTTGCTGGTGGCAATGTTGCAGGGTTTCTTGAGCGGGGCGAGGGTGTTGGCGCAGTCGGCAATCCACTGTCTGAGGTTGTGTGCGGCGGTGTCCGGGTCAGTAGGGTCAGCGGGTGGGCTCCGGGTGAGGGTGGTGGTTAGCTGGTCTTCGGTGACTTTGTTCCAGCAGCGGCAAGGTGTCTGTTGGGTGCGGTGGTGCGTGGTGGCTATCCCGAAGGTGAGGTGGATGCAGTGAATGGTTGGTCCAGTGGAGTTTGGTGGTGTGGCTGAAGGTGAGGTGGGACTCTAAAGTCTTTATCTCAATTGTTGAACCTACTATTACCTTCATCTTTAATACCTGTGTTCTTCTGCCACTGTCATTAGGGGATGTAAGAAAGGGGTCAACAAACTCCTTTTGAAGAAGTTAAACTTGGACCAGTAGAGTTAGCTATTGGCTCATCTTTCTTTTGCCAGCAGTCACTAAAATTGGTGGGAAGTTCTGGCTCACCGGCTTTCTAAACATCTTGAAGGGCCCCCTTTCTAGAGGCATCCGGATGAACACAAGGCGTAGTTTAGGCACCGAGACTGCCCTGTGGCTGTACTAAATGACGTCAGACAAGATTACAACAATGGCATTTCTACCTTCCACATTGACCAATACCAGTGCTTGTTACATTGGCCTCCCTGAATTAGCTATTTACAAGCTTCAGGGTGTACAGAATATGGTGGCGTGACTTGTCATGAAATTAAGGAGATTTGATAGGTTCCCTGCGGCTCGCTGGAAGCTGCACTGGTTGCAGTTCCTAGAAGAATCTATTTAAGGGTGCTCTGCTTTGCCCATAGAACCTACTATGAAATGGGCCCCGTGCTGCTAGTATATTTGCTTTCAAGTCTAAGCGGTCCCTTCATTTTGGCTCTTGCCTCCTGCTAGCGACCCCCCAACTTAGGGAGGGTCAGTGAGGCATGTTGGGTTGAGGGGATGGTCCTTCCCTTTTGTTGCTTCCTTTACTTGGAACGCACTCTGGGGCATATTACCAACAAGTAGCGATATTTATCGCTAAATAGGCTTAGCGACGATTGTTTTTTTCGCTGCCTATCTCTGGATATGTTAGCGGAGAAAACATGCGATTAGCAACATTTTTCTCCAGTGATAGCGGCGAAATGCGTGAATATCGCTGAGAATACAGCGATAAT
The DNA here is from genome assembly GCF_964261635.1 of Lissotriton helveticus. Classification (NCBI taxonomy): domain Eukaryota; kingdom Metazoa; phylum Chordata; class Amphibia; order Caudata; family Salamandridae; genus Lissotriton; species Lissotriton helveticus. The sequence goes on along the minus strand of NC_136065.1, from coordinate 2,124,653,782 downwards.
CACGCATTAGCGATGAAATGATCTTAGCCATGTTATCCACCTCCCATTGGATAACATGGTCTGGGCAGGTGTTAGTATTTGAAGATATTTGCGCTTAGCACGAATATTTCCAACGCTACGCCTGCCTTGCTAATAGGCGATAGCGACGTTAGCGACTGCTTTCAGTCGCTAACTGGTTGGGTACGCCGACTTTGCATGTCATTAGCAATAAACATCGCTGACATGCAAAGCGGGCCCCAAACCGCTCACTATCACCTAAAAGTTGTCGCTAACATCAGTTAGCAACAGCTTGCTAATAGGGCGATAGAATTATCGCCGCTTAGCAGCCAAAAACAGCCGCTAAATCGCCGATAATTGCCTATCGCCATCCATGGTAATATGCCCCCCCGTCTTGGTCCGTAAAAACAAAGGACCTTTCTATGCATAAGAAGGCTCTTAAGCGTCCACTGTGTTGTTGATTATCTCCATATCTTTTCTGATGTTGTTAGTCAGCTCAGCATCAAGATGCCTTTGGGCGTTCATTGCACTTAATAAGTAATAACTCAACTCATATCTTGCATGAATAGATTTTCAATGTACTTTGTGCGTGCCCTGCGGGCACTGAAGGCAGGATGGTGCCAACATCAGAAGAAATTGAGCAGAAATGATGGTCTGCGGCGTTACGAGTTCCAGCGTTACAATGACAAACAGACAGGCAATAAAGTTGTCTGCCAGAGGTAACATCATGGAAAGGCCCCCAGAGCACAACAGGAAACATCCTTTACGACGCAACTATTACCCCGCACTACCATTACAACACGGGATTACAACGAAAGTCGTTACGACTTTTGCTGGAGGGCGCTGTAGGATAGGGAATAGTTTAATTTTCTATCCAACACCTTTCCTACTATCCACAGGGACTAGAGTTGGAATAGAAAATTAAACTATTCCACTATCCAGCGCCCCCAACGCAAGTCGGTGTAACGACTTGCGTTGTAATTCCCGTGTTGTAATGGCATGCGGGGTAAAAGCATGCGTTGTACTGACATACAACCGAAGATGCTTGTGCAGCCCCTTCTGTAATACTGATAGCACTGGTGCAGATGTGGCACCGGCGCTATCACCAGAGGGTGTTCCCTCATTTGCATGACGGCATAATCCTATGCAAATGAGGAAATCACTGTGCCTCTGCACCCGCACCGTTAATATAGACATGAGTGCAGACGCAAACAGACCCTTAGGCGGCGCACTGAAAGTGTGCCACAAAAAGATGGTCCACCGTCAGTGCGCCCCCTGAGGACAACTCTCTTGAGGGGTGAAAAGCATTCCCATGGACCCCCGCAGCCATTTCATTTGCCGGCGAGTGCAATCACTCACTGCACCAGCCTGCACGGGGATCTCTGCCCCTCTTCAAAGTGTACCACCTACACAGAGAAACACGGGGCTGCTTTGCAGCAGCTGCTCCATATTTTGCAAAAAAAGCTGCCCCCTCGGCTGCGCGAGTCAATGGCTGCCCCAAGGGCACAGCATTCATCATATTGGGCCGCACCATACTTTTCAGTGCCCAGTGCATCTGTTTAAGGTGTGCCATGGTGCAAACAGGTAAAGTGCACCATATTTGTAACACGGCCCCTGGTATCTTTCTTGTGCCCCAGTCAGTGCTGTCCCTTTCTCCACCCAGACCCGGGTTATTCATATAATTAGGATAGACAAGTCTTTCTTAACCGTGTAACTTCTGTGGAACCCCCTGAATCACTACCGGAAGCCGGGGACTTCACACTAGGCCGTGTATGATTCAAAATAATACACAAAAAATACAGAAACAAGTATTCATCAAAAATAGAAATAAATTATGGATCATTTTATAGTGATTATTAATAGGTCGCAAATCAGCCTATCTCATGAAAATTAATGAGGTGGGTCCCAACTTGCGACCCATTAGGAATTATAGCTCTCGCAGGGAGGATGGCCTGCCGGGGGCAGCAGACCACCATGTCTATTATTCATTTTTAACAAAGCAAATGGTTTTTTTTAAAATATATCCCGTTTTCCTTAAAGGAAAAGGGGAATGCGTTTAAAAAGTAAAAAATGAAATTTTGAAGTTTACTTTTTTAAGAGTAGGCAGTGGTCCGTTTAACTTGCTCAAAGAGTCGCACCTGGAGCCCTTGACAAATGGTTACCACTATCCTTTAGTAGTTGGTAAAAAAAAAAACATTTTTGAGACCGTAATTTGGTTGCAAAACATTCACACATGGCACTGCAATTTGATATTTGGAAGGGATGCCCTAAACACACCCTTCCAAATACTGAACCTCTAAATCAAATTGTGATTTGGTACTAAGTTACGGAGTTGTAATTTGGGATTTTAAATATGAAAAAATATTTTTGCCGTCAAAATCGGTTGTATGATAGAAGCACGCAAAGTTAAATCATGTGTGCCTCTACCATGCAGCCCAACCAAGAATGCTTCTTAACCACGCATTCCTTTACCACACATGCCTTTACCACGAGATTTTGTGGACGCCAGGGGTGTGACACAGGCCCCCGCAGCCCCCACGATGTGGGGGGCCCCAAGCTCCAGGGGCCCCCTCAACACTGCACTCTGGCCAGAGAGCTCCTGATTGAGCCTGGAAGGGGCCCCTCTCCGTGCAGGGAGGCCCCCTCAATTTTCATCACGACAGTGGTATAGGCATGAATGGTAATTGGGTGTGTGTGGCTAAGGTTGCCACTACCCGACCCCGTGCTGTCCCTTAAACTACCCCAAAACCTTCCACCGCCCAAAAACTTACCCTAACCCCCAGCCCTAAAAACGACCCCATCTACCCATTCTTCTCCCACTGCCCTAAGGCCTAAAAACCTGCCCCTTTATGTACACTACGCCAACACCCCCACCCCTGCGCTGTCCTTTAAACTACACCAACCCCTTCCACTGCCCTAAAACCTAAAAATGACCCCATGTACCCATTCCCCTCCTAATACCCCAAGGCCTAAAGCCCTGCCCCTCTATGCATGCTACCCAACCCCCTGACCCTCTGCTGTCCCTTAAACTACCCCAACCTCTCCCACTGCCCTAAAACCCATCCTGAACCAACCACCCGCCCTAAAAACAAACTCAACTACCCATTCCCTTCTGACCAGGGGCGTAACACAGGCCCCTGTAGTGCCCGCTGTGAGTGGGGCCCCCGAGCTGCAGGGGGCCCTTCAGCACAGTACACAGGTCCAAGAGCTCTGGATTAAATCCAGGGGGGGGGCCCTCCGAGTACGTGGCAGGGGCCCCCTCAACTTTTGTTATGCCACTGCCTCTGGCTGCCCTAAGGCCTAAAACCCTGACCTGTAAGTGACACTAGCCCTCCCCTGGGCTATCCCTTAAACTACCCCAACCACTTTCACTGCCCTAAAACCTACCCCGACCCCCTCCCAGCCCTAAAAACTACACCCCAGCCCCACTTTCTCACAGGTAGATCGCACACTGCCATAACCACACATATGCATGGTTATTTCATATACGTGGTTAAGGCAAGCGTGGTCGAGCTTGCGTAGTCGGAACACGTGTGGTTCAGACCGTTGTGTTCCAACTGTTTTCCTTCAAAAACAGCCCAATCAGGTTGTTTCGGAACTCAGAAAGGTTTTGTACATATGGCCCAGAATCATTATAGAGTAATTAACAGGCAGAGACATTGCCAATTGATTGGCACTTAGGTATTGAAACTCAGGAGGATACGGAAGCTGCATTAGGAATCAAACCCAAGACTTGGCAGTCACACATACTGTAATCAGGTGCATTAACCCACTGAACTTAATAGTTTCAGACAAGTAAGTACCTGTGTGGAGTCAGGGCACCACCAACCGCATGTCGCTGTCTCGAGTTGATGAGTAGACTTCAAAACTTACCTTTGGTCACCAGTCAGACAGAAGTGCCTTCCTGAAAATGGAATTTAGACTATTACATGAGCTTTTTCTCTTATCATACAAGGAATTTTAAGAGAACTCTCAAAAGGGCCCTGGCTTAAACTAACTTTGAGAAAACTGGTTCTAAAGTGCTTTGTATTGAAATCTGTACAGGCTGCTTTTAAGTCGTCAAACGACTGTATCTCCTGCTGAGCCTGATCTGTCCGATGATCAATCTACGTTGGTTCGCACTGAATCAAAGTGGGGTACTCAGAGAGGGAAACCTTCAACGTCAAAGGCTTCCCAAGCTACCTGGATCACCAGATTCACGCAAAGTTTGCCCGGAGAGCCAATTACCCCGTTTAATCCGACTGCCACTACTTCTGCCTGTGAGGTGGGCTTTTTCGGAGCTCCCTCGTTGGTGCATATCAACAGGGAGAAATGTTGGGACATCTGTTGTGAAACAATGAAGAAGCTGCTCAAAATGTAACTGCTACCAGTGATGGAGCAGCATCTGAAATAAGAGCAGCTACCCTCTCCCACCCGTGTGACGCCCAACAGTTGGGGAACTCCTTGCCAACTGCCCCAGTCCATGGTATTAATCAATATTCTTTGAGGGGGTCCATCACTCTCCCTCAGGCAGGACATGATGGATCAAACACCTCTGAGCTGACTAAAAATTGGCCTGAGACCCAGCACAGGTTGTCAGTAGCTGCAATAGGGGCAAAATTAACTTTTGGATTGCCACCCCCACCTCCACCCTGTAAGCTAGGAATGATGCCATGCCTGTCCATCAAGGCAGCTCATGTATTTTTCTCAGAAGGGAGAGACTGTCCTCCCATTGGACTCATCTGCCCTTGCCGACTATCAACTTACCACTGGCTCCATGACCCTGTGTGTCCGTCCTAGCCGAAGTCCCTCAGTTGCACCGAGTACAGGAGGAGGTCAGTATAGAGCTTGCTAATAAAGTCCTAGACTCGCTGGCTAATAACAGAAGGTTTCCATTTTTGTGTGCAAAGGATATTCTGCCTACCCGGAGGGTGGGGTGGATTGGACCCGGCTTGGTCATAGTAGAAGGGGACCGCATCATCGTAAACTTCAACTCTCCATCCTTAACGAGGAGCGTCTTCTTTGGTCCAACCACCTTGGAGGGACTGAGGGGCAGTATTAGGGTGGTTCTGTTCTGCTTTTTCTACAGGCCCCTGGTTGGAATTATGGATCCATGAAAAGCCCAGTCAACACATGGATGTCCAAGTTAGAAACAGGGCACACAACGAGGGCCACGCTGGGCAATATTGCGGCACTTGGCTCCAGCAAAGACTATGGCCCCCACAACCGTGCCTAAGAGCTTTGGCCCCCATAGCTTTACCAAATAGGTCTGATGATCTTTCCAGTGTGGATTGACTCCTGAACAACTCTGATGGTGGGTTTCACTCTCGGACGCCGCTTCTTCTTGTTGATTTCAATCCTCTGTGTGGGAACCTTGTGTTGAACGGCTCTACAGGACCCAGTCCAGGGATCCTTTTCCACCTTTTAATCTCCTAAACTGGAACACTGCTTGCCTTAAAGATAAGATCAAAGACCTAGCCTGGTTGGACTCAGTTGGCCGCTATGACGTTGTTGTTTTACAGGAAACATGGGAAACAAGTATAGCCCTGGTTTTACATGTTTTTCCTGTCTGGCCACGCCTTTGGGCATGGCAGATCTAAGGGGGGTTGGGGAGCTCTCTGTGTGGACCAGCATTAATTTGAAGGTGAAATGTTTCAGTGGTTGAGTCTAGAAATTCAGCTTTTTTGGCCTACTGGTCAAGGATCTGCTAAGCAGTTTCCCTTTGATTTGATGAATTTTTATAATAATTACATTTTAAATGTTACCTATTGTGGATCTAAAATCAGAGGACCCACCAATCTGAGACAACCCACATATCTCCTTTGCTGGACTTCAATGCAAAAATGGGGTCCAATAAAATGACCCAGGGAATGGTTCTCTTGGAACTTCAGCCGAAGAGATCGGACCACAGAGTGTAAATGTAAATGTATGTATAGGCATTTATATAGCGCACTACTTACCCGTAGGGTCCCAAGGCGCTTCGACCGCTGCGAAACCCTTCCTGGCTTCCCTGAGAGATGGTCCCTTAATGGGTATCTCCAGGGTGAGACCAGGCATCCCCGGCGGTCTGGTGGGGCCGTTAGTGAAGATGAGGCAAGCTTATGCCCAGAGTTGCCGAGTGTGATCGCTGATCAGAGTGGGCACCGAGGCGAGAGAATTATCGAGTCCGCTGACCCTGGTCCAGAAACCTGCCGCGCCGGGAATCGAACCCTGGTCCCGGGCCGTCCTCTGCTCTCGGGTCTGCCGCCTCTAACCAGTGAGCCACACTACTTCACCACAGAGTGGAGGAACTGGAGGGTACATGGCCGCCGATGACCCTATTAATTTCAGGGAGTGGTTTTGTAAGGAGAAGAAGAAATTGCCCACATTTAGGGGAAATGGTCGTACCTCAATTATTGATTACATCTTTTGATCTTGCGTCTTACTACCCTGGTTAGCTCAAGGAGGCACTTTTGCCATGGAATGGAGCGGCCATAATGCCCTTTATCCAGAAGGCCTCCTCCCAGTGTCTAAGGTGGTACCAGCTGAGACCCTAATCCCCATTAACCAACATACAAGGGACAGCCTAAGGGGGGTCGGCACCGGAAGGATCCGGGAAGTTCACTATGGACGCCTCTGAAATCCCATTTGATGGCCTTTTTCTCACGTTTAGCCCAATGCGCAAGGGGATGCGATGGCTAGTCATTTTAAACCCATACATCTGTGCGTCAGGCAGTCCTTGCTGCAAACTCTTAAGAATAGTCCTGAAGGACACAGGTGATTTGACACTAGTTGTTCTGTAACCAACGCCAGGCTCAGGAAGGCCCTATCTGAGAAACCTAAGGACCCCCTAGTAGTATGCAAGGCCCACAAGGCGTACAAATTCACCATGAGGTGTAGGAAAATGGAACTGCTTCAGAAGTACTAGGATACTTAGAACTAGCCTTCAAAATCAAAAATGTGAAGATTTTCTGGGAGCTGGCGAATAGGATCAAATCCAGGAATGCTCTGTCTATTTCTCTCCTTTTTGGCAATGTCTTTGAACCTGAATGAGTCTCTCATTTTAGGATTATTTATCAACTTGAAGATGATGGACCCTTTACGGGGCAGCTAAGAGCCAGACTAGTGGACTCACCAATTCTGTGTATCACCTTGGAGGAAGTAATTGTGCAAGAAGACAAAGGGGCATATTATCAAGGGCAATATCACCGCTTTAGCTGCACTTTTTGCTTCTAAAGCGGCGATATATATATCGCCCTATTAGCAAGCTGTCGCTAACAGCTGTTAGTGACAATTTACTGGCAATAGCGCCCGTTTTTTTGCCGCTTTGCATGTCAGCGATATTTATCGCTAATGACATGCAAAGTAGGCGTTCCTCACTAAAAGTAAATGGAAACAGTCGCAAAGACAAGTTCCCCCTATTACCAATGCTCGCGTTGCGATAAAAACAGTTGTGCTAACCGCGATTATCGCTGGTTCCTAACGCCTGATTGAAACCTAACTTAGCCACCTTTTCAATGGGAGGTGGATTGTCAGGCTGAGACCACCTTGGCTTATTACCAAGGATTTCTCTATCGCAGATATTTCATCGCTGGATTTCCAGCAATGATCAGTCATTTCGCTGCTATCGCAGGAATTTGTATTGCCTTGGGGATACGAGTTGCTAATAACGCGCTATCTCCGCGATAAAAACCAGCGATTGCCGGCGTTAAAAATGTGAGCACTAAGCGCGCTTTGCGATAGTTATTGCAAAGCGTTGCTAATATGCCCCAAAGTCTCAGTGGTAAAGCTTTGGGCCTGGATGGAGTCCCTATGGACCAGATTAAGTGTAACATAGAGCTATGGGTCCCCTGTTTACTAACACTTTTAATAACTCTCTGGTTAGGCAGATACCCAAATCCTGGTCCTTTTCTACCAGTGTGTCGATATTTAAGATAGGGGATGAGACTTCACCTAAGTGTTCCCACCCCATCTCCTTAATTGATAGTTCAGTGAAAATCATTGGAGGGTGATTTTGAACCAGCTTAAGTACTGGTACCTTGCTTTCGTTCCTGCTTTCGTTCTTGGTTATGGACTTGGCATCGTCGTCTTTGGCGTCCCTCTGGCTGCTCGTACTCCTGCCTATAGTGGTTATAGCTGGATAAGTAAAAACAGCAACAAAAAAATAGTGTTAAAACGGAGTTAGAAGAGCAAAGGGGGCAAGCAAAGAAGGAAATAAGGAGCTTACGAGCAATAAAAAAAAGACAAAGAACTAAAAGGAAGAAAACGAAAAGTCTGCAAAAGTGATAAGTTTAGAAAAAGTGACCTGCTACCTAACACTATAAGGCTGGAACTTGGTAAAAGAGGATGTCTCCATTGAAGAAAAAAATGGAGTACAAGGAAAGAAGGAAGTAAAGAAGAGGGAAGAAAAGTTGAATAAAGAAGAAGGTGCACTTGCACCCTCTCCTGAAGGGCTCCCGGGAGGGTCCTTGGGATCTCCAGATTCAGGGGCAGTCAGAGCTCATCCCTCGGCCAAATCGTTGGCAGTTTCAATTAAAGACTTTGTGGGGAAGCACTTTAAGTCTGTATTAGTAGATGGTATAACTACAGGTCAAGCGGCTGCATTGGGGGCGACTCCAATGGAGGCGTTGGCTACTTGTGTGGAAGAGTCTCATGAACTGACTGGGACCGCGGGGGGATCCATCCGAGGCTCTCGTCCTCACCCTGCCGGTTTCGACCCTCGGAGCTGAGCTTTGCGTGCGCTGCGGAAGAGTCAGGCTCAGGAGTGGATGGCATCATAGAGGGATTATCATCAGAAGGTCACCCTATGAGGGAGCTACTATCAGACCCCAAGATAACTAAAGGAGGTTCCTGTGGAGGGAATCAAGGTACTTTGGGGATCTCTGGTGAAAGCTTAGACTCTCTACTGTCAGGGCCCTCCCCGATGTTGGACGTAGTTTTGCTGATACAGAAAACACTACATGGACTATTCGAGGCATCATTAGCCACAAATGAGACACTGAGAGCTGAGGGTGGAGTTTTAAAGGACATTTTGTTGGAATTAAAAGAAATGAATGCTTGTATGCCCTCATTAGTAAGACCGATAATTGCCCAACCAGCATCCAATGAGCAGTTGTTGGTCCAGGCGAAATGTGAACAAACAACAGTTATTGGGCCCGATTCACAAAAGTAATCTGAGACAAAATCCTAACTTTACGAATTTCGGGTGTTCACAAAAGTCATTTAGGAGTAGTGAAGTTAGGATTGTCTTAAGTTTGCCTTAAGTTTTGGTCATAATACAATATCCTAACATGAGATCAAAACTGAAGACAAACTTAAGACAAAATCCTAACTTTACTAATCCTAAATGCCTTTTGTGAATACCAAAAGTCATAAAGTTAAGATTTTGTCTCAGACTACTATTGTGAATCGGGCCCGATGTGTCCAAAAGACCCATGTTGGTTTGGAGGAGGGGCAGTGGGTGGACAAGGTGCTGGCGTTTGGATAAATTGAAATGGAGGAAAAGTAGGCAGGGCTCAAAAGTAAGACCGTTAGTACAAGCGCGCAAACAGAACCAAGTCTATGTGCCAGCTAAACCATCTGTGCCCACCATGTTAAAGCGACAGCAAGGTTTAAGAGGCCTAAGAGTGGTGAGGCCAAAAAGAAGGGGTTGTTAAAAGGGAGCAAAGTCGAGGGCCAAGTTAGTCCAGTCAATCTTCGGTACGGCACTAGACCAAAGAGAAGTGTATACCCTAACAGAAGCCCCAAGGGAAGTAAACCCTGTGTCGAGAGAAAAGAGAAACGCGTGGCACGAAGGTCTTTAAGAACTGTGGTAAAGTCAGACCAGGCATATACTATGCATCGACCATCACAAACAAAATAATTGTATCTGGAAGTGACCCGTAGGGGGAAAAAGCTAATAAGTGGAAGCCCCTGAATAGGTCAAGCATCCTGTCACTATTCTCACACTGCAAGGCACTGGAGGAGGCATCATCAAGTGATATAGAATATGTAGCATTTTCTCAGTCCAAGGCAGATAGAGAGGAAACGAAAGTTTGTTTTACATCTCCAATGTTCGTTGACCTGGTCTAGAAGCTAGTGACGAGGTAAACAACCCAGGTCTCAGATTAGTACAGGAAGCAGAGGTGGAAACTTCCCGCTTAAAGCTACCTATGTTGTCAAAACATCCGGGCTTAAGCCAAGCACAGCTAGATTTGGTGCCTTGGAGAGAAATAAACCCATCTTGGCAGGTGGGGACAAACTGCGTAACCCTACAAGTTGATATCTCAGCCCAGGGAAGAAAGTGTTTGACAGATCTGATCCCAGTGCGCAATAGGTTTGTGCATCTAAGCGTTTATGGGGAATCAACTTACTCATGGGAGGAAGAGATAGACTAGGAAATCAACACACCTGTCGGCTTGGGGTTGTCTCCTGGAATGTACATGGATTAATTCATTTATTAGGAACAACAGAGCTTGCAGAGTTAAGGGAGGGGATGAGATAATTTGCTTCCAGGAGACATGGTTAGCGGGTGAGGACTTTCATCAAAATGCATTTTAGGAAAGATGGAACCTAATCGGGTACGGGGTGGGTGAAAGGAGGACTAATTACTCCGATAACAACTAAATCTAGTAAGGGGGCAAAGAAAATTGAAACAAGTAGTGTTTGGGTCTTCTTAGCTTGCCTACTGGAACTTTATGCGGGCGGTCTGCAACAAGATTAGGTGACTGTTGTGAATGTGTATATAAATCAGAAGGACCCTAAGAAAGAGGCATGGGAAATGCGCCAGAGAGATCTGGTAAAGCTATTAGAGCTCCCGGGGGAATATCCTATTTTGTTATTAGCGGATTTTAATCTTCATTTAGATCCAAGGAAGCTGACTCTGTAAACACAGATATGCTAGAGTGCTACAGTACTCCCACCGCAAATTTCCCAAAATGCACTCAGTTGAAGTTTGATAGGAATATGGTGAACTTTTTGGCAGAATTAGGGTTTGAATACCTGAATGGCCATTTCAAAGAGGACGACCTAGTAGATCAAACGTTTTTATATGGGAAACAACAGTGCCCCTTTGACTAAATGTTCATACAGGCTTGGTTCTTTAATCTCTGTATGGGATTTATGGTGCTAAGACTAATGGGAAGCAATCATTGGGAGCTAAACTTAGATATAGAGATAGCTCCATTAGTGAGGGAACGAGCTATTCCAATGGAACTAGATTTCCCTAAATGCTTAACAACAAGAATTGATGGGAGATATAGTGAGCAGGTAATACAGTATCAATCAATCAATGATATGATCCAGGACAGGGCCATAGGAGAGCCTGATGGTGCATGGTATGCAACTATCATTGCAGAAGTAGTAAAGAGATTGATACCAGTAGTAAGGGCATCCAATAAGAGAATAAAAAAGTACCAGCTATGCCAAACTTCAAACCAACAATAGTACGATAAGGAGTGTGCAGTTGCTAGGAAGGAGCTAAGGAAAATAGGAAGGGCAAGGCGATCAGATGGTCAAGCAATGCTAGCGGATGTTTACCGCTGCAAGAAAATAGAATATGAAGCTCTGGTGTTGAGAAAGAAGCAGACTTTATCTGAGTTGAATTGGGATGTGATAATTAGGACACTTCAGGAAAAGGATATGAGAAAATTCTGGAAATTGGTCCAGAAGGGATGTGGTATGGCTGTCCCTCCAGCAAGATGCACGGCGTCAGAAGCAGATTGGGGACCTTTCTTGACGAACATTTATAAGTCAAGTGGGACAGTGGTGAAGAAGGGTTGGCCAACTTTGGGTGCGGAGGCTTTGGTGTCATTCTCTATTCAATCCATAGGCAAGCTGATAACTTCCTTAAATTTAATAAAGGCAGTGGGGCCAGATACCTGCCAGCAATTGCAATTAAGTCAAATCATTTGTGGTGGGCAGGATTTTTCTCCAAAGTTTTTTTTTATATAACTAAGACCTAAATATTCCCACTGAGTTGGAAGGGTGCAATAATTAAACCTGTACATTAAAAGGAGCTACGGACGACCCAGTGAATTACCGGCTGATAAGTCTGTTGGATGTACATGCAACTCTGTTCTCCAATGTAATATTAAGGGCTTTAAAAAACTGGCTAGAAGGAAACAGAATGATTCCAATGGAGCAGGGAGGCTCTAACGCTGGGTACTCTACAATGGACCATTGTTTCAGTTTATGGGCATTGGGGAAGAAAGCAAAAAAACAACAACAGGGAACTGTTAGAAATGGGATTTCTGGTTGGCTGTGGCTTGCGCCAAAGCCAGGCAGAAACCTCCACTCTAGACAGGGCAAGGAAGTCACCCGCCAAAGATAACCCCTGCTCACCCCCTGGGTAGCTTGGCACAAGCAATCAGGCTTATCTCGGAGGCAATGTGTAAAGCATTTGTGCACGCACCCCCAGCAACAACATCCCAGGCCCCCCACAAAAGGAACTCCACACAAGGTTATATAAAAATAGCCTTTGTATTATACCAAACACATTAGATAAGTAACACACAATTTACACTGTGCCACTGGCACGGGCAGAATTTACAGGGGATTATGTACATATAGGACAGGGCCACATGGACCACTGTCAGGAATAAGCACTTGGTAGAACTAGCACTTAGAACATAGAACAAGCAGAGCTTCACACATGATGCATAAAAACACATTCAGAGGTATAGGCTAGAAGCTTTACACATGAGGCATGAAAACCCAGTCAGAGGTACAGGCTAGAAGCTATGCACATGATGCATAAAAACACACTCAGAGGTGGAAGGAAGACACATGATGCATAAAAACACATTCAGCGGTGTAGGTAAGACACATGACGCATAAAACACATTCAGGGTGTAGGTAAAACACATGATGCATAAAACACATTCAGCGGTGTAGGTAAGACACATGACGCATAAAACACATTCAGCGGTGTAGGTAAAACACATGATGCATAAAACACATTCAGCGGTGTGGGTAAGACACATGGCGCATAAGAACACATTCTGCGCTGTCAGTAAGACACATGATGCATAAAAACACACTCAGCGGTGTAGGGAAGACACATGACGCATTAAAACATATTCAGAGGTGTAGGGAAGACACATGATGCATAAAAACACATTCAGCGGTGTAGGTAAAACACATGATGCATAAGAACACATTCAGCGGTGTAGGTAAGACACATGACGCATAAAACACAATCAGCGGTGTAGGTAAAACACAAGATGCATAAAACACATTCAGCGGTGTAGGTAAGACACATGACGCATAAAACACATTCAGCGGTGTAGGTAAAACACATGATGCATAAAACACATTCAGCGGTGTAGGTAAGACACATTTTTTATAAAAACAATTTTTATTGGCAGAAGGACATATATTCAGGAAACAGTGGAGAGAACATATCTCAAGTATAAGTGTATCAGGATGAAAGTCCTTCTTGAAGTGCCTTTTATCCAACAAACTCCCTATCAAACCACCCTCCCTCCCTCCCACCCACCCCTGTCAGTGTGCTCTAGTGCAATTAACAAACATTTATATCAGTAAGATCTCGTCCTGCTTGTTTCTTGCTGCATAGTAATGATGTTACCCCTAGCGGGCCCACCTGCAACCTACAAAACCACATTAGAAGCGTCCACAATGTGCATCCTGGTAACGAGTCGCCCTCCCTCCCAACGACCCTACACTACACTTTCCTCATCGTCCTCACCAGAACTATCTTCAGACCTTTGAAGCGCTGTTAACAGGGCTTCCCATGCCCTGGCTTCATCCAGGGCCTTGTCATTGTCTAGCCGCTTAGCCTGCCGCATGCGCAGTGTAGATTCAGCCCTCGCCCATCGCTGAAGAGTTGCCTTCCACCTGAGATAGCTGGGGCCCTGGCTGGATTTCCAGTGCATGGTAATCTCCCGTTTAGCCAAAATCAGACCCAAATCAAAAAGATTGCTAGTGACCTTGGCACGAGGAGTATGAGAGAACCATAAAAGTAAGCAAGTACCCATATCCAACGTTATCTGCCGATCCGTGACAGCATTCAGGCAAGCCAGCACCCCTCCCCAGTATTCAGCCAACTTCACACAGGACCTGAACATATGAGCAAAATCAGCCTCGGCCATTCTGCAACGCGGACATAGCGACAGTGCACCCTCTAAGTACTGTGAAATCTTAACAGGTGTCAGGTACGCGCGGTGAAGGGTGAAAAACTGAACCATCTGAAACCTGGCATTCCTAGTGCCCTCCCAGGCACGGCGGACCAGCTGCGGCCAGGCCGCTTCCGGTATTGGCCGGCCAATATCTCGTTCCCATTTAATTCGCAGTCCGTCCATAGGCTGGAGAGCAGCGGTCGACAGCCTGCCATAGAGACAGGTAATGGCTTTGAACGTATCAGCCGCCATGACCACATATTGGCAGCTCGCTGACGTCGGAGGTTCGGCGAGCCCTCCCCTCCAATGCTTCTGGATGCTGGCCACCAGTGCGGCATGCAGCAGATAATCTCCCCGCGGGAGATCATAAGTGTCTCGCAGGTCCTGGAAAGGAAGCAAGGCGCCATCATTGTAGAGGTCTCCAACCACGTGCAATCCCAGTGCCTCCCAGGATGCCAGTGCCGACCAATCACCCCCATGAGGGAGGGCTGTGCACATCCCCAGTGGGATTTCAGGGGCATACGGGCGAATGTCAGCCAAACGTCTATGGCAACGAAGCCAGCAGCTACGAAAGGTACGCTCCTCTAGTGTGAGCTGAGCGAGGTCCAACTTCTGGTTCAGAATTATAAAGGAGATACCATGCCTGGGGATCAATCGGTCCTGTTGCCCCTCCGAACTACGAAACTCCCGAGCTACTGCCTGGGTGAGCGATTGCAGCTATGCCGCAATATAGTACCATTCGAAATCCGGGACCGCAAGCCCCCCGTCTCCTCTGGGCCGCATCAGTGTGGTCAACGCAACCCGACGCCTGCCCGTCCCCCAAATAAATCAGGACGTAAGAGAGCGGAGTCTGCAAAAAATCGCCGCCGGAACCCATACCGGCAGAGTGCGGAACAAATACAAGAGACGGGGGAGTGCTACCATCTTCAGCAACGCCACCCGTCCCGCGATTGATAGCAGCAGCGTGCGCCAAAATCCCATGGACCCCTGTAAGGCTTTAATGGCCCGATTAATGTTGCCCTCCAAGAGATCCAGTGGGGAACGATAGATATACGTGCCCAGGTAGGGGAGGCAACCACATTCCCACCGCAGATTCCCTTCCATCTGCGGCCCTTCCTGTGGAGGAATCACCCGGAAAAGGCAAGACTTTCCCCAATTAACCCGTAGCCCCGAAAGATAGCCAAAGTCACGGAGCAGACGCCTAGCGCCATGGAGTGAATCGCCCGTGTTCGCTAAGAACATCAGTAAATCGTCCGCATAGAGGGAGATGTAATGAGGGTCACCCCGCACAACAGGCCTTCATACGCCTGGCCCAACCGAGCGGAGCCGCTAGCGGTTCAATGGCCAGCGCAAACAACAGGGGCGACAAGGAACATCCCTGCCGCGTCCCCCGACCAACCTGATACGTAGCTGAAATCGTGGTCCCCGTCTTGACTCGAGCCGTGGCAGCCGCGTAGAGCAAAGCCGTCCACCTTACAAACCGTTCACCCAGCCCAAACGCCTCCAAGACGCGGAGCAGGTATGGCCACTCCACACTGTCAAAGGCTTTCTCAATATCAATTGAGAGGACCGCAGCCTCCGGGAGCTCACCAGCCTCCCCCCCTAGAACCCGAAGCAGTCGGCGCACACAGGTGGCGGTAGCGCATTGAGGGATGAAACCCGCCTGGTCTGAATGTACCAGTGTCCGCATATGAGCCAGTAGTCACGTCGCAAGCACTTTACTCAGGATCTTGTAGTCAGTCGTGAGCATGGAGAGTGGGCAATAAGCTGTGCGGGAGCTGGCAGCACCACCGCGCTTCAACAGAGGTATCACTAGGGCTTCGCGCGCGGTTGCAGGCAAAACCCCAGTCTCCCAGGCCTCCCGATAAATAGTACATAACCTCGGGAGCAACACATCCGCGAAAGCTGCATAGAATTCGATCGGTAAGCCATCCACCCCCGGGGTCTTGTTGCGAGCCATGTGCTTAATAGCGACGCGTATCTCGGCTTCCGAGATTTCCCCACCCAAGCGGTCCACCTGGCCTGGATCGAGCCAGGGGAGCCGCGCCGCAAGCAAGAAGTCATTGAGCTCTGCAGGCGCATCTATCAACGTGCTCCGATAAAGGCGTTCGTAGTACGCATAGAACTCGGCATTAATTCCGGACTGAGTATAGATCAGGCGTCCCTCCTCCGAAGCCAGGGCCACAATAGGAGCGCCACGAGTTTCAGAGTTGGCCAGCCAGGCCAGCAGCGTGCCCACCTTATCGCGCTCGGCTTGAGCTCTGACGAGAAACTCCTTATGATCAAAGCAGCGGAGCTTCTCCATCTGCGAAGCAACCTCCTCACGAGTGGCCGCTACAGCCCCGTGAGCGTCAGAATCCTCGTGGCTGGCGCGCTCAGCCGCGCGCAGTCGACCCTCACTCAACCCGAGTTCCCGCAAGAGAGTTCTACGAGCCCCCGCGGTGGCCGAAATACAAACTCCCCTAATTACCGCCTTAAAGGCACCCCACTCTAAGGCCCTGCTCGACGCCGTGCCCTCGTTAGCCGCAAAGTAGTTTTCCACTCCGGTTCCCACATCTGCCTTAAAGGACGCATCCTCCAGCGCCAGCGGGTTCAGTCTCCATGTGGGAATAGCCTGTCGTAGCCTGGTCCATTGAATCACCGCCAGGCATGGGTTATGGTCGGATATCGTTTTGGCTAAATACTCGCTGTGTCGGATAAGACACTGAACATCAGGAGAGCAAAGAATGCTGTCAAGCCGGACATGTAGAGCGTGCGGAGGGGAATAAAAGGAGAAATCCCTCTCAACTGGGTGTTGTGTACGCCATGCATCAAGCAGGCCCCATCTATCTTGCCATTCTCGTCTGCTCTTCGCCAACCTATGGACCGCAGACTGCGCCAATGGAGGGGGAGACTTGTCTAGCCCCACATCCAGCACTGAGTTAAAATCACCTCCCAACAATACTGCGTTCGCCAAGACTGCCGCTAACTTCCCAGATAGCCGGGAAAAGAAGGCTGATTGCTCTACATTGGGGGCATAAACACTACAGAGTGTCAAGTCCCTCCCGTCCAGTCTGCCCTGTACCGCCACATACCTCCCTTCAGGATCCACCACTGACAGCAAGGGTTGAAACGGGATCCCAGCTCTCACCCAAATCAGAACCCCCCGTGCAAAGGCCTGTGGTATATAAATAAATAATACCGGATCTATTTTTGTCTAGGCATAGTAATAACAGATAGCTCAATAAATAAGAGTCAAGATTCGAGGTAGTAGGAGTTTGCAGGTTTAATACAGCATAAAGGACAGGAACAGGACAACCTGCACAGGAATAGGATGGCAGCGCTGCCGGGTCGGAATCGGCGTAACATTTAATAACAGTACACGAACATATATACTAAAACAGTTGCATTACAGTGAATATAATGGGCGGAGCAGTGGGTGTGGTTAATAGCAGTCGCGAAAGATAAGGGTGAAAGTAGGTGTAACAGAGGCGTATACATAGACATGTGATGCAAACGTAACAGAATATGTCATGAATGGGGCGGAAACATGGAGGGGGCTACCTAAGGAGCCGGGACCTCTGACCTAATGGTGCGCGCAAACTGGCAATGACGTGTTACTAGGAGAAGCTGGGGGCTACGAACTCTGTGCTAGGAGCAGAGACTGAAATCTGGAGAGTCAGGGCGACATGTACCTAAACAGTATCTAATATCTGATGTTTAGAGAACATGTTGATAGAATCCAAAAGTTATCAGGGTAAAGGCTAACAGACTCTAAGACTGGAGCATGCATTATTCTACATGTAGTGCGTGATGAAGAATATTAAAGGACCATTTAATACAGTATTTCTCTTACATGGAGACGTAAAGGCTAGACAATGACGGAAACTATTGATGCAGTTCAGTAGTTTAGGAATGCAGAGAAGGAGGGCTGAACTGATAACTGGAATCATAACATACTCTTGGCAGACTCAGAGACAGAGCCAGGCTGAACCGGGCACTGTGAGGCAGGAAGTAAGTGAAGGGTCAGGAACACAGGTGGGGGCCGTATCGCTCCTCAGCGAGGGCTCAGGAGACAGAAGCTGAAATCTGGTGTCCAGGCCCTTTTGAGGCCTAGAAACGGGGACTTTACAATGAAATAACGTGCACACTGGGAAACGTGGCAACGTAACTTTACATAGGCCTGATATTCGTAGTATTCACGAGAACTGGAAACTGGCATACTAGAGGTGGACACAACTATAATTGCGTCTTTAATCGAACATGGGGAATACATATGCATATTAATCATGCACACATAACATATGATGGAGGACGCGTAGGGACACAGAACATGGCAGAATTTACTTTTCCACATTCCCTCCTTGTCACTACGTTTCCATCAGGAAACATCAATATTCATGATATTTAAAGGTCCAATAAGGACCTTTAAAACCAGCCCCACTAAGAAACATGAAGTTTGGTATTCAGAAGATTTACGCAGTTTAAAACGCACAGCTAGGAAATTTGAGAAGACATGGAGAACCTCTCATTTGGATGGGGACAAGGTTAACTATAGGATGGCTCTTCAAACCTATCACAAAGCCATACGGTCTGCTCGCAAACATTATATTACAGCTCAGTTAGAGGCTGCTGGTAATGACCCTAAGACCTTGTACCAGATAGTCAACACCTTTATGAAGCCTGTTGCTTGCGAAAGTGCAGACATGGCTTCACAACATCTTTGTGACAGCATATCAAGTTTCTTCTCTGATAAAATTGACGCCATCTACAGGAGAATTGAGACTACAAATATTGATGATAGTAGTCAAGACCATTCTACTGTGATGCACAGATCAGCCACCAAAGTTATAACGTCTCATTCCTTTAATGAATTCCCAGAAATCTCACTGAGTGAGGTCCTAAGTCTAACTATGGAAATAAAAAGTGGAAGTCCGGCAGACCGGCTCCCAGCTAGACTTATGGGTCCACTAGGGAGCATACTGGGTCCTGATGTCCAGAGGCTAGTAAACCTCTCATTGACATCTGGAGTAGTCCCACAATGCTGGAAAAAAGCTCTTGTCAGACCGATCAGGAAGAATTCTTCAATTCCATGGACCAATTTGTCTAATCTTAGACCTATTTCCCTTCTACCATTCTTAGGGAAAATCACTGAAAAGCATTTAAATAAACATCTATCCACCTACTTGGAACAATCTGGCTGCCTCGATCCATCTCAGTCAGGTTTTAGGCCAAAATACAGCACCGAGACGGCCTTGCTGTCGATAACAGACGACCTTCGGCTGTACCAGGACAAAGGTTTTTCTGTGATCCTGGTACTGCTAGATTTATCGGCAGCGTTCGATACTATCTCTCACAACATCCTTATCGAACGCCTGTCTGAGAGTGGAATCGGTGGTATGGCACTGGAATGGATCAGAAGCTTTCTCTCCAACCGCACCCAATCTGTCACCATGGGTGATTTTAGGTCGGAGGAGGTTAACATCACCAAGGGGGTCCCGCAGGGCTCGTGTTTGAGCCCTACCTTGTTCAATATCTATGTGGCCCCTTTGGCAGATGTTACCAGAGCTTACGGATTCCATCCAGTGTCATATGCTGATGATACGCAGCTGCTCTTCCCTTTTAAACATCTTACACCGGAGATAATACAATCTTTCTCCGATGGAATGAAGGCAGTTGCAAGGTGGATGTCCTCCAATTTCCTCCAATGTAACGTTGGAAAAACGGAGGTTATGCTTTTCGGTGATGTAAAGGTCCAATGGTCTCCTGACTGGTGGCCCCCCGATCTGGGACCAGTCCCTGAGCCCAAGGCAGTGATCAAGAATCTGGGGGTCAGATTTGAGCCGGAGCTGACCATGAAACATCATGTCTCCATTACTGTGGGAACATGTTTCCATGTAATAGGTCTCCTCCGGAGGGTTTTTCCTTTCCTCCCTGACCTTCATAGGAGAACTCTGGTTCAGGCTCTGATTATCAGTCGTCTTGATTACTGCAATGGTCTTATGGCAGGAGCTAATGAAGAGGATCTTAACCGCCTACAGGTGGTTCAAAATACAGCTGCAAGGCTGGTGCTTAATGCACCTCCCAGGTCTCCTTCAAGACCTTTACTGCAGACACTACACTGGTTGCCAGTCCGGCAACGAGTGAAGTTTAAGATCGGCTGTATAATCCATAAAGGCCTAAATGACTTGGGACCAGAATATTTGGCAAAAAAATTTGTTCCATACGCTCCTATCCGTACCCTTAGGTCCAGTGAACAGCTTCTGCTAAATATTCCTAAAATTACCAAAGCAAGACAAGGAGGTAGGGCCCTGTCTGTGGTGGGTCCAAGTTTTTGGAACTCCCTCCCGCTTCCTCTAAAACTATGCAGGAACCATCTTGAATTTAGGAAAAGGCTGAAAACCTTTCTGTTCAGCTTATGCTGAACATCTATTCTCGGTTTTCAGATTAGTTCCCTGGTCATAAAGCATATTTTCTGTGGATTTCTGTTTTAGCTCCTCTATTCTTGGTGTCAAAGCGCGGAGATACCCCTTCGGGGGTTTATTCATAGCGCTATACAAACCTATAAATATAAATATATAAATATATAAATATATATAAACATGATACCATCTATCATTTCATACAGCATCAATTGCTCGTCTCGAATTTTCTTGGAACGGGATTTAGAACGGGACTTGGGACTAGGAATACAAGAGGTAGCACAAATGCCGCAAATCGCAGGGCCACATTGTATACAGAGGCAGCAGCTGAATATGATCGCTACTGCAATACCCAGAAAGGACAAGACTTTCCATCCCCAGGCGGAAATTATATTCCAGAACCAACCGGACCATGTCCAGGTGCCTGGATCTTGGTGTAACAGATGGGCAATTTTATGAAGTCTGGTTATAGCTGAATAAACAGACGGCGCGTTATTTGGAATGAAAATGCAGCAACTAGATCCGATGACTCTACATGCCCCGCCCCTATCGGCCAGTATGACGTCAAGGACGAGACGATTCTGCAAAACGACAAATCTCATAGCAGATTGCTCTTCGGTTAAGTTACCTAGAGCAGAGGCAGTCTCATTTACTACAGCTTCAAGGGTTCTGGTTAACCTACGGATTAGCTTACTATTCTGAACAGGTCCTATAAAGAAGAAGAAACCTTTATTAAAATCTGTATACTGTTCTAGAGTGGTTTCAGTATAATCTACAATTGGGGACTCGATCTCCCTTTTATGTCTAATGTGTACTAGATGTGTGTTTCTGTGATAATCAGATGGGGCTAGGAAAACTGGTGGCAGTAGGAAGGCAATGTAACAGGTTCCCTCCCAATCGAGGGGCAGACGAACATATGCGGTCTGACCACAAATAAAATAAGAATGACGTGAAGCTTTGAAAATAGATTTCCTACTGTCACTATACTTGACAATAGTAGTACAATCACTATGTCCTTCCATTATTTCGGACACATAATTCGCCTTTGACTGGTAGTACTGAAATAGCAGGTAAGTCTGGAGTGGAATCAGACTGAACATTCAGGACCATGAAATTCGAAGAATAATTACCTAAATTGTAAACTTCGTTTTCTAGATCCAACCCTGTTCTGTGGGGAAGACCTTGCTTGTCTGGGAAACATGTACTGTTAAGAAAAGACATATCTGTTGAGGATGACGTTAACGTGGACCATGCTCCACACGAACCATTATGTGAAAATGGATAAGGAAAGAGTGGCAGAACTCCCTTCGGTGTCTGGAAAGGGGGGTGTCGACCACACACCCAACAATTAGTGGCATTGCTGGTCTGGTGTGAATAATGTAACATGCGGATAAAAGAATTGTTACGCATAGCGAGGCGGTAAGAGAGTTCATGAGGAGGCAGATCACTAAACGTGTGCTCTACTGTAACATTAGAAGAATTATTTACATGAGAAACTGGAAAATACAGGTAAAATGCGTAACTAGTGCAGGAAATCATAATACTGAGAAATAATATGAAACATAGAAAAACGATACATCGGATTGAGTTTTGACTAACTCTCTCACTATGGGGGTCTATTTTATACATGTCAGAAACCGGTCTAACCATTTCACCTAGGGGAGGACTTAGACAATCAAACTGGCTGACTTATTTTACTAGACCTTAGCTTTTGCTTATACTCCTGTTGCGGAGTTGTCTCTAACAGGGAGGGTGCAGTATCATTGTCTTTTGCGGGACAGTCCTTAAGAATAGTACTTTGGCAGTCCTTTGAATCCTCAGAAATGTTCTTTGAAACTGGTTTCAATCCATGAAACCTTTTGATATGCGAAAGATGCACCCAGCCTTTGCGTCCCTCCAACTTCACAGCTGTACGGGTGGCGAGGAGGACCTGTCGGGGCTCCTTCCAGCGAGGCTCCAGCGGACTTGAACGATCGAAATTTCGCACTAGGACCATGGATCCGGGAACGATTTCATGCGGTGCCACCTCGGTATTGTCTGGAAATGCGGCAGCAACCTGTGAACGACAAGAGTTGAGGGCAGACATCAAGGAAGCTAGGTAATCTGTCAGCATATTACTTGAAACATCGGTAATACTTCGAGGTCTAGGTGTACCCCACATGTTAGGGGGGCGGCCGAATACGACCTCATACGGGGACAGACCTGATCTGGAATGTGCGACCATGCGCATATAGAACAGGGCAACTGGCAGAGCTATTAGCCAGTCCACACCTTTCTCTTGACAAACTTTTGCAATTCGGATTTTCAGGGTCTGATTATGTCTCTCTACGAGACCAGCTGCTTCAGGATGGCGTACACAATGGAACTTCCACTGGTACCCTAACAGAAGGGAAACATGCTTCATGAGTTCAGATGAGAATGGCTGGCCGTTATCAGAATATACGACTCTAGGGAGTCCGTAACGGGGGAAGAACTCACGAACCAACGGCTTGGCAGTGGTCGTGGCTGTGTAATCTGGGACTGGATATGCTTCTGTCCACCTGGACAAAGGGCATACAACTACAAGGACATACTTGAAACCTCGACATCGCTCCATCTGAATGTAATCCATCTGGAGGACTTCAAAAGGGTGGTCAGGGGGCTAGAAACCACCTTGTTCCACCGGGACACTTTTACCTGGATTAAACTGACAACATATCATACAGGTACGGACTTTCTGCTTGGCTGCAGCTCGTAAATGCTTGTTGAACCAAATATTCTGGATACTGTCTAACATAGCTTTTTCTCCTAAATGTGCTGGACTATGTGCGGTATTGATAATGACTTGAACCATAGAGTCGGGGAGAAACCATGTGGTTCTACCCTTTGTTACCCATCCCTGATCTGTCTGGACCCCTCCTTGTTCGGACCATTTCTTGATTTCTTCGGGAGTAGCATGTAACTGGATATCTATGACATCTTGAGTAGGGTCTTTAACTGTCATACAGGTAGTTGGATCTGGAGTGTATGTCGGTGTCTTATTTACTGGAACGTCTGGTGTCTGTGCTGTAAGCTTGGCTGTGCGATCTGCTAGATCATTACCTTGAGAAATAATGTCAGTAACTTTCGTATGTGCTTTGCACTTCATGATAGCAATGGATGTCGGTAAATGTATGGCATCTAACAGAGCTTGAATAAGGAGACCATGCTGAATCTTGGTTCCATGAGAAGTCATGAAACCTCTCTCCTGCCAGAGCACTCCGAAGTCGTGTACAACTCCAAATGCGTAGCGTGAATCTGTGTAAACATTAACTTTCAGGTTCTTGGCGTGTATGCAGGCTTGAGTCAGAGCAACTAGCTCTGCTGCTTGAGCAGACAGGGTGTCAATGCGGTGTGTTTCAATAACTTCAGTGTCAGTAGTCACTGCATACGCGGCGACTAGTTCTCCTGTACTAGTTCTCATGCATGAACCATCCACATAAAGTGTCAGGTCAGGATCTGGTAATGGAATATCTGTCAGATCTTGTCTTGGTTTTGTCATAATGTTGACTACTTCCACACAATCGTGTGTGGTAGGATTCGAAGTAACTGATGGTAACAGTGTAGCAGGATTTAAAACATTGCAGCGTCTGATTTCTATGTGTGGCTGGAACAGTGTCAATTCATAACCCGTTAAACGTGCAATTGTCAAGTGCTGAGTTTGTGTTCGGTTTAAAAGAACTTCCACTGAGTGTGGAACTTGTACTGTCAGGGAGTGTCCTAATACTTTGGAATCACTTTGTCTGATAGCTAGTGCTGTGGCTGCAACTGACTTGAGGCACGCAGGCAGAGCCTGGGCTACAGGATCTAATGTGCTCGAGAAATAAGCACAGGGCTTGTATTGTCCTGCTTGATCTTGTGTGAGGACAGATAATGCTGTACTGTCGCGTTCAGTGACGAAAAGTGTAAAAGGCTTACTGTAGTTTGGTGTAGCTAGGACTGGAGCTTGGCATAGGGCTTTCTTTAACTCATTGAAACTGAGTGTATGTTCAGATGTCCAAGGGAGGACAGTCGATACGGCTGCCTCCTGTGTCGTTAACTGTATCAGTGGCTTGGCTAGAAATGCATACTGAGGAATCCATTGTCTACAATAAGAAGTAAGGCCGATAAAAGCACGTACCTCCTTCTGGGTCTTGGGCTGAGGAAGACTCGCTATTAACTGGATACGGTCTGGTGTCAACTGCCTACCCCTCTTGGACAGTAAGTGTCCTAAGTAGACCACTTGCTGGACACAGAATTGAAGCTTCGAAGGGGACACCTTGTGCCCCATCTCGGCTAGGAAATACAAGACTGTAAGGGATGCTCGCTCGCAAGCATGTTCAGAACGGGCTGTGATCAGGAGATCATCGACATACTGGAGCAGGGCAGTGTCAGTTGGCATGTGAATGTTGTCTAGTTGTCTCTTGAGTGCTTGACTGTAAATACTAGGACTTTCTGTGAAACCTTGAGGAGCGCGTGTGAACATATAGCTCCTTCCATTTAAACAAAATCCGAAAAGAAACTGGCTGTCTGGATGAATGGGGACACTGAAAAACGCGTTCTTGAGGTCTATGACTGAAAAAAATGAGGCTTCGGAATCAATGGCTGTCAATAGGGAAGAGATATCTGGGACAACTGGATACTGGGGAATAATACATTTATTAAGTTCTCGGAGATCAATCACTAAACGATATACTGGAGGTGCATTTGGATCAGTACGTTTCATAACAGGAATGATCGGAGAATTACATACATTGGAGTCAGTTTCTACAATTACTCCTTGAGCCATGAGCTCGTCAATAATTTTGGATAAGGCTGCTACAGCCTCAGGTGGCAATCTGTACTGTCTGATTCGTGGTAACACTACACCTGGCTTGAGAGTCACACGATGGGGTGTGATTTGCATATAACCAACATCAGTTGGACCTTGCGCCCATAGATGCTGCGGAACATTGGACAATCTGGGATCAAAATCTCGTAATACATAGTGACCCTTAAAGTCACGTAGGAACAATCGTATTCCTTCTGGGGAACAACATATAACTGCACCTAACTCTTTCAGTGTCCTAATGCCTAATAGGTTTTCTGGACATGACTTAGTAAGTAACAGATCAGTAGTGCGGGACAATGGACCTACTTCTAGAGTAACTGGCTTTGATATTTCATTTACAATAGGTTTTCCTGAAAATCCAAGGGAAACATTTCTTGAGCCTGAGAGCGGAGCCCCTGGAACTTCGGCGTGACTGATGGTGGTCCTACTTGCCCCTGTATCAATCAGAAACTTTCTGTCTTTCCCTAATACTTGACTGTGAACATAGGGACCTTCTTGATCTACAGGTATCTCGATGAGAGGCAAGCCTACCTCCCTCTCTAGGCTGTTTCATGAATATGGCTGATACTCTGGATACTCAGACTGTGCATACTGGTACATCTGCTGTGTAACATGCTGTGTTGCAGCGATAGGCTGCGGTGCTGTAACTGTCTGTGGTGCATTCTGTGACTGAGGAGTCTGTGTAACTTGTTCTTGTCTCGGCGGACGTGGTCTTTCTTTAGTCTTACCGGTAGCTATGTTGTGTTTCAGAACTGCACACTCGTTTATAAAATGACCTGGCTGTTTACAATAATTGCAGTTCCCTTTAACGGGAGCTGCAGGATGACTGGCTTGATTCGGACCCCTTTTCTGACTGTCTTGAGGAACGGATTGTGCAACTAGTACTTTCATTTTCGTGTCTTTCATACGTTTCCTTTCATGTTCTTGCTCTTCTCTGATTCTATTCTGGTGATATTGAAGCATCTGTAACATTTGGGACGGGGTATTAGCTTGCCAGGTACTTTCGACTTTCAAAACTCGATTCTTAACTTGTGGACTTGAATTCTCGACTAGTTTAGTAACAAAAAGATGAGGGTATGACTCGCTACTCGTCTTGAGGCCACTGTTTATAATAAAACATTTTTCAAATCTAGAGTAAAAATCACTAGTGTCTTCGTCTTGTTTCTGTTTACAGGCTGAGATTGCATCCCAGTCTTCCTTTTTAGTTGCTAATAGTCTGGGCAAAACTTGTATTAACAGTTCAGGTAATTCTTTACATTTATCTCCAAGACCGGTACCTGGTACTCGTGCCTTGTCTTCAGCTTCTAGAACTGCCCAATCGATCTTTTTCTCTCCCACCTCCCATTCTTTTTCCTTGAGTTTCTCATATACCCCTGCGGGCAACAGGACCTTTAACATTTTAATAATATCTGGATACGTGTATTCTCCCATACGGAGCATGTCTTTTAATTCTCGGTGGAACCCTGCTGGATCTTTATCATGACAGGGAATTAACTTTTTCATCTCTAAGAGTTCCATCTTTGTGATCGGGGTGTAAACAAACACTCGTTGCATTTCACCACCCTCTGTCTTAACTGGATGCACTTCTCGTAGCGGATTCTGTCTGTCTATGTAAAAGGGTTTACTTTCTGGGGGTGAGACATGAACAAAATGTGGGTTCAGAAACATACTATATTTGTGGCGCTGTTCTAGAATGACACTAATTAAATCGGTACCTAAACCTTTCCATCTATACTGGAGTAACTCGTTCAGGACATCGTGTAACGGACCTGGATCAGAATGTTGACCCTCATACAATGTAATGAGGTGCTGGATCATATACATACCCGCCAGTCGCTGCTCGGCTGGGGGCAATTTCAGAAACATTTGTGCCACTATTTCATCTGGAAAAGTGGTAGAATCAGTAATCCATCGGACTGCTGATCGGACTAGTTCTTGTTCATGCATAGTACTTAACTCACTATAACCGATTCGTGATTTCAGAATATGATCGGTAGCTTGAAATACTTGTTCTAGAGAACCTTGTTCTGGTGCTGGATGATGAAACATTGACTTGTGTTCTAGGCGCAAATGGCGATCTGGAAATCTAGATTTTCCTACATACGCTATTCTGTCGGGATTCTCGTCCTCTACCTCTTCTGTAGAAGAGTCATTTTCTTTCTCGCTTACTTGTGCTTCTTTACGTTGTTCGTGTACCCTTATTATTTCTTTACGGATTTTCTTGTACATACTCTCTATACTACTGATAGTCTTGTGCTTACCCTCGGCTATATTATCACTCCACCTTGTCAGGATTTTCATTTCGGCTCGATCTTTGGTCGGATAATCTTGTTCCCTTATTAGACAATTAATCAGAAACTTTAATATCATGAGCTGGACCTCAACTTTTCTTTGGCACATGACTTCACTAATACTTTCTGGATCATTCCCTGTACGGATGAAACGATATATTCTGTCTAGATCTTCTTTCATATCTGGTAGGGTAACTAGATACTCGGTCACCTTTCTTACGCGTAATGAATATAAAACCATATTATCCTCGCCTGGGACTGGATCATAGCCACATTCGGTAAGGGCTTTTCTTATTTCTGCAACAGACTGATATCTGGGCGTACGCTGTGACGCTTGTGCATGTAATTCGGCTAACGTTAAACGCTTGTGTGGCGGCGGGGTTCCTGGAGGACCTCCCCCTGCGGCCCCTAAACTAGAATCGTCTACTGATGCTCTTCGTCCTGGCAGAGTGGGAAATGGAAATGTAGGCTGGACTTGTATGGCGGGCTGGACCGGGGGTACCGTAACAGGTACTCCGGTGTCTGGAGGAGCGGGAATTGCCTGATTTACAGGGACTGGCGGAGCTGGAACAGGATTTGCATATTCCGGGACTGTGTCGTCCAAATAGGACGAAATGAAAATATCAGCTGCGGTCGGTTTGTGACGTAGCTTAGTCGGAACTAATGGTGGCGGAAAGTTACTGGATGCCTCCGGGGTCGCTTTTGGCAAGCCCTCGGCAAGAAGAGGATACATACCCTTAATGAGGGCGTTCCTCTGTCTGTCTGACTGTTCGGTTTTAACTCGTTCACCTATCTCGATTAATTCTTTTTCTTGTGCTCGTTCTAAGGATTCTCTACTTAATTCAGACTTTCTGATTTCTTTTTCGGTTCTTTTATGAGATTCTTTGCGCCATAACTCGATGGCATCTTTCTGTGACTGTCTGGCTTTCTTTTTCCATAATGCCTCTTCTACTCTCATGATGCACTCGGCATCCCACGTACCTGATACGGGCCATCTATACTTTTCTTCTAACTCCTTGGTATACTCTACCCACAAATCTAGATACAATATGGCGCTTATGCCATGCTTCTGATACATAAAATGACCTGGACTGTCCCTAGGAGGGACAGGAACTGCTGCTTCCAGCAGACCTTTTCTGGTTTTTAACTGACGCAGTTTTGAAAAGAGCGGCATGACTGAACTATAATCTGGACACAATACAATACACAATAAACACGATAATTACTTCACACTCATACCACGACATTAAAATACATGAATAACATTTAAAATAACAGTTCGAGCAGAATACTACCTGGAATACGGAAAACAGAATACATGAATTTTCTCGAGAACAGAACTGACTAGAACAGAAACTAGATGCACTGCTGAGACAGTACGAAACTTACCGGTCTCATAAAGAGACACGTCAGGACCCGCATCCACCGAAGTGGACACTTCGTTTGGGGTATGTGTACCACCAAAACCCCACGGACCAGAGTCAATTAAAGTGACCCTGTCTAGATACTACCCCAGCAACGGTACTCACCGGGCAGCAAGAACGGAAGGCCTCGGACTAGACTGGACTGCTTCGACGCCGGACGGACGAACTTCGGACTTCTGTTACGGGTGGACCTCCGGATACCTCGGACCTTGGACTCTCGGCTTGGGCTCTGGTCGGGACTCGCCGCGTTCCTCCACCGTCTCGTCTGGATGCTGGACCGCCTCCTCCGTCTCCTCCGTGGGCCTGAGGGATACTTGAAGCAGAAATATCTGCCGGTGCGCAGAAGAGTTCCGTCACGACTGCAGAGGGTCAGGGGGTCGGCGTGGCTTCACCGACGCGTGGGGAAAGGGCAAGTCCCTATTCGGGCGCCATTATGTGGTATATAAATAAATAATACCGGATCTATTTTTGTCTAGGCATAGTAATAACAGATAGCTCAATAAATAAGAGTCAAGATTCGAGGTAGTAGGAGTTTGCAGGTTTAATACAGCATAAAGGACAGGAACAGGACAACCTGCACAGGAATAGGATTGCAGCGCTGCCGGGGGCAGGGTCGGAATCGGCGTAACATTTAATAACAGTACACGAACATATATACTAAAACAGTTGCATTACAGTGAATATAATGGGCGGAGCAGTGGGTGTGGTTAATAGCAGTCGCGAAAGATAAGGGTGAAAGTAGGTGTAACAGAGGCGTATACATAGACATGTGATGCAAACGTAACAGAATATGTCATGAATGGGGCGGAAACATGGAGGGGGCTACCTAAGGAGCCGGGACCTCTGACCTAATGGTGCGCGCAAACTGGCAATGACGTGTTACTAGGAGAAGCTGGGGGCTACGAACTCTGTGCTAGGAGCAGAGACTGAAATCTGGAGAGTCAGGGCGACATGTACCTAAACAGTATCTAATATCTGATGTTTAGAGAACATGTTGATAGAATCCAAAAGTTATCAGGGTAAAGGCTAACAGACTCTAAGACTGGAGCATGCATTATTCTACATGTAGTGCGTGATGAAGAATATTAAAGGACCATTTAATACAGTATTTCTCTTACATGGAGACGTAAAGGCTAGACAATGACGGAAACTATTGATGCAGTTCAGTAGTTTAGGAATGCAGAGAAGGAGGGCTGAACTGATAACTGGAATCATAACATACTCTTGGCAGACTCAGAGACAGAGCCAGGCTGAACCGGGCACTGTGAGGCAGGAAGTAAGTGAAGGGTCAGGAACACAGGTGGGGGCCGTATCGCTCCTCAGCGAGGGCTCAGGAGACAGAAGCTGAAATCTGGTGTCCAGGCCCTTTTGAGGCCTAGAAACGGGGACTTTACAATGAAATAACGTGCACACTGGGAAACGTGGCAACGTAACTTTACATAGGCCTGATATTCGTAGTATTCACGAGAACTGGAAACTGGCATACTAGAGGTGGACACAACTATAATTGCGTCTTTAATCGAACATGGGGAATACATATGCATATTAATCATGCACACATAACATATGATGGAGGACGCGTAGGGACACAGAACATGGCAGAATTTACTTTTCCACAGGCCGAGCATGTCGTGTAAAATAGTTGACCTCGCCACCTGCACCGCAATGCCCGCCCCTCTATCTGGTCTAAAGGTGACCCCTTCCTGAGCTGCTTGGAAGTACGAGGGAGTAACTGCTGTTTTCCGTTTGCCGTTTTCTGCCTGCTGACCACTGCTCGCCGCTCCCGCTGCGCGGGAGCCGCTTCGCCCTTGTGTGGAGAAACTGACCTGCCGACGCTGACTGCACGAGCCGGTTGAGGGAGACCAACATCAGAGGAGGCTGCAGGGGTAAGCGCGCAGGGACTCACTATCCCAGGAGTCCCTGCATGACCACGTGACATCGGTCAGCGCCCCCCTGCGTGCCCGCACCCACCGGCAAACTGTTGAAAAGCAACGCTGGGTCTTGGCCGTTTGTGACCCCTTCCTGAGCTGCTTGGAAGTACGAGGGAGTAACTGCTGTTTTCCGTTTGCCGTTTTCTGCCTGCTGACCACTGCTCGCCGCTCCCGCTGCGCGGGAGCCGCTTCGCCCTTGTGTGGAGAAACTGACCTGCCGACGCTGACTGCACGAGCCGGTTGAGGGAGACCAACATCAGAGGAGGCTGCAGGGGTAAGCGCGCAGGGACTCACTATCCCAGGAGTCCCTGCATGACCACGTGACATCGGTCAGCGCCCCCCTGCGTGCCCGCACCCACCGGCAAACTGTTGAAAAGCAACGCTGGGTCTTGGCCGTTTGTGACCCCTTCCTGAGCTGCTTGGAAGTACGAGGGAGTAACTGCTGTTTTCCGTTTGCCGTTTTCTGCCTGCTGACCACTGCTCGCCGCTCCCGCTGCGCGGGAGCCGCTTCGCCCTTGTGTGGAGAAACTGACCTGCCGACGCTGACTGCACGAGCCGGTTGAGGGAGACCAACATCAGAGGAGGCTGCAGGGGTAAGCGCGCAGGGACTCACTATCCCAGGAGTCCCTGCATGACCACGTGACATCGGTCAGCGCCCCCCTGCGTGCCCGCACCCACCGGCAAACTGTTGAAAAGCAACGCTGGGTCTTGGCCGTTTGTGACCCCTTCCTGAGCTGCTTGGAAGTACGAGGGAGTAACTGCTGTTTTCCGTTTGCCATTTTCTGCCTGCTGACCACTGCTCGCCGCTCCCGCTGCGCGGGAGCCGCTTCGCCCTTGTGTGGAGAAACTGACCTGCCGACGCTGACTGCACGAGCCGGTTGAGGGAGACCAACATCAGAGGAGGCTGCAGGGGTAAGCGCGCAGGGACTCACTATCCCAGGAGTCCCTGCATGACCACGTGACATCGGTCAGCGCCCCCCTGCGTGCCCCGCCCCCACTGCCATCCTATAAAACCAAAGGAGAGTCCGTCTTGCGGGACGCAAGCGGGACGCCGGGCTAAGCCCGGGCCAAGGGCGGGCCCGTTTTAGCCCGTTCTAGACTGTGAGAGACTGGACTGGGCCACCCCTCTTTCCTCTATCATTCAATCTACCTGTGGTAAGGCGACATACTTTTATATCTAGTGTAACCGGCCTACTATTGTTATAACTACCACTAGGGTAGTGCGGCTTACAATTGACTGACTATTATGTCGAAGCAAAAAACGCCTGCCACGCCGGCTAATACAATGGATAATTATTTGGTCCAGGTAGTGGCAAAAATCAATAATGTTCGGAGGTCTTCATTGGGAATTGTGGACTCGCCTCCTTGTGCCCAAATTAACCAATCAGGGGTATTTCACTCCCTCAGTGATGAAACTATCCCCACCGATCCGATTGAGGACCTTAATGATTGCTCCACAATGAATGTATCTACGGCCTCTATTGCACAGCAACTTGACCCTTTTGCAGACCTAATTAATTTAGAAGAGCCAAGTAATGCTAATACAGTCATTGAGCTAGTATCACAGAGCAATTCCCCTCCCACTCCGGTCCCTGCACCAAGAGCTAAAAAAGGGATCACTAAGGCACCACCTAGAAGAGGGGGCTTACGCTCTTGTAAAAATAAACCTGCAACTCCACCTAAAAGAGCAAAGAAAAGGGCGGAAGATGGGATAAGGGAAGAAGAATATGAAAGCACAGATGGGGAAGATACCCTTTTAAATAAGCTTATGGGCATACTAGAGTCCACTTTATCAGGGCTAATGAAACCCCTTATATCAAAAGTGGACCAACTAGCTAATAAGGTCAATAAGCTAGAGACCCTCCTAAGGAAAACTAATGAGGAGGTGGGGGAAATATCAAACTTAATAACAAACAAATTTGAAAACATAGAGGCTGCAGGGAAAACACTCGGGGGGAACATGAATGTAGGACCACAAGTTCCATCTGAGCAAACCCAACAAGTCAGCTCTAGGCACAGTGACATCTCTGACACGGCTTTAATTTCAGATCCAGTACAAGCAGTACCCAATACCACTCCTGAGCTTCCCAGCCCAGAAACCGGCCCAGTTGAATTAATCGTAGAAGCCTCCCCCTTGATTCTAGTACTTGCAACCACACCACCGTTGAATATAGGACAGATCGAGTCTTCAGATTCCTTAAGAAATAAGGCTCTCCAGTGGCTTAGTAACAACATGCATATATCTCCCTGGGGCAAGGAAAAATTATCTGATGATTTGCTTACAGCAAGAAGGGTTAAGTGGATAGGCACCAAGGCAAAGAAATTCCATGGGGGTTGTGTGGTTTTGAACTTCAAGGGCCCTGAAGTATTGCCTGATGTTCTACGGAACATCCTCCCTCCACAACTTAGAACAGCAGAAATAGTACCACTGACACTGGATTTCTTCTATAGTAGAAGAGGTCTAGTAGCTAAATCTAGCATACTGAGAACAAAGTGGACAGTTGTGGGAAATAGAAGGGCCAGGACCAACAAAGTATGCGAGTGGGGGCTAAACTTGGATAATCATTACTCAGTGTTAACTGACTTAAACGAATGTGATTGACTCGTATGTGCCTCCTCCATTCCTTCTGAAGTTCAGTTGGATCAAGGATATGCTAAGATCTTCACCTTAGACGAGCCTTTACCACACAAACTGTCTCTGGCCTCTAATGTATTCACCACTCTTGTCCCAGAGGAACTAAATAGAGTTCAGATAGAACAAAAAAGAGCATTTGAGGTAATTGAGAAGTTACCAACATTGAGTGGAGTCGTAGCCCCAGGCATAGATTTTGTAGAAACAATAAATACCCTTGATATTGTCCAGACACGCCACCAAAAGGCCACAAAGCCTTTAACCATTATCTCTTGGAATATAGCGGGAATTATAAATAAGCTAAATATCCCAGATTGGGTCGACTTTATCGACCACTACGATATTGTTATGTTGCAAGAAACTTGGTCGCTTACACCATGTTTCCGGCAAGGGTATTTGAATTTTTACGTTCCGGCTGTAAGAAATCGAGTGGGTCGTCCCTCTGGGGGCTTGTTAATTTGGGTACGCCAAACTTTGAATAGTGTGGTCAAGCAAAGGTCTATACCCTCCAATGATATTCTAGCACTGGACATTAACTGGCAAAATGGCCAACAATTGGCCCTGTTTAATCTCTACTCCAGGGGAGTTGCTAGGGGCAAACCATCAGAGACCTTAACGACCCTTGAGCATCATGTTGAAATGCTACCAGTGTCAATCCATATAATAATAGGTGGGGATTTTAATACCACCTTTGAACCCATGGGCGAGGAGGATAGAATCCTGGCAGAAGATGAGGATATCAAGTGGAGAATTCCTCAACTAGATATCCCAGTAATTAAAAAATGGAGCACAGTGGCAATTCAACTGAAAAGCTTTTGTCTTTCCAGAGGGCTCAGAGCAGTAAATGGGCGGGTACCGTCAGACTCTATGGGGAAAAATACTTTTGATAATGGTCGATCGGCCAGTAGAATAGACTATATACTTCTGGATGTAAGAGCCTGGGACAAACTGGTAGATATGGAAGTGAAGGACAAAATAGAAAGTGACCATAATCCTTTGTGCCTGACACTCCATCCCTACCATGAATTGCCCGACCACCCAAGAGGGGATCAGATGGTTACACAAGACCTTGTAAGCTCAAATAACCTCCGCCATTTGAAGTGGAGTATGCTCCTAGAAGACATTCCAAAAATAGAGACCCTAAAGGAAATAGTGGTGGAAGAAGTCTCCAAGATTAAGTCCCATTATGGGATGACTGACTTCACAGACTATATGATGGCTGCTCACGAGAAACTGGTTACCAAAATTCAAAGTTTTTTTGTTAAAACAGTAGCCCCAAATAAAAAGAAAAAGGTACAAGAGATTAGAGGGTGGTACGATAAGAGCTGCAGGGTAGCAAGAGATAACCTTAGCATGAAACTAAGATTAGGAAGTGCAGAAGCAGTAAGGCTTGCGAGAAACCAGTATAGGCAGGCTCAACAAATAGCAAAGAAGCGGTGGGATGAGGATTGTTGGCAAGAACTCAAAGAGGCGTGTGCCTCCAAGGACTCAAAGCGTTTCTGGGCCTCAGTAAAATGGGCAAAGGGTGGCATAGCACTCCAGCCCACCAATTATGTCCCAAAAAGCAATTGGATAGAATATTTTCAACCACAGTATGCTCGCAATCCCATGTTTAACATTGATTGTCCTCCTCAACAAGTCTATTACAAATCACCTATATTTGTTGAAAGGGATGTGAGCATTGTACTGGATTGTGTAGCAGGGGGTAAAGCTCCAGGTATGGATGGAATTCCGGCAGATATTTTTCTATCGGATCGGAAGTCCTGGTGTAGCTATTTTGCAATGCTGGCTAATGCGGTGGCTATGGGTGGGAAAGTGCCTGCTTCTTGGAAGGGTGCTGAAATCATTCCCATATATAAGAAAGGTGATCGATCCCTGGCTAAAAACTATAGACCCATTAGTCTGATTGATACAGCGCAAAAACTAATGGGCCGATTAGTCCAAAATAAACTGCAGCAATGGATTGACGAAAAAAATATTTTGTCATCTTATCAAGCTGGGTTTCGTCCCTCAACTAGTAGCGTTGACCAAGTTCTCCACTTCTTAACCATCTACTGGAGAAACGTTACTCTAAAGCAGGGGACATTGTATGCAGTTTTTGTGGACCTAAAAGCCGCCTTCGACTTGGTCCCCAGGGAAAAACTCTGGCAGACCTTGGCGGAAGTAGGCTTAAGCCAGGAATTGCTTACACTCCTTGTTCGTCTCCACGAAAACAATTTTGCAAGAATAAGATGGGGCAAACAAGGAGAAGTAACTGATCCCTTTCCGGTAGAACGTGGGGTAAGACAAGGGTGTGTCCTAGCACCAACCCTTTTCTCTATTTATATAAATGGTATTGTTGAACATCTAGAGAAGATTGCTAGTGACGCCCCAGTAATTGCTGGCTCTCGTGTACCAGTCCTCATGTTTGCGGATGATACACTCTTACTTTCCCGCACCCCCAGTGGGCTCCAAAAAGTGGTTGATGCCTTTGGTGAATTTTGCGATGGGAGGGGCCTTGAATTGAACACTACCAAAACAAAATTCATGTGCCTCAACCAGCAGTCCACCTTCAAAGGTGTAATAAAATACAAAGGGACACCACTAGAAAGAGTGGACTCTTTTTCTTACCTAGGCATCACCCTCCAAGAAAACATGAGCTGGAAACAACATATAACCACGACCTTATTAAAGTTTAGGCAGCTAGCAGGCGCAATTACACTAAAACACCGCTCCTCACTGACAAAGCCAGTAAACTGTGTGCTGGAAATTTATTCTATGAAAGTCCTGGGGGCTTGTTTATATGGCTCTGAACTATGGGGGTTTTCAAACTTGAGAGAATTGGGTCGAGCTGAAAACAGGTTTCTACGAGGGATCGTGATGGTCCCCCAAAGTACACCGACAATCCCGTTAAAGCTGGATTTGGGAAGAAAATCCATAGAGGATATAGCGAGGTTACGTCCCCTCCTATATTGGAGACGGATTATGGTGACCCCAGAATTAAGCCACTATGCAGCAGCATTGAAGGATGTCATCAAATTCGACTGCTTCCATAGTATTCCATGGTTAAGGGAGCTCCGGGGACTCCTTATAAAATTGAAATTGGACTATCTGTGGGAAACCAAAGATGTAACTTGCTTTCCGACAAAGACAAAGTTAAAAGACCTATATTGGGAAATGGTATATCTTACAATGTTTAGTGACAGTACAAGTTCAAATTTAACATCCCGCTTCTTAAATATAAAAATGTACCCCTCTTGCGAATCTTTTTGGGATATTGTTGAAAAACCCTATGATAGAAAACTTTATTTTCAATTTCGCATAGGTACACTTCCGCTGAACGCGTTTAAGAAGCACTGGTCCCCGGCATGGGATGATCATTGTCACCATTGTAATGAACAAACTGAACACATTTCCCACTTTTTGTTCTGTTGTCCTCTGTACTTGTCTCCCAGACGTAAATGGTTAAAACCTGTGTGCTCAATCCTGGGAACCCGTAGCCAATCTGAAGCCCTCAGGATACTTGAAACAGATTGTTCTACATTGCTTGTGGTTGGGGTAGCAACATTTTTGGCTTGGTCATGGCTAATTCGCACCCGATCGTTATTGGCAATTGCATCCTAAAGGAATTATGTATTTTGCATTTTGTCATATGGATTAGTGTATTTTATCCTAGAAAATCTATTTTTTTTAAGAATTGTGATAATCTGATGTAATCAGATGCATTTTTATCATGTATTCATTCGACATTTAATGTTTAATATGTATTTTTAGAATTATTTTTATATGTAGTATTTATTGTATTAGGGTTAGGTGAACGCTTTTATGACAAATGTCGAATAAAGCTTTAAAATGAAATGATGTTTCCTGAAGGAAAGCAATCTGGATCAATCTACGAACTAGGTAAGCATGTACTTTATGACGTTTCACCATGGAGTTCAGGCCCCGTATATTCCAAGTCACACATCTCAATTCAGGTGGGTCCCCATTCAAGTAACATATACATTTCGAATCATCACAAATCCCCAAGCGCACTGACAGTACCACAATAACGGAGTCCCACAAAACCACCCAACAAGCCCTCTTCCCGCCCACCCCCAGAATAGGCACTAACTGCAGAAACCCATCCAAATACAACACCCCATGAAACTAGTCTCTGGCAACAACCAGAGTCTCACAGTAAGTGTGAGAGCGAGGGGGGCTCGGCGCTTTACTACATGGACAGTGAGCTCCCTTAGTCCGTCAGCCCCACTTCCCATAGTACACCCCTAGTGTCCTTTATCCGAGCCATTGTCCGCAGCAAGAACCCTCAATGCACCCGAGGCAACAGAGTAATAGCTCTCAAGCAGTCCGGTGGAGACAAGCCCACCCGAGTCCCATAGCATAAACCACAGACCCATATACAATACCACAGTGATGGAGATACAGGGTTATTCATCCAGCAGGCCATCTGCAGTCTTTGGGTGACATGTGGCGGCGCAGGATCGCCACCACCCGAACCTTCCGAAGTCCCATTTTCCGATCCCTTACGGGAGCCCGATTCCAACGCCGATGTCGACCCCACTGCACTCGAGATAGTGGAGACCGCCTTGAGGGCCTCTCTGCGCTCCAGCTCAGTCTGTGAAACAGAGGGGGTCCGTGCAGTCATCGGTTGTCGTCTGTGTCTCCTGCTGCATCGAGGCTTCAGCGCTTCCGTCCGTTCCACCTTAGTTGGCGAGCGTGTGTCCGCTCCTGCTCTGTACAGTTCAAGCCAGTCCCAAACGTCTGCAGGAGAGTCATAGGAGGAGGACCTATCATCCACCACGATCCAGGGTAGGGCCGGGAACAAAAGGGAGTAACAGATACCCTCCTCACGGAGAGCCTTCTTGACTGTTAGGAATGTAGAGCGCAGCCTCTGGACCTCGAGGGAGTAATCCGGATAGATGGAGACTCGAGCATTATCCACTTGATAAGGCCCCAGTGCCAGCGCCCTCTGTAAAATAATATCCCGGTCACGGAAATGCAAAAGACGCGCAACAACCGGCCGAGGGGGACGGCCGGCGACAGGAGGACGGGCCGGCACACGGTGAGCCCACTCCAGTGTGTAAAATTGCGTCAGGCCCTCCGGGACCACCACAGCTCGAAGCCATGCTTCGAGGTAGCCCACCATGTCCGCACCTTTGATTTTTTCCGGCAGGCCCACCACGCGGATATTGTTACGGCGATTGCGCCCTTCTGCATCCTCCGCCCTTCTTTCAAGCACCTGTACCCGCTGCTGCAGGTCTCCCAGGGAAGCCTCCACTGCCTTGTGTGTAGGCTCCAGCGTATCCAACCGTGCCTCCGTCTGTTTGACCCGGTCCGCTAGTTTGCCGTGATCCGCCCTCAGGAGCCCCAGGCTCGTGGATACTTGAGTGATATCGTGATGTAAGGCTTCCCTCATGTCTGTGATTGGTTTCAGGATTTGGTCCAGTTGGCTTTGCGGGAGGCCCGTCGCCGAATCAATAGGTGCGGTAGAGTCTTGACTGCCCGACAAGTCTTCCACTGCATCAGGCGGTGGTTTCTGGCGTGGTTTCCCCATGGCAGCCAGTCACTCACGCTTGACCAGTGGGTGCGGGGTTAGCCCTGAAACAGATCCACCAAGGGTATACACCAATCCAGCCAGTAGGAACTCAAACGCAGAGATCAAAGAGCGCCCCCAGGGTCACGCAGGTGGCAATACCTCCACACTCCCACAGCGCAGGCCGTCGTTGCCCAGATCCACCAACAGGACCGCCCCACCGGGCAGGCTCAACTAGAGAGGTCCACTGCAAGGCCACCCCAGCTTGGGTTCCGTGGCCCATCAGACGGAGCCATGGGTGAGTGTGTCAAAAGTGCGTGACACACGCCCCAGCCAATAGCGCCAACAATGGTCCCGGCCGTCAATCAACTGCCTCCAGCACCCGGCCCAAACAGTGTCCCAGGTACCTCTGCCAGGCTCCAGATCTCCTCACCGCCAATGGTTGATGAGCCGCGCCGTGGAACAGGTATCGATAAGCCCCAGTCTGGGGGCGAGTGGAACCCCACCAGGCCCCGCCGCTAGTTCCTCAGCTGGGCCCTCACAGCGCCGTCTCCCCCAAAACTTTCACGGTCTTAGGGGGTTCACCAGCGCTTCACGCCAGCAAGCCAGGCATCCAAGTGGCCAGCAGAGCAGGGTATGGCCGGGGGGAAGATCATAGGCTCCAGCCCACAGGTCCGGACCGCAGCTGCTGCGACCCGCAGCTCTGTCGCGAGTGCCCCCGGGGGTGCGAGGCCTCCTCAGCTGGCTCAGCTCCTTTCCTCGTACCATCGGCGGGGGATGCAGGCCTCACGGCACCCTCCTGTTAAGCGCGTCTGCTCGGGGGCACCTCCGGAGCCCGAAACCGCTCCGCATTCAGAGCTCCGATAATCCCCGCAATCGAGGCCGGGGATGAGGTCGGCCGCATAGGCTGCAGGAAGATGGCCGGCGCCGCCCCCAGAGGCTCCGCCGAGACTCGCCGGATCGTCGCCGCTCCGCCAGCACCACCGCTGCGGGTCAGCTCCAGTCGGGCCCCGCTGTGGGATCTTGCAGCATCAGGTCCCAGGGGACACCAGGATGTCAGCAAACAGGATAAGTGGGGAAGACGGGCACGGAGCACAGCGCTCACGCGTCCATTACCGTTGATGGCCAAGCCACGCCCCGTAGGTAAGACACATGACGCATAAGAACACAT
The DNA here is from genome assembly GCF_964261635.1 of Lissotriton helveticus. Classification (NCBI taxonomy): domain Eukaryota; kingdom Metazoa; phylum Chordata; class Amphibia; order Caudata; family Salamandridae; genus Lissotriton; species Lissotriton helveticus. Next base: position 2,124,613,517 of record NC_136065.1, on the reverse strand, counting down.
TCAGCGGTGTCAGTAAGACACATGACGCAAAAAAACACATTCAGCAGTGTAGGGAAAACAGTTGACGCATAAAAACACATTCAGCGGTGTAGGGAAGACACATGACGCATAAAAACACAATCAGGGTGTAGGTAAAACACATGATGCATAAAAACCATTCAGCGGTGTAGGTAAGACACATGATGCATAAAACACATTCAGCGGTGTAGGTAAAACACATGATGCATAAACCACATTCAGCGGTGTGGGTAAGACACATGGCGCATAAGAACACATTCTGCGCTGTCAGTAAGACACATGACGCATAAAGACACATTCAGCGGTGTAGGGAAGACACATGACGCATAAAAACACATTCAGAGGTGTAGGGAAGACACATGACGCATAAAAACAAATTCAGCGGTGTAGGTAAAACACATGATGCATAAGAACACATTCAGCGGTGTAGGTAAGACACATGACGCATAAAACACAATCAGCGGTGTAGGTAAAACACATGATGCATAAAACACATTCAGCGGTGTAGGTAACACACATGACGCATAAAACACATACAGCGGTGTAGGTAAAACACATGATGCATAAAACACATTCAGCGGTGTAGGTAAGACACATGACGCATAAGAACACATTCAGCGGTGTCAGTAAGACACATGACGCATAAAAAACACATTCAGCGGTGTAGGGAAAACACATGACGCATAAAAACACATTCAGAGGTGTAGGGAAGACACATGACACATAAAAACACATTCAGCGGTGTCAGTAAGACAGGGTGGGCAAAACATACTACACACAGTACATTTCCTAGCACCCTAAGAAGCACATAAATCACATTTAGCGCAGAAATCACGTCTAGTGCAGAAATCACATCTAGCACATAATTCACATAAAAGTCCAGGCTGCGCCACTGCGCCAATACCTAAACGTAGCAGCTGCCCACTACTTGCTGGGCAGCTGGGGACAATAGCAAGGGGCCTAAACACTGCAGCTGGCACTAAGTGCTGCGCAGCTGGGGAAGGCCAAGGTAGGGATGAAGGAGTGCGACTCACTCCTGAGTCCAAAGTACAAGTCCCCTAAGAAGCAAAACCTAATGGTGCAGCTGCCCACTACTTGCTGGGCAGCTGTGGATCAAACTGTGACAGGGGCTCTCGCTAGCCCCTCAGGACAAAAGACTGTGCAAAAATGTGGCAAGGGTTGGAGCCCTCTGGCTCTAGGAATAAACGTGGTGCACCCTGGAGCCCTCTAGGCTCTTACAACATATGTGGTGCACCCTGGAGCCCTTTAGGCTCTTGAAACAACGGGGGCCTAAGAGCCACGGGCTCTAAATACATCCATGCCCCTGGGAGCCTTGTGGGCTCTAAAGGAATGCTGTCAACAAGGGGGAGCGGCCCGCTGCCAACCGGGGCCGCTCTACCCCGTGGAATGCCCCCAAAATAACGTTGGAGCAACGGGCTCGAACAAACACTGCCCCCGAACAATTCAGTGGAGCCTTGTGGGCTCAAGGAATAAAAAATGCTGCCAATATTGGGGGGAGCGGCCCACTGCCAACCGGGGCCGCTCTACCCTCAAAATGCCCCAAAAATTAAGCTTGCACCACTAGGGGGGGGGGCACCGGCAATGTGCCTCGATGCCCCCCTCTTCACAAATGCGCATAGGGGCCCCACTCACCGGGTCTGCCGGAGTCCTCGGGCAGGCCCTGTACTCTGGGCCTTGTCTCCTCGAGCAGCGCGGGGCTCTCCTTCCCCACCGGAGCCCCGCCTGCACTCTCAGCCACTCTCCTCTCGCTGCTGGCGGCCTCAGGGCTCTCCACAGCTCACGGGAGCCCCGGGCAGCGGGAGGACTTCTCTCAATCCCTCGGGGCTCGAGGAGGCGGGGTCAGCTCCCGACCTCCTTGCTGGCAATACTACTCCGAACGCGTCATTTCCGTCCGGCGGCCCCGCTCACAGTCAGGCGGGCCGCGGGCAGCGGCTGCAGCATCTTTGGTGCAGAATTTGAGGGGTGGGCTCCCTCGTAGATATAAAATAACCGCAGCAGCTAGGTGGGCACCCGCTAGGGCACTGATAAGCGGGGTGGCACCCGTGAATGAAAAATCAAGCAGATAAACTGGCATAATGCAGGGTGGGCACCTGCGAGGCACAAAGAGGAGGGGGAATCCCTACGAGGGGGATCCCCTCGGGAAGGGCTGCAGCGCCGCGCAGCTCAGCCCCCAAGCTCTCCCTTTCCCAGGGAGGTTAAACCAAAGCACCTAATCCCCAAAATGAGGCACAGGAAGGCTGTAATAAGCCTGGGCAACATCAAAACAGGAGGACATGGGTCCCAGAGGTCCAGGACCTAAAAGGTGGAGCACAGCAGCTCCCAGAAAAGGAAATTCATCCAGGCATCTAGGGCCTGGGCAGGGCCCAGGGAGACAAGCCTTCCCCTGGGCCCCAGCAGCAGCACGCCCCTGGTTGTTTCAAGTTGGCAAACAAGAACATTTTCATGGGGTCACAGCCCCTCTTTTATACAGAGAAACCCTTTGTCTACAAAGGTGCAGGCAAGGGGCGAATCAGATACCACTGGTTCCTGAGCACTTTGTTTTGCCCAGCCCCTCTGCCTATTCACAGGATGGGTCAGGGACATCAGACTCACCACAGGGGGGCGGACCCAGAATTGTGTGGGGAAAGCCCAGCCCTATTCAGGTCCCAGGCGCACTCCTCCCTCACATCACTCATGCAGATCTCCCATTCACCACCGGGGCAGACCCATCCTGACTCCTGGAGCCAGGCTCACCAGCCAGCTCCAGCCAATCACAAGCCAGAACATTCACTGCACAGGCACACCAACTTTTAGAAGTAGCACTTCCACACTAGACACAATAACGCCGCACACATCATCGCGCAGCATTTAATCACACGAGTCCGCACATACCAAACTCGCACCTGCACTCCCCACGCATCAGTAACTACCAGGGACACATACATTCCCCATGCATTCCTATGGGAGGGCAGGCCAACCTCACCACACGCACGCACTTTACCCTGGGACACAGTGGTAAAGTGCGTAGAAACCAAAAATCACTAACACCAGGTCACAATTAAAAGCAAAAAGTTCAGGGGTGAACCTGCCAGAAGGGCCAAGTCCAACAGGAACCTATTCTGTTGTTTTGTTTGATTTCGGCTCAGCGTTCGATCGGGTCGATCGTAGAATTCTTTGGATGAAATTAATAAATCAGAGTATTCCTAATTGCTTAGTAGCAATTCTTCAGGAATTGCACACCGGGAACTGAGCCCAAGTAGAACTCGACTTAGACGGGGCCCTCTCTTGGTGAATTTCCTTAGAAAATGGATTAAGGCAGGGCTGTGTCCCGGCTCCCACATTGTTCTCCCTATTTTTAGCTGACCTTCCTGGAGAGCTGGCAGCAACTCATTTGTTTTACTCAGAAATGGGAGGAACACATGTGTCCTGCCTACTCTATGCAGATGATCTGGCAATTCTGGACGTGACCCAAGTAGGCCAGCAGAGGAAGTTAACGAAATTTGATCGTTATTGCGAGGCTAATAAACTTAAGATAAACATGGGAAAAACAATGATAATCATGTTTGGAAAACAATGTAAACCATATAATTGCCAGTTAGGTAATAGTAGAGTAGAGGTTGTACCCTCTTACAAGTACCTGGGCATGTCATTTACCAGTCAGCTGAGTGGGACCCTGCATAAAGGATTGTTGGGGTCGAGAGCATTAGCCACGATAGGGGGGCTTGTTTGTTTTAAAAAGACCTTGGGGCATATTACCAACAACTAGCGATAATTATCGTTAAGTTGGCATAGCGGGAATATTTCTATCGCCGCCCTTCACCTGTATTTATCTCTGAGATACCTTGCTATTAGCAAGGTTTATCTCAGGAGCGATAAAAACAGGCGAAATGCGTGAATATCGCTGTCAATACAGCGGTATTCAGGCATTACCGTGACAATGCTCTTAGCCATGTTATCCACCTCTCATTGGATAACATGGCTAAGAACTGGTCAGGGCAGGCGTTAGCTTTTGGAGATATTTGCGCTTAGCGCAAATATTTCCAAAACTACACCTGTGTTGATCATAGGCGATAGCGATTGCAGCAACTGTTTTCAGTCGCTGACATTTTGGCACGCCCACTTTGCATGTCATTAGCGATAATTATCGCTGACATGCAAAGTGGGCCCCTAAATGCCCGCTATCGCCTACAAGCTGTCGCTAACTGGTGTTAGCGACAGCTTGGTAATAGGGCGATAAAATTATCGCTGCATTAGCAGGAAAAAGTCCCGCTAAAGCGGCGATAATGGCCCTTGGTAATATGCCCCCTTATGTGGCCCATCATGGTACCATTTATAATCCAATGGTCCCCACGCAATGCCTCTACGGGGCCGAGTTGCTAGCCATTAGTACGGAGGGAAGTTGGGAGAGGCGTGAAAGCAAATCTCTGAAAGAAATGTTGGCCCTCCCCAAAGGTGCAATGTCCCAGGCAATAAGATTAGAAGCAAAACTGCAAGCCTGGAACTTCCTAACCAATAAATCAACCCTGTGTTTCTGGGATAAATGTTTGGTCCCGAATACTCAGAAGATTTCAGCCACTGAAATAGAAAGAAGTGAATTACAGTGGGCAAAGAAGGTCGAGAAAAGATTGGAAGACATTGCAGGAACCTTAAAATTAGAATGAAAAATAGCTGAAGCCTCACTCTCCAAAGCAGAAATAAAAAAAGCCTGTAAAAAAGAATCTAGGTTGGCGGACTTCAAATATGTAAGGAACAAACCCTCTGCGAAATACATGGTAGATTCATGGGAGAAGACGAATGTATTTCCGTACTTATCTGCATTCCCAGATGCCCGGCTGGGATTACTGCTACTAAAGTTACGGGTTGCATTAAATGTGCGTTATGTAAGAGCTGAGAAATTTGAACCCCTCCTAGATCAAGAGAATAACTGCACATGCGGACTGCTGTCTCATAATTTGAATGTTCATGTTTTAATTGATTGTCCCCATTTTTATAGGCTCCGTTGCTTGATTTTAAAACCTCTTTTTACAAAATATAATCTATATTGTTGGAATGACGCACTGGCACTTTTGTTAAGGATGGAATTCTGTGATGTGGCTGGCGCACTGGCAACGTTTCTTTAAAAATGTTTGGATTAGTCTCTCATAGTGTAAATAGTAGGGGTTTGGGAATTGAAGCAGAAGAATGATGGTATACGGTGTAATTACATATAAAATGTTTTTGTTTTTAAAGAATGTACGTTTCAACCCCTCCCAAGCTGGTGATGGAACCGCTCCGTCACCAGCCTCGGTCGCGCTGTGCTGGTGATGGAGCGGTTCCGTCACGGCCCGCTCGGCGTGCCTGCGCGACACTGAATTCGCACCTGCGCAGCGCGTTCCATTGAGCGGGCGGGGCTGTGAAGGAACCGCTCCGTCACAAGCACAGCGCGCCCGAGGCTCGTGACGGAGCGGTTCCGTCACGAGCATGGGAGCGCCGCGTGGCCCCCCCCCAAGCGCTGCGGCGGAATTGCCACCGCAGCCAAGGGGTTAAAGACGGTGACTAAACATTAATAAAGTATGAACTGAAAACTGGGCAAATCACAGCATCTTACTCATCAATTCGGGTTCAATGGGGGACTGAGTGCAGCTGAACAGCGCTTTGATCTGAATCTGCTAATCAGCAAATACCCCATATAAAGAACCTGTGTCCCACCCTGGTTACAGTTACCAGGGACATCCCTTGAAATAAGACCGCTCTCATTCCTGCATTGCTCTACGCTGATGATGCGGTTTTATTGGCGCGGACCACGGGGGCCTTACCTACTTGTAGAAGCCTTTGTTTGTTTAATGAGTGAACATAATCTGGTCATTATTGACAGCAAGTCGCACATAATGGCCCGTGGACCTGGGAAGAAAGTCCCTGACTAAGATCACGGTGAGTGGCAATCCACAGAGTGGGATGAATGCTTTTAAGTACTGAGGGGCATATTTGCAAGCGGCAGCGATAATGATCGCTGAGCGCTTTTAGCGCAAGGATAATTATCGCAGGCTAACCCTGGATTCCATCGCGGAGATAGGAAGCTATCAGCAACGCTTATCTCCCAAGCGATAGGAATCCATGCATTAGCTGGTAAACAGTGTGATTATCGCTGGAAATCCAGTGATAATCACACTGCAACCAGCGAAACCTTGCTGATAGGGCAGGGTGATTTTAGCCATGTAATCCACCTCCCATTGGATTACATGGCTAAGTCTGAAAATTAGAAGACGTAAAAAAGCAGCGTTAACCGTGGTTAGAGCTGCTTTTTTTTGTCTCTAAGAGCGTGAAGCTTGATAATAGGAGAAATTCACTTAGCGACATTTCTCCTATTATTTAGCTCTGGAACGCCCATTTAGCATCTCCCTTTTGTATTTGTAGCATTTGTTATTCTCTGGGCTGTGTTGTATTGTCTGTGCCCCCCTGTGCCTACCCGCCCCGCTCCCCGCTTCCCGCCGCCGTGCTAGCGGCCACGCCCCCTTTTCGTTCTGTACCCTCCCCGCTCCCGCCTCCCAGCTGCTCCTCCCTCCCTCCCACTTCGCCATAAATGGCGACCGCACGGACGCGCAGCGGGTGCGCCTATTGTGCGCCGAAGGCACGCCAAAGGCAAGCCCATCTGCGCCTGTCCGTGCCTGGACCGCGCCCAGCGCCAGGACCCCTGGCCCCCAACGACGCGAGACGACCCGACAGACCTAAGACGCCGCCGCCCTCATCGCACTCAACGCCGGCCAGAACCCCGCCTGCTGCCGAGCCGCCCCGAAATGCTTCCACTGACCCTTCACCTGCACAACCTGCAAGTTCACCTGCCTCCGAACATGCACCGCGCCCGCCAAGCCAAACCCCAGCAGCGACCTCAAGTGCATCCTGCTCAACACCCGATCCGTCAACAGACACGCCGTTGAACTCTGGAACCTGCTCGACACAACATCACCAGACGTCGCGTTCCTCACTGAAACATGGATGAACGCCTCCTCAGCCCCCGACATCGCCATCGCCATCCCGGATGAATACAAGATCATCAGGAGGGACTGCGTCAACCAAACTGGGGGAGGCATCGCCATCGTCCACAAGAACACCATCCGCATCACGACCGACGCCGACGACACCTACACCGCCGCCGAACACCTCCACTTCCAGATTCACACCGACCCAAAGACGACCCTCAGAGGCACCCTCATCTACAGACCCCCGGGACCACGCACACAATTCAGCGAAGACATCACGGACTTCATCAGCCCACACGCCCTCCCCTCCACCGACTACATCCTCCTAGGGGACCTCAACTTCCACCTGGAGAACAACAAGGACCGCAACACCGTCACCCTGCTGGACAACCTCGCCAACCTCGGACTCAAGCAACTGGTCAACACCCCCACCCACTACGCCGGCCACACGCTTGACCCCGTCTTCTCAGCCAGCAAGCACATCGCCTTCAGCCACTCCACCGAACTTCACTGGACCGACCACAGCTGCGTCCACTTCAGCTTCAGAAAAACCACTACCCACCACCACCCGCAACAGGTTCCTCACAGAAGCTTGAGCAAGATCACCGCCGACCAGCTCACCACCTCCCTCAGCCAGAACCCTCCTGCCAGCACACCGGACCCCAATGAAGCAGCCCGCAACTTCACGCAGTGGCTGACCGCCTGCGCCGATGACCTTGCACCACTGAAGAACCCTCCCAGCAAACCCAGAAGCAAGAAGGCCCCCTGGTTCACCGACGAACTCAAGGACTCCAAGAAGACCTGCCGCACCCTCGAGAAAGCCTGGCTCCTCGACCGGACCACGGACAACATGACCGCCCTCAGACACGCGACCCGCAAGCACCACCAGCTCATCCGCACCACCAAGAAGAAATCACTGAAGGATCGACTGGACAACAACGCCCACAACAGCAAGGAACTCTTCAGCAGCATCAAGGAGTTCTCCAAACCCAGCACCGGCAACAACGACATCACCCCGTCACAAGATCTCTGCGACTCCCTCGCCTCATTCTTCCACCGCAAGATTGCCGACATCCACAACAGCTTCGGCGCACCTTCCTCGCACCCAACTGTCAAACAAACGCACCCCACCGCCACCCTCCGCACCTGGACCGCAGTGACCACCGAAGACACAGCCCGCGCGATGAACACCATCCACTCCGGATCTCCGACTGACCCCTGCCCCCACCATGTCTTCAACAAGGCCGACTCCACCATCGTACCCCAACTCCGAGACGTCATCAACACCTCCTTCGACACCGCCACCTTCCCGGAGAGCTGGAAGCACGCCGAGCTCAGCGCCCTACTGAAGAAACCAACAGCGGACCCCACCGACCTCGAAAACTTCCGCCCCATCTCGCTCCTCCCTTTTCCTGCCAAAGTCATCGAGAAGATCGCCAACAGACAGCTTGCCGCCTTCCTCGAGACGAATGGATCCCTCGACCCCTCCCAGTCCGGCTTCAGAGCCAACCACAGCACCGAGACCGCCCTCATCGCAGCCACTGACGACATTCGAGCCCTTCTCGACAACGGGGAAACAGCGGCACTCATCCTCCTGGACCTCTCCGCCGCGTTCGACACTGTCTGCCACCGCACCCTAGTCCAACGCCTCAGCAACACCGGCATCCAAGAGAAGGCATTGAAGTGGATCCTCTCGTTCCTCGCTGGAAGAACACAGAGAGTCCGCCTCCCCCCGTTTCGCTCCGAGGCCACCAAAGTCATCTGCGGCGTACCCCAAGGATCATCACTCAGCCCCACCCTCTTCAACGTCTACATGAGACCTCTCGCAGCCATCGCACGCCAACACAACCTCAACATCATCTCCTATGCCGACGACACCCAGCTGATCCTCTCCCTCACCAGAGACCCCGACACCGCCAGAACCAGCCTCTACGAAGGGATGAAAAACGTTGCCGATTGGATGAAGAACAGCCGCTTGAAACTGAACTCAGACAAGATGGAAGTCCTCATCCTTGGACCATCATCATCCGCCTGGGACGACTCCTGGTGGCCCCCAGCCCTGGGCACCGCCCCCAAGCCGACAGACCACGCATGCAACCTGGGCTTCATCCTGGACTCCTCCCTCTCGATGACCAAACAAGTCAACGCCGTCTCCTCTTCATGCTTTCACACCCTCCGCATGCTCCGCAAGATCTTCCGATGGATCCCGATCGACACCAGGAAGACGGTCACCCAGGCCCTCGTCACCAGCCGACTAGACTACGGAAACACCCTCTACACCGGAACGACAGCCAAGCTACAGAAAAGACTACAACGCATCCAGAACGCCTCCACCCGATGCATCCTGGACATCCCTCGACGCAGCCACATCTCCGGCCACCTGAGGAACCTGCACTGGCTCCCCATCAACAAGAGGAGCACGTTCTGGCTCCTCACCCACAAGTCTCTCCACAACCTGGGCCCCAAGTACCTCAACGACCGCCTGACCTTCCACACGCCCACCCGCCAGCTACGGTTCGCTAGCCTCGCCCTCGCCGCCGTACCACGCATCCGAAGAGCCACCGCCGGAGGCAGATCCTTCTCCTTCCTGGCGGCCAAGACATGGAACTCCCTCCCCATCCACCTTCGGCTGACCCAGGACCACCTCGCCTTCAGGAGACAACTCAAGACCTGGCTGTTCGAGCAGTAGCGGCCCCCTTCCCCCAAGCGCCTTGAGACCCTTCCGGGTGAGTAGCGCGCTATACAAGTGTTATGATTGATTGATTGATTAGAGATACAAAGGGAAGCGTAGTGGAAACGGGTGCTAACAAACGATTTTGCATGTTAGCACCCTGTTGTTGATAGGGCGATATTTTTATCGGCGCTTCTTTGGCTTTTAAAGCCAAAAAAGCGGAGATAAAGCCCTTGATAATATGCCCCTATAGGGTTACTTTTAGTAGTGCAGGGACGCGGCATACACAGATCAGACATGCTCACCTGCAGCTCAGTAGAGCCGCTGGCGCAGTTTTAAACTTACCCCCAGGGGACGGAAGAGGCACCGACTCCCAGTTCTTAACATCTATAATGTTCATTCAGACCCTCCAGGACTCTGCGTTTATCGTGATTTCCAAAAACAAATCCCCAACATGGGCAACTTAAAAAGGAAGCGGTTTCCACTAAACCGTCCACGAAATTTGGGGAATGCGATATCTGATATGTTTTTTTGTTGTTGAGGAAGCTGCCTTGCCACACGAACTGGCTGCGCCGAGTCTGTATTTCAGGAGTAGCCTAGCGCAGGAAGACTTCTAGGCGCCCTGATCTCAACAGTGACGCAGGAGCAGCACGTGGCTGCCAGAATGTTGATCTACCGGGTACAGAGCACAGCCCAGGAACATGAAACTCATTCTAACCAGGAGCGGGTCTAGCGAGCCCGGGAGGGGGTAGGGCTCTCCAGGGCAAGCCTAGGTGACTGGTCCAGTCTGGGCTTTCTTTCTATTCTCTCACTTGTAGTGTAGTGTAGTTCCTATTATCCCAATAGGCTCTGCGCATTGGAATAATACCTTCAATAGTATAGGCCTAGACCAGACGTTAACTAGGTCTACTACTGTCGATATTAGACTTAAAGTTTTGGGTTTGCCAGCTAGCTCAGAGTTCACTAGAAACTTTCTCAAATAGGCAAGGAGGAGTTGAACCTCCCTGGATAGACAAGAAGGGATTTAGTTTCTGACAACCATAGAACATGACAACTTTGCTCTCCCCTAATCAAGAGTGTATCTCTAGAGTCGTGTGAAAACAAAAGACGACTTATTTTACTCAGTCCGTCGTAATTGAGGCACACGAATATCGGCAGACAGAGGTATTCTACACATGGATAAACTTTCCAGCAGCTAATGCTGTAACAAAGGTCTTCCACTATTACAAAACAGAGGAACCTCCTAATGAGTACACTCCTTTCGAGGAGGTGGAAGTACCACTTAAATTTCAAGAGCATCTGCTCTTATTTAATGGCGCCCTAAAACATAATAATCAATGCCTCAATTATGAATATGACTGTGCCACCTCTAGGTGTCAGTCCATTTTCTATAAGTTTTAAAGTTATAGATTTTCTTGTGTTGACTGGGATGATTATTATACCCGGGTCTGCTTCTTGCATAGCAGTATCAGCTGCTGCGAGTTCAGTTGCTATTCTAACTGCCTCTCTGTCTCCTTCACTGTCTGACATTGTACTGTCCAGAAGGTTATTTTGTTTGTTTGCAGATCAGGTTCTTATGGAAACAAAGATTAGATGCACAATATTTTGGAACAGTGTATCCTTCAACGTTGACTAAACCAAGGACCATACATAGGAGTTTCCTCCTGCGAGGTCTGGCGGATATTACCTTTCACCCACTCCAGACGTCTTTGGAGTATTATGGGAAAAAAGGGGTCTGAGTGAAAAAGCACGACTGAGTTACTCTAAATGTCTTACGTTAGTTTTATCGCCTATCCAAATGCGTTGGGCGCCATGTAGTGTAGTTCCTATTATCCCAATAGGCTCTGCGCATTGGAATAATACCTTCAATAGTATAGGCCTAGACCAGACGTTAACTAGGTCTACTACTGTCGATATTAGACTTAAAGTTTTGGGTTTGCCAGCTAGCTCAGAGTTCACTAGAAACTTTCTCGAATAGGCAAGGAGGAGTTGAACATCCCTGGATAGACAAGAAGGGATTTAGTTTCTGACAACCATAGAACATGACAACTTTGCTCTCCCCTAATCAAGAGTGTATCTCTAGAGTCGTGTGAAAACAAAAGACGACTTATTTTACTCAGTCAGTACGTGCATTCTTAGTCTCACCAGATTGTAGAGAAAAGGAAGAGACGGGCGTGTTCAATAAAATATGTTATTTATTGATCAGTCTCTTTTCTCATACAAGAGAAATGGATCGATATTATTGCAATACTTATGGTTAAGTAAAGTGCATACATTAAAAGCAGAAGTATAAAATAATACTGTAAAACATTGATATGGTTTCTAAGCCATATGATGGTTTAAAATGGATAAAATAGATACATACACATATACATTTGACTAATCGTACCCAACTGGTGTTTCTAACTACGCCTACCCCAGATGTACCTGACCTAAGCCTAATACGTGGGCGGGAATAGAAAGTAGCAGTTTAAGTTAAGTTTGTTTTGCCAAGTGACTGACTAAAGAATTCTCTGCAAGGGGTTATTCAGTTCTGTACCTGGAATCTAGGATGAATGAGGGATGGTATCTCTCGTCTCTGGTCTCGATATTCCAGGCTGCCTGCGAGGGCTACCCGGAAGCGCCGGAGCTGGATTTCTCGGCAGGAGAAAGCAGCGTCTCGTTCTCAGCGCGTCAGGAAGGCGGGGCTGCGCCAGCGGGGTCTGCTCTGCTCTGGGCTTCGGCAAGTCTGGCTGCTCCGATCTCGTCACCACCGCGTGTGTTTGCATAGGGCAATATCGGTAATATTTATACCTTTAAGGTGCCGAGATTGACGTAAGGATGGACATAGATACGTCAATAAGGATGTCATACGACCTGGTCGTTAGCACATTCTTTTGCTGAAGTTCTCGGTGAAATCAAAACAATGGCCGCAGGGTTTTTCCCAGGTTGTCATAGGTTTGATTTGTTTTGAGAACTCCGTATGCCTTATCAGGGGCTGGAGGAATATCGCTTGTCTAATTAGATGGCAAGCGTTATGACCTAATCAGATAACACGTTCCTGTGCCGTAGTGTGGCTTAATCAGATAACGGTTCCTGTATCATGGGGGTTTTCTGCCTCATGGGATGGCTGCTAGTTAACTTGTTAACCAGAATAGGGTCAGGAATAGGGGGATCGATACAGAACCTATAGGAATACATCACAGTAGTGCCACATTTATTCTGTGGACAACAGAACTACAGGTAGTGCTTAATTTGAGCCGGTGCTTTCTGTTGATCAGCATCTGCACTTAATTGTCAACACCATACTTGGAACAGTCCACCACATGGTGGCGCTGCTCGTCTAATTGAGAGATGAGCAGAACAACGGTAGTTTAGGAATACAATATACACTAAAGTTGATAATCCCTGCCTCCCCAGCCATTCCTTCATCTTTGGGGACCTGGAATAATCTGAACTGTCGCACTTACATGCGAGAGAGATGGTTAGTAGCTGCTTTGGCAGCGATGACAAGGGTGATGGGTGTTGCAAGCTACAGTGGCCCTGGCACTTCATATTTTACAAATTAAGCACACCAGAATACATACTCAAAGCCAGGACTGGACGAGCTGTGCCCACCTGGCACTCGGAAACCTTGGCAGCTCGCTCTGATTGGCTGCAGAGTGGGGCTGTTGCCCCCATGAAGCGATTGTAACAGTTCTCTGCCTGACAGGAACTGCTGGACACTCATGGTTTGTTGAGCAGGGGAGGAAGTGCTTCTCAGCTATTGGAAGACATTACTGAAAACCCTAGGCCAGGCACAGTAAATAATGTGCTTCACTATAGCACGCATCGCTGTTCCTAAAAACAGTTCTCAGTCTATCACAATTTATGAACCTGGACATAAACTCTCAGATTGAATGCTGCTGAATGCCGCTGAATGCTGCTGAATGCCTGGATGTTGTCATTATATACGAGGGTACGTCCATTATTGATGTGCGGGGTTTGGAAACATTTTATTGCTGTAATACATTTTGTTGGAATGTCGATCAAATGCTCCTCTGTGCTGCTAATAGCACAGTACCCACTGTGCCAGCCACAGATGCTCAAGTACATGCTATGTGCTGCCTTTAGATTACAGATCCCTGAGATTACCGCTTCCTCCTGTGGATTCATCCATCCATTTGTAGTTTCTGCTGTGATGCCTCGCGCTCTTGTTATATTAAGAAACTCTCTCGGGAGAGTTGACACCTTGCCTCATTGCGTCATTGCCTCATTGCGTCATTGCCTCATTGCCTCTTTGCCTCATTGCCTCCTTGCCTCATTTCCTCATTGCCTCATTGCTTCATTGCCTCATTGCTTCATTGCCTCATTGCCTCATTGCTTCATTGCTTCATTGCCTCATTGCCTCATTGCTTCATTTCTTCATTGCCTCATTGCCTCATTGCTTCATTGCCTCATTGCTTCATTGCTTCATTGCCTCATTGCCTCATTGCTTCATTGCCTCATTGCCTCATTGTCTCATTGCCTCATTGCCTCGTTGCTTTATTGCTTCATTGCCTCATTGCTTCATTGCCTCATTGCCTCATTGCTTCATTGCGTCATTGCCTGATTGCTTCATTGTCTCATTGCCTCCTTGCCTACTTGCCTTTGTCTTTTAACCAGCACTGCCGTGTCAATTCCCACCTTGAGTGAGTAGATAAAGTTCGGCTCCCACGCCAGTGGCTGCATCATATAGAAGTGTGGCTCAATCGTTAGAGTGGCAGACCCTGATGCAGGGGTCTGGCCCGGGACCAGGGTTCAATTCCCGCCTCGGCGGGTCTTGGGCTCAATTTCTTTGGACCTGATCATTCTCGCCTCGGTGCCTATTCTAATCATGGGTCCCACTCTGGGCAATAGCTTGCTTAATCTCCACAACGGCCCCCACAGCGCTGGGATGCCTGGCTTCACCCTGGGGGTGCCCAGGAGTGGGCGCCTCACAGGAACAGGCCAGGACGGGTTCCACAGCGGTATGTGTACAGCGCCAAGAAACATCAGGGTATAAGTGCGCTTTACAAGTACAAATTCATTTCATCAGCCCCAAATGACAGGGATCACCACAGCCACAACTGTGCACACGCAGCTGTAATACCTACACTTCCTCCTCTAGTTTGGACAATTACAAGTGTGTAAAACACCAATGAAATGCCAGTTTCCACGCTGTAATGCAGGCAGCATTGGCATACACTTCAGAGAATGCCTCAGTGTGTGACGGAACACAGCAGAGCAGGGCCAATACTCACGCTGCAAAGTTTACTGAACACCACAGCCAGGGCACTTTTGACACTATCCCAATATCCAAAACACCACAACCAATCAGATTCCATGATCCCAAGGATGTCGAGCACAATGGACATTATGCTACATTATGCACAGCGCCGTGACCATGCGTCGCCTAAATGCATACAACAGGAGCATATTGCGTTCCACGATGCTCCAGTATCTGAATAACTATGGGGCATATTATCAAGGACGGTGTCAAAATTATCACCGCTTTAGCGGCAGAAAACTGCCGCTAAAGCGGCTATAATGGGCTTGATAATATGCCCTGGAGAATTCCAATAGAAGTCCATGTTAACACCAGAACCTGGGCTTCTATTGAAGTTTTCAAGGGCATCATATCAAGCCCATTATCGACGGTTTAGCTTGAGTTTCCTGCTGCTAAACCGGCAATAATTTTTAACGCCGTTCTTGATAATATGCACCCATGTTATCCTCACAACTCATTGGGGTCACTTATTTGGAAGCACCTGGGCTCCTGTTCATCCCCATTACTGCTAGATATAGGCCACATATCCCTGCCTTGAGCAGATAAAGAAGCAGATGTTGCTCAACTCCAGATGAGCTTGACTTACCCTCATCCCAAACATTTACTTGCTTCATCCCCTACCAGGGGAGGTCAGCACCCTATGCTGTGGCTCCGCCGTTCAGCGCTGTTGCTCTTCGGCACACATTTGTTCATGCTCTATCGGAGAAGAAACATGTGGCCACATGTAACTTGCTTCAAGCTGCCTATGACTTTGCATTACTGAGTTGCAGTGACTTTCTTCTTCTGGGACGGGTGAGTAGCTTGGTAAGCTACCAGTGCCGGCCTGAAGGTTTGTGCATCAGAATAGGGTCAAGGAAATCCCCACGACTGAAGGCTGGGATTGCTCGGGCTTGACTGGGCATTGTGGTGGGAGATGGGTGGGCTTGTCACACTGTGCTCTGGACTAGGATATGGAAGGAAGCAGCTCAAGACCTGGCTGTTCGAGCAGTAGCGGACCCCCCCCCTCCCCAAGCGCCTTGAGACCCTCCGGGTGAGTAGTGCGCTATACAAATGCTATGATTGATTGATTGATTGATTGATTGGGCTATGGTTAGGTGCTGCAATGGGTTGCGCTCCAGGCATATCGATACATGGATTTGGAGTCGCTGGACTTAGAAGGGCTTGACTCTGCATTGGAGTTGCCTAAATTGGGCCGGTGCCCGGCTGTGGTCTGAGCTGGGCTTTGAGAACACACTGGGGTTTGCTTCAGGCTGGACTGAATTCTGGGTTGGGATGGACTCATGAGTCTGGCTGGGCTAAACTTTGAGTTGAACTGAGTTGTGTGGGATACATTTGGATCTTGTTGCATGCACCAGTTTGAAATTTATTCAAGCTGGGAAGAGACTAGAGCATTATCTCCTTGTGGTGGAATTGAACATACATATTGTTCTGTAAAAATACACAATTTCCAAAACCTAGACATAAAGGACATGCATTCCTTGGAAGTGGAGAGCGCGGTGCCCTGCAAATGAGTTTTATGTAGATTAATATCGACCATTCTTGGACTTGACCCTTTCCAAAGGGTCATCCCCAAACTTTTTGTGTTCACCCTCATTTCTTCTGAACCAATTTTTGTTGGCTTTTAGTTTTCTGTGCACTTTACCACTGCTAGGGCTAGGTGATAAACTCCGCTCCATTTACTGAGTTTTCTGCACTCCACTCTCCGCAGAGTGCAGAAAACTCTGCTCCGAATGGTGCAGCAAAGGTTTTCACCGCTCACACTCGCAAGTGGTAAGTTGGCGAGCACAAGTTGGCGCTCGGGTAGAATTTCTACCTGAGTGGCAGGAAGACCCGCGCGAACGGCAGTTCGAAATGCACTCCGCCACTTGCGGAACTCTTCAAAGTTTTTTGTCACTTTGCGGAGTTCTGGGTAGCAAAACTCCGTGAACTACACCCAGCACACTGCTAACCAGTGCTAAAGTGCTTGTGCTTTAAACTTGGTAAAATTGGCACAACCCAATTAGCGCATCTAATTTACTTGTAAATCCCTAGTAAAGTGGTACCACATATAAACAGGGCCTGTAAATTAAATGCTACTTGTGGGCCTGCAACACATAATGTGCCACGCACTAAAGTAGCCCTTTTAAACATGTCTCTGGACTACCATTGCAGCCTGTGTGTGCTGTTTTAAACTGCAATTTCGACCGGGCAAAATACACCTTTTGCCAGGCCTATGCTTCTGTTTTTGATGCATATAGGTTAGCTGTGTGCTGACTCTCCAGAATTTCACGATTTGCAAAAAAAAAGCGAAATTTTTAGTCTTGTAGAAAGGCAGAACTTTTGACAAAAGTGCCCTTGAAGTTCCTTTTTTTGGCCCAGCGTTGACCACTGAGCCAAATAAAAGGAGGGGGGCAGCGAGCAGGCGATGTGTTTGTTTACTCACGTGGTGTATCACATGCCCCTGCCTGGAGGTGTCTGGAGAACACTGCTGCTGCACGGAACTTGGACACCAAAGAGCAAGGAGGTTTTGTCCCGGCCTGGCAAGATATGCATTTCTCCTGCTCCTCTTTCCCCGCCCTCAGCACTCCCACCATTCACAGGCTTAAAATTAGGGGTGGGTGAAGTTCGCGAAATAGCACTAAGCGTTGCTACGCGAAGTGCATTTCTTCTTCTTCTTCAAAATCTTTATTTCGATCACAAGATCATAAAAGATGCACAAAATAGTCACAATAATTAAAAAAATGCTGAAAATATCATTGTATCATTAGTATAAAATGCATTTAAAAATTAGAACATATAATGATCAGAATTGATACCAACATATCAGAGGATTCAGGTCTATCAATGGTCCCCAGCTCTTTTCATCAAACGGATTTGGGCATACCACATTGCAGTTAAAAATGTTGATAGGGCAAATACAATGGGTGGGGATAAATCAGTCTTTAAAACTCTGTATGCGGGAAGAAATTTTCTAAATCCCATGTTTTTGAGGAGAGGGACCAACCAGTAATTCCTACTTTTCTGATAGACTCTGCAGAAAAAGACCACATGTACATCATTCTCTTTTGTATGAGCACAAACAGGGCAAGTCTCTGTAGAAGGCCCGCACGACCATGCTGCAGTAAAATATGCCAGGGGAAGAAGGGTCCCATACCTCCATTGCAGGAATAATTTCCTTGTTAGCGCCGGAGTCATGTCATCCAGGACACTTTCAAGTTTATATGAGTCTTTAATTTTTATAAATTGATGAGTCAAAGATCCTTCACGAGTACTGTCCACAGCTCGGAGGAGCGTTTTATCATAGTACGCTCTGGACAGCGTCTTTCTCGGCGTCCTATTACTTGTATTTACCTTTACCGGATCTGACCATAATTCCGGTAGGCCAATTGTCTCGAAAGGTACTCTTAATGTAATTTAACCATGGTATCTTAGTGGCATTGGGCAACAATAAGAATTCCTGCAGCTCAGTACTGTAAGTAGAGAGTTCCGGATTGCTCCAGAGGCGGCGCCAGAAGGTTAGAGGTTTGAGCCCTAATTCCTCCGTTATAGGCCGAAGGCCCATGTCCAGCCTTAGGGGCAGGAGTGGGGTACTCAAAGGAAGAGCTGTGAGCTGCCTAAGAAATTTATTCTCAGTGGTCAACAATTTTGGCGATGGAATATGGCCCCACAACTCTCCCCCGTATGTAACTCCACCCCGCGCCTGGGCCTTATAAATTTGGATTACATGAGTTAGTGGGCGATATGGTGACTTACTTGCTAATCTCATGATACCACCCGCCATCTGTGCCAATTTGATGTTTGCTTTTGACTGGTGTGCCTGTGGAAAAGTAAATTTTGCCATGTTC
This sequence comes from Lissotriton helveticus, assembly GCF_964261635.1. Taxonomy (NCBI): domain Eukaryota; kingdom Metazoa; phylum Chordata; class Amphibia; order Caudata; family Salamandridae; genus Lissotriton; species Lissotriton helveticus. Next base: position 2,124,594,782 of record NC_136065.1, on the reverse strand, counting down.
TGTGTCCCTACGCGTCCTCCATCATATGTTATGTGTGCATGATTAAATATGCATATGTATTCCCCATGTTCGATTAATGACGCAATTACAGTTGTGTCCATTACTAGTATGCCAGTTTCCAGTTCTCGTGAATACTATGAATATCAGGCCTATGTAAAGTTACGTTGCCACGTTTCTCAGTGTGCACGTTATTTCATTGTAAAGTCCCCGTTTCTAGGCCTCAAAAGGGTCCGGACACCAGATTCAGCTCCTGTTTTCTGAGTCCTCGCTGAGGAGCGATACAGCCCCCACCTGTATCCTCGACCCTTCACTTACTTCCTGCCTCACAGTGCCCGGTTCAGCCTGGCTCTGCCTACGAGTCTGCCAAGAGTATGTTATGATTCTAGTTATCAGCCCAGCCCTCCTTCTCTGCATTCCTAAGCTACTGAATCGCATCAATAGTTTCCGTCATTGTCTAGCCTTTACGTCTCCATGTAAGAGAAATACTGTATTAATGGTCATTTCATATTCTTCATCACGCACTACATGTAGAGTAATGCACGCTCCAGTCTTAGAGTCCGTTAGCCTCTCCCCTCCTGACTCTTAGTTTATATCAACATGTTCTCTAAACATCAGATACTAGATAGGGTTTAGGTACATGTCGCCCTGACTCTCCAGACTTCAGTCTCTGCTCCTAGCACAGAGTTCATAGCCCCCAGCTTCTCCTAGTAACACGTCATTGTCAGTTTGCGCGCACCATTAGGTTAGAGGTCCCGGCTCCTTAGGTAGCCCCCTCCATGTTTCCGCCCCATTTATGACATATTCTGTTACGTTTGCATCACATGTCTATGTATACGCCCCTGTTACACCCATTTTCACCCTTATCTTTCGCGACTGCTATTGACCACACCTACTGCTCCGCCTACTGTAATTCATTGTAATGTAACTGTTTTAGTATATATATTTGTGCACTGTTATTAAATGTTACGCCAATCCCCCAATTCCCAGATCCTGCCCCCGGCAGCTGCCATCCTATTCCCATGCAGGCTGTCCTGTTTCTGTCCTTTTATGATTAATTAAAGCCTGTATACTCCAGCTACCTCGTATCTTGACTCTTATTTATTGAGCTAACCGTTTATTGATTATAGTCAAAAATAGATCAGGTAATTAATTATTTATTTACCACATGCCGACCACGTTAAATTCTCATTTAGTGTTATCCCCAGATATTCAATTGTGCGGACCCGTTCCAAGCGTACTGTACCAAGCAGGGGGTTTGGGCGGTTTAAGGGCATGGGGTTCAGAATCATAAATTTGGTTTTCTGGGGATTGATTTCAAGTCCCCTTTCTGTGCAGAACTCCAGAAAACCATCCAACACCCGCTGTATGCCCATCGGGGATTTGGACAGCAGCAGGGTGTCATCCGCAAACATGATTGCGGGCACCCTGCTGCCAGTCAGTTTTGGGGCATCAGTGTTCGCAATCCTGGTCAGGTGCGCAATAACCCCATTCACAAAGAGGCAGAACAGGGTCGGTGCAAGCACACAACCCTGTCTCACCCCTCTGCGAACGGGGAACCTTTCGGTTAAGTTGCCACTTCTCCCGCACCTGACACGTGCGAAGTTGTTATGATGTAATCTCATCAGGATTGCCAAAATATCTTTCGGGACATTCATCTGCTCCATGACCTGCCACAATTTAGCTCTTGGCACCAAATCGAAGGCGGCACTTAAGTCCACAAAAATCGTGTACAGAGTGCCGCCCTCGATTAATGCTGTCCTCCAATATATGAGGTTCAGACTAAAAATGTGGTCAATTGTGGACACCCCCCTCCTAAATCCTGCATGGTAAGGGGTCAAGACGTCTGTCTCCTCCAACCAGTTCTGCAACCGGTCCAGGATCAGCCTACCGAAGAGCTTTTGGGATACATCGATAAGGCTGATTGGACGATAGTTGGCTGGGAGCAGAGGGGACCCCTTTTTAAATATGGGAACCACCTCTGCGCCCAGCCAAGTATCCGGGACCTCCATCCCCCTAAGGATCGCATTGAATATCAGCAGGAGATAGGGCGCCCATACCCCTGGTTCCTGCTTGAACAGGTCACCCGGTACCCCATCAAGCCCCGGGGCTTTCCCTGTTGACAACCCCGCTATGGCAGCCCGAACTTCTTTTTCCGTAAAGAGTTCACCCTCAGGGTCAATCACTATCGTGTTTTGGGATGCACTCGGGACCTCATCCTCTATTGCGTACAGTGACTGGTAATGATTTTGCTATGTACTCGGGGCTATGTTGGGCTCAATTGCGGTGGTGAGATCCTCCGTTCCGTTGTTAACTATCCGCCAGAATTTACTAGAATCTCTGAGAACAAGAGCGCTAGAAAGGTCCTCCCAGTATTGTTGGTCCCATTCAGCCTTGGCGTTTACCAACAATTTCTTGTGTGCCCTTCTCCTAGATTGGATCTCCTCCCTGCTTCTGCCCGCCTTTATTGCAAGTAGCAGTTCACGTTTGGAATCCCTGCATGTCGCATTGTACCAGGTCTTCTTGCTTGTTCCGCTAGTTTTACCCTTCCCCTTTATGAATAGATCTAGCTCCATGGTATTTATTAATTCTACGCGAGTCTGCCCTAACACGTCTCTGTTGGTTCCATCACCGAGTTCCTCACCAATAGAAAAAGCCCTCTCCAGCAACGGGATGATTCTGGCATAAAGTTTAGCTAACTTGTCGCCAGTAGTGGCCAATTTCGCCCACCTTACTCTCCTTCGATTATTTTCCAGGAGTAGTCCTGACTTTAAACTTTGTTTGCCCCGACCCATATCCTCGATGCCTGGTAGGGCATATTCAAGCTCCAGGACATTGTGGTCACTATCCCGTCTATCAATAACCTTGAAGTCGATGATTTGTGACCATGATGACAGTTGAACGAGGATATAATCTAATCTTGATTCGCTCCCAGCTTTATTAAAAGTGCATTTGCTCGGAATATCGGATTTAATGCGCCCGTTACAGGCCCTTAGGCCTTGATTTAAGGTAAGGGCGGTAATCTGAAGAGCTAGGGGAGTCCAAGCTCTTGGTGGAGGTGCCACCGGAGCAGGTATCAGCCACCTTGAATCCTCCTCAAGGGAGGGTCCGTCCCGAAGGCCTAATAATGGCTCATAGTGCGAGTTTAGATCCCCTCCAACCACGTAGTGGAGTTCCCCCGGGATGTCACTTAAAAAAAGCGGAAAGTTCCTCGATGGTATTTGATTCACGTGACATGGCTACAGGTCTTGAATACACATTTATTACCACCAGTTTAGAGGAGGTTGGCCATTCCAAGAGAATAGCTAGTATATCATCTGAGTCCACAGTTAGACTGCTGGCCTGGCAGCCCAGATGGGATGCTACCCAAATTGCCAGCCCGCCAGATGGTCTTCCCCGGCCCCCCCATTTGGCTGGTTTAGAGAATACTGCGAACCCCTGAATTATGAGCTCCTCTCTCGCCCAGGTTTCTTGGAAGAGGCAAATGCTTTTTGAGTTGATGAAAGAAACCCATTCCTGGCAGTCTAATTTGTTGCCCAACCCGGCCACGTTCCATGAGATCAGAGTCAGGGATTGGGGTCTGGTAGCAAGTGACCCTGTATCAGATTGGTTGATCTCATTTATACCACTGTTGGCCATGGGATAAGATGGCAATTCCCCCTGACCCAACTGTGTGTTACCGTCAAAAATGGATATATCCACTGTGGAATGCCCGGGATCTTGGCGTTGCACAGGTTCTGTCTGTTCCCCTGAAACAGGGGCTTGTTCAAGGGGGGTGGGTCTTTCGTCGCTCTCGTCTATCCAGTAAGGTTGGAGCTGATCCCTCCCTTGAAACTCAAACTGTCAGTCTACCATTTCGAGGCTGCTATACCTATTATGGATTGGGAGGTAGGCTGGGTAATGAATTCTGTGGGGCCCGGGGACTCCTCTCATGCCACCCCCCCTCAGCCCCTCCTTCTGGTGGTAGTCTCCCATCCTTCCTCATTTCCATATGGTGGAAAGTATTCAGGGGTTGGCCGACTTGAAATATGTAAGGAACAAACCCTCTGCGAAATACATGGTAGATTCATGGGAAAAGACAAATGTATTTCCGTACTTATCTGCATTCCCAGATGCCCGGCTGTGATTACTACTACTAAAGTTACGGGTTGCATTAAATGTGCGTTATGTAAGAGATGAGAAATTTGAACCCCTCCTAAATCAAGAGAATAACTGCACATGCGGACTGCTGTCTCATAATTTTAATATTCATGTTTTAATTGATTGTCCCCATTTTTATAGGCTCCGTTGCTTGATTTTAACACCTCTTTTTACAAAATATAATATATATTGTCGGAATGACGCACTGGCACTTTTGTTAAGGATGGAATTCTGTGATGTGGCTGGCGCACTGGCAAAGTTTCTTTAAAAATGTTTGGATTAGTCTCTCATAGTGTAAATAGTAGGGGTTCGGGAATTGTAGCAGAAGAATGATGAATTGGTAGTATACGGTGTAATTACATATAAAATGTTTTTGTTTTTAAAGAATGTACGTTTTAACCCCTCCCATGCTGGTGACGGTACTGCTCCGTCACCAGCCTCGATCGCGCTGTGCTGGTGATGGGGCGGTTCCGTCACGGCCTGCTCGGCGCGCCTGCGCGGCACTGAATTCGCACCTGCGTGGCGCGTTCCATTGAGCGGGCGGGGCTGTGACGGAACTGCTCCGTCACAAGCACCGCGCGCCCGAGACTCGTGACGGAGCAGTTCCGTCACGAGCATGGGAGCGCCGCACAGCCCCCCTCCCCCCTAGCGCTGCGGCAGAATTGCCACCGCAGCCAAGTGGTTAAAGACGGTGACTAAACATTAATAAAGTATGAACTGAAAACTGGGCAAATCACAGCATCTTACTCATCAATTCGGGTTCAATGGGGGACTGAGTGCAGCTGAACAACGCTTTGATCTGAATCTGCTAATCAGCAAATACCCCATATAAAGAACCTGTGTCCCACCCTGGTTACAGTTACCAGGGACACCCCTAAAATTAAGACAGCTCTGGTTCCTGCCTTGCTCTACGCTGATTTATTTATTTATTATTTATTTATTAATATAACTTATAGAGCGCGTACATTTGCCCGCGGGCGTCTTGGCGCTATGAATACCAAATAGGATTTTTTTCTGAGGTAGCAACATCTGGAGACAAACCTATTACTGATTAAACAACCAGGTTTTCACCAGTTTCCGGAATTGAAGGAGCGATTGTGCAGTTCGGATTGTCAATGGGAGCGAATTCCAGAGTCTGGCCGCAGATACCGTAAAACGCCTGTCTCCCCAAGTGACCGTCCTAGTGCGTGGAACCGCTAGGTGATGCAATGACATCGATCTCAGTGGTCTTGAAGGGCGATAGATGGAGAGCTGAGTTTGTAGAAACCCAGGACCTTGGTTATGGATAGCTTTAAATGCTAAGCAGAGTGACTTAAATTTAATTCGACTTTTGATTGATAGCCAGTGATAGTTTTTTATTATATGACTGACTGAATTAAATTTTGGAGTTTTGGAAAGTAGTCTTGCTGCGGCATTTTGGATCATTTGTAACTTAGAGATTACCCGTGCTTGTGCGTTAACAAACAAACCATTGCAGTAATCAAGTGAAGAGAGCACCAATGTGCTCACTACTGTTTTTCCTGCGCTATCCGACAGAAAGGGGATGATTTTCCTAATTAATCTGAGTTTATGATGAGCATTTGCCACCGTTTGGTTGGCGTGAGCTACAAAATTTAGCTTGTCATCAAAAACGATGCCCAAATTTCTGACCCTAGCGGAGGGGGTAGGTAGAGCTCCAAACGAAGGAGGCCATCACACCGGTGACCACTGTGGGGTGATTTTACCAAAAATGACCACCTCCGTTTTCTCGGAGTTCAACCTCAAGCAGTTGGCTTGCATCCAATCTCTAATAGCCAATCTCTGATGATGCGGTTTTATTGGCGCGGACCACGGGGGCCTTACCCTACTTGTAGAAGCCTTTGTTTGTTTAATGAGTGAACATAATCTGGTCATTAATGACAGCAAGTTGCACATAATGGCGCGTGGACCTGGGAAGAAAGCCCTGGTAAGATAACGGTGAGAGGAACTCCACAGAGTGGGAGGAATGCTTTTAAGTACTCTGGGGTTAGTTTTAGTAGTGCAGGGACGCGGCATACACAGGTCAGACAGGCACACCTGCTGCTCAGTAGAGCTGCTGGGGCAGTTTTAAACTTACCCCTGGGAACGGAAGAGGCACCGACTCCCAGTTCTTAACATCTATAATTTTCATTCAGACCCTCCAGTACTTTGCGATTTTCGTGATTTCCAAAAACAAAAACCCACGTGGCTGCCAGAAGGTTGATCTACCGGGGACAGGGCCCCGCCCAGAAACATGGAACTCAATTTAATCAGGACAGGAACGGATCTAGCGAGCCCGGGAGGGGGGAGAGCTCTCCAGCTGTCCCGGGGCAGGGATACGTGACTGGTCAAGTCCGGGCTTTCTTTCCATTCTCTCACTTGTAGTGCCACATTTATTCTGTGGACAACAGAACTACAGGTAGTGCTTAATTTGAGCCGGTGCTTTCTGTTGATCAGCACCTGCACTTAATTGTCAACACCATACTTGGAACAGTCCACCACATGGTGGCGCTGCTCGTCTAATTGAGAGATGAGCAGAACAACGGTAGTTTAGGAATACAATATACACTATAGTTGATAATCCCTGCCTCTCCAGCCATTCCTTCATCTTTGGGGACCTGGAATAATCTGAACTGTCGCACTTACATGCGAGAGAGATGGTTAGTAGCTGCTTTGGCAGCGATGACAAGGGCGATGGGTAGTGCAAGCTACAGTGGCCCTGGCACTTCATATTTTACAAATTAAGCACACCAGAATACATACTCAAAGCCAGGACTGGACGAGGTGTGCCCACCTGGCACTCGACACCTTGGCAGCTCGCTCTGAGTGGCTGCCGAGTGGGTCTGTTGCCCCCATGAAGCGATTGTAACAGTTCTCTGCCTGACAGGAACTGCTGGACACTCATGGTTTGTTGAGCAGGGGAGGAAGTGCTTCTCAGCTATTGGAAGTCAATACTGAAAACCCTGGGCCAGGCACAGTAAATAATGTGCTTCACCATAGCACGCATCGCTGTTCCTAAAAAAAGTTCTCAGGCCATCACAATTTATGAACCTGGACATAAACTCTCAGATTGAATGCTTCTAAATGCTGCTTAATGCCTGGATGTTGTCATTATATACGAGGGCACTCCCATTATTGATGTGGCGGTTTTGGAAACATTTTATTGCTGTAATACATTTTGTTGGAATGTCGATCAAATACTCCTCTCTGCTGCGAACAGCACAGTACCCACTGCGCCAGGCCAGCCACAGATGCTCAAGTACACAGGATGCTGAAGTCGATGCTGCTACGGTACGCTATGCGCTACCTTTATGTTGGACTTGGCCCTTCTGACAGGTTCACCCCTACATTTTTTTTGCTTTTAATTGTAACCTGGTGTTAGTGATTTTTGGCTTCTGCGCACTTTACCACTGTGTCCCAGGGTAAAGTGCGTGCGTGTAGTGAGGTTGGCCTGCCCTCCCATAGGAATGCATGGGGAATGTATGTGTCCATGTTAGTTCCTGATGCGTGGGGAGTGCAGGCTCGAGTTTGGTATGTGCAGACTCGTGTGATTAAATGCTGCGCGATGATGTGTGTGGCATAAATGTGTCTAGTGTGGAAGTGCCACTTCTAGAAATTGGCCTGTCTGTGTAATTTATGTGAATTGGCTGTCTGGCTTGTGATTGGCTGGAGCTGGCTGGTGAGCCTGGCTCCAGGAGTCATGATGGCTCTGCCCCGGTGGTGAGTGGAGAAATCTGCTTGACTGATGTGAGGGAGGAGTGCATCTGGGGCCTGAATAGGCTGGACTTTCCCCACACAATGCTGGCTCCGCCCCCTGTGGTGCGACTGATGACCCTAGCTTGACTAGTGAATAGGGAGAGTGGCTGAGCACAACAGAGTGCTCCAAAACCAGCTGCGACTGGTTTTTCCCCTCACCCTCAAGCCAGACAAAGGGTTTCTGTGTATAAAGGGGCTGTGTCCCCTTACAAAAGGTTCTTGCTGATCCTACCTTGAGGGGGCCTGCTGCTGCTGCTGGGCTCCAGGAGGACCGCCACTGGGGACTGCCTCCCTGCCTGGAGGGCCCTGTGAGCTGGCCCCTGGGCCCAGCCTTACCCCCTGCCTTTCTAAAGACCTTTTTGCCTGGACTTTCAACTTTGTCCCTTGCAGCGTTTGGGAGTGCTGTATTTGTTCCACTAGCACTTGGGAGCACTTTCTTTTCACTTGTGCTGGAGCCCACCCTGCTTTATATTCTAACTTTAGTCATGGGTGCCCACCCCATCCTGTATCTTGACTTGGAGGGAGCCTACTCCTCGTTTTGACCCCTGAGTTCACCGCCGCCAGCCGGGTTCGAAAAAGGAACCAAGAATCAGTGTCCCGACACCGTCCTCGGTGCACCGCACCGTGATTGGCTCCCGCCTGCCAGGCCTCCTAACGCGTCATAGTGGGGCCACGCTGGGATTGGTTCCCAGCTCGAAGGCTTCCCCAGGAAGCAAGGCGGGCCCCGGAGCAGAAACTGGACCAGTCACCTATGCCTCTCCAGCGAGGCTCTCCCGAGGAAGAGAGCCCCGCCCGCCGCCATTGTAGAAGCCCGGCCCCAGGAGTGGGACCGGGTGAAAAGGAGGGCTTCCCCCCCGAGCTGCCCCGCCCAGGAGCAGCACCGGGGCGGAGATGAGTCCCAGCAGAGGCCCGGTGAGTGCGGGCATCTCGAGGAGGGGGGGCACCATTGTTCTTTAAAGACCCCGCGGGGGCCCGGGCATATTCCTCGAGCGGCCCCGGAATGCAGCAAGCCGCTCCCCCTTTAAACCCAGAAGCTTTGGGGGCATATTTGATTCCGAGTCCCCGGAGGGGGACTCCAACGATCCTGGGCACACAGTTCATCCACAGAGTCCACGAGGGACTCCAACGAAGCGGGGGCATTTCCTCGGAGTCCACGAGGGACTCCAACAACGGGGGCATATTTGTTTTAGAGCCCAAGAGACTCCCGGGCATGTTGTGAATTCGAGTCCCCCGAGCGGGACTCCAACGAGGAGCACAGTTATTTATAGCCCACGAAGCTCCACCGTGAAAGGGGGCATTTTGTTTCTAGAGCCCCTGAAGCTCCTACGGGTCCAGTTGTTTTCTCTTCGAGCCTGCGAGGCTCACACATGGTTTTGGCCCTATTGTTTCCTCAGAGCCCCAGAGGAGAGTCAGGAGGCACGCTGGTGCCAGGCTCAGTTCCCCAGCTGCCCAGCACTTAGCGGGCAGCTGCTACATTTAGGCATGTTTCTTTTACACATTTCTTCATTGGCTGCCTGTGCAGCCAGCCCAGACATTCTGGACATTGGGCCTGTAAGCCCCTGAGAGGCCAGGTTGGCCTGGAGGTCAGTTCTAGGTACTTTTTGGCGCTCATGTGATTTTTGCGCAAATGTGATACCTGCCTAATGTGATTTCCGCATCATGTGTAATGTCTTTGTGCCTTTACCTCTGAATGTATGGTTATGCTTAGGAGGTTGTTTTCCTAGTATAGGTGATGCAAGTGAGTTCATGGTTCCCTGCGTGATATTCGCCTAAGGTGTTTAGGATTGCGTAGGTGGTACCTACTTTTTACCAGTGGTTACTGGTTGTGTTCTACAATTGCTATTTGGTGCTGCAGTTATTACATGTTCTATGTGCTAAGCGTTATTCCTACAAAGTGCTAATTCTACCAAGTGCTAGTTCTAAAAGTGTTTATTCCTGACAGTGGTCCATGTGGCCCTGTCCCATATCCATAATCCCCTGTAAATTCTGCCCTTGGCTAAGGCACATTGGAAAGTGTGTATTTATTATCTAATGTGTTTGGTATAATACAAAGGCTATTTTTATATATAACCTTGTGTGGAGTTTCCTTTGTGGTGGGCCTCGGGTGTTGTTGCTGGGTGCGCGCGCAAATTCTTAACCTACATTGCCTCCAGGATTAGCCTTACTGCTCGTGTCACGTTACCAAGAGGGTGAGCAGGGGTTATCTTGGCGTGTAACTGCCTTGCCCTGACGTAGAGTGGTGGTCTCTGCCTGGTTTTGGCGCAAGCCTTCGCCAACCAGAGATCCCATTTCTAACACTTTACATTACAGAGCTCTCAGATTAACGCTTCGTACTGTGGATTCATCCATCCATTTGTGGCTTCTGCTGTGATGCCTCGTGCTCTTGTTATATTAAGAACCTCTCTCAGGAGTGTTGGCACCTTGCCTCATTACCTCATTGCCTCATTGCCTCCTTGCCTTTTAACCAGCGCTACCATGTCAATTCCCACCTTGAGTGAGTAGATAAAGCTCGGCTTCCATGTCGTAATTTAGCAGCGATTAGATTAAGCATTAGCAGAAGACATCCTGTATTTAGAGACTATCTTGTCTTTTTATGGAATCCATTTTGTATTTGGCAGCCATTTTAGATGGCCATGTGCTCACCATGTACTCAGTCCTATCTTGCTGTTCTCTGCTCGGTATATTTAGCCTCTTCCTACTACTTTGCACATGCTCAGTTGTGCTTGCAGCTGCTAATATTCTGTAACTGTCAGGATGTGCTTGCTAGCATTGGCAAAACTGTTAGCTCCTCCTACTTGTCGACTGTGCATTTTCTGTATGACCATCTATGTGTGTAACTCTTCTTATGTGCACTTGTACTGCCCTTTTTTTGGCCCCTGTGAGGGTATATAAGAGATACTGTGGCCTTCAGTCCTCAGACCATCTCATACAGAGTGCTGCGGCTTCTGTGTGACATGGCCTCACTTGTTGTAATTTAATAAATATGTTTCTCTTGATTACAGATTCTGTGCCAACTTTTTCATGCTGCTTTAAAGGATCAGGTGTTAGTGCAAACCCCTGAGATGGGATTTTTGATTTCCCTCATTTGGCGCCCAACGTGGGGCTCATCAGAGCGGTGACTATCTGCAGGAGCGATTTTTGGTCAGGAGACAGACATTTACTGAGGAAGACAAGGCAGGATTCTACTAAAGGAGGTACCAATTCTGGGGGTTCTTAGTCTCTGTAGCCCAGTCTACTTCTGATCTCACTGATTTTTGATCCTCCACATGATGGCACCCCTGACTGAGAACATTTCTGGCGTGAATATTTTAAAAGAAAAGACTGTTAGGTCATTCAAAACTTGGCAGATAGAACCTGGACGCTCGTGCTTGGTAAGAACCATTGTATGGTAATTACTGTGAGCTTATGGTAGCCAGTGACTCGCAAGGCAGTTTTAGGATACGCTTGCTGTGGCTTATGGATATGGATATGGATATGGATATGTATGGATGATCGATCATATTTATGATATGGATTATGTGATATATGCGTTGCAACACATGTAGGCAGGTAATGTGGAGATGTTTCTCCATTTATGGTTATGAGCGGCGCAATGATTAGTTGCCATTTTAGATTATGATAATGCATATTTTGCATTATGTTTGTTTGCATGCCTGTTCCAAACTCACATGTAAAATGTGTAGTTTTATGAGAGGTACCATAGTGAGATATGAATTGAATTAGCCGGCTTCCCCTAGAGGGAAAACTTAAAATAGGTTTTAGGTATGAAAACATATTTCTTCCTTGGTGAAATTTTTCCCCAGGGAATTTAAATATGCCCATAATACACATGAGGATCCTTTGTTCTGTGCAATTTTATGTATGAAGATATGCAGAGCGGTTTTTGGTGTTCTGCCAGCCTGAATTAGTGAATTGAGAGTATTTCTACTTCAGTTTTTAGAATACTGTTGAGAATAGGGTTTCTCCTTGTAAATATGACTTACAACTGGAATTTACATAGGTGGTTTGGATGCAGTCTGCGGGCTGTCTTTTGTTTCTGGCTTTAGTGTTGACCCATGGTTTAAAAGGTGTGTTTAAATGTCTAGCTGGTTTGTGGGTTTTTTCCATTCATGTAACTTTTGCTTGTACATTTCATTGTCGCTATTTACGAAACATGGCTAAAGCGCGCTGTATTGTGTGTCTTTTGTGTTTTACCCCTTTCTGTTTATGTCTGTACTGAGCTCAAATGCATTTTTGTGGTTATTTTTGATGTTTTCAGTCTGTTAAACATAATGTTAGATTAATTAATATTAGGGAAAAATTCGATAGAAATTCAGGAATGACCTATGTGATGTGCTAAACATAACTATATGTTTCTCCTTAAAGTTATAGGGTAAGGAATAGCGCACATGTACAATTGTTAAATGTTTAAGGGATAAACTTAAAATTCTTATTCACTAGGAATATTAAAGGCCTACAGCAGAAAAATGAAATGGTGTGTTTTTGTAGACAACACACTCATAGCGTGTTTACTTAATATACATTGCATTAAGATGCTTACAGGCAAAACAGTTTAGCTGGAGTGAGTTTTTCTGAACTTAAAATGTGTATTCTTAAACACGCATTTCAAAGCTGGGAATGTCTGTTTTTAGTAAGGCTGCCTCCAGGAAATTTAACACTGGGTAGGGCCTGCCGTCAAGGACACAGCTGTTATTTTCGCAGGCCTAGTTTATTTAGCCAGGACTTCTTCCTTAGTTAAACGTGCAACTTTGCATCTCAGAGTGTTATTTTGAAAGCAAGGTTTACAAAAATAAGGTTAATTATTTGTATCACAGACAGACATTTTAATTGCGGTTTCCCTTCTCTTTTAGCATTTATGTCTCTGTTGCTAAAATCATTGTCCTTTTCAAACAAAAGTAGCACGAAGTTGACGAGCTTATGTACTTAGGCTTGTGAATAGTTGCTCTAAAAACATAAGCAAGGGGCAGATTTAGAATAGGGATGCAGCTTGGTTTTAAATATAGGATTATTACAAAAACGAAATATAGAGAGTAATTTTGAATTATGACATAAAAAAATATTTTGAAAAAAAATAAATAAGTGCTTTTTAAAATAGTTTTTTGATATTCATAAAGCTTAATACTCATACTGTGACCTCCTAGCATTATAATTTAATTTGTGCAGTACTGCATAATGAGGACATTTATGTATGGGACCTTCACTTGGCGCAGGCGTAAGAAGTCATTTTTTTTAAAGATTTACATGAGATATGTCTAAGTCCGATTTCTGCAATCTCTAAAGAACATTTTGAGGATGATTAATATGTAACACAATTATAGGTTATTTATTTTTAAGTACCTCAAATTGCAAAAACGATATTGAGTTAAATAGACCATTTTAAAAGGCTTTCTTGCCATTTAAACTAGTTTTATAGTGCCTTAGGCTTCAGTGAATGCATACATTCAAGTATAATACAAATGTGCACGTTTGCTTTTTCATAGCTTAGTGAGTTAATGTGCCCAGCGCAGAGGCTTATGTTTAATATCAGGGTTGAAAGTTTTGACTTCAGCGGGGCCTACTGAGCCATTCATTTATTTAAGGTTGATACAATATTGCATGGGATAGTGACACACATTTATTATGAAGCTGGTATGGTGTGTTGTTATGTTCCATAAATTATTCACAGGCTCTGAGAATAAATAAATTGTAGTTCTCTAAAAGAAGTAATATATTTAAAATGTCTTTTTTAAATAGGGTTGATTATTGCACAGACTTGCAGAGACTTATTGTCTTTGTCAGTTTCACAGTGAGGGTCCCAGGGAGGTTACAAGAAAGCTTGGTGCTCCAGCCAGATTTTGACCTTTAGGTCAGTGTGGTGGGGGCTTAGGAGTATGTGACAACAAATGGTGAAATGATTGCTTGGAAAAGCGTCACGCAAAGGAGCCATTCACGTCGACATTTGAAGAGTGCATTCCTGACACGGCTTTTTATAAACAGAAGGGCCTAACCTGGGGGGTTGGTGTAAGGGACACGCAGAGGCTGTGAAAGAGTTTTTGCTTAAGATATTTTGTACAGTTACAAAAACTGGGTGGTTCTACTTGAGATTTTGCGTGATATGTGAAGTATTGGCTGTATGATGAAACAAAGATGTGTTTTTATGACTTCTTTGAAATGAATTATCTGTGCATTTTTATGTTTTTTGCATTTCTTCTATGAATTTTCCCTGCTTTTCCTGTGTGTCTGACGCGACACAGTAAGTTATATTTGACAGCTGATCTTCACTGACTGCTTGATCTGCTGTCAAAAGGGTGAGGATGGATTAAAAGAAGGTGTTATTTAGGTATAAGTCTGACAAAATTAAAATGGGCCCGAATGGTTTTTTTTATGTTATTGGAGTGTTTATTGTGCAGAAAGTGCATGAAATGGTGTTGCATGCTATTGTGTTTTTTCTGTGCTTAGGTATACAGCAAAGTATATCTGATGGCTTGGCATGACATGTCCTATATTATGTATGTTTGTGATCCATGTTGGTGCTTTTGTAAGTTTTGCTGTGTTGTGAAGGGATGACATGACTATGTATATCCTTTGAGCAACAGTGGTTAAAACTTGTTAAGTGGTAAAACTTGCTGATACTAAATTATGATATATGATATTGTTATATTGTGAGCCAGAACAGACAGCACTTCACCAAGTGCATGCCTATGTGGTTATAATATATACAGCAAAGTGTGTCACCTTTACTCACGTTACTGCTCTTTTCCCTTAAGGAAAAGGCAGTCTCACATTTATATTTCCTTGATTGGACCTAAGGAAGCAATTATAGATCTGTGACTCTTATGCAAGGTGACCTAATTTCTATATAGTATTAGTTAAATGATGTTCTGTCTTAAAAGGAAACCAGGTTTCATTTTCCCCGAGAAAGGAAGGAATGGGATCACTAGCTGAGATTACCGTAGATGGTGTAGTGGCCAGCGGTAGAGTTATAATATGTGTACTATTTTTGACTTTTTTGTATCACCCATGCTCTTGGCATTATGTCACAAACTTGATTGTCACCCAAGTCATTTTTTGTCCTTCCTATGGATTTTTCTTTTGCTGCTTCTCCCCTGATTGATGTCACATTGTGCCTAGTTTTTGGGGATTTTAGCTGTGTTCTAGTCCTATTTTCTTTTTCGTTTTTCTTTCACCATTTAGAGGTTTACATTTCCAGACTACAGTGATGTATCAGGTTCCTCTATAATATGTGTAATTCCCTTTTGTATGACCAAACTGGTTTTCAAAATTTCTTCAGGCCTACTCTGATGTTTTCTAGTCTGACTGTTAGGGTAGTGATAGATTATAGTAAGATCAGTTGTCCACCTCAATAGGAGATACTTTCACGAGTATTTAGTATGACAAATTCAAATGCCTTTTCTAATTTGGTTTTTAGTTCTTTTTCCCTGCTGCTTTAATTTTTGGTGGGATCAGATGTGTCCTAATCATAGAAATACCAGGACTCTAGTTATTGTCTGTTGTTTCTACATTGCTATTAGCTTTTGTATTGTATAGTCCACCTGACTCACAATTAGTCTACATGTCCCTGATAATCTGTATTATGTGATTTCTCTTTTTGAGGTGTTCTAGATAAGGAATTTAGGAACACCTGCACTTAATAATTGAGGAAAGTGTGCTTACCCCCTTAGACAATGCCACTATGTGTGAAGACATCCATTATGTAGTTGTCTACCTTTAGATGGTAGAGGGTATGCTCTCACATGGAAACCCAATTGAAGAGGCTAGAGGTGCTGTTTTACCTACTACCTTTTGTCTTTGTACTCTATGACAATGACAGTATTTTGTTTTAGATCACTATAGTCCCATGGTGTATGGCCACTCCTTTGAATATTGCAGGCCACCTGCTTGCAAATCCCCTGCAATGAATTGTTTTTGTATACTTGCCAATAGGTCCAGCCTGTGTTTTTCTTTACTCTCACATATATAGATGGAAGTGGTTCTTGGGTGCCTTACTAATATATGGGGCATCCCAAGACTAGGAAGTATTTTCTAACACTCTGTTGATAGACTGTTTCTGTGCCTTGTCTAAAGACAATTTGTTCTGTCCACCAATAGATATTTGCTGCTGTACAAACCACTACCAGAGGGGCCCGGACATCAGATTCAGCCTGGGGAGTCAGCGTCAGCACCAGTGCAGCTTGAAGCCAAAGTGAAGGTAACCAGCACAGGAATTGCTGGCAACTAGGACCTCAGTGAAGGCGGAAGCCCTGTGATTAAGTGTGTACCCCTGCCACTGTTTTAAGCGAAAGACGGGGTCACAAATCAGAAAGGAGAAATCAGAAAGGAGAAATCGTGGATCATCGAGAGTCACAGACCGACCAGAATGGCAAGGAGGTTTTGCTTGAGGTGACCCCTTCTGAAACAAGGGTTGCTTCAGAGATCCTAGAATCAGGCCTCTGATTTCTGGTCCTAAAGTGAATACAAGTTTGCACCTTTGTTTGTTGGTTAAGAGATACCTGGGTACACTGGATGCAAATGTGTAGCCCCAACGAATGAGCAGTGCGCCAGCAGAGCAATACAGGAGTTAGGGAAGGACATTAGGGTTCAAGTGCTGTGTCTCTGGTGCCTGTTAGACTGAAGTGAAGAGAAGTGGTGCACTGTTTGAGACACTGGACAGGATCGCTAAGAGCATTTGCCTGTTGGGTGACTGCCCTATCCTGAAAGAAGAGACTTTTTTTCCTTGAAACTGGACTGTGATTCTTGAGTTGCGAGTTGTGCAGCTCCACCGTGGAAACAACAAAGAGCCTGCCTGTGAGGCTCAAACGGACACAGGGAGAAGACTCCCCCTCTGGTTGGTTGTACAGCGGCTTCAATTTCCCCAAGGACTTCCTCTTTTTTGTCAATAATGTATCCCTTTAGTTGTCCCATTTTTGAAGAGCAGCCCTTTGCAGCTCTTGGCCCTAATTCATATGGCCCTGTGTGGTCCTCCTGGTCCCAGATATGCTTGATGTTCTAGCCATCATAAAAGGAAAATGTAACAGTCAATTGGAAAATGTTTTTATTAGATATGAGCTGTTAGCTATTCTGAAATTTAAAATGAATAGTCACTGAAATGCATAGGAGCCCTGAAAATGTCTACTAGATGATTTTAGGATTTGCTTTAGCTTAGGCCAAGAAAAATGATAATTCTGTTTATAATAGTGGCCATTGCTTTCTCCTACTGTCTGTATGTTTATTATGATCCAATGCCCGTTTTTCTTGGATTCCTGCTGATACCCTTAGTGAAATGTTTAGACTGGAAAATGCTCCTCTAGCAATGAATTAAGATATTGAAAATTGTGAAAATGAATGTACAAATATTTTCTATGTTCTTACTGGATCATGGGAATGTCTTCAGCTAATGCTGAAAGGGTCGTCTGTCGTAATTTAGCAGCGATTAGATTAAGCATTAGCAGAAGACATCCTGTATTTAGAGACTATCTTGTCTTTTTATGGAATCCATTTTGTATTTGGCAGCCATTTTAGATGGCCATGTGCTCACCATGTACTCAGTCCTATCTTGCTGTTCTCTGCTCGGTATATTTAGCCTCTTCCTACTACTTTGCACATGCTCAGTTGTGCTTGCAGCTGCTAATATTCTGTAACTGTCAGGATGTGCTTGCTAGCATTGGCAAAACTGTTAGCTCCTCCTACTTGTCGACTGTGCATTTTCTGTATGACCATCTATGTGTGTAACTCTTCTTATGTGCACTTGTACTGCCCTTTTTTTGGCCCCTGTGAGGGTATATAAGAGATACTGTGGCCTTCAGTCCTCAGACCATCTCATACAGAGTGCTGCGGCTTCTGTGTGACATGGCCTCACTTGTTGTAATTTAATACATATGTTTCTCTTGATTACAGATTCTGTGCCAACTTTTTCATGCTGCTTTAAAGGATCAGGTGTTAGTGCAAACCCCTGAGATGGGATTTTTGATTTCCCTCATCCATGCCAGTGGCTGTACCCCCAAATGATGCGAATCACCACAGCTGTTCACACGCTGCTGTAATACCTACACTTCCCGCTCTAGTTTGGACAGTTGCTAGTGCGCAAAACACCAATGAAATGCCTGCTTCCACACTGTAATGCAGGCAGCATTGCCACACACTTCACATAATGCTCCAGTATGTGATGGAAGACAGCAGAGCAGTGCCAATACTCACGCTGCAAAGTTTACTGAACACCACAGCCAGGGCACTTTTCACACTATCCCAATATATAAAACACCACAGCCAATCAGAATCCATGATCCCAAGGATGTCGGACACAATGGACATTATGTGCAGCACCGTGACCTTCCTGTTGCTTAAATGCATACAACAGAAGCATATCGCGTTCCACGACGCTCCAGTATCTGAATCACTATCTTCTCCTCACAACTCATTGGGGTCACTTTTTGGGAGCACCTGGGCTGCAGATCGTTACCATTAGTGCTAGATATAGGCCACGTGTCCGTGCCAGTAGCAGATCAAGAAGCAAATGTTGCTCAAGTCTAGACGAGCTTAACTTACCCTCACCCCAAATGTTAACTTGCTTCATCCCCTACCAGGGAAGATCAGAGGCTATGCCGTGGCTCTTCTCTAAGGCTGGGCATAGTTCACGAAGTAGCGCTACGTGTAGCTTTGCGAAGTGCACTTCGCACTACGCGAGCTACGCGAACTGCGTAGTGCACTGTGCAAAATGCTGTTCACACTGATTGCACAGTGCCAGATGCTTGTCCGCACTGTGCAAGCAGTGCAAACTGCATCTTGCACAGATAAGCAGTAGATTTCTACTCGAGCAGCAGCTTTCTCAACGCGAACTGGTAGTTTCTCATTGCAAGCGGTTACGAGCATATGCGACCACTCGCAATGGGAAACCTGACCTCCCCACTTTGAGAATCTCTCTGAGAGGTTTATTTTCACGCTCACAATCGGCAACTTGATGTTGCTGATCGCAAACGAGGAAAAAGTCTCGCCAGGATGTCATTTTGCTTGCTCGCAGTCGCCAACTTGACATCGAGGACCGCGAGCAAGCAAAACATGACCGCTGCGCTACGCTACGCTACGCATGTTTGCACTGTGCTACGTGCAATTCGCATAGTGCGAAGTAGCGCAAACTTCGTAAACTACGCAAGCATAGCGTAGTGCTTTGCCCAGGGTTACTCTTTACCTTTCCCTGCTGTCACTCTTCTGCACATGTTTGTTCGTGCTCTATCGGAGAAGAAGCATGAGGCCACATGTAACTTGCTTCAAGCTGCCTGTGACTTTGTATTGCTGAGTTGCAGTGACTTTCTTCTCCTGGGACGAAAGATGAGTAGCTTAGTAAGCTACCAGTGCCGGGTGAAGGTTTGTGCATCAGAATAGGGTAAAGGAAGTCCCCAACACTGAAGACTGTGATTGCATGTGCTTAACTGGGCATTGTGGTGGGAGATGGGTGGGCTTGTCACACTGTGCTTTGGACTAGGATATGGATTGAGTGATGGTTAGATGCTGATACGGGTTGCGCTCCAGGCATACCGATACATGGATTTGGAGTCGCTGGACTTAGAAGGGCTTGGCTCTGGATTGGGGTTGCCTATGTTGGGCCGGTGCCAGTCTGTGGTCTGAGCTGGGCTTTGGCTATTGCTCTCCAATGGGCTGTGCTACGTATGAGAACACACTGGGGTTTGCTCTAGGCTGGACAGAATTTTGGGTTGGGATGGCCTCTTGCGTTTGGCTGGGGTCAACTTTGAGTTGAACTGAGTTGTGTGGGATACATTTTGATCTCATTGCACGCACCAGTTTGAAATTCATTCAAGCTGGGAAGAGACTGGAGCATTATCTCCTTGTGGTAAACCTGACATAAAGGACACGCATTTCTTGGAAGTGGAGAGCGTAGCGCCCTGCAAATAAGTTTTATGTAGATTAATATAGACCATTCTTGGACTTGACCCTTTCTAAAAGGTCGTCCCCAAACTTTTTGTTTTCACCCTCATTTCTTCTGAACCAGTTTTTGTTGGCTTTTAGTACTCTGTAAACTTTACCACTGCTAGGGCTGGGTGGTAAACTCCGCTCCGTTCACTGAGTTTTCTGCACTCCGCTCTCTGCAGAGCTCTCGGAGTGCAGAAAACTCTGCTCCGCATAGTGCCGCAGAGTTTTTCCCCGCTCGCACTCGCGAGCGGTAAGTTGGCGAGCGTGCGCTGATGCTCGGGTAGAATTTCTACCCGAGTGGCAGGGAGACCAGCACGAACGGAAGTTCGCACTGCACTCCGCCACTTGCGGAACTCTGCAAAGTTTTTTGTCACTTTGTGGAGTTCTGGGTAGCAAAACTCCGTGAACTACACCCAGCCCGCTGCTAACCAGTGCTAAAGTGCTTGTGCTTTAAACTTGGTAAAATTGGCACAACCCAATTATCGCATCTAATTTACTTGTAAATCTCTTCTAAAGTGGAATCACATATAAACCGGGCCTGTAAATTAAATGCTACTTGTGGGCCTGCAACACATATTGTGCCATGCACTAAAGTAGCCCTCTTAAATATGTCCCAGGACTTCCATTGCAGCCTGTGTGTGCTGTTTTAAACTGCCATTTCGACCTGGCAAAATACACCTTTTGCCAGGCCTTATCTTCCGTTTTTGATGCATATAAGTTATCTGTGTGCGGACTCTCCACAATTTCACGATTTGCAAAAAAAAAAGCGAAATTTTTAGTCTTGTAGAAAGGCAGAACTTTTTACAAAAGTGCCCTTGAAGTTCCTTTTATTGGCCCAGCATTGACCACTGAGCCAAAAAAAAGGAGGGGGGCAGCGAGCAGGCGATGTGTTTGTTTACTCACGTGGTGTATCACATGCCCCTGCCTGGAGGTGCCCGGACCACACTGCTGCTGAGCAAGAAGGTTTTGTCCCAGCCTGGCAAGATATGCACTTCTTCTGCTCCTCTTTCCCCTCCCTCAGCACTCCCACCATTCACAGGCTTAAAATGGATGGTGTGATTGCAGGAGAACTATTTAAAAACAAAGAAAGAAGTCCGGCCCACCGCCCATGGTCATGCGGTGGGACGTGCTGGGGGCAATATTTTTTTTTAAAATGAAACAATTTGGGCCAACTGCCCATGGGCATGCAGCAGGACCTGCTTGTGCACTATTCCTTTTTTCAAAAAAGAAAGAATTCAGGCCCGCTGCCCATGGGTATGTGGCGGCACCCGCTGGGGCACTATTTTAAAAAAAAGACAGAAGTCGGGCCTGCTGGGGGCATTATTTAACTAGATATAGGAAATAATGCAGGCCGGCCATCTGTGGGCATACAGCTGAGTCCGTGGGGTCAATTTTTGTTTTATTTTTAAATAGAAGCTAAAAACAATTGCAGCTATAATGCTGCAAAATTTCGATTTTTGCACCGCTAAATTCCTGTTTTTGTGCCACAAAATTTACGCCGCAATATCCGACGGGGGTGGGGAGGGGGTCTGTGTGTCTCCGCTGCACTCTATGGGGCTGCGATTTGGTGTTTTGCCAATACTGACGCCTTACAGTCTGAAGAAAACTGTATTTACAGGTGGATAATGGACTTACCACCCTCAAGTTTGAATTGTATCCCGCACACCAAACTAAGGGGCCGATTACGATGGCGGGAAATCCACGACCACCGGCCCGGCAGTCGCAAATTTCGCTCCATCACCCCGAAAATCCCCACCGCCAAATTAGGATGGCGGTGGGAAGGGGGAGGTGCCTCGGGGGCCGGAAAGACCGTCCGCCGTGGTCCCGCAAGGCGGGCCTTTTCCGCCCACCTTGCGGGACGAGGTACAATGGGGCTATGGTGGCGATGCCGTGCAGACACCGCCGTGGGCATTATGATGCCTGTCTTTTGCGGCAGAGTTCCCGCCGCAAAAAGACAGGCGTAAAATGCCTTTGGGGCCCGTTGCGGGCTCCCAGGGGAGTGGGGGGTTGGGGTGCTGCACTTGGGTGGTACCTATGGTACCCCCTACATTTGCATGTATTTTTACATTGTGGCGGGTGCTGCCCTCTGCCACAATGTAAAAATACAGGATGCGCCCGCCAGTGTGGCGGGCGCATCCTATTTCGTATTGCGGGACCGCCACACCTATGACGGGCAGTCCCTTTTGCGCCAACGATGACAGGTGGACTTTGTCCGTCCGCCATCGTAATCGGCCCTTTAGAGTCCTATTCGTCAGTGACGTAGCCAAGCGGGTTGCACTCTCACTATGGATTAGCATCTGCTTCAATCGAGAGGCAAAGGTGACCAGGGACATTATTATGGAATACCTGGATTTAGATACAGGACTTTCTATCCCACGGTTAGACTATATACGTAAAATGGTCAATATATTGAATTTATCAATTCTGTTTGATTAACCAGACAAAATTAGGAAATCGGAGAGGGAAAAGACCAAACAGACTCTCTGAGGTCATTGCCATGCCCAGAGGGTTGTGAGTGAAGTGAATAGAAAGACTGTTAAATTGTATTCTGACTTTCAGATATTTGAAAATGATGCCTTGTATCGCCCTCTCCCTGGTGGGGAAGATCCCTCCTTCTCCGCTTTGGGGCGGGCGCTGTGGCGGCTCTTGAGTACCTGTTTAGGGCCCACAGGGGGCGCTCTCAGGAACAGCATGTCCCTGTGACGATCATTCAGAGCAGCCCTTGCTGCACTTCACGTTCTTCTGTACCTTTCTAAGGTTATTTTTTAAAGCCTTTTTAAAACCGCTCTTAAGATGCTTGGGTTTAGGAAGTGCAAGGACGCACTTTTTTAAACATTCTTACGGAGTGTCAAGGGCTCTGCGCCTTTTTAAAAGCTGCTGTAAGATGGAGGAGATCTATGCAGGGGTTAAAGGATGTGTATCCCCTCTTAGAGTATGTTCTGAAGGCTAGATTATATATTTGTATTCGCATATTGGCATGGGTGTCTCTCAGGGTGAGGGGGTTGCTATCCATAAAATTGGATTTGATTTTTGTTTACCTTTTATCACCTCTTTTTCCTTTTGATGTGTAGGTTTTATGTGTCCTTTATGGCTGTGTATTTGTCGAATAAAGTAATTTTGACTTGACTTGAAGTTATGAAATCACTCAGTATAATTATTGTTGTGTCTAGGGCGGTGATATGATTTGTCTCTTTTTTCTCTTCAAGAAATATTGGGGCATATTATCAAGGGGGTTTATCTCCGCTTTTTTGGCTTTAAAAGCCAAGAAAGCGGAGATAAAATTATCTCCCTATTACCTAGCTGTCGCTAACACCAGTTAGCGACAGCTAGTAGGAGATAGCGACCATCTTGGGCCCCACTTTGCATGTGAGTGATATTTATCACTAATGACATGCAAAGTGGGCGTGCCAAGATGTTAGCGACTGGAAACAGTCGCTAACATCGCTATCTCCTATTACCAACTTTTGGAGATATTCGCGCTAAGCGCGAATATCTCCAAAAGCTAACACCTGCCCTGAGCAGTTCTTAGCCATGTTATCCAATGGGAGGTGGATAACATTGCTAAGAGCATTAGCTCGGTAATGCATGAATATCGCTGACTTTTCAGCGATATTCATGCATTGCGGCCGTTTTTTATCGCATTTGCGATAAACCTTGGTAATACCAAGGTTTATCTGCGATAAAAATCGCCGCAGCTTAGCGGTAAAATTTTATCTCTAACCAAGCAATAGCGATAATTATCGCTATTGCTTGGTAATATGCCCCATTGTTTTTACTGTCTAGCTTTCTAAATTAGAAATATTTTGTTTTTATAATGTATTCTTTTATGGCTTGGAATATAGCCGAATAAAGATTTCCAAATGAAAAATTAAATGAAATCACTCATTTCACTTTTTTAATATCTCAGTCAATAGCCCATACAGATTGTCAAAATGCTTTAAAACATGTTCGTTGTAATGGCCTCTCACTGGAGCAATATGTTTAAAATTAGAGGTGGGCGTACCTGGCGTAATACTCTCAAGTGTAATGACTAGTAATTATCACAAAACTTCTCTTAATTACGCAAACTTTTGTGAGAAGTGTAATCCAGCATTTAACCGCATCGCTGCGGCGGCTTTTCCCGCTGTGCGCGGTAATTTTAAAAATACCGCGTTACATGACGAGCTCAGCTGGAAGGGGTTAACTCACCCAGTATGGGCCAGAGGATGCGCGTTGCTCTCAGAAAATAGCACTAAATGCCGAGGGCTCGGACAGCAGTAGCCGGCAGCCGCCTGCTCTCTCTTCGTTTGTTGTTCTGTACTTTCACATCACAAGAGTAATACGTAATCACTGACATTACTCTAATGACTCTGGCGTAATTACAATTTCTCCCAGGCCTATTTAAAATGTACAATTTATTACTCTATATTCTAGTTTTGGCTCTGAGGGCAGCTCTCCCCGTTGTTTGAAGCGCTTGCTGGGAAACAGCCTTTACAACGAGATTTTTACCTCTTTTACCAGGCACGTGAATATGCATTTACAACGCATGCCAATACCATGCGTTTAAGGTAATTTGGGTGGGGGGGTCTTCCCCCACAAATATATTGTTTTCAAATCTAAAAACAACAGGCATATCATCAAAGAGGCGATAAAAAATTACCGCTGCTTTTGCGGCCATTTTCGGATGAAAAGCGGCGATAATTTCATCGCCTAATCAGCAAGGTCACGCTATTGCGTGAAACCTTGCATTACCGCCTGGTTTCTGAACGCCCAGCTTTGCATCTCTAATGAGATGGAAAGTGGGCGTTCCTGCCCTGACATAACTGGAGAAATGTCGCTAAGCGGCATTTCTCCAATTATCAATGGGCACGCTAACCTGCAGAGCGACAAGCAAAGTAGCGATAACCTCTGTTAACGCTACTTTCCTTACGCCTGCTTCGAGACTGACTCAGCCATTATATCCTATGGAAGGTGGATATCATGGCTAAGTATGCCTCGCCCTATCATCAAGCTATCGCCAAATTTTCTGAGATTATTGCTGGATTTCCAGCGATGATCTCACATTTGACAGTTAGCGCTTGGAATTTTATCGCTTTTGAGATAAGCATTGCTAATAGCACGCTATCTCAGCGTTAAAATTCTACGTTACCTGGCGATAATTATCCTAGCACTAAGTGCACTTAGCGATAATTATCGCCGGTCCTTGATGATATGCCCCAACGTGTGGTATTGGCATGCGATGTAAATGCATATTTCCGTTAAAAACATGCATGCTAAGAAATGCGTGGTAAAGGCACACAATGTATTTACATGCATTGTACCGTTGTACAACCGTGCTATGTAGCCATCCACAGCCCTGTTAACACCACTCCCCACCAAAGTTCAGGTTTAGTTGCACCTGATGCATGATACACAAGCCATTAATATAAAGCTTGAAAGCCATCCCAAACCACCCCTTCCCTCCCAGGCCTGAGTCCGCAAACGCTCCCAGAGCCAGGTGGCATCAGACTTTTCTTGTCAGCCCAGAGCAATGCAGCAAACCTCAGAGTTCAGAAGCCACCATGCACTACACAAATACGCAGAAGAAATCATAACATAACGGTAGTATCATTTGAGTCCTGCCAGGCAGGATCATGAAAGAACAGACACACACCTCACCCAGACCTCCTCCATCCTCTCACCTTGCTACTTGCAAACGATAGAGGCAGACACTGCCCCAAGATGCCATCGCCCAACTGGACACGTGCAGCGGACAGTACTGGCATCGCAGCTTGGAGTGGATGGTACTGCCCACAACAAAACAGAGGGACAGACGCTCTACCCGTAACCCCTCCGCTGAACGTTCCGCGCTGGTGCGGAACATTCTTTTGCGCGGGCGGGGACGCGACGTTCAATGGACGTGCGCAGCACTACCGAGGTAGTGCACGCGACGTCCGTTGAACGTGGCCAGCACTCAACGGGTTAAAACCCCTTACACACCCCTTACCCCTCCAACTTTTTGATTAAAATACTGATTTGTGCATGTTTTTGTTTGTGAATTAACTAAAATGTGTGGATTTGTTTGCCTTACCCTTGCTTCTGTGTTTTTGCCTATTGTTTTGAGGTACAAATCATACAAATTGTTTAGGTGTGGTCCCCGGTTTCCATTAGTGATTCACTGGGGTTCCACAGAAGACAAAAGGTTAAGAAGCACAGTCCTAGATTCATATCAGCCGCATACCGAAGTCATCATGACATCACACTGAGGAAATCCAGGCACATCTTGAAGTTCTAAAGCCCCATCCTGAAGATGTCAAGTTGTCACCCTGGAGTAGTCGAGTCCAGCCCTGAAGTCTTCACAGAATCATCCTGAAGTTAGAAAACCCCACCCTGAAGTTGTCAAGTTGTTATCCTGGAAAAATGGAATCCACCCTGAAGCCTTTGGATTTGGGAATTTTTTTATCTGCTCGCCTAATTGGAGGAATTTAGGGGCATATTACCAACAAATAGCGATATTTATCGCTAAGTAGGGTTAGCGGCAATATTTTTATCGCCGCGCATCACCGTTTTTTATCGCTGAGACAACTTGCTATTAGCAAGGTTTATCTCAAAAGCGATATAAATCCGGTGAAATGCGTGAATATCTCTGAGAATACAGCGATATTCACGCATTAGCGACGAAATGCTCTTACCCATGTTATCCACCTCCCATTGGATAACATGGCTAAGAACTGGTCTGAGCAGGCGTTGGATTTTGGCGATAGCGGGAATATTTCCATCGCTACGCCTGCCTTGCTAATAGGCGATAGCGACATTAGCGACTGCTTACAGTGGGTAACTGGTTGGGTACGCCCACTTTGCATGTCATTAGCGATAAATATCGCTGACATGCAAAGCGGGCCCCAAACCGCTCTCTATCGCCTAAAAGCTGTCGATAACATCAGTTAGCGACAGCTTGCTAATAGAGCGATAGAATTATCGCCGCTTAGCGGCCGAAAACTGCCTATCGCCACCCTTGGTAATATGCCCCCTAGTAATCACGCTTTACTCATGTAATGTGGAATTACTGATAAATTGTGTTACTCCTTCTGTAGAATTAGAGCCTGATTATGAGTTTGGCTGTGTGGGAGCAGGGTGGCCCGCCTTCGGCTCACTCTTACAGTGCCAAACTTCACTGCAGACCACCCGCCGGATTACAAGTTGTAATCCGGGCAGGCGGTCCTGCGGTGACTGGCCCACAGCACTACCTTTCAAAGGCTCATAGGAGAGCCTTAAAAAAAGGCAGTTCCATGGGACAGCCAGGGCGCATTTCAGCACGGCATGGACTGTAAAGTGCATGCTGTGCTGGAGCTGGCGGTGCCGAAAGACAGGGGGTCATAACATCTGCCCACCTGCATGCACCTACGTGCACCGAGGCACCAGGGGGCCCTGTTGGGCCCACCTAAGTTTCCTCTCTGCCACCCTTTTCATGGCAGGGTTACCGAGGGCAGTGAGGAAACTCAAGATGCTTGGTGGTGCTGCAGGGGCACCGCCAAGCTTATTGTGGCCTCAGAACGCCACGCCACTGCCAGGGATCGCGTATCCCTGGCAGTTGTTGGGGATCTCTGGGGTCTGAACGCCGTTTTACGAGTACAACGGTCAGACCCCAGAATTTCCACATAATTGTTGCAACAGTAAATGTTTGTCACTCTGAAGCAATCTCAACACGGTCCTAGAGTAGTCTTTGTGGTGACTCTAGAGTCACTTAAGTAAAACATTCTGTGATGACGTCACTAGATAGTTACAGGAATAGCCCAGCTGATGTCATCGAATGACTTCAGAATGACTCCAAGTAGAGCTTCCTTTTGACTTGAGTCAAATGTATCTGTCCCCCACCCCCTGCAGACACCACCACAGTGTGTCTTTACAAGATGAAAACTGTCCCAATTTGCAATTGTGGGCCATATTTTTAGCTATCTTATTTACATTTGTGTGGGCCACTTTTATTGGAGTGACAGGACCTGTTGCCAGTTCCAGTTCGACCCTGCACCCCCCCAATGAGTGCCCACACACTGCTGAAGTGGGGATGGGTGCCCGTGTGCCCTGCCAGGCGCAGCACAAGCACTGCTGCCTCCAGAACTGGGTGGCATCCAGCCATTAAATACGCAGCTCCGGCACAAAGTAATTTGCACAGAAATAGGACAGAAATAAAACGAAATGCGCTCCATAAAAGTGTCAGACGGGTGACTGAGAGCCTGAAAGAGCCAGCTTCAGAGCAGAAACGAGCACAGCCAGCAGACCTCTCCCAGCGCACCCACTGCACTTCACTGCAGCCTGACTGGGTGTCGGAGAGTCGGCTCTGCTTCTTATGGTTACCCCCACTTTTTGCTGATGTTTCACTGTTTTTTACTTTAGTCTGGCTGGGACCCTGCTATCCAGGACCCCAGCCTAGCTGCTTCCTTTCTTATACGTCCCTCGTATATGATACCTTAGGTAACAATGACATAGGTACCTCAGAGGCATACCAGGGGCTGCAGTATGTATTGTGCCACCCCTGGGAAGCCTTCAAAAATGACACCACAGGACTGCCACTGCAGCCTGGGTAAGGTGGTGCATGCACCCCTTACTCAGATATAGGATACCTATATCTACCTTAAATCACTACACATATAAACCTATCAGTCGCCCCTATGGCAGGCCTTATCAATCCTGAAGGCATGGTGCTGGGTTTTGTGTGAGAGGGTGTCCATGCATGACAACGGCCTCTCTGAAGCCTTCGGAATCTATTCTCAGGGGTTGTCTGTGATGCAGCCAGACCATATACTCTTAAGTGCATTATAACCTCACTGTAAATGCTAACTTTGGAATGGCTGCAAGTAAATATGTCGTGTTTGGTGTCAATCACTTTGGAATCATACCCCCCACCAGTCCTGGTGGCAGGGGGTTTGACCCCACTCTTCTAGCAGGGTGAGACATGTACACACAGGTACACCAGGTACCAGTTTAAAAGAGCCCTGGCATCACAAAATGGATGCTGCAGCCACATAAACGAGTCTGGCCTCCTGCTGCTGGACGAAACTCTGGCAGGGGAGGCCTGGACAAAAGGTTTCCTGTCACCGGGAGGTGTAACCACCTACCAGACAGGCTTTAGTGTATTGGAGCTGGGTGGGTGTGATGGAGCAGATTCCATCTGCAGTCAGGCATTGTTTTATTTTTTGTGCTTCAGACAGGCTGCATTTAAATTGCCACGCACATTTTGGTGCAGGTTAAAAACATGGCACATGAAAAACATGAAAGTGAGGCCTATTCAGTCTGAAAATGCTTTTGCTGAATTAACTTGTTTTTTGTACAGTCTAGAAAAACGTGGCCTTTTTACCTTTGAAGATTAATAGAATGTGTTTCTCTCTTCCCAGCTCATCCTTGTAATCTAAGTCCACTATTTCTGTCTTAAAGGACTTTGACTTGTTGCATATTTTGATAAATAGTTTCAGTTAAATAACACCTCTTTTTATAATGTGTGTGAATTAACAAATGCACCAAACACTACACAGGGGGCTAAATGCTTTTTTGCATGAAAAGCTATCTAAAACATTAAAGCATGTTGTTGTGTGCGCTGTAGTAACTGTGTGTGCTTTTAAATTTTACACTAAATGCATGAAAATGCTATGTTGCACATTTATTTTGCATCTTGTCATAAATAATAGAAAAGCTGCTTTAAACTAATGGCTTGGCTAGGTAAACATTTATATGAGGTATTAGTATGGAGTTGGGAAACATAATGGGCTGATTTACATGAAATTAATATTATCTTTGTGTTTGTTTTATTTTTGGGGCCTACAATTACATGGCTGCCTGTGAATCCAGCAAGGCTATGGCTTGCATTAAAGAGAAGAGAGCATGCGCAGACACCAGCTTTCCTAAAGAAGTCAAGGACACTTTGAACTGTAAATTCTTGTGATTCTGCCAATGTACCAGTGTTAGTTTAAATTGTCCATCTGACTGTGCTGAGAGTGGAGGCAAGAGAATTAGAATGAAACATTTTTACTAGTAAATGTTGCAAATGTTCATAAATGTAGTTATTCATGTATGCTTCTTTTATTAAAACTGGTAAAGTCAGGATTTTAGAATGAGTCAGGGTAGTGAGAACTCATGCCATCATGACTGACCAATCACGTACAGGTTTTCAGGAAAGATGCTACATCTTTGTGTAGTCTGCCAATAATTAGAGTATAAAATAATGTCCTCTCTGGATGGGGGCTGGCTTTTCTCAGCTCAGCTGGCTTCTATGGGTTAGGTACGAGAAACATCCCGGGAGATTGCTGAAGGGGAGGTGCGTCCGAGGAGATTCAGGGGGAGGTTTCTTGCTTCCACGTCCTATCTTGGCACTGCAGGCCACATTACTTTGAGGTCTGAAGAAGGGCGGGCTGTCTCCCTCCTTTTTGCTCTTCAGACGCAGAGATGCACAGAGCAGCAACAGATAGAAAGGCTCTTTAGATTTAGATGCTAAACTTTAAGTTTATGTTTTGACTAATTAATTAGGTCTAAAAAGATTTATTTGTTTTATGCATTTATTTCTCTTAATGGGAGATTTTTCCCAACTATTTAATTATTGATTAGCTTTGCAAGACTATTTTTCTTAGAAACTCTTTAAGAATTGTGACTGAAATTTTGGGCCACATTTTCATAACTACATGTAATGCTTATATGCAGACTGTAATGTGTTCTGTATTACTGATATTTTTCCTGTTTTCAAAATTATGTAACCTGATTGATATTTTACTAATGAATAAAGGGTCAGAGAAAATTTAACTTTTGACTAGAAAATAAAACCCTTTAAAATACTCAACAACTCTCTTTATTGGCTTGAATAATAACTGCAGTTTTTACTGTTCATCTTTATTTAAAATCTCCTGAAGGTCATACATGGTGTGAAGGGCCCAACACCTTTTGAGCGGTAAATTAGAGGTAGCATGAGGGTTTTACATTGAGAAACTACCAGAAGAAATTACCGCTCCATCAGTTTTTGGTAGCAGAGGATGGTTATTATTGATTAGTTTGGTGATTAATGATTATTGATTTCACCATCAACTACTCAACTAATGGATCATTGACCTTAGAAGGGAAATAAAATAATTGCCCAAGTTAAATAAAATGTCCAAATCCTGATTCCTGACTCCAATGCTCAGAACCTGAAGACTGGCAAAGCAGTACTGGCAGGTGATGCAAGAAGTGGTGTGAGTATCAATAGGGTTGTAAAATGTTGTTAATATGCTAGCATGTATTTTTGAAGTGTTGAAAATATTACGTTTTTTATTGTTGGTTAAATTTTGCTCATTTTGAATTGATGGTGTTATAGATTATATTGGTAATTTCGTAGGACATACTTTTTTGGGTTATTGATTACATGTTTTAACTCTTCATGTTAAGTTAGTGTCTTGTTCTATGTTGTCTGGAACACGCAGGTATGCACACCTGTGGAATCCCGGGAAGGAATAGCGGGTGGTAAATGGAAGCCACACTGCACTGAGGTTACTCGTCTGTTGGAATAACACTGAGAAGTTAGGTAGGGCTGGCAGTGTTAAATTAGGGACTATTTTCTGTGTGAGTGAGTGATAGCGAAGGAATTCGCTGGTGAAACTTTGGCCTAAGATATATCCTGAAGGATAAGTCCAAAGGAGTAACAGGTTTTTCTGAGCTTGATTGACAGCAAAAGGGTTCGCTGGTGAAACTTTGGCCTAAGATATATCCTGAAGGATAAGTCCAAAGGAGTAGCAGGTTCTTCTGAGCTTGAGTGAAAGGTAAGCGGAAGGGATTTACCTGTAGTGTTTGAAGAGTAAACGGAAAGTCTTACTTTGTGAAGGGTAAGCGGAATGTGTTACTCGCAGTGAATATAAATCTATCCTTTATTTAGCACAACAGACAGAGTAGCGAATGTATTTATGTTGTTACTAACAGAGTTATTGATTAAGAGAAATATTGCAGTAAGATTTTGTGGAGGATCAGTGGTAGGAGTAAAACTGACTAAAATTGAGACTGACAGATTTGGAAAAAAGACATTGCATTGAACTATTGCAAAAATGAAAATGTTTGAAGGTTTAAAGAAGCTGTTAGGAGGTAAAGTGAAAAAATCGTTTTTTATTGGTGATGCTCCTGAAGGAACACCTGTGCATTTTATGTCTACCAATTTGGGACAAAACACATGTATGTGGGTTCATCAATGGTGCAACATTACTGAAAAAGAGGGTGCTTTGAGGTTTCCAAAAGATGGTACTTTTGAATTGAAAATTATTGACAAATTAAGGGAAGTGTTATGTGAAATAAA
This sequence comes from Lissotriton helveticus, assembly GCF_964261635.1. Classification (NCBI taxonomy): domain Eukaryota; kingdom Metazoa; phylum Chordata; class Amphibia; order Caudata; family Salamandridae; genus Lissotriton; species Lissotriton helveticus. The sequence continues at coordinate 2,124,562,732 of NC_136065.1, read as the reverse complement.
GACACCATCTAAAGCTGCACAATTTGAGGCCTTAAGCATGTGGGAAAAAGCAGCAAGAGAGAAAGCAAGTGAGGATGAAAAGGTAAAGCACCAGATTCAGGAGAAGAAAATTAGTGATGATAAAGAGCTTCAAATAAATAATGATTCAGGGGATGAAATAATGGATGAATTGTTAACTGAGTGTCCACCACTTTATGTGGTTCCCATTAAAAATACTGAAACTAGTGTACTAGTAAATACTACAGGGGCTACTGCTTCTGTTGAACAGAGAGAAATACAGAGTGAGAGAACTGTGCAGACATTTTATATTAACCCATTACCTGTTTATTCAGCACTGACAGTGATACCTCCAGGTGTTACTGCTTCAAATGTGCCTGATTCAGTCCAAGAATTACATACTGCAGATGCACAGATAATGCCTAGAAAAATTATGACTGTCCCAATTAATATGATCCCTACTGAAAAGGTTGAAAGAGCTGCAGAAAGAGTGATTTTGCCAGAGTTGATTTCAGAAACTCAGAATTCACAGATTAGTGAACAGAAATTACCCCAAGCACTGAAAGATGAGGGAAAAATGGTATTTACAACATCTGCAGCCCAGAATAAAATAAATATATTTGAAAATGGGATTTTTCAAACCTGCTCTGAGGAAGCAGCAGTGATTAAAAAGATTGAAAATATGGGGGAACATATTAACACAGGCCCTGAAAAAGAGAAACAGCTTAGTGTTTTAAATGGAACATGTGAACATGAAGAAATTAACAGTCCTTGCTGTTTAAATCATGAAAATGTGAACCAGTGTCAGGAAAAAGAATTAATTTCCCTAAGTAAGGAAACAGCTACATGTGCATTAACTACACATAATGGACTGACAGATTTGGCTCAAAAATATGAAACTGATGTTTCAGGAAGATTTCCATTTCAGAAAAGTTTTAGGGTACACACGGATGAGGAAGCAAATGACAACATGTGTTCTTCAGGAATGTAATTGCACATTGCAGAAATAATAAAATATATTTTTAAATGCAATGGGTTTGAGCAATTAGGAGACAAGTGGGCAAGAAAACATGAGAAGAAAAAGAAACCACCAGACCTTGCAAGGAAACTGGCTAAGGAAAAGAAGCCAACAGATTTAGTTGAGAAAAATAATAAGCAGAATGAGGTAGAAGAGTTTGCTTACTCATTGAGAGAAAAGGTGGGAGAAATGTATATGCATATGTCACAGAATAAGAGTGAACTTGCAGCATTTCTGAACACATTCCCACAATTGAGAGACAAGATTGTGCTGTGGTACCCACAAGTTGATGGATTTGTTGAAATTTTAAAAGAGATGTGCATTAATTTGGAAATGTTCTTTTACATTGTAATGCAGACTAAATTATGGTTTGAATCTAAAGTTGTTGTGAAAAAGCCAGGTGAAGAGACAATGAAAAGGGTTTGCATGAATGCACCATCATTTTCTGTTGTTATGGAGAAAAACATAAATGTGATTACTTTCCTGAAGGGTGGAGTGCCAGCAAAGAATGTTAATTGGGTACAGATTAAAAGAACACAGGATGGAAGTAAAGGTGTTTTGGTTTGAGCAAATTCAGGTATGGATGTTGTACTGCTGGAAAATGTGTCCTTTTGCCATCTTTATAACAGATTTGAGCATTGGATGAAGGAAAATAAATTTAAACATGATGCACAAAAACATGGAAAATTGCAGATGCAAAATATGCCAGTTAAACAAATGCAAATGTCAGTTCAGAAACAGGTACCTATGGCAGGAATGTTTCAAGCACAGATGGTCCCACAAAATATGGAAAATGCTAAAGTTAATTTAAATAGGTTGTCCAGAGCAAATGTGTATTATTTCCAGAGACAAAATCAGAACCCAGTCCAACAGGTTGCTCTGTTTGCAAATGAGAGTTTTCACACTCACAATTCTGAATTTACCAATTCCATTGTGAAGGCAGTGGAAAGTCCAGATTTAGTTGTCGGAGTTTTAAAGAAAGAAATTACAAACCCAGTATTAGAAAAATGTGCACCAAAATTAGGCCCATTTGAGGAAAATTGCAAAACTGTTGTCTGTGACTCAGGCCTAGCAGGAAAACAATTATTTTGCAAATTAAGCAGCACAGATTACTGTACACCAGATAATGTTATTTTTCAGATTCCTGATGAGGATGTACATTTTAAAATGGCCCAACAAGAGACCGCTGTAGCATTATTTCAGAAAAGACAGTGGAAAAATTACCTTCTGCTTTGGAAAAAATAAAAAACACAGAAATAAGAGAGTTCAAAGAGAAGGATGCCAGATTAATAAAATTTACAGAACATGTCTTATTAAAATTTGAACCAGATGACATGTATTCAGGAACACAATCAGTTGCAGGAATTTTACCAATAAAAGGATTTTTGATGGAATTGATTGGAAGTTTGTGTAACTTTCTGATCACAGGTTCACAGAAAATAAATGAAAAGAACAGAATGGTGCAGGAGATTAAAAGCATATTTTTTCCATGTTGTCCTGTGGTACCGAATTCAGCCAATATATTTTTTCACATTCCATGTGGTGAAGAATGGCTTATTTTTATTGATTTTTGCCAAGTTCATGTCACAGTGCCATTGGATGAGAATAGTCAGGAGTTCTCAGTCAACAAAGGGAGAGACAGGGTTCAAGGGCACTCTTAGTCCCCAATCAGTAGATATATCAACAAAAGAAGAGTGTCCGTCAGTAAGGCGTAAGTCTGATCGAGATAGCACGTATAGATATGAGGCCAGCTATGGTTGGTCAGAAGACTGGACCAACTTTCAAGAATTTTTTTTTTGATTTTTTCAGGAAACCCTCACTCACCCTAGTGGTGACATGCTTCATCATCGGGTCCACTCGGGAGATCGAGTACCTCCCGAGTGTGCTACGACGCCAGGAGACTGCGGAGCAGGTTTTTGTGAGAGTGAAGAGTGAAAAAAGTGTAGTTAAAAATGTCAGCGGTTGTCCCAAAAAATCATTTATTCGCTGGTCAACTTGACATATTAAAATTAAGAGCTATCTGCAGGGAAACTATCCAAAAGAAATATAGGTGTTTCCCTGTTAGGGGAAGGTCAACATGTTTCTGCCCTTTAAGTGTATGAGTTTACAGGGCTTTCGTCAGGACCAGTAAGCGGGTGTTACCTCAACAGGTATAGGCGCGCTAAGGCCTACCCTGCTGTAGGTAGTGAAAGTTAAAACAGTGGCACTATGTGTAAAAATAGGTGCGTGAAAATACAAACCAAAAGGCTTGGGGATTTACCTCTTTTGCGAGGAGCCCAGAAGTCTGCAGGTAGGTAAAAGACAGACAAACAAACAAAACACAAAACATAGAAAGAACAGGTAGTCGTTATTAATCATGTTTTGTTGCCATGCAACTTTAGGTGTGGCGTGATACGTGCTAACAGACCTATCAATGGCCGTGGCCGGGATGGATCACATTGTGGAATGAAGATTGTGCCCATAAACCGAGGTGATGGGCCTCAACTAGAGCCAGAGTCGTGTGATCTGGCGCAGCACAATTAGTGAGGTAATGTAAATGGAGGCTTGCAGTGCTAAGTCCATCCGTGTGGGAAGCCAGGCAGGCTGCCCATAATAGTAACATTACCTATGGTAAGAATACGGAGAGATGATCCCCGAAGTGTAGTGTAAAAAGCAGAGCTACGTAATGATAATGCGCGGCCCTGCTGGCCGTGAATTAGAGAGCTTAGGTAGGCACGCTAAATGAAAATATAGGTGGAACAGTCCTCACTTGTATTCAGTATGAACCACGCCCCATAGATTCAGAGGGGGGGTGGGAGCGACAATGGCACACCCTATCAAGGTAAAACAAACACACAAAGGAGAGTTTAAGGAGGGTAGGCAGAAACTCATACACAAACACTTAGCTTATTTAGATGTTAAGTTGATTGCACGTACGCCCGCAACGCTCAGCACCCTCTCGGCACCTAGCTGTCCCCGCTGGATCTCGTGGATCACGAGCGAGGAGCAAGCCCGGCGCTAAGAGAGGGAGGCGTCGAGGCGGCGGCCAATCGAAAGCGTTGAATTCAAACGAGGCTTGGAGAGCAAGCCCCGCGTCGTCGCGTGTAAAGCGCTCGGGTACTGTGTACTGGAACGAGGCTTGGAATACACGTTAGGTGCGCATGCCCGCACAAGGGTAGAGTCTGAGTCAGATCGAGGCTTGGCACGCATGTCTGCAACGGACCGGCTGACTGGTCCGTGAGCCTTGGGTCCGATGTAAATACGTGGGCAATAGTCACGCATAGATGCATTATCATTGTGGTTGAGTGTAGGATCATAGAAAGTCTGGGAAATAATGGTGTTTGAATACCCACCATAGGTGATGTATTATGGGGGATGATGTTATGATCCATCGTATTTATATACTGAGGGTTGCAGCAAGGGAGTATTTTCACCAGTATAGAGAGCAGACAAAGCGATAATGGTGTTTAATACCCACCATAGGTGAGGTATTATGAGGGATAATGTTGTGATCCATAGTGTTTACATACTGAGGGCCGCAGCAACGGAGTAATTTCACCAGTAAAGAACATTAATTATGGGTGGTACCCTAATGTGGAAAATAGGGGACAATGTTACTGTTTCAGAACGCTGGCCCAAGGTATTTGGTCATTCAAACCTTGATTATGTGTATTGAGTCTATAGACCCAGCGCTGCTCTTTTTCAAACAGAATATTCTCTCTGTTCCTGGGGTTGTAGACCTGTTCTATTACTGTCCAGGTCATATCATTGGGAGTATGATTTGCCTGCAGAAAATGCTCACTGAGTTTGGTCGTTACTTTCTTGCAGCGAACATTACTGCGATGTTCGCCGATGCGTGTCTTAACTTTCCGGGTTGTCATGCCCACATATCTCTTGGCACACGGGCAAGTAATCAGATAAATAACATGAGTGGAATTGCAGTTGGTATGGGATATTTGCTTCCATATTTTGCCCGGTTCCAGATTTAACTGTTTAGTGTGAGTAGTTAAATGACAGACACTGCAGTCAGTACATGGAAAGTGTCCGGTAATGGGGGGTAAATGCCAAGGTTCAGTAACAGATCTGGTAAGTGCTGATGGACATGTTAAGGGCCTTGTATGCACCAGAGCATCCTTGAGACTCCTGCCCTTTTTGAAGGAAAACAATGGTTTTTCCCAATCACCTATACTACTGGTGATAATTCTCCAATTCTTATTTATTGACTTTTTTACATTGTCTGAAAGTGTGCTATATGTGGTAACACAAGTTAATGGGACCTCAGTGTCAATTTTCTCATCCTCTTCCAGGAGGGCTTCCCGAGGTTGATTTCGGGCCCTAGTCTGTCCTTTGTTGAGGATGCCTTGAGGGTAGCCTCTTTGTTTCAGTTTGACAGTTAGGTCCTTTGCCTGTGTCTTGTAGTCCGTAGTGCTACTGCAATTCCTTCTTAAGCGGAGATATTGCCCATAGGGCAAGTTCTCACGTAGTGGCCTTGGATGGAAGCTGCTGAATTGCAGAAGATTGTTCCTTGCCGTGGGTTTGTGATGGGTCACAGTAGTGAGAGCTGTTCCATCGATCCGTATCACCACGTCCAAGAAAACTATTGATTCTTTGCTGTGATTGTTGGTAAATTTAAGATAAGGGTCAAGAGTATTGACCCAGCTTAGGAATTCAATGAGACTGTTTTCAGTGCCCGTCCATAGTATGAGAATGTCATCGATGTACCTCCTCCTTAATCCTATGGAGGAGGCAAAGGGGTTGGAAGTGGGCAGGATGTGTTTGGTCTCAAAATCGTAAACGTACAGCCCCGCTACGCTAGGAGCGAAGGTGCTGCCCATTGAGGTCCCTGTGCATTGAAGGTACAGTTGTCCTTTGTACTCAAAGTAATTTTCTTTCAGTGCCATCCTTGCACATTGTAAGATGAACGCCTTTGGCGTGACGTATTCCCAAGTCACTGTGTCCAGTGCTTGTGCCAGTACCCGTAATGTTTCTTCCTGCGGGATACTCGTGTACAGACTCTCGTGGATCACGAGCGAGGAGCAAGCCCGGCGCTAAGAGAGGGAGGCGTCGAGGCGTCGGCCAATCGAAAGCGTTGAATTCAAACGAGGCTTGGAGAGCAAGCCCCGCGTCGTCGCGTGTAAAGCGCTCGGGTACTGTGTACTGGAACGAGGCTTGGAATACACGTTAGGTGCGCATGCGCGCACAAGGGTAGAGTCTGAGTCAGATCGAGGCTTGGCACGCATGTCTGCAACGGACCGGCTGACTGGTCCATGAGCCTTGGGTCCGATGTAAATACGTGGGCAATAGTCACGCATAGATGCATTATCATTGTGGTTGAGTGTAGGATCATAGAAAGTCTGGGAAATAATGGTGTTTGAATACCCACCATAGGTGATGTATTATGGGGGATGATGTTATGATCCATCGTATTTATATACTGAGGGTTGCAGCAAGGGAGTATTTTCACCAGTATAGAGAGCAGACAAAGCGATAATGGTGTTTAATACCCACCATAGGTGAGGTATTATGAGGGATAATGTTGTGATCCATAGTGTTTACATACTGAGGGCCGCAGCAACGGAGTAATTTCACCAGTAAAGAACATTAATTATGGGTGGTACCCTAATGTGGAAAATAGGGGACAATGTTACTGTTTCAGAACGCTGGCCCAAGGTATTTGGTCATTCAAACCTTGATTATGTGTATTGAGTCTATAGACCCAGCGCTGCTCTTTTTCAAACAGAATATTCTCTCTGTTCCTGGGGTTGTAGACCTGTTCTATTACTGTCCAGGTCATATCATTGGGAGTATGATTTGCCTGCAGAAAATGCACACTGAGTTTGGTCGTTACTTTCTCTGTACACGAGTATCCCGCAGGAAGAAACATTACGGGTACTGGCACAAGCACTGGACACAGTGACTTGGGAATACGTCACGCCAAAGGCGTTCATCTTACAATGTGCAAGGATGGCACTGAAAGAAAATTACTTTGAGTACAAAGGACAACTGTACCTTCAATGCACAGGGACCTCAATGGGCAGCACCTTCGCTCCTAGCGTAGCGGGGCTGTACGTTTACGATTTTGAGACCAAACACATCCTGCCCACTTCCAACCCCTTTGCCTCCTCCATAGGATTATGGAGGAGGTACATCGATGACATTCTCATACTATGGACGGGCACTGAAAACAGTCTCATTGAATTCCTAAGCTGGGTCAATACTCTTGACCCTTATCTTAAATTTACCAACAATCACAACAAAGAATCAATAGTTTTCTTGGACGTGGTGATACGGATCGATGGAACAGCTCTCACTACTGTGACCCATCACAAACCCACGGCAAGGAACAATCTTCTGCAATTCAGCAGCTTCCATCCAAGGCCACTACGTGAGAACTTGCCCTATGGGCAATATCTCCGCTTAAGAAGGAATTGCAGTAGCACTACGGACTACAAGACACAGGCAAAGGACCTAACTGTCAAACTGAAACAAAGAGGCTACCCTCAAGGCATCCTCAACAAAGGACAGACTAGGGCCCGGAATCAACCTCGGGAAGCCCTCCTGGAAGAGGATGAGAAAATTGACACTGAGGTCCCATTAACTTGTGTTACCACATATAGCACACTTTCAGACAATGTAAAAAAGTCAATAAATAAGAATTGGAGAATTATCACCAGTAGTATAGGTGATTGGGAAAAACCATTGTTTTCCTTCAAAAAGGGCAGGAGTCTCAAGGATGCTCTGGTGCATACAAGGCCCTTAACATGTCCATCAGCACTTACCAGATCTGTTACTGAACCTTGGCATTTACCCCCCATTACCGGACACTTTCCATGTACTGACTGCAGTGTCTGTCATTTAACTACTCACACTAAACAGTTAAATCTGGAACCGGGCAAAATATGGAAGCAAATATCCCATACCAACTGCAATTCCACTCATGTTATTTATCTGATTACTTGCCCGTGTGCCAAGAGATATGTGGGCATGACAACCCGGAAAGTTAAGACACGCATCGGCGAACATCGCAGTAATGTTCGCTGCAAGAAAGTAACGACCAAACTCAGTGAGCATTTTCTGCAGGCAAATCATACTCCCAATGATATGACCTGGACAGTAATAGAACAGGTCTACAACCCCAGGAACAGAGAGAATATTCTGTTTGAAAAAGAGCAGCGCTGGGTCTATAGACTCAATACACATAATCAAGGTTTGAATGACCAAATACCTTGGGCCAGCATTCTGAAACAGTAACATTGTCCCCTATTTTCCACATTAGGGTACCACCCATAATTAATGTTCTTTACTGGTGAAATTACTCCGTTGCTGCGGCCCTCAGTATGTAAACACTATGGATCACAACATTATCCCTCATAATACCTCACCTATGGTGGGTATTAAACACCATTATCGCTTTGTCTGCTCTCTATACTGGTGAAAATACTCCCTTGCTGCAACCCTCAGTATATAAATACGATGGATCATAACATCATCCCCCATAATACATCACCTATGGTGGGTATTCAAACACCATTATTTCCCAGACTTTCTATGATCCTACACTCAACCACAATGATAATGCATCTATGCGTGACTATTGCCCACGTATTTACATCGGACCCAAGGCTCACGGACCAGTCAGCCGGTCCATTGCAGACATGCGTGCCAAGCCTCGATCTGACTCAGACTCTACCCTTGTGCGCGCATGCGCACCTAACGTGTATTCCAAGCCTCGTTCCAGTACACAGTACCCGAGCGCTTTACACGCGACGACGCGGGGCTTGCTCTCCAAGCCTCGTTTGAATTCAACGCTTTCGATTGGCCGACGCCTCGACGCCTCCCTCTCTTAGCGCCGGGCTTGCTCCTCGCTCGTGATCCACGAGATCCAGCGGGGACAGCTAGGTGCCGAGAGGGTGCTGGGCGTTGCGGGCGTACGTGCAATCGACTTAACATCTAAATAAGCTAAGTGTTTGTGTATGAGTTTCTGCCTACCCTCCTTAAACTCTCCTTTGTGTGTTTGTTTTACCTTGATAGGGTGTGCCATTGTCGCTCCCACCCCCCCTCTGAATCTATGGGGCGTGGTTCATACTGAATACAAGTGAGGACTGTTCCACCTATATTTTCATTTAGCGTGCCTACCTAAGCTCTCTAATTCACGGCCAGCAGGGCTGCGCATTATCATTACGTAGCTCTGCTTTTTACACTACACTTCGGGGATCATCTCTCCGTATTCTTACCATAGGTAATGTTACTATTATGGGCAGCCTGCCTGGCTTCCCACACGGATGGACTTAGCACTGCAAGCCTCCATTTACATTACCTCACTAATTGTGCTGCGCCAGATCACACGACTCTGGCTCTAGTTGAGGCCCATCACCTCGGTTTATGGGCACAATCTTCATTCCACAATGTGATCCATCCCGGCCACGGCCATTGATAGGTCTGTTAGCACGTATCACGCCACACCTAAAGTTGCATGGCAACAAAACATGATTAATAACGATTACCTGTTCTTTCTATGTTTTGTGTTTTGTTTGTTTGTCTGTCTTTTACCTACCTGCAGACTTCTGGGCTCCTCGCAAAAGAGGTAAATCCCCAAGCCTTTTGGTTTGTATTTTCACGCACCTATTTTTACACATAGTGCCACTGTTTTAACTTTCACTACCTACAGCAGGGTAGGCCTTAGCGCGCCTATACCTGTTGAGGTAACACCCGCTTACTGGTCCTGACGAAAGCCCTGTAAACTCATACACTTAAAGGGCAGAAACATGTTGACCTTCCCCTAACAGGGAAACACCTATATTTCTTTTGGATAGTTTCCCTGCAGATAGCTCTTAATTTTAATATGTCAAGTTGACCAGCGAATAAATGATTTTTTGGGACAACCGCTGACATTTTTAACTACACTTTTTTCACTCTTCACTCTCACAAAAACCTGCTCCGCAGTCTCCTGGCGTCGTAGCACACTCGGGAGGTACTCGATCTCCCGAGTGGACCCGATGATGAAGCATGTCACCACTAGGGTGAGTGAGGGTTTCCTGAAAAAATCAAAAAAAAAATTCTTGAAAGTTGGTCCAGTCTTCTGACCAACCATAGCTGGCCTCATATCTATACGTGCTATCTCGATCAGACTTACGCCTTACTGACGGACACTCTTCTTTTGTTGATATAGTCAGGAGTTCTGTCAAAAAGAAGATGAATACCTGGGACACAAAATTGGAAAGGGAGGTAGAAAGGTGTCACTAGAGAAGGTGGAAATAATTTCCAAGATGAATACACCTAAAATTCAGAAAGAAGGGAATGGTTAGCTACTGTAGAGAGTGGTTACTAAACCTTTCCCTAGTGGCTAAGCCTTTACTGAGGCTGACACACTCAGGTGTGTCTGATCCGCTTCCATTCGACAACAACTGCACAAAAGCATTCCTAGAGTTGAAAGAGAAAAAATGGCGCGCCCCAGCACTCGGAATGAAAGTTTATTTGAAAGAAAATACACTAATTTGCATTGAGAAGGAGGGCTGCGCTCTCTCATTGCCTATTGAAAAAGATGACTGTGTTCAAAGGTCTATGATGTATTGCCCAATGACCTTTGACCCTAACTTCACAGAAATGTCAGCAAATGAATTGGATTATGATGAAACTGAATATGAGTGTCTAAATATCATGAAAATATGCATAAAGCCAAATTCAGACTTTAAGGATGAATGTCTGAGTCAGCCCAACAATGTCCATTTTGTAGATGGCCCATGTTTAAAAGGTGACACATTAAAAGCAGCACATGCTGTGCTCCTTATACATTATGTTGGCAATGCTTCATGGCTTTTAGTAATTACCCCAGCCCAAAATTCGAAATTGATTGCCCTTACCATAACATGCAATATATCTGCTCAATTGGGAGTCACTGTTGTCATGGGAGAGAGAAATGCTAATTCAGTTGCACAAATTTGTGTTCTGTTAGCATATACATTCAATGGAATCTTCACAGTTGAATTAAAAGAGGCACAAGAAAATGTTTTTGAAGCAGAACGACAGGGTTGTATCAGAACTATTTTTGAAACAAATTACAACTGCAAAGTGACAAATGTGTTATTGCAAAAACTGATGCCCAGGTATAGATTGCCAGTTTCTCTGAAATCAGATCATCATGGGGTCTCAACGATAATGAGTGCAGAACAACAGATTGGACAAGGAATGGATTGCAGCTATCTGCCTGAAGTGTCAAGCATAATAAAGCAACACAATGGCAGCACTGAGTTACCTTTTGCAAAAGACTGTGTTTCAGCATCACCAAAGTGGCTTGAAAATGCATATGCAAATGCACTTGTGGAAAACACTGAGGAGAACACTAGCCATTGCTGTGTAGGTCTGGTTGATGTACAGTGTGCAGTTTCTCACCAGATTGCAGCTGCTACACAAGATCTCCATAATGGATGGTGCAACGGCTTTGGTCTGAGAGATGCTGTTGTGAAACATCTGAATCTGATCAAAGTGAAAATAAGAGTGTAAGGCCTTGGTTGAAAAAGTGCAAAGGATTGATGGTGCTCTGTCAGAGTTTCTCAGCACCTAAGTAGTCTAATTTGCATGGAAATAGGTACAGAATGCCAGACTGTATGAGCCATTCTGATGGCAAGCTGATGACAAAGAGCAAAGAAATGCTGAAACTGTCCTGTTGAATTCCTTTTTTTTTAATTATTTTAGTTATTTATTTTAAAGAAGACTAACTGTTCCAAGAAGCTACTTACAGATCTCTGCAAAAACATTTGAGCTTGGCTATATATGATCTGATTACAGACCAAACTTGTGTTTGCCTTAGAAATAGAAGTAACATTGTTATATGCTCAGGTTTTGCAATTTAAAAAAATATATACATTGTCACTAGTGAAATTAAATATGTGTGATGAATTATAAATCATTTTATTATTGATTTGAATCATCAGAAGGGTGGATTGATGGAGCAAATTTCATCTGCAGTCAGGCATTGTTTTATTTTTTGTGCTTCAGACAGGCTGCATTTAAATTGCCACGCACATTTTGGTGCAGGTTAAAAACATGCCACATGAAAAACATGAATGTGAGGCCTATTCAGTCTGAAAATGCTTTTGCTGAATTAACTTGTGTTTTTTTACAGTCTAGAAAAAGGTGGCCTTTTTACCTTTGAAGAACAATAGAATGTGTTTCTCTCTTCCCAGCTCATCCTTGTAATCTAAGTCCACTATTTCTGTTTTAAAGGACTTTGACTTGTTGCATATTTTGATAAATATTTTCAGTTAAATAACACCTCTTTTTATAATGTGTGTGAATTAACAAATGCACCAAACACTACACAGGGGGCTAAATGCTTTTTTGCATGAAAAGCTATCTAAAACATTAAAGCATGTTGTTGTGTGTGCTGTAGTAACTGTGTGTGCTTTTAAATTTTACACTAAATGCATGAAAATGCTATGTTGCACATTTATTTTGCATCTTGTCATAAATAATAGAAAAGCTGCTTGAAACTAATAGCTTGGCTAGGTAAACATTTATATGAGGTATTAGTATGGAGTTGGGAAACATAATGGGCTGATTTACATGAAATTAATATTATCTTTGTGTTTGTTTTATTTTTGGGGCCTACAATTAAATGGCTGCCTGTGAATCCAGCAAGGCTATGGCTTGCATTAAAGAGAAGAGAGCATGCGCAGACACCAGCTTTCCTAAAGAAGTCAAGGACACTTTGAACTGTAAATTCTTGTGATTCTGCCAATGTACCAGTGTTAGTTAAAAGTGTCCATCTGACTGTGCTGAGAGTGGAGGTAAGAGAATTAGAATGAAACATTTTTACTAGTAAATGTTGCAAATGTTTATAAATGTAGTTATTCATGTATGCTTCTTTTGTTAAAACTGGTAAAGCCAGGGTAGTGAGAACTCTTGCCATCATGACTGACCAATCACGTACAGGTTTTCCTGAAAGATGCTACATCTTTGTGTAGTCTGCCAATAATTAGAGTATAAAATAATGTCCTCTCTGGATGGGGGCTGGCTTTTCTCAGCTCAGCTGGCTTCTATGGGTTAGGTACGCAAAACGTCCCGGGAGATTGCTGAAGGGGAGGTGCGTCCGAGGAGATTTAGGGGGAGGTTTCTTGCTTCCACGTCATATCTTGGCACTGCAGGCCACATTCCTTTGAGGTCTGGTGAAGGGCGGGCTGTCTCCCTCCTTTTTGCTCTTTAGACACAGAGATGCACAGAGCAGCAACAGATAGAAAGGCTCTTTAGATTTAGATGCTAAACTTTAAGTTTATGTTTTGACTAATTAATTAGGTCTAAAAAGATTTATTTGTTTTATGCATTTATTTCTCTTAATGGGAGATTTTTGCCAACTATTTAATTATTGATTAGCTTTGCAAGACTATTTTTCTTAGAAACTCTTTAAGAATTGTGACTGAAATTTTGCGCCACATTTTCATAACTACATGTAATGCTTATATGCAGACTGTAATGTGTTCTGTATTATTGATACTTTTCCTGTTTTCCAAATTATGTAACCTGATTGATATTTTACTAATGAATAAAGGGTCAGAGAAAAATTAACTTTTGACTAGAAAATAAAACCCTTTAAAATACTCAACAACTCTCTTTATTGGCTAGAATAATAATTGCAGTTTTTACTGTTCATCTTTATTTAAAATCTCCTGAAGGTAATACATGGTGTGAAGGGCCCAACACCTTTTGAGCGGTAAATTAGAGGTAGCATGAGGGTTTTACATTGAGAAATGACCAGAAGAAATTACCGCTCCATCAGGTGCACTTCAAGAGTGCTTTGAAGTCAGCACTGGGGGCACATTTGGTGTCCTGTGCATAGTCCAGTTCAAACCGGTTGCAGGGGCACTCAGCCCCTGCTCTGGCGTGAAATTGGACAAAGGAAATGGGTGTAGCCACCCCTTCTTCCAAACCCTCCCATAGGTGGGTCCCCAGAGTAAGTCCAACCCCTTCCCTGAGCATAAGAAAGGAACCCCTGAATACAGGACTTTAGATTACACCTGGATGAAACTCTGCTACAGAAATCCTGGAACTTCGACGATCTACATGACTAGATGACTGAAGAATCTCCCTTGGAGTAAAGGAGTTACTCCCCTGCTTGGCAGTCACCAAAGACGCATCTGCCGGTTTGCATCTCCGAAGCTCCTGCCAGACTCCGAAGTATTTGCAACACAGGAGGTTGGTTTCCAGACTTCCCAGAGCCAACCCGAATCCCCAGCAAAGCTGTGACCCATAGCCCTCGTGGATACCATGGAACCAGAACCCCTGGACACCATTCACATTTGCAAGTGCATTAGCTTCTTGACATTCCTTGAGGCTGTGCTTTGGCTTACTTGTAGCCCAGACCCTTAGCACCTTTTCCACTGAAGATTGCTGGCCTACACTCCTTGAGTGTTCCGTGAGCCGGCCCTTTGTGTTTTCGCTTGAGGTACCTTTGCGATCTCTGCTCTGTCAACTGGTGGGTCCCTGTGAAGAAAACTTGAACTTTAATTGGGCTTCCCTGGTTGCTCCAGATGTACCCTGACTCTCCACCACTTGGTGAGTCCCCCGGACCTTGCTGGCCCGCATCAAAGCATCTCTCTTCTTCCTGCATGGGTTGCTGTTGCTAAGGATTGTTGGGTCCAATCCGGGCACCAACACCGCCGCACTCAACATCCTTTGTGGGACAGCTCAAATCCAGCTCCTGGTTGTCATCGACGCCTCTTGGTCCTCGTGGCTGCAGAGTCAAGCTTCACCTCTTTACACCTGAATCACCCGACATCGGTGGGCATTCGTCTATCATGCCCCTGTTCACTGGCAAGCGACCCAGACTCTGTCACCTCTGCTTTCAGCTTCTTCACATCTTCGATCCAGGCTTGGATCACACTGGACACTTCTCTCCTCGACGGCAGTAGCACTTTGCTGCTGATCGCCATTGAAATCAACTACGATTCCCGACACCAAAAGACTCCTATGCACCTGGCTTCCCTAGGTGAGGTAACTTGAGTACTCCGGTGCTCCCGTGGGTGTTGGCCCTAGTACCCCTTAAGTCTAAAGGGGTTTGCTCAATGTCCTCCCCTAAGTGTCCATAATCTTAAAATGTTCAACCACGACTTTCCCCATAGAAGATAATGGCGATTTGCTGCTGTGTTCTCACACTGCAAGCGTCCCCTGTGGGTCCCTTGTGTCACTACCTTCAATCAATCAATCAATCAGTGAATTTGTAAAGCGCACTACTTACCCGTGAGGGTCTCAAGGCGCTGGAGGGGGGTGCTGCTACTGCTCGAAGAGCCAGGTCTTGAGGAACCTTCTGAAGGTCAGCAGGTCTTGGGTCTGCCGTAGATGGGTGGGGAGGGTGTTCCAGGTCTTGGCGGCGAAGAAGGAGAAGGATCTGCCGCCAGAGGTCGTTCGTTGGATCCGGGGGACGGCGGCAAGGGCGAGGCTGGTGGAGCAGAGCTGATGGGCGGGGTGAGGAAGTTGAGTCTGTTGTTCAGGTATGCTGGTCCAGTGTTGTGTACGTGGGTGAGGAGTTTGAAGGTGATCCTCTTGTTGACGGGGAGACAGTGCAGGTCTCTTAGGTGGTGGGTGATATGTGGCTGCGGTGGGGGACTTTGAGGAGCAGTCGGGCTGAGGCGTTCTGGATGCGTTGTAGTTATCGCAGGTGTTTGCCCGGGATTCCTGCGTAGAGTGCATTGCCGTAGTCCAGCCTGCTGCTGATGAGGGCTTGGGTCACAGTTCTTCTTGTTTAGGTTGGGATCCACTTGTAGATCCTGTGGAGCATGCGGAGGGTGTTGTAGCAGGAGTCGGAGACGGCATTGATCTGCTTCGACATGGAGAGAGAGGAGTTGAGGATGAATCCCAGGTTGCGTGTGTGGTCCGTGGGTGCTGGGTGCTGGGGCTGCTCCCAGTGTGGTCGGCCACCAGGAGTCGTCCCACGCAGAGGGGGGTGGACCTAGGATGAGGACCTCTGTCTTGTCCGAGTTCAGTTTCAGACAGCTGCTCCTCATCCACTCGGCGACTGCCTTCATTCCCTCGTGGAGGTTTGTTTTGGCGGTGTGTGGGTCCTTTGTGAGGGAGAGGATGAGCTGGGTGTCGTCGGCGTAGGAGATGATGTTGTGCTGGCGGGCCACTTGTGTGAGGGGGGCCATGTAGACATTGAACAGGGTCGGGCTGAGAGATGAGCCCTGGGGTATGCCGCAGATGATGTCGGTGGATTCAGATCGGATGGGCGGGGACAGACTCTCTGGGTTCTGCCAGAGAGGAAGGACGTGGTCCAATCCAGGGCCTTCTTCTGGATTCCGGCTTCTTGGAGGCGTGTTCTTAGTGTGCGGTGGCAGACCGTGTCAAAGGCGGCTGACAGGTCCAGGAGGATGAGGGCTGAGGTTTCTCCGTTGTCTAGCTTGCGACTGATGTCGTCTGTGGCGGCGATAAGGGCCGTCTCGGTGCTGTGGTTGCGTCTGAATCCGGACTGGGATGGGTCTAGGATGTTGTTGTCCTCGAGGTGGCGGGTCATCTGCATGTTGGCCGATTTTCTCAATGACCTTCACCGGGAAGGGGAGCAGGGAGATGGGCCAGAAAGTTCTTGAGGTCTTTGGGGTCCGCCTTGGGCTTCTTGAGGAGGGCATTGATTTCGGCGTGCTTCCAGCTTTCCGGGAATGTAGCCGAGTCGAAGGAGATTTTGATGATCTTTCGTAGTTGGGGTGCGATGGTTGCATCAGCTTTGTTGAAAACGTGGTGTGGGCAGGGGCCTGACGGAAATCCTGAGTGGATGGAGTTAATGACCTTGCGTGTCTCTTTGTCGTTGACGTGGGACCAGGAGGTCAGTTGATTGGTGCAGGTGGTCTGTTGCAGTCGGGGCGGGTGAGGAGTTGAAGCTGTCGTGGATGTCGGCGATCTTGCAATGGAAGAAGGTGACCAGTGAGTCGCACAGCTCTTGCGAGGGTGGGATGTCGTTGGTGTTGGCGCTGGGGTTGGAGAGTGACGAGTTGACAGAAGCCAAAGTTGGCGAGGTTGGCGATCAGGGTGGTGGAGTTGGCGTTGTTGTTGTTTTCGAGGTGGAAGTTCAGGTCCCCGAGGAGGATGTAGTCCGTGGAGGTGAGTGTGTGGGTGCTGGGTGCTGGCGCTGGTACCACAAGGAACCACCTTAGGTGCTTCCTTGTGGTCCCAGCGATTCTACAGGCTCTAGGACTTATGTCTAGTCCAGTTGTGGTTCTTTTACCACTTTCTTAATATAGGGTTTGTTTTGCCCATAGGGCCTAATGTATATTGTGCTAATATACTGTGATATATTAAGTGTAACATATGTGCTTTGACCTCTAGCCTCATACAGAGACTAGTAGGGTGTGTTTAGTAATAAATACATATATTTTATATATATACCTGGTGTGGTTCTCCTTTCGTTGGGTCATTCAAGAGATTATAGACTGGTAGCACAAGCTGCTTTACATTCCTCCAAGACTTAGCCTGAAGGCTGCTCTCCACAGCTACCACTAGGATAACTTTCTATAAAGGTTGTCTTTAACCTACCATCAATAAGGGTCGTTTGGACTGGTGCAAGGTGCCCACTAGAATAGTGGACAGCATATGCCAGGCTAACGTCTCACACCCTCTACCAGGGTAGACCTTACAGCTGCATATCTGGCAGAACTCTCCCAGTGCACGCACAGCAGCCTGACTGGGGAAACATCCTTTACAACGCAACTTTTACCACGCAGTGCCTTTACGACGCAACTTTTACAACGCAAACCATTACAACGCATTGCGCTGGGGGACGCTCTAGGATAGGGAATAAGTTTAATTTACTATCCCACACCTTCCCTAGTGTCCACGGGGACTGGAGTTGGAATAGAAAATTATACTATCCAGCACCCCGAAGCGCTATGCGTTGTAGAGTTTTTCGTTGTAAAAACCGCGTTGTAAAGGCATGCGATGTAAAAGCATGCGTTGTAATGTCATACATCCGCCTGACTGGGATACCCTCTACCAGGGTAGAATGTAGTACTGAGCATCTAGCAGAATTCCCCCAGTGCCACCACTGCACTTCACTGCAGCCTGTCACGACAGCCTGTGTCAGAGTAGAAAGTATCCTTGCATAACTAGTACAAATGTACCCATGCATCCACTGTAGTTCACTGCATCCTCTGGGGAGCTTAGTGTCAGAGCAGAAACTCCAGCAGAGCCAGCAGACCTCTCCCAATGCACCCACTGCACTTCAATGCATTCTTCCTAAGCAGCCAACTGTTGAAGCAGTACACAGCAGTGTAAACCTACTGAACCACTCCAAAAGCATCCACTGCCCTTCACTGCAGCCGGACTGAGGAGCCACTTGTCAGAGCAGAATGCAGCACTGCACAGCTAGCAGAGCTCTTCCAATGAACCCACTGCATCCTTCCTGGGGAACCAAGTGTCAGAGCAGGACACAATCCTACAGACTTAGCAAAACCTTTCTAAAGCACCCACTGCACTTCACTGCAGCCTGACTGGGACATCAGGTGTCAGGGCAGAACATGTAAATGGAAATCTAGAAGAAATCTCCCAGTGTACCCACTGTGGGTACCCAGCAGTGCCAGTGGCAGGGTAAAGCATAGCACTGCACATTTAGCAGAGCTCTCCTGGTGCACCCGCTGTACCTCACTGCACACTGTGACAGTGCCAGAGACTGGGCAGCCAACAGCACTGCACATTTAGCAGAGCTCTCCTGGTGTACCCACTGTACCTCACTGCACACTGCCTGGCAGTGCCAGCGTCAGGGCAGGCCATAGCACTGCACATTTAGCAGTACTCTCCCAGGGCCCTGCTGTACCTCACTGCAGTCTACTGAAGAGTGCGGGTGCCGGGGCAAGACACAGCACTGCACCTCTAGCAGAACATTCCTAGAGCCCCTGCTTCACCTAGCTCATGCGTACTCATGCTGGGCAGAGCTCAGGGTGGTCAGGGCTCATGTGTACTCATGCTGGGCAGAGCTCAGGGTGGTCAGGGCTCATGTGTACTCATGCTGGGCAGAGCTCAGGCTGACCAGGCTCATGTGTACTCATGCTGGGCAGAGCTCAGGCTGGTCAGGGCCCATGTGTACTCATGCTGGGCAGAGCTCAGGCTGGTCAGGGCCCATGTGTACTCATGCTGGACAGAGCTCAGGCTGGTCAGGGCTCATGTGTACTCATGCTGGCAGAGCTCAGACTGTCCACGGCTCATGTGTACTCATGCTGGGCAGAGCTCAGGCTGACCAGGCTCATGTGTACTCATGCTGGGCAGAGCTCAGGCTGGTCAGGGCTCATGTGTACTCATGCTGGGCAGAGCTCAGGCTGGTCAGGGCTCATGTGTACTCATGCTGGGCAGAGCTCAGGCTGGTCAGGGCTCATGTGTACTCATGCTGGACAGAGCTCAGGCTGGTCAGGGCCCATGTGTACTCATGCTGGACAGAGCTCAGGCTGGTCAGGGCTCATGTGTACTCATGCTGGCAGAGCTCAGACTGTCCACGGCTCATGTGTACTCATGCTGGACAGAGCTCAGGCTGACCAGGCTCATGTGTACTCATGCTGGGCAGAGCTCAGGCTGGTCAGGGCTCATGTGTACTCATGCTGGGCAGAGCTCAGGCTGGTCAGGGCTCATGTGTACTCATGCTGGGCAGAGCTCAGGCTGGTCAGGGCTCATGTGTACTCATGCTGGACAGAGCTCAGGCTGGTCAGGGCTCATGTGTACTCATGCTGGCAGAGCTCAGGCTGTTCAAGGCTCATGTGTACTCATGCTGGGCAGAGCTCAGGCTGACCAGGCTCATGCGTACCCATGCTGGACAGAGCTCAGGCTGACCAGGCTCATGTGTACTCATGCTGGACAGAGCTCAGGCTGACCAGGCTCATGTGTACTCATGCTGGTCAGAGCTCAGGCTGACCAGGCTCATGTGTACTCATGATGGACAGAGCTCAGGCTGTTCAGGGCTCACGTGCTCTCCTGCCTTTGCAGAGCTGAGGCTGTTCAGGGCTCATGCGTACTCATGCTGGACACAGCTCAGGCTGACCAGGCTCATGTGTACTCATGCTGGACAGAGCTCAGGCTGACCAGGCTCATGTGTACTCATGATGGACAGAGCTCAGGCTGTTCAGGGCTCACGTGCTCTCATGCCTTTGCAGAGCTGAGGCTGTTCAGGGCTCATGCGTACTCATGCTGGACAGAGATCAGGCTGACCAGGCTCATGTGTACTCATGCTGGCAGAGCTCAGGCTGTTCAAGGCTCATGGGTACTCATGCTGGGCAGAGCTCAGGCTGACCAGGCTCATGTGTACTCATGCTGGACAGAGCTCAGGCTGGTCAGGGCTCATGTGTACTCATGCTGGGCAGAGCTCAGGCTGACCAGGCTCATTTGTACTCATGCTGGACAGAGCTCAGGCTGACCAGGCTCATGTGTACTCATGATGGACAGAGCTCAGGCTGTTCAGGGCTCACGTGCTCTCATGCCTTTGCAGAGCTGAGGCTGTTCAGGGCTCATGCGTACTCATGCTGGACAGAGCTCAGGCTGACCAGGCTCATGTGTACTCATGCCGGTCAGAGCTCAGGCTGTTCAGGGCTCATGTTTATTAATGCTGGACAGAGCTCAGGCTGACCAGGCTCATGTGTACTCATGATGGACAGAGCTCAGGCTGTTCAGGGCTCACGTGCTCTCATGCCTTTGCAGAGCTCAGGCTGTTCAGGGCTCATGTGTACTCATGTTGGGCAGAGCTCAGGCTGGTCAGGGCTCATGTGTACTCATGCTGGGCAGAGCTCAGGCTGACCAGGCTCATGTGTACTCATGCTGGACAGAGCTCAGGCTGACCAGGCTCATGTGTACTCATGATGGACAGAGCTCAGGCTGTTCAGGGCTCACGTGCTCTCATGCCTTTGCAGAGCTGAGGCTGTTCAGGGCTCATGCGTACTCATGCTGGACAGAGCTCAGGCTGACCAGGCTCATGTGTACTCATGCTGGACAGAGCTCAGGCTGACCAGGCTCATGTGTACTCATGATGGACAGAGCTCAGGCTGTTCAGGGCTCACGTGCTCTCATGCCTTTGCAGAGCTGAGGCTGTTCAGGGCTCATGCGTACTCATGCTGGACAGAGCTCAGGCTGACCAGGCTCATGTGTACTCATGCTGGACAGAGCTCAGGCTGTTCAAGGCTCACGTGCTCTCATGCTGGGCAGAGCTCAGGCTGTTCAGGGCTCATGCGTACTCATGCTGGGCAGAGCTCAGGCTGGTCAGGGCTCATGTGTACTCATGCTGGGCAGAGCTCAGGCTGACCAGGCTCATGTGTACTCATGCTGGACAGAGCTCAGGCTGACCAGGCTCATGTGTACTCATGATGGACAGAGCTCAGGCTGTTCAGGGCTCACGTGCTCTCATGCCTTTGCAGAGCTCAGGCTGTTCAGGGCTCATGCGTACTCATGCTGGACAGAGCTCAGGCTGACCAGGCTCATGTGTACTCATGCCGGTCAGAGCTCAGGCTGTTCAGGGCTCATGTGTATTAATGCTGGACAGAGCTCAGGCTGACCAGGCTCATGTGTACTCATGATGGACAGAGCTCAGGCTGTTCAGGGCTCACGTGCTCTCATGCCTTTGCAGAGCTCAGGCTGTTCAGGGCTCATGTGTTCTCATGTTGGGCAGAGCTCAGGCTGGTCAGGGCTCATGTGTACTCATGCTGGGCAGAGCTCAGGCTGACCAGGCTCATGTGTACTCATGCTGGACAGAGCTCAGGCTGACCAGGCTCATGTGTACTCATGATGGACAGAGCTCAGGCTGTTCAGGGCTCACGTGCTCTCATGCCTTTGCAGAGCTGAGGCTGTTCAGGGCTCATGCGTACTCATGCTGGACAGAGCTCAGGCTGACCAGGCTCATGTGTACTCATGCCGGTCAGAGCTCAGGCTGACCAGGCTCATGTGTACTCATGCTGGGCAGAGCTCAGGCTGACCAGGCTCATGTGTACTCATGATGGACAGAGCTCAGGTGTTAGACCTGTCAGCCTTAGGGTGGTCTTTTCCCGTGACTTTTTGCCTTGGCCTAATTTTTTCCACCTATTTTTTGTTGTCCCTTAGGTCTTCGCGCACCTTTTCACAGCTAACCTGTGTTAGGGTGCAGGTGCTCTCTACTTTGAACATGGCTGCCACTGGCCCCTGCTACTGCAGCATGGTCTTTTTAGTGTAGCACCCTAGTTACATACAATGTTGCAACACCAGCCACCCAGCCCCTGTACATAGTTAGAGTGGGGAAGCTCCTGGAACCTTCCAGAAGGAAGGCGGACCTGATTTTTCCCGCCTTAGAGAGTGGTCACCTGACCTGGGCATATATAAGCCAGGGACGGAACTTTTTCCAGTCAGTTGGGGCATCACTGACCTGGGGAACCCACGCAGGAGTTTTAGGCGGGAGGGCCTAGTGAGGAACCAATGCTACTGGGAGTGACAGGATCTAGGTGCTGCCTCTTAAGCTGGGTGAGGTGTCCAAAGCTAGCCCCCTGATCTGGCCCAGTGTTAGGGAACCCCAGGGCCCAAATGCAGTGACTGAGGAGAAATTCGTCAAGCCCTCAACTCATTCCCCCCTCCTTTTTCTGCAACTTCAAGAAACAAGCAACTAAGGGCGCAGAACCATCCAAGCGCCAAGAAACCTACTTCCTGGGACCAGGTACTGGACTGAGCTGCCCTGCGCATCCCCTGCCTACAGCTGGGCCTACCTGTCTCCCCCTGACTTAACTGAGTGAAAAGCGCTATGATTTGTCCCCATCCTGCCTGCAAGTCTGACTGACTAACTTTCAGAGTGCAGTAACCTGCCCTCCTGCCCAGCGCTGTATCAGGGGCTACCTGCCCTGAGCTGTCTGTGCCCCCCGTGACTCCAGCGCTGAAGCCCCCTCAGGGATCATCCTGGTTGCGAGGCGCTGCAATTGCCCTCACGCGCTTGCCTGACTCGGCGCTAGCGCTGTACCTCAGCTCCCCCCAGGCGCCTGAAGAGGCTCCCACGTCATCGCAGCATCAGCGCCGCCCACGCGACGCCTCTCAAGCGCTGCCGGCCTGCCCTGGGGCTGCCCACCTTCGCGTTGTGACCAGCGTCACCTTTGACTCCCCTCGGCGGCCCCCGGTACCAGTAGAGGGCCGCCGCATTGACACTGACAGGCCGCGCTAGGCCTGAAGCCGCCCTGGGCCTACACCACGTGACGGGGGATGCGAGCCGCGTCATCGGCCGCGCCCCACCGGAATCGCGCAGCGATTGGCTGCCGCCCGGCACCTCGTCCCTCACACGGGGAAGCCCAGGATCGCTGAGGAGGGGGCCGTGGAGCCTGAGACCCCCTCCGCTTTGCCCCGTATGCAGCCCCCTCGTCCCCAGCGCCTGTGCCCTGAAGTGGCGTCTGCTCCGCGCTGGGTCGAGTGAGGCCTCGAGAGGGTCAGAGCGCCCTCTCCTTCCCCGAGAACCACGCAAGGAGCCCGGAGGGCTGAAGAAGAGAGGTAACCCCCTGGGGAGGAGGGCGGTAGGCCGAGGAAGGCCCGAGGTCGCCCCTCCCCCGGGGTTAACTGTGACTGGGCCCTTTTGGCCCCTGTTGAATGTGCCTCACTTTATCGTTTTGCCTGCATATTTACACGCCTGAATTACTCCTCGCGTACCATATTTACAAGCCTGAATTATCCCTCGTGTATCACACTTACAAGCCTGAAAGGTTCATCGTGTACTGTATTTACAAGCCTGTTAAATGAGAGGGAGAGTCACTTCACTGTACTGAATTTTCTTGCAGAGGTGGACTTCCATAACATTTTGTTGCTCTGTTCTGGGTCGCAGCCGACCTGGATTCACAAGAAGAAAGGCTTGTCACGAATGACTAAAGGCTGTGTTCTTTAAAGTTCTTTGTTAGACTGATCAGTACTTGCTGATATGTTTTATTCCTTTCTAGGATAAGCGTCCATGAATGGTTTGATGTGCTACTTAGATGCATTATAATTGTCGCTTCTTGTAGGATCCTCCAGGTTTATACCATTACCCCTTTGCCTGTCAAAGAGTCTGATGCGACAGGCGGGGTCAGTTAATGTTTCACGGCATAGATGAACTGGCTGTAATTTTAATGAAAAGCCTTACTGAAATGCTTACTCTTCACAGGAAATGCAACCTGCACGTGATACATGAAATGTCTTAATGAAATGCTTATCTGTAAGGCTAATGAATTACCAATACCTTGCTCTAACTGAATGCCTATTTAAAAGATCTTGATTTTTCAAATACAACATCTGGTGTGGTCTCCATTATTGCGCCACTGTGTGTTACATTGGATGTGTGTGTTAAGTGGCTGCTTTACACATAAGCCCCTGGCCGCCTTCCTGCTCGAGTCATGCTACCCCCCGGAGAACTGGCGGTCCCAGCTGTTCAGGGCTCACGTGCTCTCATGCCTTAGCAGAGCTGAGGCTGTTCAGGGCTCATGCCTACTCATGCTGGACAGAGCTGAGGCTGACCAGGCTCATGTGTACTCATGCTGGACAGAGCTCAGGCTGTTCAGGGCTCACGTGCTCTCATGCTGGGCGGAGCTCAGGCTGTTCAGGGCTCCTGTGTACTCATGCTGGACAGAGCTCAGGCTGACCAGGCTCTTGTGTACTCATGCTGGACAGAGCTCAGGCTGTTCAGGGCTCACGTGCTCTCATGCTGGGCAGAGCTCAAGCTGTTCAGGGCTCATGTGTACTCATGCTGGCAGAGCTCAGGCTGGTCAGGGCTCATGTGTACTCATGATGGACAGAGCTCAGGCTGTTCAAAGCTCATGTGTACTCATGATGGACAGAGCTCAGGCTGACCAGGCTCATGTGTACTCATGCTGGACAGAGCTCAGGCTGATCAGGCTCATGTGTACTCATGCTGGGCAGAGCTCAGGCTGACCAGGCTCATGTGTACTCATGCTGGGCAGAGCTCAGGCTGACCAGGCTCATGTGTACTCATGCTGGGCAGAGCTCAGACTGTTCAGGGCTCATGTGTACTAATGCTGGACAGAGCTCAGGCTGACCAGGCTCATGTGTACTCATGCTGGGCAGAGCTCAGGCTGACCAGGCTCATGTGTACTCATGCTGGGCAGAGCTCAGGCTGTTCAGGGCTCATGTGTACTAATGCTGGACAGAGCTCAGGCTGACCAGGCTCATGTGTACTCATGCTGGGCAGAGCTCAGGCTGACCAGGCTCATGTGTACTCATGCTGACAGAGCTCAGGCTGTTCAGGGGTCACGTGCTCTCATGCCTTTGCAGAGCTGAGGCTGTTCAGGGCTCATGCGTACTCATGCTGGACAGAGCTCAGGCTGACCAGGCTCATGTGTACTCATGCTGGACAGAGCTCAGGCTGTTCAAGGCTCACGTGCTCTCATGCTGGGCAGAGCTCAGGCTGTTCAGGGCTCATGCGTACTCATGCTGGGCAGAGCTCAGGCTGGTCAGGGCTCATGTGTACTCATGATGGACAGAGCTCAGGCTGTTCAAAGCTCATGTGTACTCATGATGGACAGAGCTCAGGCTGTTCAGGGCTCATGTGCTCTCATGCTGACAGAGCTCAGGCTGTTCAGGGCTCATGTGTACTCATGCTGGGTAGAGCTCAGGCTGACCAGGCTCATGTGTACTCACGCTGGACAGAGCTCAGGCTGTTCAGGGCTCATGTGTACTCATGCTGGGCAGAGCTCAGGCTGTTCAGGGCTCATGTGTACTCATGCTGGGCAGAACTCAGGCTGGTCAGGGCTCATGTGTCCTCATGCCTGTCAGAGCTCAGGCGGTTCAGGGCTCATGTGTACTCATGCTGGCAGAGCTCAGGCCGGTCAGGGCTCATGTGTACTCACGCTGGACAGAGCTCAGGCTGTTCAGGGCTCATGTGTACTCATGCTGGGCAGAGCTCAGGCTGTTCAGGGCTCATGTGTACTCATGCTGGTCAGAGCTCAGGCTGTTCAGGGCTCATGCGTACTCATGCTGGACAGAGCTCAGGCTGTTCAGGGCTCATGTGTACTCATGCTGGACAGAGCTCAGGCTGACCAGGCTCATGCGTACTCATGCCGGACAGAGCTCAGGCTGTTCAGGGCTCATGTGTACTCATGCTGGACAGAGCTCAGGCTGACCAGGCTCATGTGTACTCATGATGGACAGAGCTCAGGCTGTTCAAAGCTCATGTGTACTCATGATGGACAGAGCTCAGGCTGACCAGGCTCATGTGTACTCATGCTGGGCAGAGCTCAGGCTGACCAGGCTCATGTGTACTCATGCTGGACAGAGCTCAGGCTGTTCAGGGCTCATGTGTACTCATGCTGGGTAGAGCTCAGGCTGACCAGGCTCATGTGTACTCACGCTGGACAGAGCTCAGGCTGTTCAGGGCTCATGTGTACTCATGATGGACAGAGCTCTGGCTGTTCAAAGCTCATGTGTACTCATTCTGGGCAGAGCTGGGGCTGCTCAGGGATCATGTGTACTCATGCTGGGCAGAGCTCAGGCTGACCAGGCTCATGTGTACTCATGCTGGACAGAGCTCAGGCTGACCAGGCTCATGTGTACTCATGCTGGACAGAGCTCAGGCTGACCAGGCTCATGTGTACTCATGCCAGTCAGAGCTCAGGCTGTTCAGGGCTCATGTGTACTCATGCTGGACAGAGCTCAGGCTGACCAGGCTCATGTGTACTCATGCTGGACAGAGCTCAGGCTGACCAGGCTCATGTGTACTCATGCTGGACAGAGCTGAGGCTGCTCAGGGATCATGTGTACTCATCCTGGGCAGAGCTCAGGCTGACCAGGCTCATGTGTACTCATGCTGGACAGAGCTCAGGCTGACCAGGCTCATGTGTACTCATGCTGGACAGAGCTCAGGCTGGCCAGGCTCATGTGTACTCATGCCAGTCAGAGCTCAGGCTGTTCAGGGCTCATGTGCACTCATGCTGGCCAGAGCTCAGGCTGTTCAGGGCTCATGTGCTCTCCTGCCTGTGCAGAGCTCAGGCTGGTCAGGGCTCATGTGTACTCATGCTGGACATAGCTCAGGCTGTTCAGGGCTCATGTGTACTCATGCTGGACAGAGCTCAGGCTGACCAGGCTCATGTGTACTCATGCTGGACAGAGCTCAGGCTGACCAGGCTCATGTGTACTCATGCTGGACAGAGCTGAGGCTGACCAGGCTCATGTGTACTCATGCTGGACAGAGCTCAGGCTGACCAGGCTCATGTGTACTCATGCCAGTCAGAGCTCAGGCTGTTCAGGGCTCATGTGCTCTCATGCTGACAGAGCTCAGGCTGTTCAGGGCTCATGTGTACTCATGCTGGGTAGAGCTCAGGCTGACCAGGCTCATGTGTAATCACGCTGGACAGAGCTCAGGCTGTTCAGGGCTCATGTGTACTCATGCTCGGCAGAGCTCAGGCTGTTCAGGGCTCATGTGTACTCATGCTGGGCAGAACTCAGGCTGGTCAGGGCTCATGTGTCCTCATGCCTGTCAGAGCTCAGGCGGTTCAGGGCTCATGTGTACTCATGCTGGCAGAGCTCAGGCCAGTCAGGGCTCATGTGTACTCACGCTGGACAGAGCTCAGGCTGTTCAGGGCTCATGTGTACTCATGCTGGGCAGAGCTCAGGCTGTTCAGGGCTCATGTGTACTCATGCTGGTCAGAGCTCAGGCTGTTCAGGGCTCATGCGTACTCATGCTGGACAGAGCTCAGGCTGTTCAGGGCTCATGTGTACTCATGCCTGTCAGAGCTCAGGCGGTTCAGGGCTCATGTGTACTCATGCTGGCAGAGCTCAGGCCAGTCAGGGCTCATGTGTACTCACGCTGGACAGAGCTCAGGCTGTTCAGGGCTCATGTGTACTCATGCTGGGCAGAGCTCAGGCTGTTCAGGGCTCATGTGTACTCATGCTGGTCAGAGCTCAGGCTGTTCAGGGCTCATGCGTACTCATGCTGGACAGAGCTCAGGCTGTTCAGGGCTCATGTGTACTCATGCTGGACAGAGCTCAGGCTGACCAGGCTCATGTGTACTCATGCCAGTCAGAGCTCAGGCTGTTCAGGGCTCATGTGCACTCATGCTGGGCAGAGCTCAGGCTGTTCAGGGCTCATGTGCTCTCCTGCCTGTGCAGAGCTCAGGCTGGTCAGGGCTCATGTGTACTCATGCTGGACATAGCTCAGGCTGTTCAGGGCTCATGTGTACTCATGCTGGACAGAGCTGAGGCTGACCAGGCTCATGTGTACTCATGCTGGACAGAGCTGAGGCTGACCAGGCTCATGTGTACTCATGCTGGACAGAGCTCAGTCTGACCAGGCTCATGTGTACTCATGCTGGACAGAGAAAATGGACCGGGTGCTGAAACGTTGCTCACTTTGCCACTGGATTCAAACTAGCCTGGCTGATGAGGGATGTTACCATGATACTGGTCACAGGATGCACTTTTCATGTAGGGTGGCTACATTTCTGCAACTTGTCAGCACACTTTTACAAAAAACAATCATGTAATCGTCATTTGAGTGTGTAATATTATATGGCAACCACAATACCTGCACATTTTGCACGAATCTTTATTCTGGTGGTTTCATAAAGGGCTCAGCGTAGAAGTATAGCTTTGTATTTGGTATTACAAGCTCGCAGTGCATTTTCTCAATGTCAAAATTCCATTAGTGTTAAGCTGACTTTAGACAGTCCTCTGTTTACAGCTGTACCATACTTGCATCTTTTACAGTTGAACTCAAAATATGAAATGGTGGAGGACTAGTCCCTGGCAACAATTTGTATAATAGCTTAAATCTGTCTTGGATTTGATATGTTTTATGTCTTTCTCTTTTTACGGATATTGCAATAGGAATGTTTTGTCAAATTGATTATTGTAAGGCAAAATTGTAATGCTTTTAACTAACTATACACAATAAAATCTATTATTAGTATTATAGTCTCAGGATGCTTGTTTCCGGTCCAGGGAAGGCATGGCTTGGCAGTTCCGGCTGGACTGTTCCCATGAAGCACAGGGTCAGACTGATTTGCATATAGCCATGTCTGAACTGGGGTGGCAGAGTGGGCTAAAGAATGGTGATGGATCAAACCCAGATCTTTTGACTGGGTGTGAGTGTTTGATTGGTTCTGATGCTCCGTCCATCACCACCCCCTTTTGTACCGCTTTGGCCGCCATAAGTGTGGCAGGGTATGCTCAGACGTGAGTCCCTTGCTCACTTTGCCACTGGAATCAAGCAAGCCGGGCTGAAGACGGCTAAAATGCCAGAAACCGGTCCTAGGAAGCTTGTTTCCGGTCCAGGGAAGGCATGGCTTGGTAGTTCCGGCTGGACTGTTCCCATGAGGTACAGGGTCAGACTGATTTGCATATGGCCATGTCTGAACTGGGGTGGCTGAGTGGGCTAAAGAACGATGATGTATTCAACTCAGATCTGTGACTGGGGGTGAGTGTCTAAAAAGTGTCAGCGCTCCGTCCATCATCTCCTTGTGTTTGCATTTTTTTTTAACTCAGCCAGAAAGTAGCGCAGAGGGTTCATGTGCCTGCTGCAAAGACCAGATCTGTTTTTTATGTTCATCGCTGAGCGGAATAGTAAAGCCAGCCTTTTCAAGCACTTTAAAACAAATGAAGTGTGTGTGAGTGAGGTGAAGGTGTATGGAGAGATTAGGGGCCCTTTTGCTGGGTGGTAGTGGAAGTCATGGGGGAGGAGGGATGCCAGAAAAGATTGTTGCAGCGGGGGCCACCTTTGCTGAAGTTGCCCCCCGCCCGCTGTGCTCGTTCACAAGGAAGGCACAGCTGAGCACAGCAGCTGTGATAGTCGCGCGCCTGCTAAGCAGTGCTTAGCAATGGCGGAAGTGTAAAGTCCAGGGATGGGGGGGTCGGATGGAAGGGGTGCTGGGATCATATTTGATTTGCCCGGACTCAGGAAAGGCCTGGCCGCGTGTGCAGGCAGCATCCCTCGCACCCCCGTCACCCATCTGATGGAATTACCGCCCCTGATACGTGATAACACAGTTTCACCGCAGCCCCCGCTCTCTGCGGCCCCCCCGGCTGCTGACTGCGCCCAAACCGGGCCCTAATGAGATCTCAGCGCCTGTTCTGCTCATGGAGGCAAAAAGAGACAGTCTGTCCAGAGCCATCGAAATCACCAGAGACAGCGGCGGAGGGTGGGGGGCGTCGGTACCCAGTTGAGGGGGGCGGAAGGGGGGCGAGGACTGTCCAATCAGCACCAGCTCTCTGTCCGGCTCCCCTCGGTTTCTTCTTCTCTCCCGATTCTGCCCTGGATGACGCACCCCCTTCACATTCCCTCCACTAACCACACCAACCATAGCTCACACCTCTGCCATGACCACCAGAACCTGCTCCACGCTATTTACAAAGAAAATAAAAACAAGTCTGTCTGCCAACACACTCTTTAATAATAACAAGTATTTAAACAAATGACTTATGCTTTAGCCATAGTGATGGCATCGATAGTGTGAACAGTAAAATGAAATATCACCAGTGACGTCATCGATGGCGTGTTTTCCAACTCGTGTGAGGTCACGAGAACCCCACGTGGGGTCAAGTTATAGTTAAGCACGGATTCAACAAGGTGTGACACATGACATCACAAACGATAGCCGTAGCCTCGCCAGTGACGTCACACTTCAAAATAACCATGGCATTATCCATGACATCACTATGGATAGAGTATGGTGTCTTTGTTATGACCTGTGGTTTCTGATCCCATGATGCTTTGCTCAGCCTCTATTCCTAGGGTATCAGTGGCTACCGGTGGTTTCGGATCCCATGATGCTTTGCTCAGCCTCCATTCCTTGGGTGTCAGTGGCTACCTGTGGTTTCTGATCCCAAGATACATTGCTCAGCCTCCATTCCTTGGGTGTCAGTATCTACCTGTGGTTGCTGATCCCAAGATACATTGCTCAGCCTCCATTCCTTGGGTGTCAGTGGCTACCTGTGGTTTCTGATCCCAGCATACATTGCTCAGCCTCCATTCCTTGGGTGTCAGTGGCTACCTGTGGTTTCTGATCCCAGGATTCATTGCTCAGCCTCCATTCCTTGGGTGTTTATGGTTACCTGTTGTTTCTGATCCCAGGATACAATACTCAGCCTCCATTCCTTGGGTGTCAGTGGCTACCTGTGGTTTCTGATCCCAGGATGCATTGCTCAGCCTTCATTCCTTGGGTGTCAGTGGCTACCGGTGGTTTCTGATCCCCGGATACATTGCTCAGCCTCCATTCCTTCAGTGTCAGTGGCTACCTGTGGTTTGTGATCCCCGGATATATTGCTCAGCCTCCATTCCTTGGGTGTCAGTGGCTACCTGTGGTTTCTGATCCCAGGATACATTGCTCAGCCTCTATTCCTAGGGTATCAGTGGCTACCGGTGGTTTCGGATCCCATGATGCTTTGCTCAGCCTCCATTCCTTGGGTGTCAGTGTCTTCCTGTTGCTTCTGATCATAGGATGCTTTGCTCAGCCTCCATTCCTTGGGTGTCAGTGGCTACCTGTGGTTTCTGAGCCCAGGATACATTGCTCAGCCTCCATTCCTTGGGTGTCAGTGGCTGCCTGTGGTTTCTGATCCCAGGATACATTGCTCAGCCTCCATTCCTTGGGTGTCAGTGGCTGCCTGTGGTTTCTGATCCTGGGATACATTGCTCAGCCTCCATTTCTTGGGTGTCAGTGGCTACCTGTGGTTTCTGATCCCATGATGCTTTGCTCAGCCTCCATTCCTTGGGTGTCAGTGGCTACCTGTGGTTTCTGACCCCAGGATACATTGCTCAGCCTCCATTCCTTGGGTATCAGTGGCTACCTGTGGTTTCTGATCCCAGGATACATTGCTCAGCCTCCATTCCTTGGGTGTCAGTGGCTACCTGTGGTTTCTGATCCCAGGATGCTTTGCTCAGCCTCCATTCCTTGGGTGTCAGTGGCTACCTGTGGTTTCTGATCCCAGGATGCTTTGCTCAGCCTCCATTCCTTGGGTGTCTCTAGTGGCCACCTGTTGCTTCTGATCCCAGGATGCTTTGCTCAGCCTCCATTCCTTGGGTGTCAGTGGCTACCTGTGGTTTCTGATCCCAGGATACATTGCTCAGCCTCCTTTCCTTGCGTGTCAGTGGCTACCTGTGGTTTCTGATCCCCGGATACATTGCCGAGCCTCCATTCCTTGGGTGTCAGTGGTTACCTGTGGTTTCTGATCCCAGGATACATTGCTCAGCCTCCTTTCCTTGGGTGTCAGTGGCTACCTGTGGTTTCTGATCCCAGGATACATTGCTCAGCCTCCATTCCTTGGGTCTCAGTGGTTACCGGTGGCTTTTGATCCCCGGATACATTGCTCAGCCTCCATTCCTTGGGTGTCAGTAGTTTACCTGTGGTTTCTGATCCCAGGATACATTGCTCAGCCTCCATTCCTTTGATGTCCCTAGTGGCTACCTGTGGTTTGTGATCCCATGATACATTGCTCAGCCTCCATTTCTTGGGTGTCAGTGGCTGCCTGTGGTTTCTGATCCCAGGATACATTGCTCAGCCTCCATTCCTTGGGTGTCAGTGGCTGCCTGTGGTTTCTGATCCTGGGATACATTGCTCAGCCTCCATTCCTTGGGTGTCAGTGGCTACCTGTGGTTTCTGATCCCATGATGCTTTGCTCAGCCTCCATTCCTTGGGTGTCAGTGGCTACCTGTGGTTTCTGACCCCAGGATACATTGCTCAGCCTCCATTCCTTGGGTGTCAGTGGCTACCTGTGGTTTCTGATCCCAGGATACATTGCTCAGCCTCCTTTCCTTGCGTGTCAGTGGCTACCTGTGGTTTCTCATCCCCAGATACATTGCCGAGCCTCCATTCCTTGGGTGTCAGTGGTTACCTGTGGTTTCTGATCCCAGGATACATTGTTCAGCCTCCTTTCCTTGGGTGTGTGGAAACTAAATTTTGTCATGTTCTGTGTCCCTACGTGTCATCCATCATATGTTATGTGTGCATGACCAATATGCATATGTACTCCCCATGTCCGATTAATGACGCAATTATAGTTGTGTCCACCTCTGGTATGTCATTTTCCAGTCCCCGTGAATACTACGAATATCAGGCTTATGTAAAGTAATGTTGCCACGCTTCTCAGTGTGCACGTTATTTCAT
The DNA here is from genome assembly GCF_964261635.1 of Lissotriton helveticus. Lineage (NCBI taxonomy): Eukaryota > Metazoa > Chordata > Amphibia > Caudata > Salamandridae > Lissotriton > Lissotriton helveticus. The sequence continues at coordinate 2,124,529,708 of NC_136065.1, read as the reverse complement.
TATAAAGTCCCCGTTTCCAGGCCTCAACAGGGCCCGGACATCAGATTCAGCTCCTGTCTCCTGAGCCTCGCTGAGGAGCGATACAGCCCCCACCTGTATCCTCGACCTTTCACTTACTTCCTGCCTCGCAGTGCCCGGTGTAGCCTGGCTCTGCCTCTGAGTCTGCCAAGACTATGTTATGATTCCAGCTATCAGTTTAGTCCTCCTTCTCTGCATTCCTAAGCTACTGAACTGCATCAATAGTTTCCGTCATTGTCTAGCCTATGCGGCTCCATATTAAGAGAAATACTGTATTTAATGGTCATTTAATATTCTTCATCACGCACTACATGTAGAATAAATGCATGCTCTAGTCTTAGAGTCAATTAGCTTTTCCCCTCATGACTTCTAGTTTATATCAACATGTTCCCTAAACATCAGATACCAGATAGGGTTTAGGTACATGTCGCTCCGACCCTCCAGACTTCAGTCTCTGCTCCTAGCACAGAGTTCATAGCCCCCAGCTTCTCCTCGTAACACGTCATTACCAGTTTGCGCGCACCACCAGGTTAGAGGTCCCGGCTCCTTAGGTAGCCTCCTCCATGGTTCCCGCCCATTCATGACATATTCTGTTACGTTTGCATCACATGTCTGAGTTACACCTTCTTTATCCCTTATCTTTCGCGACGGCTACGCGTCACGCCTTCTGCTCCACCCACTGCTACGCCTACTGCAATGTAATGCTATGTGTTTGCGCTATGTATATATGCTCATGTATTGTTATTAAAAGTTAGCGCGCTCATCCCAGATCCAGCCCCAGCAGCTGCTGGGCCCTATCATCCTATTCCTATGCAGGTTGTCCTGTTCCTGTCCTTATGCTGTATTAAACCTGCAAAACTCCCACTACCTCGAATCTTGACTCTTATTTATTGAGCTATCTGTTATTCATTCATTCATTCAAAAATAGATCCGGTATTATTTATTTATATACCACATAATGGCGCCCGAACAGGGACTTGCCCTTTCCCCACGCGTCGGTGAAGCCACGCCGACCCCCTGACCCTCTGCAGTCGTGACGGAACTCTTCTGCGCAGTGGCAGATATTTCTGCTCAAGTATCCCTCAGGCCCACGGAGAAGACGGAGGAGGCGGTCCAGCATCCAGACGAGACGGTGGAGGAACGCGGCGAGTCCCGACCAGAGCCCAAGCCAAGAGTCCAAGGTCCGAGGTATCCGGAGGTCCACCCGTAACTGAAGTCCGAAGTCCGAAGTCCGAAGTTCGTCGTCATCGTCGTAGCAGTCCAGTTCAGTCCGAGGCCTTCCGTTCTTGCTGCCCGGTGAGTACCGTTACTGGGGTGGTATCTAGACAGGGTCAATTTAATTGACTCTGGTCTGTGGGTTGGTGGTACACAGTCCCACAAACGAAGTGTTCACTTCGGTGGATACGGGTCCTGACGTGTCTCGTTATGAGACCGGTAAGTTTCGTACTGTTTCAGCAGTGCATCTAGTTTCTGTTCTAGTCAGTTTCTGTTCTCGAGAAAATTCATGTGTTCTGTTCTCAGTATTTCCAGGTAGTATTCTGTTCGAACTGTTATTTTAAATGTTTTTCATGTATTTTAATGTCGTGGTATGAATGGGAAATAGGTATCGTGTTTATTGTGTATTGTATTGTGTCTAGATTACAGTTCAGTCATGCCCATATTTTCCAAGTTACGTCAGTTAAAAACTAGAAAGGGTCTGCTGGAAGCAGCTGTTCCCGTCCCGCCTAGGGACAGTCCAGGTCATTTTATGTATCAGAAACATGGCATAAGTGCCATATTGTATCTAGATTTATGGGTAGAGTATACCAAACAGTTAGAAGAAAAGTATAGATGGCCCGTATCGGGTACATGGGATGCCGAATGCATCATGCGAGTAGAGGAAGCATTATGGAAAAAGAAAGCCAGACAATCACAGAAAGATGCCATCGAGTTATGGCGCAAAGAAGCTCATAAGAGAACCGAAAAAGAAATCAGAAAGTCAGAACTAAGTAGAGAATCCCAAGAACGAGCTCAAGAAAGAGAATTAATCGAGATAGGTGAACGAGTTAGAACTGAGCAATCAGACAGACAGAGGAATGCCCTCATTAAGGGTATGTATCCTCTTCTTGCTGAGGGCTTGCCGAAAGCGACCCCAGAGGCATCCAGTAATTTCCCGCCACCATTAGTTCCGACCAAGCTACGTCACAAACCGACCGCAGCTGATATTTTTATTTCGTCCTATCTGGACGACACAGTCCCCGAATATGCAAATCCTGTTCGCACTCCGCCAGTCCCTGTAAATCAGGTAATTCCTGCTCCTCCAGACACCGGGGTGCCCTTAACAGCCCCCCCGGGTCAGCCCGCCATACAAGTCCAGCCCACGTTACAATTACCGACCCTGCCAGGACGAAAAGCATCAGTTGATGATTCCAGTTTAGGGGCCGCAGGAGGAGGTCTTCCTCAAACCCCGCCGCCATACAAGCGTTTATCAGCACTCGAATTACATGCTCAAGCATCACAGCGTACTCCTAAGAGTAATAAGTCTGTTGCGGAGATCAGGCAAACCCTTGGCGAATGTGTCTATGACCCAGTTCCAGGCGAGTTTAATATGGTTTTATATTCCGTACGCGTAAGGAGAGTGACCGAGTATCTAGTCACCCTGCCGAATATGAAAGAAGATCTAGACAGGATATATCGTTTCATCCGTACAGGGGATGACCCACAAAGTATTAGTGATGCCATGTCTCAAAGGAAAGCCGAGATTCAGCGCATGATATTAAAGTTCTTAATTAACTGTCTAATAAGAGAACAAGATTACCCGTCTAAAGACCCGGAAGAAATGAAAACTCTAACAAAGTGGAGTGATAATATAGCAGAGGGAAAGCACAATACCATTGGTGCCATGGAAAGTATGTACAAGAAAATCCGTAGAGAGATAATAAAGATACACGAACAGCGTAAAGCCGCACAAGTAAGCGAGAAAGAAAGTACCTCTGATCCTGAAGAGGAAGACGACGAGAATACTGCCAGAATAGCGTATGTAGGAAAACCTAGATTTCCAGATCGCCATTTACGTCTAGAACACAAGCCAACTTTCCATCATTCAGCACCAGAACAAGGTTCCCTAGAACAAGTATTTCAAGCTACCGATCACATTCTGAAATCACGAATCGGTTATAGTAAGTTAAGTACCATGCATGAACAAGAAATAGTTCGGTCAGCAGTCCGATGGATTACTGATTCTACCACTTTTCCAGACGAAATAGTGGCACAAATGTTTCTGAAAATGCCTCCAGCCGAGCAACGACTGGTGGGTATGTATATGATTCAGCACCTCATTACTCTGTATGAGGGTCAACATTCTGATCCAGGCCCGTTACACGATATCCTGAATGAATTACTCCAGTATAAATGGAGAGGTCTAGGTACCGATTTAATTAGTGTTATTCTAGAACAGCGCCACAAATATAGAACATTCTTGAACCCACATTTTGTTCATGTCTCACCCCCAGAAAGTAAATCATTCTACATAGACAGACAGAATCCGTTACGAGAAGTCCACCCAGTCAGAGGAGCGGGTGGCGAAATGCAGCGAGTGTTTGTATACACTCCGATCACAAAGATGGAACTCCTCGAAATGAAGAAATTAATTCCCTGTCATGACAAAGATCCAGCAGGGTTCCATAGAGAATTAAAAGACATGCTCCGTATGGGAGAATACACTTACCCAGATATCATTAAAATGTTAAAGGTTCTGCTACCCGCAGGGGTGTATGAAAAGCTTAAAGAAAAAGAATGGGAGGTGGGAGAGAAAAAGATCGATTGGGCAGTCCTAGAAGCTGAAGATAAGATACGAGTACCAGGTACTGGTCTTGGAGATAAATGTAAAGAATTACCAGAATTATTGATTCAAGTTTTACCCAGATTATTAACAACGAAAAAGGAAGACTGGGATGCAATCTCAGCCTGTAAACAGAAACAAGATGAAGATATTAGTGATTTTTATTCTAGGTTTGAAAAGTGCTTTAGTATCAACAGTGGCCTCAAGACAAGTAGTGAGTCATACCCTCACCTTTTCGTTACTAAACTAGTCGAGAATTCAAGCCCACAAGTTAAAAATCGAGTTTTGAAAGTCGAAAGCACCTGGCAAGCTAATACTCCGTCCCAGATGCTCCAGATGCTCCAGTATCACCAGAATAGAATCAGAGAAGAGCAAGAACACGAGAGAAAACGTATGAAAGACACGAAAATGAAAGTACTAGTTGCACAATCTGTTCCTCAAGACAGTCCGAAGAGGGGTCCGAATCAAGCCAGTCATCCTGCAGCACCCGTTAAAGGGAACTGCAATTATTGTAAACAGCCAGGTCATTTCATAAATGAGTGTGCAGTTCTGAAACACAACATAGCTACTGGTAAGACTAAAGAAAGACCACGTCCGCCTAGACAGGAACAAGTTTCACAGATTCCTCAGCCACAGAATGCACAACAGACAGTTACAGTACCGCAGCCTATTGCTGCAACACAGCATGTTACATCGCAGATGTACCAGTATGCACAGTCTGAGTATCCAGAGTACCAGCCATATTCATGAAACAGCCTAGAGAGGGAGGTAGGCTTGCCTCTCATCGAGATACCTGTAGATCAAGAAGGTCCCTATGTTCACAGTCAAGTATTAGGGAAAGACAGAAAGTTTTTGATTGATACAGGGGCAAGTAGGACCACAATTAGTCATGCCGAAGTTCCAGGGGCTCCGCTCTCAGGCTCAAGAAATGTTTCCCTTGGATTTTCAGGAAAGCCTATCGTTAATGAGATTTCAAAGCCAGTCACTCTAGAAGTAGGTCCATTGTCCCGCACTACTGATCTGTTACTTACTAAGTCATGCCCAGAAAATCTATTAGGCATTAAAACACTGAAAGAGTTGGGTGCAGTTATATGTTGTTCCCCAGAGGGAATACGTCTGTTCCTACGTGACTTTAAGGGTCACTATGTATTACGAGATTTTGATCCCAGACTGTCTAAGGTTCCGCAGCATTTATGGGCGCAAGGTCCAACTGATGTAGGTTACATGCAAATCACACCCCATCGTGTGACTCTCAAGCCAGGTGTAGTGTTACCACGAATCAGGCAGTACAGATTGCCACCTGAGGCTGTAGCAGCCTTATCCAAAATTATTGACGAGCTCATGGCTCAAGGAGTAGTTGTAGAAACTGACTCCAATGTATGCAATTCTCCGATCATTCCAGTCATGAAACGTACTGATCCAAATGCACCCCCAGTATATCGATTAGTGATTGATTTACGAGAGCTTAACAAATGTATTATCCCTCAGTACCCAGTTGTCCCAGATATCTCTTCCCTATTGACAGCTATTGATTCCGAAGCCATGTTCTTCACTGTCATAGACCTCAGGAATGCATTTTTTAGTGTTCCCATCCATCCAGACAGCCAGTTTCTTTTCGGATTCTGTTTAAATGGAAGGAGCTATATGTTTACACGCGCTCCTCAAGGTTTCACAGAAAGTCCTAGTATTTACAGTCAAGCACTCAAGAGACAACTAGACAACATTCACATGCCAACTGACACTGCCCTGCTCCAGTATGTCGATGATCTATTGATCACAGCCCGTTCTGAACGTGACTGCGAGCGTGCGTCACTCACGGTTCTGTATTTCCTAGCCGAGATGGGGCACAAGGTGTCCCCTTCGAAGCTTCAATTCTGTGTCCAGCAAGTGGTCTACTTAGGACACTTACTGTCCAAGAGGGGTAGGCAGTTGACACCAGACCGTATCCAGTTAATAGCGAGTCTTCCCCAGCCCAGAACCCAGAAGGAGGTACGTGCCTTTATTGGCCTTACTTCTTATTGCAGACAATGGATTCCTCAGTATGCATTTCTAGCCAAGCCACTGATACAGTTAACGACACAGGAGGCAGCCGTATCGACTGTTCTCCCTTGGACATCTGAACATACACTTAGTTTCAACGAGTTAAAGAAAGCTTTATGCCACGCTCCAGTTCTAGCCACACCGAACTATAGTAAGCCTTTTACACTTTTCGTCACAGAACGTGAAGGTACAGCATTATCTGTTCTCACACAAGACCAAGCAGGACAATACAAGCCTTGTGCTTATTTTTCTAGCACACTAGATCCAGTCGCCCAGGCTCTGCCTGCGTGCCTCAAGTCAGTTGCAGCCACAGCACTAGCTATCAGACAAAGTGATTCCATAGTTCTAGGACACTCCTTGACAGTACAAGTCCCACACTCCGTGGAAGTTCTTTTAAACCGAACACAAACTCAGCACTTGACAATTGCACGTTTAACAGGTTATGAATTGACACTGTTTCAGCCACACATAGAAATTAGACGCTGCAACATCCTGAATCCTGCTACACTGTTACCATCAGTTAATTCAAATCCAGCCACACATGATTGCGTGGAAGTAGTCAACATTACGACAAAGCCAAGACAAGATCTGACAGATATTCCGTTACCAGACCCTGACCTGACACTTTATGTGGATGGTTCATGTATGAGGACTAGTACAGGAGAACTAGTAGCCGCGTATGCAGTGACTACTGACACCGAAGTTATTGAGACACACCGTACTGATACCCTGTCCGCTCAAGCAGCAGAGCTAGTTGCTCTGACACAAGCCTGTATACACGCCAAGAACCTGAAAGTTAATGTTTACACAGATTCACGTTACGCATTTGGAGTTGTACACGACTTTGGAGTGCTCTGGCAGGAGAGAGGTTTCATGACTTCTCATGGAACCAAGATTCAGCATGGTTTCCTTATTCAAGCTCTGTTAGATGCCATACATTTACCGTCATCCATTGCTATCATGAAATGCAAAGCACATACGAAAGTTACTGACATTATTTCTCAAGGTAATGATCTAGCAGATCGCACAGCCAAGCTTACAGCACAGACTCCAGACATTCCAGTTAACATGACACACACTCCAGATCCGACTACATGTATGACAGTTAAGGACCCTACTCAAGATGTCATAGATATCCAATTACATGCTACTCCCGATGAAATCAAGAAATGGTCTGAACAAGGAGGGGTCCAGACAGATCAAGGATGGTTAACAAAGGGTAGGACCGCATGGTTTCTCCCCGACTCTATGGTTCAAGTCATCATTAATACCGCACATAGTCCAGCACATTTAGGAGAAAAAGCAATGTTAGATAGTATCCAGAACATTTGGTTCAACAAGCATTTACGAGCTGCAGCCAAGCAGAAAGTCCGTACCTGTATGATATGTTGTCAGTTTAATCCAGGTAAAAGTGTCCCGGTGGAACAAGGGGGATTCCAGCCTCCTGACCACCCTTTTGAGGTCCTCCAGATGGATTATATTCAGATGGAGCGATGTCGAGGTTTCAAGTATGTCCTTGTAGTTGTATGCGCTTTGTCCAGATGGACAGAAGCATATCCAGTCCCAGATTACACAGCCGCGACCACTGCCAAGCAGTTGGTTCGTGAGTTTTTCCCTCGATATGGACTCCCTAGAGTCGTATATTCTGATAACGGTCAGCCATTCTCATCTGAGTTGATGAAGCACGTTTCCCTGTTGTTAGGGTACCAGTGGAAGTTCCATTGTGTACGCCATCCTGAAGCAGCCGGTCTAGTCGAGAGACATAATCAGACTCTGAAAATTCGAATTGCCAAAATATGTAAAGATAAGGGTGTGGACTGGCTAGTAGCTCTGCCAGTTGCTTTGTTTTATATGCGCATGGTCGCACATTCCAGATCAGGTCTGTCCCCGTATGAGGTCGTATTCGGCCGCCCCCCTAACATGTGGGGTACTCCTAGACCCCGAAGTATTACTGATGTTTCATGTAATATGCTGACAGATTACCTAGCTTCCTTGATGTCTGCCCTCAACTCATGTCGTTCACAGGTTGCCGCCGCATTTCCAGACAATACCGAGGTGGCACCGCATGAAATCGTTCCAGGTTCGATGGTGCTCGTCCGGAACTTTGACAGATCAAGTCCGCTGGAGCCACGTTGGAAGGAGCCCCGTCAGGTCCTCCTCACCACCCGTACAGCTGTGAAATTGGAAGGACGCCGCGGCTGGGTGCATCTTTCGCACGTCAAGAAATTCTACGGATTGAAACCGGTCTCTAAGAACATTTCCCAGGATATCAAGACTTGTCAAAACATTGTTCCTAAGGACTGTCCCGCAAATGACATTGATACAACCCCTCCCTTGGTAGAGAAAACTCCGCAGCAGGAGTATAAGCAAAAACTACGGTCTAGTAAAATAAGTCAGTCAGTTTGATTGTCTAAGTCCTCCCCTAGGTGAAACGGTTAGACTGTTTCTGACATGTATAAAATAGACCCCCATAGTGAGAGAGTCAGTCAAAACTCAATTCGATGTATCGTTTTTCTAAGTTTCATATTATTCATCAGCATAATGATTTCCTGCACTAGTTACGCATTTTTCCTGTGTTTTCCAGTTCCTCATGTAAATAAGCATGCTAATGCTACAGCAGAGCACACGTTTAGTGATCTGCCCCCTCATGAACTGTCCTACCGCCTCGCTATGCGCAATAACTCATTTATCCGCATGTTGCATTATTCACACCAGACCAGCAATGCCACTAATTGTTGGGTGTGTGGTCGACTCCCCCCTTTCCAGACCCCGAAGGGAGTTCTGCCACTCTTTCCTTATCCATTTTCACATAATGGTTCGTGTGGAGCATGGTCCACGTTAACGTCATCCTTAACAGATATGTCTTTTCTTAACAGCACATGTTTCCCAGACAAGCAAGGTTTCCCCCACAGAACAGGTTTAGATCTAGAAAATGAAGTGTATAATTTAGGTAACTATTCTTCGAATTTCATGGTTCTGAATGTTCAGTCTGATACTACTCCAGACTCACCTGCTATTTCAGTATTACCAGTCAAAGGCGAATTATGTGTCCGAAATAATGGTTTTGTACACGTAGGACATAGTGATTGTATTACTATTATCAAGTATAGTGACAGTGGGAAATCTATTTTTAAAGCTTCACGTCATTCTTACTTTGTTTGTGATCAAACCGCATATGTTCGTCTGCCCCTCGATTGGGAAGGAACCTGTTACATTGCCTTCCTACTGCCACCTGTTTTCCTAGCCCCACCTGACTACCATAGGAATTCCTACCTAGTACATACTAGACACAAGAGAAACCTCCCGATTGTCGATTATACTGAAACTGCTGCAGAGCAATTCATTGATATCGATAAAGGTGTGTTCCCTTATTTAGGTACAGTTGTAAACAGTAAGCTAATCCGTAGGTTAACAAGAACCCTTGAAGCAGTAGTAGATGAGACTGCCTCCGCTCTAGGTAACTTAACCGAAGAGCAATCCTTTATGAGAATTGTCGTGCTCCAGAATCGTCTCGTCCTTGACGTCATACTGGCGGATAGGGGCGGGGCCTGTAGAGTCATCGGATCCAGTTGCTGCATTTTCATTCCAAATAACGCGCCGTCTGTTTATTCAGCTATAACCAGACTTCATAAAATTGCCCATCTGTTACACCAAGATCCAGGCACCTGGACATGGTCCGGTTGGTTCTGGAATATAATTTCCGCCTGGGGATGGAAAGTCCTGTCCTTTCTAGGTATCGCAGTAACGATCATATTCAGCTGCTGCCTCTGTATACAATGTGGCCCTGCGATTTGCGGCATGTGTGCTACCTCTTGTATTCCTAGTCCCAAGCCCCGTTCTAAATCCCGTTCCAAGACAATTAGAGATGAACAAATGGTACTGTATGAAATGATAGATGGTATCATGAATATTGATGTTTCCTGATGGAAACGTAGTGACAAGGAGGGAATGTGGAAAAGTAAATTTTGTCATGTTCTGTGTCCCTACGTGTCATCCATCATATGTTATGTGTGCATGACCAATATGCATATGTACTCCCCATGTCCGATTAATGACGCAATTATAGTTGTGTCCACCTCTGGTATGTCATTTTCCAGTCCCCGTGAATACTACGAATATCAGGCTTATGTAAAGTAATGTTGCCACGCTTCTCAGTGTGCACGTTATTTCATTATAAAGTCCCCGTTTCCAGGCCTCAACAGGGCCCGGACATCAGATTCAGCTCCTGTCTCCTGAGCCTCGCTGAGGAGCGATACAGCCCCCACCTGTATCCTCGACCTTTCACTTACTTCCTGCCTCGCAGTGCCCGGTGTAGCCTGGCTCTGCCTCTGAGTCTGCCAAGACTATGTTATGATTCCAGCTATCAGTTTAGTCCTCCTTCTCTGCATTCCTAAGCTACTGAACTGCATCAATAGTTTCCGTCATTGTCTAGCCTATGCGGCTCCATATTAAGAGAAATACTGTATTTAATGGTCATTTAATATTCTTCATCACGCACTACATGTAGAATAAATGCATGCTCTAGTCTTAGAGTCAATTAGCTTTTCCCCTCATGACTTCTAGTTTATATCAACATGTTCCCTAAACATCAGATACCAGATAGGGTTTAGGTACATGTCGCTCCGACCCTCCAGACTTCAGTCTCTGCTCCTAGCACAGAGTTCATAGCCCCCAGCTTCTCCTCGTAACACGTCATTACCAGTTTGCGCGCACCACCAGGTTAGAGGTCCCGGCTCCTTAGGTAGCCTCCTCCATGGTTCCCGCCCATTCATGACATATTCTGTTACGTTTGCATCACATGTCTGAGTTACACCTTCTTTATCCCTTATCTTTCGCGACGGCTACGCGTCACGCCTTCTGCTCCACCCACTGCTACGCCTACTGCAATGTAATGCTATGTGTTTGCGCTATGTATATATGCTCATGTATTGTTATTAAAAGTTAGCGCGCTCATCCCAGATCCAGCCCCAGCAGCTGCTGGGCCCTATCATCCTATTCCTATGCAGGTTGTCCTGTTCCTGTCCTTATGCTGTATTAAACCTGCAAAACTCCCACTACCTCGAATCTTGACTCTTATTTATTGAGCTATCTGTTATTCATTCATTCATTCAAAAATAGATCCGGTATTATTTATTTATATACCACATAATGGCGCCCGAACAGGGACTTGCCCTTTCCCCACGCGTCGGTGAAGCCACGCCGACCCCCTGACCCTCTGCAGTCGTGACGGAACTCTTCTGCGCAGTGGCAGATATTTCTGCTCAAGTATCCCTCAGGCCCACGGAGAAGACGGAGGAGGCGGTCCAGCATCCAGACGAGACGGTGGAGGAACGCGGCGAGTCCCGACCAGAGCCCAAGCCAAGAGTCCAAGGTCCGAGGTATCCGGAGGTCCACCCGTAACTGAAGTCCGAAGTCCGAAGTCCGAAGTTCGTCGTCATCGTCGTAGCAGTCCAGTTCAGTCCGAGGCCTTCCGTTCTTGCTGCCCGGTGAGTACCGTTACTGGGGTGGTATCTAGACAGGGTCAATTTAATTGACTCTGGTCTGTGGGTTGGTGGTACACAGTCCCACAAACGAAGTGTTCACTTCGGTGGATACGGGTCCTGACGTGTCTCGTTATGAGACCGGTAAGTTTCGTACTGTTTCAGCAGTGCATCTAGTTTCTGTTCTAGTCAGTTTCTGTTCTCGATAAAATTCATGTGTTCTGTTCTCAGTATTTCCAGGTAGTATTCTGTTCGAACTGTTATTTTAAATGTTTTTCATGTATTTTAATGTCGTGGTATGAATGGGAAATAGGTATCGTGTTTATTGTGTATTGTATTGTGTCTAGATTACAGTTCAGTCATGCCCATATTTTCCAAGTTACGTCAGTTAAAAACTAGAAAGGGTCTGCTGGAAGCAGCTGTTCCCGTCCCGCCTAGGGACAGTCCAGGTCATTTTATGTATCAGAAACATGGCATAAGTGCCATATTGTATCTAGATTTATGGGTAGAGTATACCAAACAGTTAGAAGAAAAGTATAGATGGCCCGTATCGGGTACATGGGATGCCGAATGCATCATGCGAGTAGAGGAAGCATTATGGAAAAAGAAAGCCAGACAATCACAGAAAGATGCCATCGAGTTATGGCGCAAAGAAGCTCATAAGAAAACCGAAAAAGAAATCAGAAAGTCAGAACTAAGTAGAGAATCCCAAGAACGAGCTCAAGAAAGAGAATTAATCGAGATAGGTGAACGAGTTAGAACTGAGCAATCAGACAGACAGAGGAATGCCCTCATTAAGGGTATGTATCCTCTTCTTGCTGAGGGCTTGCCGAAAGCGACCCCAGAGGCATCCAGTAATTTCCCGCCACCATTAGTTCCGACCAAGCTACGTCACAAACCGACCGCAGCTGATATTTTTATTTCGTCCTATCTGGACGACACAGTCCCCGAATATGCAAATCCTGTTCGCACTCCGCCAGTCCCTGTAAATCAGGTAATTCCTGCTCCTCCAGACACCGGGGTGCCCTTAACAGCCCCCCCGGGTCAGCCCGCCATACAAGTCCAGCCCACGTTACAATTACCGACCCTGCCAGGACGAAAAGCATCAGTTGATGATTCCAGTTTAGGGGCCGCAGGAGGAGGTCTTCCTCAAACCCCGCCGCCATACAAGCGTTTATCAGCACTCGAATTACATGCTCAAGCATCACAGCGTACTCCTAAGAGTAATAAGTCTGTTGCGGAGATCAGGCAAACCCTTGGCGAATGTGTCTATGACCCAGTTCCAGGCGAGTTTAATATGGTTTTATATTCCGTACGCGTAAGGAGAGTGACCGAGTATCTAGTCACCCTGCCGAATATGAAAGAAGATCTAGACAGGATATATCGTTTCATCCGTACAGGGGATGACCCACAAAGTATTAGTGATGCCATGTCTCAAAGGAAAGCCGAGATTCAGCGCATGATATTAAAGTTCTTAATTAACTGTCTAATAAGAGAACAAGATTACCCGTCTAAAGACCCGGAAGAAATGAAAACTCTAACAAAGTGGAGTGATAATATAGCAGAGGGAAAGCACAATACCATTGGTGCCATGGAAAGTATGTACAAGAAAATCCGTAGAGAGATAATAAAGATACACGAACAGCGTAAAGCCGCACAAGTAAGCGAGAAAGAAAGTACCTCTGATCCTGAAGAGGAAGACGACGAGAATACTGCCAGAATAGCGTATGTAGGAAAACCTAGATTTCCAGATCGCCATTTACGTCTAGAACACAAGCCAACTTTCCATCATTCAGCACCAGAACAAGGTTCCCTAGAACAAGTATTTCAAGCTACCGATCACATTCTGAAATCACGAATCGGTTATAGTAAGTTAAGTACCATGCATGAACAAGAAATAGTTCGGTCAGCAGTCCGATGGATTACTGATTCTACCACTTTTCCAGACACAGGTGTCAGTGGCTACTTGTGGTTTCTGATCCCAGGATACATTGCTCAGCCTCCATTCCTTGGGTCTCAGTGGTTACCTGTGGTTTCTGATCCCTGGATACATTGCTCAGCCTCCATTCCTTGGGTGTCAGTGGATACCTGTGGTTTCTGATCCCAGGATACATTGCTCAGCCTCCATTCCTTGGGTGTCAGTGGCTACCTGTGGTTTCTGATCCCCGGATACATTGCTCAGCCTCCATTCCTTGGGTGTCAGTGGCTACCTGTGGTTTGTGATCCCTGGATACATTGCTCAGCCTCCATTCCTTGGGTGTCAGTGGCTACCTGTGGTTTCAGATCCCAGCATACATTGCTCAGCCTCCATTCCTTGGGTGTCAGTGGCTACCTGTGGCTTCTGATCCTAGGATACATTGCTCAGCCTCCATTCCTTGGGTGTCAGTGGATACCTGTGGTTGTTTCTGATACCAGGATGCATTGCTCAGCCTTCATTCCTTGGGTGTCAGTGGCTACCTGTGGTTTGTGATCCCAGGATACATTGCTCAGCCTCCATTCCTTGGGTGTCAGTGGCTACCTGTGGTTTCTGATCCCAGGATACATTGCTCAGCCTCCATTCCTTGGGTGTCAGTGGTTACCTGTGGCTTCTGATCCTAGGATACATTGTTCAGCCTCCATTCCTTGGGTGTCAGTGGCTACCTGTGGTTTGTGATCCCAGGATACATTGCTCAGCCTCCATTCCTTGGGTGTCAGTAGCTATCTGTGGTTTCTGATCCCAGGATACATTGCTCAGCCTCGATTCCTTGGGTGTCAGTGGTTACCTGTGGCTTCTGATCCTAGGATACATTGCTCAGCCTCCATTCCTTGGGTGTCAGTGGCGACCTGTGGTTTCTGATCCCAGGATACATTGCTCAGCCTCCATTCCTTGGGTGTCAGTGGATACCTGTGGTTGTTTCTGATACCAGGATGCATTGCTCAGCCTTCATTCCTTGGGTGTCAGTGGCTACCTGTGGTTTGTGATCCAAGGATACATTGCTCAGCCTCCATTCCTTGGGTGTCAGTGGCTACCTGTGGTTTGTGATCCCATGATGCATTGCTCAGCCTCCATTCCTTGGCTGTCTCTAGTGGCTACCTGTGGTTTCTGATCCCCGGATACATTGCTCAGCCTCCATTCCTTGGGTGTCTTTGTTATGACCTGTTGCTTCTGATCCCAGGATACATTGCTCAGCCTCCATTCCTTGGGTGTCAGTGGTTACCTGTGGTTTCTGATCCCTGGATACATTGCTCAGCCTCCATTCCTTGGGTGTCAGTGGCTACCTGTGGTTTCTGATCCCAGGATACATTGCTCAGCCTCCATTCCTTGGGTGTCAGTGGCTACCTGTGGTTTCTGATCCCCGGATACATTGCTCAGCCTCCATTCCTTGGGTGTCAGTGGCTACCTGTGGTTTGTGATCCCTGGATACATTGCTCAGCCTCCATTCCTTGGGTGTCAGTGGCTACCCGTGGTTTCTGATACCTGGATACATTGCTCAGCCTCCATTCCTTGGGTGTCAGTGGCTACCTGTGGCTTCTGATCCTAGGATACATTGCTCAGCCTCCATTCCTTGGGTGTCAGCGGAGACCTGTGGTTGTTTCTGATACCAGGATGCATTGCTCAGCCTTCATTCCTAGGGTGTCAGTGGCTACCTGTGGTTTGTGATCCCAGGATACATTGCTCAGCCTCCATTCCTTGGGTGTCAGTGGCTACCTGTGGTTTCTGATCCCAGGATACATTGCTCAGCCTCCATTCCTTGGGTGTCAGTGGTTACCTGTGACTTCTGATCCTAGGATACATTGCTCAGCCTCCATTCCTTGGGTGTCAGTGGCGACCTGTGGTTTCTGATCCCAGGATACATTGCTCAGCCTCCATTCCTTGGGTGTCAGTGGATACCTGTGGTTGTTTCTGATACCAGGATGCATTGCTCAGCCTTCATTCCTTGGGTGTCAGTGGCTACCTGTGGTTTGTGATCCCAGGATACATTGCTCAGCCTCCTTTCCTTGAGTGTCAGTGGCTACCTGTGGTTTCTGATCCCAGGATACATTGCTCAGCCTCCATTCCTTCGGTGTCAGTGGCTCCCTGTGGTTTCTGATCCCAGGATACATTGCTTAGCCCCCATTCCTTGGGTGTCAGTGGCTACCTGTGGCTTTTGATCCTAGGATACATTGCTCAGCCTCCATTCCTTGGGTGTCAGTGGAGACCTGTGGTTGTTTCTGATACCAGGATGCATTGCTCAGCCTTCATTCCTTGGGTGTCAGTGGCTACCTGTGGTTTGTGATCCCAGGATACATTGCTCAGACTCCATTCCTTGGGTGTCAGTGGCTACCTGTGGTTTCTGATCCCAGGATACATTGCTCAGCCTCCATTCCTTGGGTGTCAGTGGTTACCTGTGCCTTCTGATCCTAGGATACATTGCTCAGCCTCCATTCCTTGGGTGTCAGTGGCGACCTGTGGTTTCTGATCCCAGGATACATTGCTCAGCCTCCATTCCTTGGGTGTCAGTGGCGACCTGTGGTTTCTGATCCCAGGATACATTGCTCAGCCTCCATTCCTTGGGTGTCAGTGGCGACCTGTGGTTTCTGATCCCAGGATGCATTGCTCAGCCTCCATTCCTTGGGTGTCAGTGGATACCTGTGGTTGTTTCTGATACCAGGATGCATTGCTCAGCCTTCATTCCTTGGGTGTCAGTGGCTACCTGTGGTTTGTGATCCCAGGATACATTGCTCAGCCTCCATTCCTTGGGTGTCAGTGGCTACCTGTGGCTTCTGATCCTAGGATACATTGCTCAGCCTCCATTCCTTGGGTGTCAGTGGAGACCTGTGGTTGTTTCTGATACCAGGATGCATTGCTCAGCCTTCATTCCTTGGGTGTCAGTGGCTACCTGTGGTTTGTGATCCCAGGATACATTGCTCAGCCTCCATTCCTTGGGTGTCAGTGGCTACCTGTGGTTTCTGATCCCAGGATACATTGCTCAGCCTCCATTCCTTGGGTGTCAGTGGTTACCTGTGGCTTCTGATCCTAGGATACATTGCTCAGCCTCCATTCCTTGGGTGTCAGTGGCGACCTGTGGTTTCTGATCCCAGGATACATTGCTCAGCCTCCATTCCTTGGGTGTCAGTGGCGACCTGTGGTTTCTGATCCCAGGATGCATTGCTCAGCCTCCATTCCTTGGGTGTCAGTGGATACCTGTGGTTGTTTCTGATACCAGGATGCATTGCTCAGCCTTCATTCCTTGGGTGTCAGTGGCTACCTGTGGTTTCTGATCCCAGGATACATTGCTCAGCCTCCTTTCCTTGAGTGTCAGTGGCTACCTGTGGTTTCTGATCCCAGGATACATTGCTCAGCCTCCATTCCTTGGGTGTCAGTGGCTACCTGTGGGTTCTGATCCCATGATGCTTTGCTCAACCTCCATTCCTTTGGAGTCAGTGGCTACCTGTGGGTTCTGATCCCAGGATACATTGCTCAGTCTCCATTCCTTGGGTGTCAGTGGCTACCTGTGGCTTCTGATCCCAGGATACATTGCTCAGCCTCCATTCCTTGGGTGTCAGTGGCTACCTGTGGCTTCTGATCCCAGGATACATTGCTCAGCCTCCATTCCTTGGGTGTCAGTGGCTACCTGTGGGTTCTGATCCCATGATGCTTTGCTCAACCTCCATTCCTTTGGAGTCAGTGGCTACCTGTGGGTTCTGATCCCAGGATACATTGCTCAGTCTCCATTCCTTGGGTGTCAATGGCTACCTGTGGGTTCTGATCCCAGGATACATTGCTCAGCTTCCATTCCTTGACTGTCCCTAGTGGCTACCTGTGGTTTCTGATCCCAGGATACATAGCTCAGCCTCCATTCCTTGGGTGTCAGTGGCTTCCTGTGGCTTCTGATCCCAGGATACATTGCTCAGCCTCCATTCCTTGAGTGTCCCTAGTGGCTACCTATGGTTTCTGATCCCAGGATACATTGCTCAGCCTCCATTCCTTGGGTGTGGGTGGCTACCTGTGGTTTCTGATCCCAGGATACATTGCTTAGCCCCCATTCCTTGGGTGTCAGTGGCTACCTGTGGATTCTGATCCCAGGATACATTGCTCAGCCTCCATTCCATTGGTGTCAGTGGCTACCTGTGGCTTCTGATCCCAGGATACATTGCTCAGCCTCTATTCCTAGGGTATCAGTGGCTACCGGTGGTTTCGGATCCCATGATGCTTTGCTCAGCCTCCATTCCTTGGGTGTCAGTGTCTTCCTGTTGCTTCTGATCATAGGATGCTTTGCTCAGCCTCCATTCCTTGGGTGTCAGTGGCTACCTGTGGTTTCTGAGCCCAGGATACATTGCTCAGCCTCCATTCCTTGGGTGTCAGTGGCTGCCTGTGGTTTCTGATCCCAGGATACATTGCTCAGCCTCCATTCCTTGGGTGTCAGTGGCTGCCTGTGGTTTCTGATCCTGGGATACATTGCTCAGCCTCCATTCCTTGGGTGTCAGTGGCTACCTGTGGTTTCTGATCCCATGATGCTTTGCTCAGCCTCCATTCCTTGGGTGTCAGTGGCTACCTGTGGTTTCTGACCCCAGGATACATTGCTCAGCCTCCATTCCTTGGGTATCAGTGGCTACCTGTGGTTTCTGATCCCAGGATACATTGCTCAGCCTCCATTCCTTGGGTGTCAGTGGCTACCTGTGGTTTCTGATCCCAGGATGCTTTGCTCAGCCTCCATTCCTTGGGTGTCAGTGGCTACCTGTGGTTTCTGATCCCAGGATGCTTTGCTCAGCCTCCATTCCTTGGGTGTCTCTAGTGGCCACCTGTTGCTTCTGATCCCAGGATGCTTTGCTCAGCCTCCATTCCTTGGGTGTCAGTGGCTACCTGTGGTTTCTGATCCCAGGATACATTGCTCAGCCTCCTTTCCTTGCGTGTCAGTGGCTACCTGTGGTTTCTGATCCCCGGATACATTGCCGAGCCTCCATTCCTTGGGTGTCAGTGGTTACCTGTGGTTTCTGATCCCAGGATACATTGCTCAGCCTCCTTTCCTTGGGTGTCAGTGGCTACCTGTGGTTTCTGATCCCAGGATACATTGCTCAGCCTCCATTCCTTGGGTCTCAGTGGTTACCGGTGGCTTTTGATCCCCGGATACATTGCTCAGCCTCCATTCCTTGGGTGTCAGTGGTTTACCTGTGGTTTCTGATCCCAGGATACATTGCTCAGCCTCCATTCCTTTGATGTCCCTAGTGGCTACCTGTGGTTTGTGATCCCATGATACATTGCTCAGCCTCCATTTCTTGGGTGTCAGTGGCTGCCTGTGGTTTCTGATCCCAGGATACATTGCTCAGCCTCCATTCCTTGGGTGTCAGTGGCTGCCTGTGGTTTCTGATCCTGGGATACATTGCTCAGCCTCCATTCCTTGGGTGTCAGTGGCTACCTGTGGTTTCTGATCCCATGATGCTTTGCTCAGCCTCCATTCCTTGGGTGTCAGTGGCTACCTGTGGTTTCTGACCCCAGGATACATTGCTCAGCCTCCATTCCTTGGGTGTCAGTGGCTACCTGTGGTTTCTGATCCCAGGATACATTGCTCAGCCTCCTTTCCTTGCGTGTCAGTGGCTACCTGTGGTTTCTCATCCCCAGATACATTGCCGAGCCTCCATTCCTTGGGTGTCACTGGTTACCTGTGGTTTCTGATCCCAGGATACATTGCTCAGCCTCCTTTCCTTGGGTGTCAGTGGCTACTTGTGGTTTCTGATCCCAGGATACATTGCTCAGCCTCCATTCCTTGGGTCTCAGTGGTTACCGGTGGCTTTTGATCCCCGGATACATTGCTCAGCCTCCATTCCTTGGGTGTCAGTGGTTTACCTGTGGTTTCTGATCCCAGGATACATTGCTCAGCCTCCATTCCTTTGATGTCCCTAGTGGCTACCTGTGGTT
The DNA here is from genome assembly GCF_964261635.1 of Lissotriton helveticus. Classification (NCBI taxonomy): domain Eukaryota; kingdom Metazoa; phylum Chordata; class Amphibia; order Caudata; family Salamandridae; genus Lissotriton; species Lissotriton helveticus. The sequence goes on along the minus strand of NC_136065.1, from coordinate 2,124,510,474 downwards.
TGTGATCCCATGATGCATTGCTCAGCCTCCATTCCTTGGGTGTCTCTAGTGGCTACCTGTGGTTTCTGATCCCCGGATACATTGCTCAGCCTCCATTCCTTGGGTGTCTTTGTTATGACCTGTTGCTTCTGATCCCAGGATACATTGCTCAGCCTCCATTCCTTGGGTGTCAGTGGTTACCTGTGGTTTCTGATCCCTGGATACATTGCTCAGCCTCCATTCCTTGGGTGTCAGTGGATACCTGTGGTTTCTGATCCCAGGATACATTGCTCAGCCTCCATTCCTTGGGTGTCAGTGGCTACCTGTGGTTTCTGATCCCCGGATACATTGCTCAGCCTCCATTCCTTGGGTGTCAGTGGCTACCTGTGGTTTGTGATCCCTGGATACATTGCTCAGCCTCCATTCCTTGGGTGTCAGTGGCTACCTGTGGTTTCAGATCCCAGCATACATTGCTCAGCCTCCATTCCTTGGGTGTCAGTGGCTACCTGTGGCTTCTGATCCTAGGATACATTGCTCAGCCTCCATTCCTTGGGTGTCAGTGGATACCTGTGGTTGTTTCTGATACCAGGATGCATTGCTCAGCCTTCATTCCTTGGGTGTCAGTGGCTACCTGTGGTTTGTGATCCCAGGATACATTGCTCAGCCTCCATTCCTTGGGTGTCAGTGGCTACCTGTGGTTTCTGATCCCAGGATACATTGCTCAGCCTCCATTCCTTGGGTGTCAGTGGTTACCTGTGGCTTCTGATCCTAGGATACATTGCTCAGCCTCCATTCCTTGGGTGTCAGTGGCTACCTGTGGTTTGTGATCCCAGGATACATTGCTCAGCCTCCATTCCTTGGGTGTCAGTAGCTATCTGTGGTTTCTGATCCCAGGATACATTGCTCAGCCTCGATTCCTTGGGTGTCAGTGGTTACCTGTGGCTTCTGATCCTAGGATACATTGCTCAGCCTCCATTCCTTGGGTGTCAGTGGCGACCTGTGGTTTCTGATCCCAGGATACATTGCTCAGCCTCCATTCCTTGGGTGTCAGTGGATACCTGTGGTTGTTTCTGATACCAGGATGCATTGCTCAGCCTTCATTCCTTGGGTGTCAGTGGCTACCTGTGGTTTGTGATCCCAGGATACATTGCTCAGCCTCCATTCCTTGGGTGTCAGTGGCTACCTGTGGTTTGTGATCCCATGATGCATTGCTCAGCCTCCATTCCTTGGCTGTCTCTAGTGGCTACCTGTGGTTTCTGATCCCCGGATACATTGCTCAGCCTCCATTCCTTGGGTGTCTTTGTTATGACCTGTTGCTTCTGATCCCAGGATACATTGCTCAGCCTCCATTCCTTGGGTGTCAGTGGTTACCTGTGGTTTCTGATCCCTGGATACATTGCTCAGCCTCCATTCCTTGGGTGTCAGTGGCTACCTGTGGTTTCTGATCCCAGGATACATTGCTCAGCCTCCATTCCTTGGGTGTCAGTGGCTACCTGTGGTTTCTGATCCCCAGGAACATTGCTCAGCCTCCATTCCTTGGGTGTCAGTGGCTACCTGTGGTTTGTGATCCCTGGATACATTGCTCAGCCTCCATTCCTTGGGTGTCAGTGGCTACCCGTGGTTTCTGATACCTGGATACATTGCTCAGCCTCCATTCCTTGGGTGTCAGTGGCTACCTGTGGCTTCTGATCCTAGGATACATTGCTCAGCCTCCATTCCTTGGGTGTCAGCGGAGACCTGTGGTTGTTTCTGATACCAGGATGCATTGCTCAGCCTTCATTCCTTGGGTGTCAGTGGCTACCTGTGGTTTGTGATCCCAGGATACATTGCTCAGCCTCCATTCCTTGGGTGTCAGTGGCTACCTGTGGTTTCTGATCCCAGGATACATTGCTCAGCCTCCATTCCTTGGGTGTCAGTGGTTACCTGTGACTTCTGATCCTAGGATACATTGCTCAGCCTCCATTCCTTGGGTGTCAGTGGCGACCTGTGGTTTCTGATCCCAGGATACATTGCTCAGCCTCCATTCCTTGGGTGTCAGTGGATACCTGTGGTTGTTTCTGATACCAGGATGCATTGCTCAGCCTTCATTCCTTGGGTGTCAGTGGCTACCTGTGGTTTGTGATCCCAGGATACATTGCTCAGCCTCCTTTCCTTGAGTGTCAGTGGCTACCTGTGGTTTCTGATCCCAGGATACATTGCTCAGCCTCCATTCCTTCGGTGTCAGTGGCTACCTGTGGTTTCTGATCCCAGGATACATTGCTTAGCCCCCATTCCTTGGGTGTCAGTGGCTACCTGTGGCTTTTGATCCTAGGATACATTGCTCAGCCTCCATTCCTTGGGTGTCAGTGGAGACCTGTGGTTGTTTCTGATACCAGGATGCATTGCTCAGCCTTCATTCCTTGGGTGTCAGTGGCTACCTGTGGCTTTTGATCCTAGGATACATTGCTCAGCCTCCATTCCTTGGGTGTCAGTGGAGACCTGTGGTTGTTTCTGATACCAGGATGCATTGCTCAGCCTTCATTCCTTGGGTGTCAGTGGTTACCTGTGACTTCTGATCCTAGGATACATTGCTCAGCCTCCATTCCTTGGGTGTCAGTGGCGACCTGTGGTTTCTGATCCCAGGATACATTGCTCAGCCTCCATTCCTTGGGTGTCAGTGGATACCTGTGGTTGTTTCTGATACCAGGATGCATTGCTCAGCCTTCATTCCTTGGGTGTCAGTGGCTACCTGTGGTTTGTGATCCCAGGATACATTGCTCAGCCTCCATTCCTTGGGTGTCAGTGGCTACCTGTGGCTTCTGATCTTAGGAAACATTGCTCAGCCTCCATTCCTTGGGTGTCAGTGGAGACCTGTGGTTGTTTCTGATACCAGGATGCATTGCTCAGCCTTCATTCCTTGGGTGTCAGTGGCTACCTGTGGTTTGTGATCCCAGGATACATTGCTCAGCCTCCATTCCTTGGGTGTCAGTGGCTACCTGTGGTTTCTGATCCCAGGATACATTGCTCAGCCTCCATTCCTTGGGTGTCAGTGGTTACCTGTGGCTTCTGATCCTAGGATACATTGCTCAGCCTCCATTCCTTGGGTGTCAGTGGCGACCTGTGGTTTCTGATCCCAGGATACATTGCTCAGCCTCCATTCCTTGGGTGTCAGTGGCGACCTGTGGTTTCTGATCCCAGGATGCATTGCTCAGCCTCCATTCCTTGGGTGTCAGTGGATACCTGTGGTTGTTTCTGATACCAGGATGAATTGCTCAGCCTTCATTCCTTGGGTGTCAGTGGCTACCTGTGGTTTCTGATCCCAGGATACATTGCTCAGCCTCCTTTCCTTGAGTGTCAGTGGCTACCTGTGGTTTCTGATCCCAGGATACATTGCTCAGCCTCCATTCCTTGGGTGTCAGTGGCTACCTGTGGGTTCTGATCCCATGATGCTTTGCTCAACCTCCATTCCTTTGGAGTCAGTGGCTACCTGTGGGTTCTGATCCCAGGATACATTGCTCAGTCTCCATTCCTTGGGTGTCAGTGGCTACCTGTGGCTTCTGATCCCAGGATACATTGCTCAGCCTCCATTCCTTGGGTGTCAGTGGCTACCTGTGGCTTCTGATCCCAGGATACATTGCTCAGCCTCCATTCCTTGGGTGTCAGTGGCTACCTGTGGGTTCTGATCCCATGATGCTTTGCTCAACCTCCATTCCTTTGGAGTCAGTGGCTACCTGTGGGTTCTGATCCCAGGATACATTGCTCAGTCTCCATTCCTTGGGTGTCAATGGCTACCTGTGGGTTCTGATCCCAGGATACATTGCTCAGCTTCCATTCCTTGACTGTCCCTAGTGGCTACCTGTGGTTTCTGATCCCAGGATACATAGCTCAGCCTCCATTCCTTGGGTGTCAGTGGCTTCCTGTGGCTTCTGATCCCAGGATACATTGCTCAGCCTCCATTCCTTGAGTGTCCCTAGTGGCTACCTATGGTTTCTGATCCCAGGATACATTGCTCAGCCTCCATTCCTTGGGTGTGGGTGGCTACCTGTGGTTTCTGATCCCAGGATACATTGCTTAGCCCCCATTCCTTGGGTGTCAGTGGCTACCTGTGGATTCTGATCCCAGGATACATTGCTCAGCCTCCATTCCATTGGTGTCAGTGGCTACCTGTGGCTTCTGATCCCAGGATACATTGCTCAGCCTCCATTCCTTGGGTGTCAGTAGCTACCTGTGGTTTCTGATCCCAGGATACATTGCTCAGCCTCCATTCCTTGACTGTCCCTAGTGACTACCTGTGGTTTCTGATCCCAGGATACATTGCTCAGCCTCCATTCCTTGAGTGTCCCTAGTGGCTACCTATGGTTTCTGATCCCAGGATACATTGCTCAGCCTCCATTCCTTGAGTGTCTCTAGTGGCTAACTCTGGGTTCTGATCCCATGATGCTTTGCTCAGCCTCCAATCCTGGGGGGTCAGTGGCTACCTGTGGTTTCTGATCCCAGGATACATTGCTGGATCAGGATACATTGCTCAGCCTCCATTCTTTGGGTGTCAGTGGCTTCCTGTGGTTTCTGATCCCAGGATACATTGCTCAGCCTCCATTCCTTGGGTGTCAGTGGCTACCTGTGGATTCTGATCCCAGGATACATTGCTCAGCCTCCATTCCATTGGTGTCAGTGGCTACCTGTGGCTTCTGATCCCAGGATACATTGCTCAGCCTCCATTCCTTGGGTGTCAGTGGCTACCTGTGGTTTCTGATCCCAGGATACATTGCTCAGCCTCCATTCCTTGACTGTCCCTAGTGACTACCTGTGGTTTCTGATCCCAGGATACATTGCTCAGCCTCCATTCCTTGAGTGTCCCTAGTGGCTACCTATGGTTTCTGATCCCAGGATACATTGCTCAGCCTCCATTCCTTGGGTGTGGGTGGCTACCTGTGGTTTCTGATCCCAGGATACATTGCTTAGCCCCCATTCCTTGGGTGTCAGTGGCTACCTGTGGTTTCTGATCCCAGGATACATTGCTCAGCCTCCATTCCTTGAGTGTCAGTGGCTACCTGTGGTTTCAGATCCCAGGATACATTGCTCAGCCTCCATTCCTTTTGTGTTCCTCATGGTTACCTGTGGTTTCTGATCCCAGAATACATTGCTCCGCCTCCATTCCTAGGGTGTCAGTGGCTACCTGTGGTCTCTGATCCCCAGATACATTGCTCCGCCTCCATTCCTTGGGTGTCAGTGGCTACCTGTGGTTTCATATCCCAGGATACATTGCTCAGCCTCCATTCCTTGGGTGTCAGTGGCTACAAGTGGTTTCTGATCCCAGGATACATTGCTTAGCCTCCATTCCTTGGGTGTCGCTAGTGGCTACCAGTGGTTTCTGATCCCAGGATACATTGCTCAGCCTTCATTCCTTGGGTGTCAGTGGATCCCTGTGGTTTGAGATCCCCGGATACATTGCTCAGCCTCCATTCCCTGGTTGTCAGTGGCTACCTGTGGTTTCAGATCCCAGGATACATTGCTCAGCCTCCATTCCTTGGGTGTCAGTGGCTACCTGTGGTTTCTGATCCCACGATACATTGCTCAGCCTCCATTCCTTGGGTGTCAGTGGCTACCTGTGGTTTCTGATCCCAGGATACATTGCTCAGCCTCCATTCCTTGAGTGTCCCTAGTGGCTACCTGTGGTTTCTGATCCCAGGATGCTTTGCTCAGCCTCCATTCCTTGGGTGTCAGTGGCTACCTGTGGTTTGAGATCCCCGGATACATTGCTCAGCCTCCATTCCTTGGGTGTCAGTGGCTTCCTGTGGATTCTGATCCCAGGACACATTGCCGAGCCTCCATTCCTTGGGTGTCAGTGGATACCTGTGGTTTCTGATCCCAGGATATATTGCTCAGCCTCCATTCCTTGGGTGTCAGTGGCTTCCTGTGGTGGCTTTTGATCCCAGGATACATTGCTCAGCCTCCATTCCTTAGGTGTCAGTGGCTACCTGTGGTATCTGATCCCAGGATACATTGCTCAGCCTCCATTCCTTGGGTGTCAGTGGCTACCTGTGGTTTCTGATCCCAGGATACATTGCTCAGCCTCCATTCCTTGGGTGTCAGTGGCTTCCTGTGGATTCTGATCCCAGGATACATTGCTCCGCCTCCATTCCTTGGGTGTCAGTGGATACCTGTGGTTTCTGATCCCAGGATGCATTGCTCAGCCTCCAATCCTTGGGTGCCAGTGGTTACCTGTGGTTTCTGATCCCAGGATACATTGCTCAGCCTCCATTCCTTGGGTGTCAGTGGCTACCTGTGGTTTCTGATCCCCGGATACATTGCTCAGCCTCCATTCCTTGGGTGTCAGTGGCTACCTGTGGTTTGTGATCCCTGGATACATTGCTCAGCCTCCATTCCTTGGGTGTCAGTGGCTACCTGTGGTTTCAGATCCCAGCATACATTGCTCAGCCTCCATTCCTTGGGTGTCAGTGGCTACCTGTGGTTTCAGATCCCAGCATACATTGCTCAGCCTCCATTCCTTGGGTGTCAGTGGCTACCTGTGGCTTCTGGTCCTAGGATACATTGCTCAGCTCCATTCCTTGGGTGTCAGTGGATACCTGTGGTTGTTTCTGATACCAGGATGCATTGCTCAGCCTTCATTCCTTGGGTGTCAGTGGCTACTTGTGGTTTGTGATCCCAGGATACATTGCTCAGCCTCCATTCCTTGGGTGTCAGTGGCTACCTGTGGTTTCTGATCCCAGGATACTTTGCTCAGCCTCCATTCCTTGGGTGTCAGTGGTTACCTGTGGCTTCTGATCCTAGGATACATTGCTCAGCCTCCATTCCTTGGGTGTCAGTGGCTACCTGTGGTTTGTGATCCCAGGATACATTGCTCAGCCTCCATTCCTTGGGTGTCAGTGGCTACCTGTGGTTTCTGATCCCAGGATACATTGCTCAGCCTCCATTCCTTGGGTGTCAGTGGTTACCTGTGGCTTCTGATCCTAGGATACATTGCTCAGCCTCCATTCCTTGGGTGTCAGTGGCGACCTGTGGTTTCTGATCCCAGGATACATTGCTCAGCCTCCATTCCTTGGGTGTCAGTGGATACCTGTGGTTGTTTCTGATACCAAGATGCATTGCTCAGCCTTCATTCCTTGGGTGTCAGTGGCTACCTGTGGTTTGTGATCCCAGGATACATTGCTCAGCCTCCTTTCCTTGGGTGTCAGTGGCTACCTGTGGTTTGTGATCCCATGATGCATTGCTCAGCCTCCATTCCTTGGGTGTCTCTAGTGGCTACCTGTGGTTTCTGATCCCCGGATACATTGCTCAGCCTCCATTCCTTGGGTGTCTTTGTTATGACCTGTTGCTTCTGATCCCAGGATACATTGCTCAGCCTCCATTCCTTGGGTGTCAGTGGTTACCTGTGGTTTCTGATCCCTGGATACATTGCTCAGCCTCCATTCCTTGGGTGTCAGTGGCTACCTGTGGTTTCTGATCCCAGGATACATTGCTCAGCCTCCATGTCAGTGGCTACCTGTGGTTTCTGATCCCCGGATACATTGCTCAGCCTCCATTCCTTGGGTGTCAGTGGCTACCTGTGGCTTCTGATCCTAGGATACATTGCTCAGCCTCCATTCCTTGGGTGTCAGTGGATACCTGTGGTTGTTTCTGATACCAGGATGCATTGCTCAGCCTTCATTCCTTGGGTGTCAGTGGCTACCTGTGGTTTGTGATCCCAGGATACATTGCTCAGCCTCCATTCCTTGGGTGTCAGTGGCTACCTGTGGTTTCTGATCCCAGGATACATTGCTCAGCCTCCATTCCTTGTGTGTCAGTGGTTACCTGTGGCTTCTGATCCTAGGATACATTGCTCAGCCTCCATTCCTTGGGTGTCAGTGGCGACCTGTGGTTTCTGATCCCAGGATACATTGCTCAGCCTCCATTCCTTGGGTGTCAGTGGATACCTGTGGTTGTTTCTGATACCAGGATGCATTGCTCAGCCTTCATTCCTTGGGTGTCAGTGGCTACCTGTGGTTTGTGATCCCAGGATACATTGCTCAGCCTCCTTTCCTTGAGTGTCAGTGGCTACCTGTGGTTTCTGATCCCAGGATACATTGCTCAGCCTCCATTCCTTCGGTGTCAGGGGCTACCTGTGGTTTCTGATCCCAGGATACATTGCTCAGCCTCCATTCCTTGGGTGTCAGTGGTTACCTGTGGCTTCTGATCCTAGGATACATTGCTCAGCCTCCATTCCTTGGGTGTCAGTGGCGACCTGTGGTTTCTGATCCCAGGATACATTGCTCAGCCTCCATTCCTTGGGTGTCAGTGGATACCTGTGGTTGTTTCTGATACCAGGATGCATTGCTCAGCCTTCATTCCTTGGGTGTCAGTGGCTACCTGTGGCTTCTGATCCTAGGATACATTGCTCAGCCTCCATTTCTTGGGTGTCAGTGGATACCTGTGGTTGTTTCTGATACCAGGATGCATTGCTCAGCCTTCATTCCTTGGGTGTCAGTGGCTACCTGTGGTTTGTGATCCCAGGATACATTGCTCAGCCTCCATTCCTTGGGTGTCAGTGGCTACCTGTGGTTTCTGATCCCAGGATACATTGCTCAGCCTCCATTCCTTGGGTGTCAGTGGTTACCTGTGGCTTCTGATCCTAGGATACATTGCTCAGCCTCCATTCCTTGGGTGTCAGTGGCGACCTGTGGTTTCTGATCCCAGGATACATTGCTCAGCCTCCATTCCTTGGGTGTCAGTGGATACCTGTGGTTGTTTCTGATACCAAGATGCATTGCTCAGCCTTCATTCCTTGGGTGTCAGTGGCTACCTGTGGTTTGTGATCCCAGGATACATTGCTCAGCCTCCTTTCCTTGGGTGTCAGTGGCTACCTGTGGTTTGTGATCCCATGATGCATTGCTCAGCCTCCATTCCTTGGGTGTCTCTAGTGGCTACCTGTGGTTTCTGATCCCCGGATACATTGCTCAGCCTCCATTCCTTGGGTGTCTTTGTTATGACCTGTTGCTTCTGATCCCAGGATACATTGCTCAGCCTCCATTCCTTGGGTGTCAGTGGTTACCTGTGGTTTCTGATCCCTGGATACATTGCTCAGCCTCCATTCCTTGGGTGTCAGTCGCTACCTGTGGTTTCTGATCCCAGGATACATTGCTCAGCCTCCATTCCTTGGGTGTCAGTGGCTACCTGTGGTTTCTGATCCCTGGATACATTGCTCAGCCTCCATTCCTTGGGTGTCAGTGGCTACCTGTGGCTTCTGATCCTAGGATACATTGCTCAGCCTCCATTCCTTGGGTGTCAGTGGATACCTGTGGTTGTTTCTGATACCAGGATGCATTGCTCAGCCTTCATTCCTTGGGTGTCAGTGGCTACCTGTGGTTTGTGATCCCAGGATACATTGCTCAGCCTCCATTCCTTGGGTGTCAGTGGCTACATGTGGTTTCTGATCACAGGATACATTGCTCAGCCTCCATTCCTTGGGTGTCAGTGGTTACCTGTGGCTTCTGATCCTAGGATACATTGCTCAGCCTCCATTCCTTGGGTGTCAGTGGCGACCTGTGGTTTCTGATCCCAGGATACATTGCTCAGCCTCCATTCCTTGGGTGTCAGTGGATACCTGTGGTTGTTTCTGATACCAGGATGCATTGCTCAGCCTTCATTCCTTGGGTGTCAGTGGCTACCTGTGGTTTGTGATCCCAGGATACATTGCTCAGCCTCCTTTCCTTGAGTGTCAGTGGCTACCTGTGGTTTCTGATCCCAGGATACATTGCTCAGCCTCCATTCCTTCGGTGTCAGTGGCTACCTGTGGTTTCTGATCCCAGGATACATTGCTCAGCCTCCATTCCTTGGGTGTCAGTGGTTACCTGTGGCTTCTGATCCTAGGATACATTGCTCAGCCTCCATTCCTTGGGTGTCAGTGGCGACCTGTGGTTTCTGATCCCAGGATACATTGCTCAGCCTCCATTCCTTGGGTGTCAGTGGATACCTGTGGTTGTTTCTGATACCAGGATGCATTGCTCAGCCTTCATTCCTTGGGTGTCAGTGGCTACCTGTGGCTTCTGATCCTAGGATACATTGCTCAGCCTCCATTCCTTGGGTGTCAGTGGATACCTGTGGTTGTTTCTGATACCAGGATGCATTGCTCAGCCTTCATTCCTTGGGTGTCAGTGGCTACCTGTGGTTTGTAATCCCAGGATACATTGCTCAGCCTCCATTCCTTGGGTGTCAGTGGCTACCTGTGGTTTCTGATCCCAGGATACATTGCTCAGCCTCCATTCCTTGGGTGTCAGTGGTTACCTGTGGCTTCTGATCCTAGGATACATTGCTCAGCCTCCATTCCTTGGGTGTCAGTGGCGACCTGTGGTTTCTGATCCCAGGATACATTGCTCAGCCTCCATTCCTTGGGTGTCAGTGGATACCTGTGGTTGTTTCTGATACCAGGATGCATTGCTCAGCCTTCATTCCTTGGGTGTCAGTGGCTACCTGTGGTTTGTGATCCCAGGATACATTGCTCAGCCTTCTTTCCTTGAGTGTCAGTGGCTACCTGTGGTTTCTGATCCCAGGATACATTGCTCAGACTCCATTCCTTCGGTGTCAGTGGCTACCTGTGGTTTCTGATCCCAGGATACATTGCTCAGCCTCCATTCCTTGGGTGTCAGTGGTTACCTGTGGCTTCTGATCCTAGGATACATTGCTCAGCCTCCATTCCTTGGGTGTCAGTGGCGACCTGTGGTTTCTGATCCCAGGATACATTGCTCAGCCTCCATTCCTTGGGTGTCAGTGGATACCTGTGGTTGTTTCTGATACCAGGATGCATTGCTCAGCCTTCATTCCTTGGGTGTCAGTGGCTACCTGTGGTTTGTGATCCCAGGATACATTGCTCAGCCTCCTTTCCTTGAGTGTCAGTGGCTACCTGTGGTTTGTGATCCCAGGATACATTTCTCAGCCTCCATTCCTTCTGTGTCAGTGGCTACCTGTGGTTTCTGATCCCTGGATACATTGCTCAACATTCATTCCTTGGGTGTCAGTGGCTACCTGTGGTTTCTGATCCCAGGATACATTGCTCAGCCTCTATTCCTAGGGTATCAGTGGCTACCTGTGGTTTCTGATCCCATGATGCTTTTCTCAGCCTCCATTCCTTGGGTGTCAGTGGCTACCTGTGGTTTCTGATCCCAGGATACATTGCTCAGCCTCTATTCCTAGGGTATCAGTGGCTACCGGTGGTTTCTGATCCCCGGATGCATTGCTCAGCCTCCATTCCTTGGGTGTCAGTGGTTACCTGTGGCTTGTGATCCTAGGATACATTGCTCAGCCTCCATTCCTTGGGTGTCAGTGGCGACCTGTGGTTTCTGATCCCAGGATACATTGCTCAGCCTCCATTCCTTGGGTGTCAGTGGATACCTGTGGTTGTTTCTGATACCAGGATGCATTGCTCAGCCTTCATTCCTTGGGTGTCAGTGGCTACCTGTGGTTTGTGATCCCAGGATACATTGCTCAGCCTCTATTCCTTGGGTGTCAGTGGCGACCTGTGGTTTCTGATCCCAGGATACATTGCTCAGCCTCCATTCCTTCAGTGTCAGTGGCTACCTGTGGTTTGTGTTCCCCGGATACATTGCTCAGCCTCCATTCCTTGGGTGTCAGTGGCTACCTGTGGTTTCCGATCCCAGGATACATTGCTCAGCCTCCATTCCTTGGGTGTCAGTGGTTACCTGTGGCTTCTGATCCTAGGATACATTGCTCAGCCTCCATTTCTTGGGTGTCAGTGGATACCTGTGGTTGTTTCTGATACCAGGATGCATTGCTCAGCCTCCATTCCTTGGGTGTCAGTGGATACCTGTGGTTGTTTCTGATACCAGGATGCATTGCTCAGCCTCATTTCCTTGAGTGTCCCTAGGGGCTACCTATGGTTTCTGATCCCAGGATACATTGCTCAGCCTCCATTCCCTGGGTGTCAGTGGCTTCCTGTGGTTTCTGATCCCAGCATACATTGCTCAGCCCCCATTCCTTGGGTGTCAGTGGCTACCTGTGGTTTCTGATCCCAGGATACATTCCTCAGCCTCCATTCCTTGGGTGTCCCTAGTGGCTACCTATGGTTTCTGATCCCAGGGTACATTGCTCAGCCTCCATTCCTTGGGTGTCAGTGGCTACCTGTGGTTTCTGATCCCAGGATACATTGCTCAGCCTCCATTCCTTGTGTGTCCCTAGTGGCTACCTATGGTTTCTGATCCCAGGATACATTGCTCAGCCTCTATTCCTTGTGTGTCAGTGGCTACCTGTGATTTCTGATCCCAGGATGCATTGCTCAGCCTCCATTCCTTCAGTGTAAGTGGCTACCTGTGGTTTCTGATCCCAGGATACATTGCTCAGCCTCCATTCCTTGGGTGTCAGCGGAGACCTGTGGTTTCTGATCCCAGGATACATTGCTCAGCCTCCATTCCTTGGGTGTCAGTGGCTACCTGTGGCTTCTGATCCCAGGATACATTGCTCAGCCTCCATTCCTTGGGTGTCAGTGGCTACCTGTGGGTTCTGATCCCATGATGCTTTGCTCAACCTCCATTCCTTTGGAGTCAGTGGCTACCTGTGGGTTCTGATCCCAGGATACATTGCTCAGCCTCCATTCCTTGGGTGTCAATGGCTACCTGTGGGTTCTGATCCCAGGATACATTGCTCAGCTTCCATTCCTTGACTGTCCCTAGTGGCTACCTGTGGTTTCTGATCCCAGGATACATAGCTCAGCCTCCATTCCTTGGGTGTCAGTGGCTTCCTGTGGCTTCTGATCCCAGGATACATTGCTCAGCCTCCATTCCTTAGGTGTCTCTAGTGGCTAACTCTGGGTTCTGATCCCATGATGCTTTGCTCAGCCTCAAATCCTGGGGGGTCAGTGGCTACCTGTGGTTTCTGATCCCAGGATACATTGCTGGATCAGGATACATTGCTCAGCCTCCATTCTTTGGGTGTCAGTGGCTTCCTGTGGTTTCTGATCCCAGGATACATTGCTCAGCCTCCATTCCTTGGGTGTCAGTGGCTACCTGTGGATTCTGATCCCAGGATACATTGCTCAGCCTCCATTCCTTTGGTGTCAGTGGCTACCTGTGGCTTCTGATCCCAGGATACATTGCTCAGCCTCCATTCCTTGGGTGTCAGTGGCTACCTGTGGTTTCTGATCCCAGGATACATTGCTCAGCCTCCATTCCTTGACTGTCCCTAGTGACTACCTGTGGTTTCTGATCCCAGGAGGCATTGCTCAGCCTCCATTCCTTGAGTGTCCCTAGTGGCTACCTATGGTTTCTGATCCCAGGATACATTGCTCAGCCTCCATTCCTTGGGTGTGGGTGGCTACCTGTGGTTTCTGATCCCAGGATACATTGCTTAGCCCCCATTCCTTGGGTGTCAGTGGCTACCTGTGGTTTCTGATCCCAGGATACATTGCTCAGCCTCCATTCCTTGCGTGTCAGTGGCTACCTGTGGTTTCAGATCCCTGGATACATTGCTCAGCCTCCATTCCTTTTGTGTTCCTCTTGGTTACCTGTGGTTTCAGATCCCAGGATACATTGCTCAGCCTCCATTCCTTGGGTGTCAGTGGCTACATGTGGTTTCTGATCCCAGGATACATTGCTTAGCCTCCATTCCTTGGGTGTCGCTAGTGGCTACCAGTGGTTTCTGATCCCAGGATACATTGCTCAGCCTTCATTCCTTGGGTGTCAGTGGATCCCTGTGGTTTGAGATCCCCGGATACATTGCTCAGCCTCCATTCCCTGGGTGTCAGTGGCTACCTGTGGTTTCTGATCCCAGGATACATTGCTCAGCCTCCATTCCTTGAGTGTCCCTAGTGGCTACCTGTGGTTTCTGATCCCAGGATGCTTTGCTCAGCCTCCATTCCTTGGGTGTCAGTGGCTACCTGTGGTTTGAGATCCCCGGATACATTGCTCAGCCTCCATTCCTTGGGTGTCAGTGGCTTCCTGTGGATTCTGATCCCAGGACACATTGCCGAGCCTCCATTCCTTGGGTGTCAGTGGATACCTGTGGTTTCTGATCCCAGGATATATTGCTCAGCCTCCATTCCTTGGGTGTCAGTGGCTTCCTGTGGTGGCTTTTGATCCCAGGATACATTGCTCAGCCTCCATTCCTTAGGTGTCAGTGGCTACCTGTGGTATCTGATCCCAGGATACATTGCTCAGCCTCCATTCCTTGGGTGTCAGTGGCTACCTGTGGTTTCTGATCCCAGGATACATTGCTCAGCCTCCATTCCTTGGGTGTCAGTGGCTTCCTGTGGATTCTGATCCCAGGATACATTGCTCCGCCTCCATTCCTTGGGTGTCAGTGGCTACCTGTGGTTTCTGATCCCAGGATGCATTGCTCAGCCTCCAATCCTTGGGTGCCAGTGGTTACCTGTGGTTTCTGATCCCAGGATACATTGCTCAGCCTCCATTCCTTGAGTGTCCCTAGTGACTACCTGTGGTTTGAGATCCCCGGATACATTGCTCAGCCTCCATTCCTTGGGTGTCAGTGGCTACCTGTGGTTTCTGATCCCAGGATACATTGCTCAGCCTCCATTCCTTGATTGTCCCTAGTGGCTACCTGTGGTTTGAGATCCCCGGATACATTGCTCAGGCTCCATTCCTTGGGTGTCAGTGGCTACCTGTGGTTTGAGATCCCCGGATACATTGCTCAGCCTTCATTCCTTGGGTGTCAGTGGCTTCCTGTGGCTTTTGATCCCAGGATACATTGCTCAACCTCCATTCCTTGGGTGTCAGTGGCTTCCTGTGGATTCTGATCCCAGGATACATTGCTCAGCCTCCATTCCTTGGGTGTCAGTGGCTTCCTGTGGCTTTTGATCCCAGGATACATTGCTCAGCCTCCATTCCTTGGGTGTCAGTGGCTTCCTGTGGATTCTGATCCCAGGATACATTGCTCAGCCTCCATTCCTTGGGTGTCAGTGGCTTCCTGTGGATTCTGATCCCAGGATACATTGCTCAGCCTCCATTCCTTGGGTTTCAGTGGCGACCTGTGGTTTCTGATCCCAGGATACATTGCTCCGCCTCCATTCCTTGGGTGTCAGTGGCTACCTGTGGTTTCTGGTCCCAGGATACATTGCTCAGCCTCCATTCCTTGGGTGTCAGTGGCTACCTGTTGATTCTGATCCCAGGATACATTGCTCAGCCTCGATTCCTTGGGTGTCAGTGGCTACCTGTGGTTTCAGATCCCAGGATACATTGCTCAGCCTCCATTCCTTGGGTGTCAGTGGCTGCCAGTGGTTTCTGACCCCAGGATACATTGCTCAGCCTCCATTCCTTGGGTGTCAGTGGCTACCTGTTGATTCTGATCCCAGGATACATTGCTCAGCCTCCATTCCTTGGGTGTCAGTGGCTACCTGTGGTTTCAGATCCCAGGATACATTGCTCAGCCCCCATTCCTTGGGTGTCGCTAGTGGCTACCTGTGGTTTCTGGTCCCAGGATACATTGCTCAGCCCCCATTCCTTGGGTGTCAGTGGCTACCTGTGGTTTCTGATCCCAGGATACATTGCTCAGCCCCCATTCCTTGGGTGTCAGTGGCTACCTGTGGTTTCAGATCCCAGGATATATTGCTCAGCCTCCATTCCTTTCGTGTCAGTGGCTTCCTGTGGTGGTTTCTGATCCCAGGATACATTGCTCAGCCTCAATTCCTTGCGTGTCAGTGGCTTCCTGTGGTGGCTTCTGATCCCAGGATACATTGCTCAGCCTCCATTCCTTGGGTGTCAGTGGTTACCTGTGGTTTCTGATCCCAGGATACATTGCTCAGCCTCCATTCCTTGGGTGTCAGTGGCTACCTGTGGTTTCTGATCCCAGGATACATTGCTCAGCCTCCATTCCTTGGGTGTCAGTGGCTACCTGTGGTTTCTGATCCCAGGATACATTGCTCCGCCTCCATTCCTTGGGTGTCAGTGGTTACCTGTGGTTTCTGATCCCAGGATACATTGCTCAGCCTCCATTCCTTGGGTGTCAGTGGCTACCTGTGGTTTCTGATCCCAGGATGCATTGCTCAGCTTCCAATCCTTGGGTGCCGGTGGTTACCTGTGGTTTCTGATCCCAGGATACATTGCTCAGCCGCCATTCCTTGGAAGCTCCTGGTGGTCCCTGTGGTTTCTGGTCCCAGGATACATTGCTCAGCCTCCATTTCTTCGATGCCCCTAGTGGCTACATGTGGCTTCTGATCCCAGGATACTTTGCTCAACCTCCATACACTAAAAGCCAATGGTAGCTGCCTGTTATTTTGACCTCTGGAGGGCTCCCTCTGCCTCCTTTCCCTTGTGCACTCTGTTGACTGACGTTTGTTTCTGAGTCCACGAGGGATCATTTGATCCCAGTTCTATTGTGGTCCCTAGGGGCGACCTGCACTTTTTGTATTCAGGAGGGCATGCAGGGCATCCAATCCCTACTGGTCCCTAGTGGCGTCCCATAATGTTTGTGCCGAACAGGGTTCACCTCCCCAAGGGTCCCTGGTGGAATCTAGTGGCTGCCCGGGGTACCTGCACCCAAGAGTCCCTGGACATCTGTGGTCTCAAAACCTACAAGGGCTAACCTCCATAGACATCACTCTTGCTTCCTCATGGCAGTCTGTGATCTCTGAACACAGGGGATCTGGCTTCCCTAAGGGTACCTCGTGGATTCCTGTGGCATTTTCGTCCAGCAGGGCTCGTTGCCCTAGGGGTGCCTAGTGGCTACCGAGAATGTTTGCATCAGGGGTGCTCGCTTCCCTAGGGACCCCTAGTGGTCGACTGCTGTCTAGGAACCTAGGAGGGTTTACTTTTTAAAGTGGCACCAAGTTGCTTCCCATGGTGTCCGCACTGAGGAGGGCTTTAGCTCCTAGGGGCCCTTAGTTGACAGCCTGTGGTGTTTGCACCTAGGAGGATTCGCTTCTTAGTGGCACCTAGAAACCACCCATAGTGTCTGTACCTGGGAGGGCTTTAGTCCCGAGAGGCCCCTAATGGTCACCTGTGGTCTCCATGCCTGGGAGGACTCGCTTCCTAGTGACATTTAGTAGCCACCCATGGTGTCTTCCCAAAGGAGGCGTTACTTTGCAAGGGGTGCCTAGTGGCTTACCAGGGTGTCTGCACTGAGGAAGGCTTGAGTCCCTAGGGAAAACAAACAAAATAGACCTGATTGTAATAAACACTTACACTTGCGGCGTCCCCGGGCTACTGTCTTCCTCTGCATTTGATGACGATCTGCGCATGCGCGCATGCCCGCGCATGCACATTCCTTGCGAGAAATGCACGGGCTCGCTCGCATGCGCAAGTCACCGTGAAACGCTGAGGAAAAGGAGGGCGGCAGCCCGGGGACGCCACAGCCAAGGTAAGTGCTTATTATTTTACATATAATATATATTTACTGAATTCTTAGTAGGGGGTGTAGGCGGGCCATGGAGCCGAGTTGGTCCCCAACTCCGTGGACCTCCGCGTAGTGCCGCTCCGCCAGTTCCACCCAAGGTTACTGGAAACACGCCGAGATCAACCCTCTCCTAAAGAAACCATCAGCAGACCCCACCGACCTCAAGAACTACAGACCCATCTCCCTACTTTCCCATCCGGCAAAAGTAATCGAAAAAGCTGTCTACAGCCAACTTGCTTCCTTCATCGATGAGAACAACATCCTCAACTCCTCCCAATCAGGCTTCAGGAAGAACCACAGCACAGATACTGCCCTCATCGCTGTGACAGACAACATCCACTCCCTCTTCGATAGAGGAGAGACTGTGGCCCTCATCCTCCTGGACCTCTCCGCGGCCTTTGACACAGTATCACACAGCATCGTAGCCCACAGACTCCACAATGCAGTAATCCGGAACAAAGCCCTCAACTGGATCCACTCATTCCTCTCCGGTAGAACACAGCAGGTCAGTCTACCTCCCTTCTTCTCTGAGCCAACTACCTGCGGAGTCCCCCAAGGATCCTCCATCAGCCCTACTCTGTTCAACATCTACATGGCCCCTCTCGCCTCCATCATCAGATCACACGGACTCAATATCGTATCATACGCAGATGACGCGCAACATCGCAAAACACAGCTTTCAAGAAGGAATGGAAGCAGTCACCGGGTGGATGAAGAGCAGCTGCCTACAACTGAACATAGACAAATCCAAAGTACTCATGATAGGCCCATATCCCGATGCCTGGAACAACACATGGTGGCCCCCAGCCCTCTGGAACCCACCCCCACCCCTTGACCATGCACGCAACCTCAGAATCATTCTGGACTCCGAACTCAAAATGGACCGCCAGGTCAATGCTGTCACCTCTTCCTATTTTCACACCCTCCGTCTCCTACAAAAAACTTTCAACTGGATCCCCCTCGAACACAGAAAAACTGTCACCCAAGCCCTCATCAGCAGCAGACTGGACTACGGAAACGCACCCTAAGCCGGGATCAACAAGAACCTCATCCACAAACTCCAGAACATCCAGAACGCCACAGCCAGACTAGTTCTCAACCTACCACGCCACTGCCACATCACCCAACACCTGCGGACTCTACACTGGCTCCCCATCGAGAAGAGAATCACCTTCAAGCTTCTCACCCACGCCCACAAAGCTCTCCACATCACCGGCCCTGCCTACATGAACCACCGCCTCTCGTCCCCACAGCCCAAAGATCCCTCCGCTCAGCCCAGCTCTCCCTCGCCACAGTACCACACATCAAGAAGACCAGAACAGGTCGTTCCTTCTCCTTCAACCCGGCAAAGCCATGGAACCCCTTCCCTCTACACCACCGCCAGACACCTACTCTCTCCAAGTTCCTGAAGGACCTCAGGGCCTGGCTCTCTAACGACATGAGCGTCCGGTACCACACGTACCCTTAAAGGCTGGCGAAGACCTCTGACCCACTTGGCCTCCGCCGACACTCCAGGAGTGCCTAGGAGCTGCGCGACCCCCTCCATTCCACCAGCACCTTAGGAAGCATCCGGGGTGAGTAGCTGCACTTAACAAACTCATGAGTGATTGATTGATTATCTGCAGCCAGAGGGGCGCACTATCCAAGAGGTGCCCCGTGACTCCCCGTACCGCCTGCAGCCAGGGGGGCTCGCTTCCTAGGGGCACCTATTGGATGCCTACGGTGACTCCACCCAGAAGTGCTCGCTTCCCTAGACATGGGTAGTGGCTGCCCCTAGTGTTTGCACCCAGTGATACAGGCCCCTAGGATTGCCCTGTGGTTCCCAGTAGTGTCTGCAGCCACGAGGGCTCGCTTCCTAGGGGCATCTACTGGCTGCCTACGGGGTCTCCACCCATACATAGGTGCTGGCTTCCCTAGAGATTAGTGGCTGCCCCGTAGTGTTTGCACCCAGTGGCTCACGCCCCTAGGATTGCCCTGTGGCTCCTCGCAGCGCCTGCAAGGGGGCTCGCTTCTATAAACCCTTGTAGACAGACCCTCGTCTCTATCTCCTGCACCCGGCGCATGCGCATTGGGAGGCCCGGAGACTTGCTGCCTGCAGCTCACACGGCGTGATCTAGGGGCCGCCACCCGGGCTGAGTGTTACGAGCTAATGATGGGCCCGGGGGAGCCGTGGAGCGGAGGCCGCGGGCGCCCCATCCATCACTCTCCGCCGGTTATTACAGCCGCCACCTCGGCCCCCCTGGCCCCGCTCCCCCGCCTGACACTCCACTTACAAAAGAACATTTCAGGAGAATCGATGGGGCGCTGAGCTGGCACTCTCACCTCGGTGGGCTGCCAGTCACAGCCCGTGCCAGGCCTCCGCCCCCTCCACCTTCGGCAGCTGTCCTTCAAAGGCAGCGCTCTGCAGGGCTTCTGGGCGCCCCCCTCGACGCAGGGGCGTGTTTGAGGCTTCAAGTGGCAGCACGGCGCTGTGGTGGCGCTATAAGGCAGCGCCTTAATATAGCGCATGGCACTTTAACAACAAGGCAGCAGTAAAAATATGGCGGGGTTACTTGACTCGGTAAATAAATACATGGGGCCTTAAATCGGGTTTAGAAAATGGAACGCTCCATCAAAACAACACAGACCCCTTCCATCATAAAACAAGCGCTATAGGTTATAATCAGAGCCACTAGAATTATGCGATTATGTGGCTGTGGCGTTTTCTGTGCCACTAATCCATCACCTGCAGCATAAACTGCTGATTTTAACCCAAAAAAGTTAGGGGCAGATTTACAAGCCCCTTGCGCCTCTTTTACGCCGCCGTTGCGTCACTTTTTGTGACGCAGCGGTGGCGCAAAAGATGCACCATGGTGCGTGGTATTTACAACGTGACGCATCTCCGACATGCATCACGTTGTAAAGCCCTGAGCCAGAAGGAGGCGTACCATCGCAGGGGGGGGGGGGGGCGTTCCAGCGCAGGAACGCCTCCCAAAAGTGGCTGAGTGAAATCTAAAAGATTTCACTCAGTCACTTTTAGGGCCATGCTGCGTCAAAACCCTGCGCCTGCTTGAAGCAGGCGTAAGGATTGACGCAGTATTGTAAGAATAGGGCCCCCAGAGCCTTGCTGGAGCTGCGTCACGCTTGCGATGCAACTCCAGCAATGCGCCGCCTTCACGGCGCAGATGCGTCACGCATCTGCGCCATTTTTGCCCCATGGTGCGCCGCATTCTAAATGCGCCGCATCCAGGGTGGCGGAGCTGCGGCGCACAATAACTGGCGCATCCCAGCTGATATGCAGGGACGCGCCAGTTATTGTAAATCTGCCCCCATGTTTTTAGCTCAAGCGCTTCAAAAGTTACTAAAACTCAGCGGCATTTGTTGCCGCGCAGTGAAAGGCCCTGTGCAACAGATGACTTGTCAAATATCTGTTATTTATTGCTATACTGGGGTGTTAAGCTGGTACAACAAGGTGCAACCAAACTCAGGACAGTGTTAACAAGTGTAAAAATTAAAAAAATAATACAGTAATACTATCACAAAATGTGCCGCATTACTTCACATAGTTTGCCTTTTCTTGCCACATAATTTACTCAACCCTGCTGCATAATTTGGCCCTCCCCTACCACATAATTCCACTGGCCCTGGTTATAGTGCACTCGTATCACCTATGGAAGGTCCACCACGTCTGTATGGAGTATCCATCTGCCAGACTCTAAATGTCACATGCATCAAAGCATTTTGCGATCGCAAACGGTGCGAATTGCAAAAATCGGCCGTTTGCGATCGCAAAAATTGCTTTTGGAATGCATGAAACAAGTAGCCCCTCGCAATTTAAGAAATCGCAAAATTTGCGATTTCTTAAATTGCGATTGCATTTAAGGAATCGCAATTTACGATTCCCTAAATGCAATGCAAGAAAGTAAAAAGAATTGCGATTTTGCAATTAAGAATCGCAATTTACCATCACATGTAAGGTGATGGTAAATTGCGATTTTTTTTAAAAAAAGCATCAAAGTGCATTTTTTAAAGTCCCATGTTAAGCACACACATGCCCCTGGGACATGTGTGTGCGTAACATGGGTGCACATATCAATTTCAGGGGTGCAACAGGGTGTTCTTTGGACACCCCTGCACCCTTGAATTTGCATTCTCCATTTGCGAATCGTTAATTGCGATTCGCAAAATGAAAATGTCTTCCCATTCATTCCTATGGGCCTCTAGGCCCATAGGAATGAATGGGGAGGTATTCCTTAATTACGACTCGCAATTTGCGAGTTGCAATTAAGGAATGTTTAGAAATCGCACATTTTTCTGCGATTTCTACATGCATAGGCATTTGCGAATTCTTAATTGCGATTCCTTAAAAATCGCAATTAAGAACTCGCGAATGACTACAATTATGCATGTACCTGCTTGGCCCTTGATCTTTTCATACCCAGTCAATCCGTAGCTATAGATTGACTACAGGGTGGGGTCAGGGGGTGTCGCTTCGGGGGTGGGGGGGCTACACCCCCTAATAAATGTATTTTGTGATAAGTAGTTGGGTGCAGGTGCTTTATGTTGGGGATGGCTGAGGTGTCTGTCAGATTTCACCAGGCATTGTTACACACACAGACAAAAACGGACACACACTTTCTCACTCTTTCTGTTCGGAAAGACTTGAGAAATATTGGTTATTTTACAAAATAATGTGTTTTCTCTCACTCAGTACCCCTGCCACTCTGCATTACTCTACCTTTCCACTGCCCTTAAGTTCCTCTCATGCACCCTGTTTGTCATATAATATAGCCTTATAACCCGCCGTAGAGGGCTATACCGCCTATTAGAACATTGGAATGTTGGGAGCTCCATTGAAGACAATGGAGTAGCTCTGGGCTTATAATGGCTGGTATAAGCCCAGCGCTCCAACATTCCAATGTTTGTCTTTTTGTTTCTCAATTTTTAATTTAGAACATTCTACCCTTAGTGGGTGGAATGTTCTAATATAGCCCTTCTGCCTCAGGCTATACCGGCTGTTAAAGGCCCTCTCCCTCGTTATAGGCCCTCACCTGCGGCTCGGGCCTATAACTCGGGATCAGGGCCTTTAACAGCCGGTATAGCCCTCGGCAGCGGGCTATAAGGCTATATTAAAGGCCCTCTCCAGTGTTAAAGGCCCGAGCTGAAGACGAGGGCCTTTAACAAGGGAGAGGGACTTTAATAGCCGGTATCGCCCAGCTACGAAGGGCTATAAGGCTATTAGAACATTCTGCCACTAGAGGGAAGAATGTTCTAACAAAAAAAAAGCCTTATGGGAGCGTGAGGGGATTGGAATCCCCTCAGGCTCCCTGAAGCCTTTGTTCACAGCCAGAGCTGTGGACAAAGAAGCATTGGAATGTTGGAGCTCCGGGCTTATACCAGCCATGATAAGCCCGGAGCACTCCATTGTTTTCAGTGGAGCTCCCAGCATTCCAATGATCTAACATATCTTAACAGTATGTGCCAGCGTGATTGTTGGAATATCTGAAGCTCGCACCCCCCAATCTTACTGACCAAGCGATGCTTCTGGGTGGGGGCTCCCCAAGGGTTGTCCACTGATACCTCTGTCTCAGTGAGTACGCGAGTTTTCAATTAACTTAGAGATTGGGTCCATAGATACATTTTGGGAACATGTTTTGAGGGTGGGTTATTCAACGGCCAGGAGAGTCTCGACAAAATGCGTCTGAGGAAAGTCTCTAGGTGTACAAGTTTGGCTGGTTTTATATACATTTCCTGAGGTACAGTAAAAAAATTGCTGCATTCCTGAAAAAAATCTGTCAAAAATTAACAAATTCGGGCAACAGATAAGGACACAGATGGCTCTTAATCTAGGGGAGAGCTGGTATGATCCAGTGAGTATGTGTCCAAATGTCTTCTTGAGGAGTGCGTGATCACTATGTGTGGTGTGCATGTCATGTTCTAATTTGTTGAGTGTTTCTATCTGCCTGTGGCATCTAGCTTGTGGGAGTTTTGGGGAACGCAAGTCTTTGGCCAAATGTGTTTCATTCGGGCCAATTGCCTCGGGCCTGTTTGTGGTGCAACTATCTGTGGAATCTATCAGGGTTTTCCCTGGGTGCACATTTGTCCTTGGGTTAAGAGAGACCCCACCTGTGACCTGGTATTCCATAGGCATGGGTGTGGGTCGTAAGAACTGCCTGGCCACGTATCTGTGACTCGGGGTTGTCACCTGGGTAAATCCGATAGCAATGATCCGAGTTCACTGGAACTCTAAAAGTAATATGGCAGTCACTGGTGTCAATTCTATAGACAGTCTCAACATTGTGCGTAGAGTTGCCATAGCATACATTGTTTGTCTTTACTGACATTGATATAGTTATGCATTCCTAAATTATGGCGTACATTGACATTGCTTTCTGGGAACAACATTGTCATTTGTGCATACATTGATATTGCAACTGCTGTTAGCATCACTGTTGTTCAGGTATAGATTATGGCATACATTAACATTGCATTTATGGGCACTGACATTGTTATGCAAACACAGGTTATGGCATACATTGACATAACATTTATTGGTGTTGCGATTGACAGACCTTCACATATGGCATTCATTGATATCGTATTCATCCATTCCAACATACCCCCTCTAGATGAATTTTCAACTACTCTATCCATCTCATATGTCATCACAGTTATATTATTCGAAAGTGTGTGTGTCTGTAGTGGCTGTTACTTTTTCTCCAGCTAAGCGCACGCTACCTAATTTAAGGACTGCGCTTTTACAGCAGGAAACCCCCACTCTTAGAAAACCACAAAACAGAAGTACAATAATGAGACATCAGTGTTGTGAATAGTTTGGACACCCATCGGGGGATCCACGAGAAGATACTATGCAACCAGTCCTGCTCCGGGGTACCTCCCTCCTTCTTCATGTCAGCTTGAAGACAATGCAGTTCTTGGCTGACACAAGCCTAATGTCCCATTGTCCATGTCATTTCCAGGAGTATAAGTACAACAGGAGGCACCAATCTTGATACACACCCCACCCTCCATTGTTGTCATCAAGTCCAACAGGTACCAATGTTGCATCACCATAAGGCAGACAGCTCTCAGTTCTTCCTTGATAATGTTTAGGCTGAGCTCAGTATCATGTGTCAACTTCAGCACCTCCCACCTGGTTATTTGTAATCAGCAGGTGCTTGTCTTGGTTTGCTTAGTGATGGAGCAAGGATTTGCATATAAGCAACTTGCTGGATGAATCCTCTCCTAATTATAATAAAAAAGTATTAATAAATTGTTTGTCATATTAATTTACATGAATTCTGTAAACAAAGTAGAAGCAGGGGAAGCTTGCTTATGTGTCTACTAACAACTAATTGAATGAGACTAAAATGGCTGCTAAAAACATGGGAAACAAATTGTGCATGCGCCAACAGCATGATGTCATAATGCTTGGAGGGAAAGCTTTGCTCCTGCGCACTAACATGCAAAATGGCAGCTTCAGAACTCACATGCTAAGCATCTGCTTTGCTCAAAACTAAACTGCGTTTTATACTAAGTGCTAATGCATAAAGAATTATTTTACTTAAATGGGATTAGAGTAGACATAAGTGGTATACAGTGAAATCATTTTATTTGAGTCTTATGTCTTCTATTTTTGACTTTTCTGTTAGTTCATTATTGGCCCTAATTCGAGAGACGAGGCTTAAACCCACGTGGGTTACATGCACAGTCTCGGTAGAATACAACCCTGGAGTCATGATCCCAAGCATTGGAACATGGTCAAGGTGATCTTTTCTCATAAGGAGAAAGTGACAGGACATCCTGAAGACTCAATGAACACATGTACAAATGTAATACAATGTTTTAATTTAATATGAGAAAACGGGTGGAATAAAGTTTTGGCGAAACAAATCAAATGGGCGGGTACATAAGACAATGCTCTTTAGAAAAGTATTACATTTAGTACGGTGTGACGATCATTCCCTTGGCTTGTCCAATCAGAATACACAATTTATACAAGTTTGAAACATTTAGGGGTAGAACATGCCACCAGAAGGTATAATTGGGATAGTTAGCAAATTTAAATAAGCTGATAGCTGCCAGAATGCTGAGAGATAGACATGCTGTCTGATTCCTGATTGATTACCTAAAAGCAGACTTAGAATTTTCCAAATAAAATTTAGGAACGAGAGTGTGGAAGAAGACCGAGGAGGCCAAGGACTAGGAATGAGGTGCGGAAGATTGTCGAGGAGGGAACTAGTACCTGAGAGGGGGTTGACGCTGGCGTTAAATCCAGACGAGGTGATCTGTCCTGTTTAATCCTGTCCTGAACCTGTTACCTGGTAATTCGTGGGGTCCAAACTCTTGGCCAGAGGGGTCTGATCTCACACCATCTTAGGCAAATATAAATGTATTGTGTCAATGTGCCTTTTCTCTCTGTCCTCTCTTCCTGAGATATTCGTCTTAAAAATTATAGACTAATTTAGGCAAACTGAATTTTACCTTCTCAGAATGATGGAGTTAACACTGTAATTTGTATTTGATTCACTAAAATATTTTCAGATAAAACTTTATAATTTAAAACTGAGTCTATGGTTATTCAATGCAATTAAAATAGGTAAATGTTTAATGTAATTAATTACCAACTCTAACTCAACTAATAGATCCATGAGTAAGGAAGGGCTTAGTAAATAAATGAATAGGTTCAAATTCTCTAGGCAAACAGACATATAAAGAAGCCCAAAAATTGATTCCCGGTGGGTTTCATCAACTGGGTACTGTAAGTGAGTGTGGTTAATGGGCCCGAATGTGTCTGATTTAGTGATACTTGTCCGTAGGTTGGTGTCCCGCTGGATCATTGGTGAAGAAGGATTTTGACACTCTGGCATTTACTTGAGTCTCTGTGGACAGTCTGAATTCTTCTGGAATGCCCTTGTACTGGGCCCAGCCAAAATAATCAGCAGTTCTTCTCCTTCAAGCCAGCAGAATAGTTTTCGTTTGTAACGGATGTTGAGACAACTCGAACAGATCTTCTCCAGGGATGACATGGGTTTGAGTTTGTACAGTCACAAGAGTGCAGATGCCCCACCACCCAGGGAGGAGCTGGGTGCAGGCGAGGTCACCGCCTTGCCAGTAGAGATCAACGTGAAGGTTCCCCATTGCAGGTCGGGTACGCACAGTATCGTGCTGCAGTTCACATTACTGCCCAATGATACGGTTCCTTTGTCTCTAAAACATAAAGAGGACAGTGAAAGTTGCCATAAAATTAGGGGTTGCCCCTTTTCCTCCAACCATGTGTACCTATTAATTTTTGTATCCCAGATTTCCTGGCACTGTGTGTCTATGCTGGCGTTGGATCCTCTCCCCTGGGTCTAATTCCCCCCCCTCGTGATCGAGACGGGCGGCCCTGCACTGGAAATCCATGTCCAGGGTCCATTTGTCATTAAAAACCATGGCCCCAAAGACATTAGGGTCACCCAAGGACCTCAGACGGAGGCTGGGAGGGACGTATTTATGCACTGGTGCGGTGGTCTTGCTGCCCTAGGAACCTTTTTTCTACAAAGTCCAGGGCCAAACAGTGTCGTCTTGTGTGGAGGCCCTTCTGCGCATCCTGTCTATCTCGGACTGGATGTCGCTAGGCTTGGTGTAGAGATATAGTGCAGTGGGGCTTGACTCATACCGGCTGATGTTTACTAGAGCCCCACGGGGTTCTATTCAATTGGGCTGGATCTTCGCCCTGATCCCGCGTAGGTACAGATGGACGAGGCATTTTGCTCTTTCAAGGGCTATATCCTGGGATAGGTAAAGTCTGTCTGCACCTACAGCATGGAATTTTAATGAGCCTCTATAACATGACCTGTTCTTTACTTTTTGTGCCCAACTGCAGCCATGTGTTGATACCAGGTGTTTTGTAGGAGTGCGCTGTGTAGTGCGTGATGAATACTAACGTTTGGTTCAGTGTAGTTGTATGTGAGGTGAGAGGGGTGTCGGCTCCTGCGAAGCAAGAATGTAGAAGCAGAATGTATGATATTAGGCATATGCCTGGTTCTTGAGGGGCTTGAGAGCACCCTGGCTAAATAAAACATGTACAGAAAAACAAAAGAACATAACTTGGAAAGCATTTGTTTGTTGTAGTGCCATCTTCGGGTGAGGTGTCTGTTGAATGGACACCCAGAGGTGTCTTGTCTTGGTGCAGAGTAAACAAAGTCTTTCAAGGGGTTGGGATACTAAAGGTGGTTGGAAGGTCGTGTGCGTACCCCTGCTGGAACCTGCAGAGAAATGACTGGAACTGCGTTTGTTTGTGGTGTTTTCTAGGCAAGAGTTAGGGTTCTCAATGGGAATTCACCTGCTCAGCCTGATGGAGGTGGATTTTCCTATGGACTGGGGTCATGTAATTTGTTTTAGGAGTTTTGAGGATCTTGCTGCCATCATGGCCATTGTTGCCCTCTGCATGTTAAGGAACACAGCTCCTGATGATGATATTGTAGCATTCACCTCAGTTTGAAATTAAACGAGGGCCTCCATTTGGCGACAGACCCTGAGGCTGCGGAGACTTACATTGCACGCCTAAAATTGCAGTTGGGTGAGCTGTCCTGGGTGCCTGTTTTCTGCACTAGCTGGGGGCCCACCCTGTTCCCACAAACCTTCTATCCTCCCCCATGGGGGCATGGTAACCCAACCTCATATTGGGGGACCAAAAGCAGTGGGGGAGCTTGTCCCACAGCGGGTACCCGGATGGCGAACTTTAGTGTGGTCTCCCGGTCGGCATAGCATGGCCGTCTTAAAGTCTGGTGGTGGCGGCAGGTAAGGAGATGTGACTCGGAGTGTTATGAAGGGTATGTTTCATTGGGGAATGGTCTTCATCTATGGTGTGTTTGTATCTTGTGATTGTGCTAGGGCACTGTCACCCGAGGGAGTCACCCCCCCTTGCCGTGGCTGTGGGTCCCGCTCCCACTTGACCAAACTCCCTGTCTGTTGCAGCGATTGCCCTGTGATCAGCCAACCACCCGGTGGGGTGGCTGCAGCCTCATTTCCTTGAAGCTGATTGTAGGAAGGTTGATCCCTGACTATGGTTGCCCCCAACTTTTTGCCTGGTGTTTTGCTGGTTTTCTGACTTAGTTGACCTGGGACCCTGCTATTCAGGGCCCCAGGCCTACTGCTCTCTCTGTAAAATGGATTCCATGTACCTTAGGTACATATCTAAATTGGATACTGAGTCACCTTATCAGTCCCTGTACAGTGTACCTTAGGTACCCAGGGCATAGGTGTACCCAGGGCCTACCAGGGGCTGCAGCATGTATTATGCCACCCCTGGATTGACTAACTAAAACTGACACAACTGGCTGCACGACAGCTGGGGCAAGGTGGTGTACTCACCCTTTGCTTTAGATATAGTATACCTATATCTAACCCTAAAATGGACACACAGATCTCCTATCAGTCACTCCTATGGCAGGCCTTAACAATCCTGAAGGCAGAGTGCTTGGAATCGTGTGAGATGGTGCTCTGGCATGAGCTGAGCCTGTCTGCGGCTTTCGGGATCTATCCCTTAGCCGTTTCCATGATATCGCATACCATATACTCTTAAGTGCATTATAATCCTCGCGGTTATGTGCCAACTCTGGTATCGCTTTATCAAAACATGTCGAGTAAGGTGTCATACGAATTGGAATACTAACCCCTCGCCAATTCTGGCGACGGGGTTAGCATTCCACCCTTCTAGAGGGACACGACATGCCTGTAACCTATAACCCGGTTAAAAGTCAGACAGAGCCTTAGCATCCACAAAATGGATGCTGCCACCGAGACACAAGTCTGCCCTCCTGCTGCTGGGAGTCCTCCCAGAGCAGGAGATAAGGACAAAGGGTTTCCTGCCAGGGGCGGTGCCAGCACCGTCCCAGACAGGGTTTTGTGTATTGTAGGTAGGCAGGGCTTTAGAGGAAGGTGACTGCACGTGGCACCCCGGTGCTCACTGTGCATAGGCTGGCTGGAACCAGTTCCAGGGTCACTCCAGACCCTGTGCTGGGGAAAAGCCCGCCAAGGAAGTGGGTGTAACCACCCCCCTCCTAGTCCCACCCATAGGGCAGGACTTAGTCGCGTGCCAGCCCCTTTTTACAGGATAAAGGTAGAGACTGGCCCCCTTCCAAATCAGATCATCTTTGGAATCAAGATACCACTTTCCACGAAAGGACTTCACGATTTCTTCCTCAAGATTCTCCCTTGTGGCTAAGGAGTAGTCACCCTGCATCCGCAGGCACCATCTAAGAACACTGCGGTCTGCTGCACGTCCTTCCTCCGGAATCCGACTGCCCAGCTCGACGAGACCCGGCTTCCCTGGCACCTCTGACCTCTACCCACCTCTACAGCCCAGCTGAGAACCGTGGGTGCGACGAGACCTCGAGGGACCGGCCATCGCCAAGACTGCACGACTTCTGCACAGCAAGCCCACCGAGTAATTTCCTGGTGAGTGCTTTGGGGTCCGAGAAGCCCCCACCCTGAGCAGCTCCAGCACCGAAGAGCAGCCCCCCAGCATCTCCACGATCTGCGTGGGGCCCTTCTGCTTTTTACTGCTCACCGCGTTGTTTGGCTACTAGCCCGCTGGCTTGTGGCCTTCCTGACGACGCCCGACGACATTTCTGCTGCTGGTCTGGTTGCTCCAGACTGGCCCTTGCTCCCTCCCAGAAGAGGAGCACCCTGGACCCTCCTGGTCCACTCAAGACGCCATTTTGAGTCCACCGCGTGGGCTTGAATTAGCCAAGGCTTGTTGCCCAATCCTGGGTAACTTCGACGCCAACGACTTCATCCTTCGTGGGACAGCTCGCACCTCCATCCTGGTCGCCGACAACGCCTCCTGGTCCGAGAGACTGCAGAGTCCAGCAGCGCCCACTCACCTGACTGCGGTGACTTCGCCCGGTGCCATCCTGGTGCCCACTTAATCACTGGCTAGTGATTCAAGAACTTGGTCCCCTCTGCTTTCAGGTTTCTTCTTCCTTGATCCAGGCTTGGATCCATCGAACTTTCCTTCACTGGTCGCCTGCCAGCAACTTCTTCCTTCCAGGCTCCCGGTCCGGCAACGAGATCCCCGACGTCTTTTCAGACCTATGCAGCTGCAGCCCCTGGGCTAGGTAACTTCGGCACTCCGGTGTCCCAGCATAGCCTCACTATCCAAGGGTCAGGATCCACTGTCATTTTCTTCCTACCAGGTCGGGTTCGCCCGTGAACACTAACTTTGTGAATTCTAGCTTCCATAGACTTTGTCCCGCATCCCGCGTGAGAGTGCACACTCTGCACCCGAGTCCCCTGGGCCTCCTAGTAGTAATCTAACGATTCCCTAGTCCAGTCCTAGCGATTCCAAAGCCTATTAGAACTGTTACTTACCTGCTAGTAATTCGCATTCCACTTTTAGCGTATATGGTTTTTCGTGCCCCTCGGGCATTTGTGTAACGTGCTAACTTAAAAGTATTTTCGTAAGAGTTTTGTTGTGTGCTTAGCACCCTGTCCTCATAAAGAGTACAGGGTTGTTGTGATTCTAATAAATACATTGGTTATTTTCATAACACTTGTGTGGTGTCCTTTCACTGGGTGTTCAAGGGGTAATGTGATGGTAAAACAGCTGGCTTAACACGCCCTCTAGAGTCTTAGCCTTAGACTGCTCGTATCCATGCTACTAGGATAGCTGGTCTATAAGGTTGACTTACAACCAATCATCAATAAGGGTTGTTTGGACTGATATATAGTGATCACTAGAATAGTGAGCACTGCACATCAGGCCAACTTCTCACATTGGTGAGCAGCGGTTGGGATTTGAGCTTGCTGTTGTTTTACCACACATGCCCTAAGAATATCTTGTGAAAGATCACATAAGTACTAAAGGTACATATAACTTAGCTTAGAATACTCTGAGTTCTACTGAACCAGCTGTTGTAGCTCCTAGGGCCTAGCACACCCTAAACTACAACTCTAGCAAGGGATCAGTAGGCAAACATATAGTGTAGGTAAGTGCACCACTTACACCTCACTAGAAAAGCATGTCGACTCAGGGGGACTCTACTGAGACTCCCCTGGTCAGTGTTGACCCTCCACAGGTCACTTCAAGATATGCAGCTCTCAATTTTCAGGAGATGAGGCAACTCTGTGTCTCCAGGAAACTGAAGCAGGGGTCTAACCCCACCCTTCCCTTTCTGATAGGTCTCTTAGAGACATATGATGCCAGAAAGCTCTCTCAGTTACATGAGAGCATGCCAGCCTTAGAGGGAACCTCTGGGGATCCAGACCTCCCCAACACTGATTCAGCAGTTGAGGAGGAGGATCAGGAGGTACTCTCTGGGGATGAGGTAGACAAAGGTCTTGAGGTAGTCAGAAGGCTAACTAGGACCAACTTAGACTTACTTGGGCTAGGATCTGGGGGCCCCCCAGTACTAACCCGAAGTGGGCCTAACCTTGGAGTTAGGAGAGATAGATCTCTTTCTAGGGACTCCAATAGATCTCTGCACTCTAATGCCTCTTCTCAGGGGAGAAGGAATCCTCCACAGAGGAGATTTACTTCCCCTCAGAGAAAGGAGCATGAAGCTAGGATGAGACAAGCTGAACTGAGGATTGAAAGGGAAGAAATTGCCCTGGCCAAAGAGAAGCTTGCCCTGGCAAGAGAGCAGCAGATGAGTGGGCTAGCTCCCACTGGTGGCAGCAATCTCCCAAGAGATAGAGAGAAGGGTTTAGATACTAAACACCTGACTAAAATAGTGCCCCCCTTTAAGCAAGGGGATGACATCCAGAAATGGATGGCTGCTCTGGAGAGGGCCTGCACTGTGCAGAACATTCCCCAGAGTCAGTGGGCAGCTATACTGTGGCTCTCCTTTGATGGTAAAGGTAGAGATAAGCTCCTCACTACAAGAGTGGAGGATGCTAACAATTACCAGGTCCTGAAAAATGCACTGGTTGATGGGTTTGGTTTAACCACTGAGCAGTACAGGTTGCTGTTCAGAGACACCCAGAAAACTCAGTCTCAGGACTGGTCTGACTTTGTTGATTGTGCCACTAAGGCTTTGGAAGGCTGGCTACTGGGTAGTAAGGTTACTGATTTCAAGGGATTGTATAATCTAATTATGAGAGAGCAAGTCTTAAATAATTGTCAGAACCAGTTATTACACCAGCACCTGGTAGACTCTGATCTGACCTCTCCACAAGAATTGGGTAAGAGGGCAGACAAATGGGTCAGAACCAGGATTAGGCCCAAGAACCAAGGTGGTGACCAGAAAAAGGAATCAACCAAGCCTCAAGAGAAGGGTGGGAATAAATCTACAGATCAAACCACATCAGGGCCCCAAAAATCCTCTGAGGGGGGTGGGTCCCAGAATCCTTCCAACAACCAGAAGAAACCTTATTGTTATCCCTGTAAACAGGTGGGTCATTTAAAAACTGACAGCAGTTGCCCAAAGAATAACAATAAGGAAAACATACCCCCAAGTAACATTCCCAAACCTCCTGTTACTACTAGTAGTAATCCCCCAGGTGGTGGGAGTGCCCCCAAGAATTTGGGTGCATTTACTTTGGGAGTTCCTGGGGACTCTGGCCTAACCAGGTCCCCAAACTTAGATACTCTTGTCTGTGAGACTGGCATGGGGTTTGCCAACTTCACAACTTGTCCCAACACTTTGGGCAAGTACAGACAGGAGCCCCTCATCAATGGTATAAAAGTTAAGGCCTATAGAGATACAGGGGCTAGCATCACTATGGTGACTGAGAGTCTAGTCCCCTCCAGGCAACTTTTACCTGGTGCCACATACCAGGTGACCAATATTGATGGAGTACAGAGAGATCATCCCATGGCAGTGGTCAATCTCAGCTGGGGAGGTGTCACTGGCCACAAGAGAGTGGCAGTGTCACCAAACTTGCCTGTAGATTGCCTACTGGGGAATGATTTAGAGCTCTCAGCCTGGGCTGAAGTAGAGCAAGAAACTCATTCTAGAATGGTAAACATCCATGGTAAGGTTAGTGGGGCAGTGGTAGCCACAGCCCCAGTCCAAGATATCCTCCCTGAACAGGTCAGGAGGGTTGTGCCAGTCACAACCCAATCTCAGACAACTTCCTTCCCAGAACAGGTTGTCAAGGCTGTGATGGTCACAGCCCACACCCAAACTGAGCCCCCTCCTGAAAAGGTTGGGAGAGTTGTGATGGCCACAGCTCAAACTCAGACAGATGATAGTGTTGTGAAGCCTGAAACTATGGATCACTCCACTCAGACAGAGAGCATTGAGGAGGAAGAGAAATCTCCCTCCCACCAGACTTTAGGAAAAGATCAGCCTCCTCAGGGAACTGATCTGACCCCTTGTGAAGAAACTGCCACAGAGGTAGTCAGGCCTAGCCTGGCAGAACCCCTGATGTCAGTGGACCCTTCCAAGGTGGGACCCAGTCTGGAGCAGGTAACCTGCCCCTCTCTACCCTGCCTCAGTCAGCCCAGGGCTGTGGAGGTCAGGGAGGCCAGTGGTGGACCCCAAGGGGCCCCCTGTCCAAAAGAATTTCCCAATCAGCAGATTAAGGGCACTGAAGCTAGTAGTCCTAGCCAAGTGAAAATAAAACACACTCCTGAGGGATCCCCCTTAAAATTAGTTAGGGACCTCCCACAGATGGACACTGTTGGGCACAGCCAAACTTGGGACCTGAGGGCCCCAGACCTGACCTGTCCCTCCAGTAAGCCAAACAGAGGGACCCAACCTCCAGCTGTAGGTAGCCAGAGGTTGACCCTGAGAGCCCAAAACAACTCAGTCTTGGAAAGAAAGGCCTCTATGGTGGAAAATGATTGGAGGAAGCTGAGCCCCAAGTTAGTGGAGCCTCACTTCAGTACTCCATTCCAGCACCAGCCTTTTTCTTTGACAAAACACACCACAGGTAGAGATTCCCTATGGTGGAGACCCTCAGACACCCTTAGGGTGAGGGATTGCTTAGTGGACCATGACATAGGGGGTAACCATGCCAGTGCTGGTACTTCCTTAAATGGCCACTTAGGCAATATAGGCTTACCTGGACAAGGATAGCCTTATCTCCTTTCGTTTGGGGGGGGGTTATGTAGGAAGGTTGATCCCTGACTATGGTTGCCCCCAACTTTTTGCCTGGTGTTTTGCTGGTTTTCTGACTTAGTTGACCTGGGACCCTGCTATTCAGGGCCCCAGGCCTACTGCTCTCTCTGTGAAATGGATTCCATGTACCTTAGGTACATATCTAAATTGGATACTGAGTCACCTTATCAGTCCCTGTACAGTGTACCTTAGGTACCCAGGGCATAGGTGTACCCAGGGCCTACCAGGGGCTGCAGCATGTATTATGCCACCCCTGGATTGACTAACTAAAACTGACACAACTGGCTGCACGACAGCTGGGGCAAGGTGGTGTACTCACCCTTTGCTTTAGATATAGTATACCTATATCTAACCCTAAAATGGACACACAGATCTCCTATCAGTCACTCCTATGGCAGGCCTTAACAATCCTGAAGGCAGAGTGCTTGGAATCGTGTGAGATGGTGCTCTGGCATGAGCTGAGCCTGTCTGCGGCTTTCGGGATCTATCCCTTAGCCGTTTCCATGATATCGCATACCATATACTCTTAAGTGCATTATAATCCTCGCGGTTATGTGCCAACTCTGGTATCGCTTTATCAAAACATGTCGAGTAAGGTGTCATACGAATTGGAATACTAACCCCTCGCCAATTCTGGCGACGGGGTTAGCATTCCACCCTTCTAGAGGGACACGACATGCCTGTAACCTATAACCCGGTTAAAAGTCAGACAGAGCCTTAGCATCCACAAAATGGATGCTGCCACCGAGACACAAGTCTGCCCTCCTGCTGCTGGGAGTCCTCCCAGAGCAGGAGATAAGGACAAAGGGTTTCCTGCCAGGGGCGGTGCCAGCACCGTCCCAGACAGGGTTTTGTGTATTGTAGGTAGGCAGGGCTTTAGAGGAAGGTGACTGCACGTGGCACCCCGGTGCTCACTGTGCATAGGCTGGCTGGAACCAGTTCCAGGGTCACTCCAGACCCTGTGCTGGGGAAAAGCCCGCCAAGGAAGTGGGTGTAACCACCCCCCTCCTAGTCCCACCCATAGGGCAGGACTTAGTCGCGTGCCAGCCCCTTTTTACAGGATAAAGGTAGAGACTGGCCCCCTTCCAAATCAGATCATCTTTGGAATCAAGATACCACTTTCCACGAAAGGACTTCACGATTTCTTCCTCAAGATTCTCCCTTGTGGCTAAGGAGTAGTCACCCTGCATCCGCAGGCACCATCTAAGAACACTGCGGTCTGCTGCACGTCCTTCCTCCGGAATCCGACTGCCCAGCTCGACGAGACCCGGCTTCCCTGGCACCTCTGACCTCTACCCACCTCTACAGCCCAGCTGAGAACCGTGGGTGCGACGAGACCTCGAGGGACCGGCCATCGCCAAGACTGCACGACTTCTGCACAGCAAGCCCACCGAGTAATTTCCTGGTGAGTGCTTTGGGGTCCGAGAAGCCCCCACCCTGAGCAGCTCCAGCACCGAAGAGCAGCCCCCCAGCATCTCCACGATCTGCGTGGGGCCCTTCTGCTTTTTACTGCTCACCGCGTTGTTTGGCTACTAGCCCGCTGGCTTGTGGCCTTCCTGACGACGCCCGACGACATTTCTGCTGCTGGTCTGGTTGCTCCAGACTGGCCCTTGCTCCCTCCCAGAAGAGGAGCACCCTGGACCCTCCTGGTCCACTCAAGACGCCATTTTGAGTCCACCGCGTGGGCTTGAATTAGCCAAGGCTTGTTGCCCAATCCTGGGTAACTTCGACGCCAACGACTTCATCCTTCGTGGGACAGCTCGCACCTCCATCCTGGTCGCCGACAACGCCTCCTGGTCCGAGAGACTGCAGAGTCCAGCAGCGCCCACTCACCTGACTGCGGTGACTTCGCCCGGTGCCATCCTGGTGCCCGCTTAATCACTGGCTAGTGATTCAAGAACTTGGTCCCCTCTGCTTTCAGGTTTCTTCTTCCTTGATCCAGGCTTGGATCCATCGAACTTTCCTTCACTGGTCGCCTGCCAGCAACTTCTTCCTTCCAGGCTCCCGGTCCGGCAACGAGATCCCCGACGTCTTTTCAGACCTATGCAGCTGCAGCCCCTGGGCTAGGTAACTTCGGCACTCCGGTGTCCCAGCATAGCCTCACTATCCAAGGGTCAGGATCCACTGTCATTTTCTTCCTACCAGGTCGGGTTCGCCCGTGAACACTAACTTTGTGAATTCTAGCTTCCATAGACTTTGTCCCGCATCCCGCGTGAGAGTGCACACTCTGCACCCGAGTCCCCTGGGCCTCCTAGTAGTAATCTAACGATTCCCTAGTCCAGTCCTAGCGATTCCAAAGCCTATTAGAACTGTTACTTACCTGCTAGTAATTCGCATTCCACTTTTAGCGTATATGGTTTTTCGTGCCCCTCGGGCATTTGTGTAACGTGCTAACTTAAAAGTATTTTCGTAAGAGTTTTGTTGTGTGCTTAGCACCCTGTCCTCATAAAGAGTACAGGGTTGTTGTGATTCTAATAAATACATTGGTTATTTTCATAACACTTGTGTGGTGTCCTTTCACTGGGTGTTCAAGGGGTAATGTGATGGTAAAACAGCTGGCTTAACACGCCCTCTAGAGTCTTAGCCTTAGACTGCTCGTATCCATGCTACTAGGATAGCTGGTCTATAAGGTTGACTTACAACCAATCATCAATAAGGGTTGTTTGGACTGATATATAGTGATCACTAGAATAGTGAGCACTGCACATCAGGCCAACTTCTCACACTGATTCTGTGAGGAATGAGAGTTGTTCTGAGGTTGGTTTTGGGGCTGTATCCTCTGTGGGGGCTGTCCGGATACTATTCCCATTCTAATTTGTGGTACATTTTTAGAGGGCATCGGTAAACCATGTGGTGCATACTGTGACAATAGTGGCACTCTACGAGGGTGGTTTGGACCCAGCCTTCTGACCTCAGCCACTAGGACTGGGCGGATACCCTCTGGGGTACATAAGTAGAGCTCTCTTTGAGACAGGTGCCATATGAACGTTTGCGACCAGTGCGGCCCCCTCAGGGGCGATCTTATCCCGAGAATAAAAAAGGCAAGATCGGTCGGCCGCAGGTTCGCCTATAAGGCGCCTAAACTGTGGAACTCCCTTCCACTACCCATGAGGAGTGAACAGAACTTACTATCATTCCGAAAAAAATTAAAAACCTGGCTCTTTCCCTAAACATTTCCCTGCACCGACCCCACTTGGAATAAACTTGGTTTTCTCAGCGCTGGGATGCCCAAGGGTAGCTATGCGCTCTATAAATCCTCATCCATCCATCCATCCATCCATCCTTATGTTGGACCAGTTTGGCGGTTTCTCTTTGGGCCTGATCTTGCTTTTCCCGGTCCTTCTCTTGTCTCTTCTGGTAATAGTGTAGTATGTGGGCCTGTATTTCCCACCAAGGTTTGGTGTCCAGCCTTACTACACTATCTAATCTGCATCTCAGTGGGTAGCCCTCTCTTGAGGATGTTGTAGAAGAATGCAACCCTGTGATGTGTGCCGGCCAAGGGTTTACCTGTCTCCTTCCCCCATCTTTCTCTCATGGAGGCGGAGAGCTCAAGCCGTGCACGTCATCAGGCCATGGCCGTTGGCTCTGGCCATGATCTTGCCATTGTTATTAGAACTAAAAACACACAAAACCTTACCGACCCCATGCAATTGAAAACAATTTGACTTTTCACGTTGTTTGAGTGAAATGGGCTGTGTTGCAAATATTGGACATATTGTAAAATATCTTTCTACTGAATTTATCTTTCTGTATCTGTTTGTCCATAGGCATAACTCAACAAAACTGTCCTGTTTACTCTTAAAACAGGCCTCACTCCATTCCTCTGCTTTTACTACCTTATTAAAAGAACTTACAGGTAGATTCATCAAGCATTTTTGCGACCGCAAACGGTGCGAATCGCAAAATTCGTCCGTTTGCGCACGCAAAAATGGCATTTGAGATTCATCAATGGTTCATGAACTCGCAATTTGAAAAATCGCAAATAATTGCGATTTCTCAAATTGTGATCGCATTTAAGGAATCTCAATTAGAGATTCTTTAAATGCTATTCATGAACCTTTTAAAAATTGCGAAATCGCAATATTTGGCCGCTATTTACCGCGAAGTGTAACTTTGTGGTAAATAGCGAAATCTCAGAAAAATGCACTTTAGTGCATTTTTCTAAGTTGTATGTTACACACACACGTGTCCTTTGGACATGTGTGTGCACAACATCAGTCTACATTTAGATTTCAGGGGTGCTACAGGGTGTCCTTTGGACACCCCTGGCACCCTTGAAATCGCATCCTTATTTGCGATTAGCAAATTGCTAATCGCAAATAAGGAATGTCTCCCCATTCATTACTATGGGCCTTTAGGGAAGTTATTCCTTTTTTGCGATTTGCGATTAGCAATTTGCTAATCGCAAATAAGGAAGCTGTAGGAATCACAATTGTTTTTGCGAATTCTACATGATTCCCGTTTTGCGAGTCTTTAATAGCTATTCCCAAAACGGGACATTGATGAATCTGGCCGTTAATCTTACTTAGGACTGACATAATTGCAGGGAAGGTCAGAGGTGTCCTACAGCCCGGGTGAATGCTCCTACCTCTTGGACAGTCGCACAGTGCAGATACATGTTGTTGTACATGGCAGAGGCTTGATAACTGGAAGGGACCCTGTAGCCCAAAACCCTGAGTTTTTATTTTTTAATTTTCAGAGTTGTATATAGCGCGAACATGACCCGAATCGGGTATCAGAGTGCTTTACATATCACCAGTTGTATTACTTGAGTACACATTCATTTTTTGTTTAGGCACGGGGAGATTAAGTGATTTGCCCAGAATCACAGGATGTTCAGCGTCATTGCCGAGACTCAAACCCAGTTCCCCAGATTCGAGGTCGACCGCCCTAGCCGTTCGGCCAGCTCCTCTCCCCTTGTTTTAATTAAGGGTTTCAGTTTTCCGTTTTTACTGATTTTTACAGATAACTATAGACATAAAACAATCTATTTGCTGTCCTATTTATTTTTAAAAGCAAAGAAATACAGAAAACGGTGTTTTGTGAATGACTCTCCTCGTTGTCTTTCATGAATTCCAGACCAGCTGCTAATCCGATAGACACAATGGGGATTTAAAAAGAGGATGAGATTACCTTAAATACACGCATGTTAACATATATTTGTATATAATGCTAATATGTACCTGTTGGAGTAGTGCTTTGTTATATATGCCTGCTTAACTTAAAACGTGCCAGGCATCAAAGTATGAGTGCATGTTTATCAGTTGAATAAATGTGGAAATATACCATTTTAATATTCTATTTAATCTCAAAACATAAAATAAATATGGATACACGCCAATAAAATGACAATAAAATAAATATGGGTAAATACAAATTGAAATAAAACAAATTAAAGAAATACCATAAAACCTGGGGCCCAAGTTTTATTCTTGTGTTAGGGTGGTTACAAATAAATAAAATAAAAACACAACCTACCACTGCACAATTTTATTTGTAGAGAAGCCCCTAAAATTTGAAAATTGATTAGTCTAGGATATCAGCAGTAGTATCTACCACTAACTCTCCAAACACAAAAAAACTAATAAAAGAGACCGCAATGGAACATTTGTTGCTACTAATGAATGAACTCCTATGAGCATACCAATGACAGTGGGTGAGGGGCTCCTATCCATTTCATGATAAACTATAATAAAGACAAAATTGCATCAAAATAGTGTTCTGAGTTCTTTGATAATATTCATAGCTAAGGGAAGGGTTGAAATACTTTGAGTTTCAATATTGCACTGTGAGGGTTACTATAAGCCATGTACCCCCTCACATTTCCTACTGATAGTTACATCTTCTAGTAGAGGCCTGTCCTTCATGTTTCCCTCATCTTCTAAATGCCACATGTCCCCATCTTCCAATGAGATCTGTCCCTCATCTTCCAATGAGATCTGCCACTCACCTTCCAGTGAGATCTGCCACTCACCTTCCAGTGAGATCTGCCACTCACCTTCCAATGAGATCTGTCCCTCATCTTCCAATGAGATCTGCCACTCACCTTCCAGTGAGATCTGCCACTCACCTTCCAATGAGATCTGTCCCTCATCTTCCAATGAGATCTGCCACTCACCTTCCAGTGAGATCTGTCCCTCATCTTCCAATGAGATCTGCCACTCACCTTCCAGTGAGATCTGTCCCTCATCTTCCAATGAGATCTGCCACTCACCTTCCAATGAGATCTGTCCCTCATCTTCCAATGAGATCTGCCACTCACCTTCCAATGAGATCTGTCCCTCATCTTCCAATGAGATCTGCCACTCACCTTCCAGTGAGATCTGTCCCTCATCTTCCAATGAGATCTGCCACTCACCTTCCAATGAGATCTGTCCCTCATCTTCCAATGAGATCTGCCCCTCATCTTCCAATGAGATCTGTCCCTCATCTTCCAATGAGATCTGTCCCTCATCTTCCAATGAGATCTGTCCCTCATCTTCCAATGAGATCTGTCCCTCATCTTCCAATGAGATCTGCCACTCACCTTCCAATGAGATCTGTCCCTCATCTTCCAATGAGATCTGCCACTCACCTTCCAGTGAGATCTGCCACTCACCTTCCAGTGAGATCTGCCACTCACCTTCCAATGAGATCTGTCCCTCATCTTCCAATGAGATCTGCCACTCACCTTCCAGTGAGATCTGCCACTCACCTTCCAATGAGATCTGTCCCTCATCTATCAACAAGAACTGTCCTTCACCTTCCAATGAGATGTGTTCCTCGTCTTCCAATGAGACCTGTGCCTCATCTTCCAATGAGATTTGTCCCTCATCTTCCAATGAGATCTGTCCCTCACCTTCTAAGAGAATGATGTCCCTTATCTTCCAATGAGATTTGTCCCTCACCTCTCCATGAGACCTGTCTCTAACTTCAATGAGATTTGTCCCTCATCTTCCAATGAGATATGTCCCTCATCTTCCAATGAGATCTGTCCCTCACCTTCTAAGAGAATGATGTCCCTTATCTTCCAATGAGATTTGTCCCTCACCTCTCCATGAGACCTGTCTCTAACTTCAATGAGATTTGACCCCCTCTTCCATTGAGGCATCCACCCATCTTCTCATGAGGGTCTGTCAATGAGAGGGAAGAATCCTCATATTCTTGAGTTGATAAACATCCTACATTTATGTTGAGGTCTCTTAATTGCCTTCTGGCCTCATCCTTATTAGGGTTGTTGCCTATATTTTGGACACCATCTCCCAATCTTTTCCGCAGCATCTGTCCCCATCGTCCCAAGGACATCTGTTCGCCAACTTCTCATCTCATAATGTCTGCATATCTTCTTTTTGGGAACCTACCCCACCTCCTCATGAAAGTGTAGCTCATCATCATGTGTTTCACAATTCATCCAATGGGGAGCTTTCCGTTGTCTTGTGTGGATCTCCTTCAGATCATTTGAAGAATCTGCAGATGTTTCTATATCTCTTCACTGAGATCTTCCTATGGGGATCTACTCACATACTCCCTTGAA
This sequence comes from Lissotriton helveticus, assembly GCF_964261635.1. Lineage (NCBI taxonomy): Eukaryota > Metazoa > Chordata > Amphibia > Caudata > Salamandridae > Lissotriton > Lissotriton helveticus. The sequence goes on along the minus strand of NC_136065.1, from coordinate 2,124,468,618 downwards.
TGCTCAATCCCACCTTTTTAGAGGAATCTCCCCTCTTTTAAAGTAGGCCTGGGTGGAGTATGTGCAGTTCTGCTATGCAGAACTCTGCGAAGGGACCAAAAATCTCTGCCACGCTGTGCAGAGTTCCACAAGCAGGAAAGTGCATTAGGTCGCACCATTTGCGCTGATTTTTATCGCATGGTGTTTGTCCCGCACTTGGAAATCAGCGTGAATGGCACCATGCATAACGCAAGAGGGCGCTGCTTCTTTCTGTTGCTTGCGTAGATGTTCTAATCGAGCGGCAGCTTCCTCAACATGGTAACAGAATTTTTCTCAAAGCAAGCAGTAGCGACCATCTGCAAATGCCCGCATTGAGAAATCTCACCGGACAAAGTCTGGAGTAAGATTTTCCTTGCTCGCCAACTTAATGTTGGCGCGTGAAAGCGAGGGAAAAACACTGAGATTTTTGGAACGCTGCACGATACATGGAGCTTGTAGTGGAAAAACTTTGCAAACTCCACAAGCAGAGCGGATTTTCATGCCTAGGCCTATATTACATTTGATGATGTGGGGGCATATGTATCAAGAAATCATTTTTCGAGTCCTAAACAGCGAATTTTAGCAATTCGCTGTTAAGGACTCGAAAAAGGCAATTTATGTCAGATTCGATATACTAATTGCTATTCCTACGTATTCCTTAATTGCGAATCACAAATTGCGAATCGCAATTAAGGAATACCTTCCCGTTCATTCCTATGGGCCTAGAGGCCCAAAGGAATGAATGGGCAGACATTCGCAATTTGCGAGTACCCATTAGGTACTCGCAAATTGCGAATGCAATTTTAAGAGTGCAAGGGTGTCAAAAGGACACCCTGTTGCACCCCTGTGTGCACATGTGGCATGTATGTGCGCCACATGGCACTTTGAAAAATGCAAAAAGTGCATTTTTCAAGGAAATTGCAAATTACTACCAAGTTGAAGTTGGTGGTAATTAATTTGTGATTTCTAAAGGCAAAATCGCACAACTTGGGTGCTTCCAGAATTGCATTTTTTAAGGAATCGCGATTTGCGATTCCTTAAGTGCATTCGCAGAATAGGGAATCACAAAAAGGCTTCATACATATGCCCCATGGTCTTTCAGCTAGAGCTTCTGACCATGGAACTGGGGAATCAGGTTTGAATGCTGGACTTGGCTTAGCATCCTGTGATTCTGAGCCAATCACTTAATATCCCCTTTTCTAAAAAAATATATGCAAAATATTCTGGTGCTCCTGTAAAGCACTCTAAAGTCTTCTCGGTAGGTTTGAAATGAAAAAACTGCTAAAATATATAAACAAATATATTAGCATGAGTCGCTGGCTCCTTTGTTCTAGTGGGGTCAGCCCCTACCTTTCCTCAGTCCTCTGTCCCCACCTCCTCCAGACGCAAAGGGCACCGCAGGCATACACTTATCGCAGGAGTGTACCTGCCCCATCCCCAGCTCGTGCCTTGGAAGTTCGCAGCTTGATGCAGGGATTTGTCCAACCTTCAGGGGGAAATAAAAATAGATGCAGTTTTAGTTGTTATAATTGTTTCTTTCCTCCAAGGAAGTCTGTTCAGGACAGAAAGGCCTGGCTAAGCAGATTTTTAACTGCTGAGTGTTGCTGCTGGATGGTGTGCTGTCCCTAACAGTTCTGGATGTGGGGGCACGTAGAGTTTTGCGGGGGGGGGGGGAAGATAGAGGGAGAGAGCATGACAATGTAGGGCCATGGTGCCTGTTTCACAAAGTTAAACTTACACATGTAGCTTTACTTACTTGTAAATCTATTACTGCACCTAGGTGCATATGTACGCATTTTTTGCAGCTCACCATTTTCAAGTATATATTTGTTGTGTTGTGTTGTTATGTTATGTCGATTTGTATTGCGCACAACTCACCCGGGAGGGTATTGAGGTACTTGAGCAGGGGTGTTTGCATGTGGTCCTTGAACAATTATTCAAAAAACCAGGGGCCTTATTTATGAAGGCCTTGCGCCGCCGGTGCATCACTTTTTCCCATGTTAAAAGTGACGCACCGGCGGCGCAAGGCCTTCATAAATCTGCCCCCAGGTCTTCAGCCTCCTGCAGAGCTCAGGAAGTAAGGAGGAGGCTCGGATGTGTTGTGGGAGGTCGTTCCATGTTTTGGGTGTGATGTAGGAGAATGAGCGACCTCCTGCTCTGTTATTGTGAATGCGGGAGTGTGTGCTGAGTGTAGGTGTCGTGCAGGCTGGTGAAAGTGTATGCAGCTCTTCAGGAATGCTGGTCCAGTGTTGTGTAAGGCTTCGTATGTGTGCATCAGGAGCTTGAATGACCTGTGCTTGTAGATGGGGAGCAAGTGAAGCCCCCTGAGGTGGGGTGCGATGTGAGTGCACCATGAGAGTTGCTTGGAGTGTCTGGCGTGGAGTGCATTGCCATAGTGGAGCCTTCTTATGATGAGTGCTTGCATGATTAGGAAAAAATGGGGGTAGTGCCTAAATTACAATCACATATATATATATATATATATCAAACAACTAGGTGGAGCACACAAAAAAATCAACAAATGATTATATACAACGAGAGTACCTTCACTTGCACTCAATCTTTCCATATAATACAATATACAACATATACATTACATATACATATTTACACACGAATTTCACAACAACACAGCCCTACAAAAATAAAAAACAAAAAATTACATAACTTATATATCTATGTGTGCATTCCTGAATTTCAATGCTACACTCCCAGGTAGTCCTTTGTAACAGCGCCAGGGGAAACCAATTACCTTAAATTAATTATTTCAACCAGCGCTAATGCTACAATCTAGCACAAATTCACATTTGAAACGGACTCCTCCACAAAATGTCAACGCAGTCACGGTCGCGGTTCAGCCACACGTATCTATGGGCTTTCTCAGGACAGAAGGGCCAAAGTACAAGGATCCACCGATAAAATACGGACCCTGTGCACCGTGGCTGGAGAATCCAAGGTGGGGTACTCCCAACGAGGGGTACCTCTGGGGGTTGGCGCCCAGTTCTAGTGCCCACTTGGTAGCAAAATTCACAGTAAAGGAAAAGTTCAATTCTTCTCTCTCTGGCGGCTCAAGTCCACATGGCTAATTATGCTTCAAGACGCGTCGGGAACAAAGTTTACCGGCATAGTGCTTGCATGATGGCACATCTGGTGTTCTTTGCAGCCACTTTAAGATCTTTCATAGCACGCATAGGATATGGGGGCAGGAAGTGCTTAAAGCATTGAGTTGTGCTGTCATGTTCAGCTTGTCGTCTAGGATGATCCCCAGATTTCTTGCGTGGTCGATGCATGTTGATGTTGGGTGTAGCAGGTGGCATCCTATGGGAAGGTCTTGTTTCCAAAGACCTTTACTTCCGTCTTGTTGGAGTTGAGCCTCAAGCAACTGGTTCCTTTTTATTCTGCTACCTGCTACCATGGTCATGCAGTTGGTGAAGTTGGTTCTGATGGTGGTTGTCTTGTCCGTCAGCAAGAGGATGAGTTGGGTGTCGTTGTAGGGGATGATGGTGATGCCTTGGGATCGGAAGAATCAATCAATCAATCAATCAATCATAGCATTTGTAAAGAGCGCTACTCACCCGTGAGAGTCTCAAGGCGCGGGGGGCGGGGGTGCTGCTATTGCTCAAACAGCCAGGTCTTGAGGTGTCTCCTGAAGGTGAGGTGGTCCTCGGTCAGTCAAAGTTGGACGGGGAGGGAGTTCCAGGTCTTGACGGCCAGGTAGGCGAACGATCGTCCTCCGGTTGTGGATCCGCGAATCCGTGGGATGGTGGCGAGGGCGAGGCTGGCGGAGCGGAGCTGGCGGGACGGAGTGTAGAACGTGAGGGGTCTGTTGAGGTAGTCGGGGCCTATGTCATGGAGAGCCTTGTGTGCGTGGGTGAGGAGCCTGAACGTGATTCTCTTGTTGACTGGAAGCCAGTGCAGGTCTCTCAGGTGGGCAGACATGTGGCTGTGGCGAAGGATGTCGAGGATGAAGCAAGCGGAGGTGTTCTGTATGCACTGGAGTCTTCTCTGAAGTTTTGCTGTGGTTCCTGCGTAGAGGACGTTCCCGTAGTCCAACCGGCTGGTGACGAGGGCTTGGGTGACGGTTCTTCTTGTTATCGGTGGGGATCCATGTAGTATGTGTAGTATACTTGTAGTATACTTGTAAAGCGCACAGCTGCCCCAGCAACGGGGCGTCCCGGCGCTGTATAACTCTGGGGAACCCGTCCTGGCTTTCCCTGTGGGATGGTCCCTTGCTGGGAGTCCCCAAGGTGGAGCCAGGCATCCCCGGAATTGGTGGGGCCGTTGTGGAGATTAGGCAAGCTAATGCCCAGAGTTGCCGAGTGGAACCCCTGATTAGAGTAAGCACCGAAGCGAGAATTATCGAGTCCGCTGACCAAGGTCCACGACCCTGCCGCGTCAGGAACTGAACCCTGGTCCCAGGCTGACTTCTGCTCTCAGGCCTGCCGCCTCTAACCAGTGAGCCACACTACTCCACTTCTGCTATATCCATCTGAATATCTTTCGGAGCATGCGCAGGGTGTTGAAGCATGAGGATGAGATGGCGTTGTCTTGTTTGGACAGTGTGAGCATGGAGTCCAAAATGAATCCCAGGTTGCGAGCATGGTCCATGGGTATCGGTGCGGTGCCCAGCGCGATGGGCCACCAGGAGTCGTTCCAGGCGGATGGGGACGGTCCCAGGATGAGGACTTCCATCTTGTCCGAGTTCAGTTTCAGGCGGCTGAGCTTCATCCAGTTTGCGACGTCCCTCATTCCTTCCTGGAGGTTGGTCTTGGCGGTGGCTGGGTCTTTGGTGAGGGAGAGGATCAGCTGGGTGTCATCGGCGTAGGAGATGATGTTGAGGTTGTGTGCACGGACGATGGTTGCGAGGGGGCTCATGTAGACATTGAAGAGAGTCGGGCTTAGCGAGGAGCCTTGGGGTACACCGCAGATGATCTCGGTGGACGTGGAGTGGAAGGGAGGGAAGCCGACTCTCTGGGTTCTGCCGGAAAGGAATGATGTGATCCAGTCCAGGGCTCTTCCTTGGGTCCCTGTGTTGTGGAGGTGAGACCTTAGGGTGCGGTGGCAGACGGTGTCGAAGGTGGCTGAGAGGTCAAGGAGGATGAGGGCGACTGTTTCCCCGTTATCGAGCAGGGTCCTGATGTCATTGGTGGCTGCGATGAGGGCTGTCTCGGTGCTGTGGTTGGCGCGGAATCCGGACTGGGATGGGTTGAGGGAGCCATTTGCCTCGAGGAAGGCGGTCAGCTGTTTGTTGACAGTCTTCTCGATGACTTTCGCCAGGAAGGGAAGAAGGGAGATGGGCCGGAAGTTCTTGAGGTATTTAGGGTCCGCTGTGGGTTTCTTCAGTAGAGCGTTGATCTCTGCGTGTTTCCAGCTATCTGGGAATGTGGTGGTCGAGAAGGAGTTGTTGATGATGTTCCGGAGGTGGGGAGCGATGACGTCGTCTGCTTTGTTGAAGATGTGGTGGGGACATGGATCGGACGGTGAGCCGGAGTGGATGATGTTCATGACGTGTGTGGTGTCTTCAATGCTGATGGGGTTCCAGGTGTTGAGGGTGGCGGTGGGGGGTGATGGTTCTGTGGCTGATGGCAGAGTCTGGGTACAGAAGCTGTCGTGTATGTCAGCGTCTTGCGGTGAAAGAAGGTGGCGAGGGCGTTGCAGAGGTGTTGCGATGGTGGGATGTCATTGGAGTTGGCGCTGGGGTTGGAGAGTTCTTTCACGATGCTGAAGAGCTCCTTGCTGTTGTGTACGTTGTTGTCTAGGTGCTCCTTGAAAGAAGTCCTCTTGGTGGTGAGGATCAGTTGGTGGTGTATGCGGATGGCGTTCTTGAGAGCTGCATGGTTTTCTGCCGTCGGTTAGCGGCGCCAGGTCTTCTCGAGGGTTCGGCAGGATTTCTTAGAGTCCTTGAGTTCGTCGGTGAACTAGGTGGCTATTCTGTTGCCAGGCTTGCCAGGAGGGTTCTTCAGTGGTGCGAGGGTGTTGGTGCAGTTGCTGATCCACTGTGTGAGGTTGCGTGCGGCGGCGTTTGGGTCAGTGGTGTTGGAGAGTGGGTTCTGGCTTAGTGACATTGTGAGCTGGTCGGTGGTGATTTTTCACCAGCTTCTGCGGGGGATCTGCTCCGGGTGGTGGTGGCATGTAGTCTTCTTGAAGGTGAAGTGGATGCAGCTGTGGTCGGTCCAGTGGAGGCCGGTGGTGTGGCTGTAGGTGACGTGGTTGCTGGCGGAGAAGATGTGGTCGAGCGTATGTCCGGCGTAGTGGGTGGGGGTGGTCTACAGTTGTTTGAGTCCGAGGTTGGCTAGGTTGTCGAGCAGGGTGGTGGTGTTGTTATCATTGAAGTTCTCCAGGTGGAAGTTCAGGTCCCCTAGGAGGATGTAGTCTGCAGAGGTGAGGGCGTGCGGGCTGATGAAGTCGGCGATGGCTTCGCTGACTTGTGTTTGTGGGTCTGCGGGTCTGTAGATGAGGGTTCCTCTGAAGGTGGTTTTTGGGACGGTGTGGATCTGGAAGTGTAGGTGTTCGGCGGTGGTGAGGGTTTCCTCAGTGTTGGGTGAGACGCTGATGGTGTTCCTGTGGATGATGGCAATTCCTCCTCTGGATTTGTTGGTGCGGTCTTTCCGGGTGATCTTGTAACTGTCCGGGATGGCTAAGGCGATGTCGGGGGCTGAAGAGGCATTCATCCAGGTCTCCGTGAGGAAGGCGATGTCCGGAGCTGTAGTGTCGAGGAGGTCCCAGAGTTGGATGGTGTGCTTGTGGACGGAGCGGGTGTTGAGCAGGATGCACTTGAGGTGGTTGTTGTTGCCTGGTGCTGAGGGTGGGGTGAAGGTCCGGAGGCAGGTGAAGTTGCATTCTCGGCAGGAGAATGGTCCGTGGGTGCGCTTCGGGTTGGCTCGGTAGCAGGTGGATGATCGGCCGGTGTTGAGGGCGTGGAGGGTGGCGGTGTCGTATCTCAGTCGGGTTTCTTGCCTCCGGCCAAGGGTTCTGGCGCTGGGCGCAGTCCAGGCTCAGACGTGCGAAGACGGTCTTGCCTTAGGCGCGCCTTTGGCGCGCCAGCGGCCTGCACTATGAGGGGAGGAGGGAGGGAGCAGCAGCTGGGAGGCGGGGAGCAGGGATGAATCGGGTCACGGGGGGAGGGGGGGCAGGGCCGTAGGGGATGTAGCAGCGGGAAACGCGGGGCGGCGGGAGGGGGGAGCGGTACATAACAACGGTGGTGAAAAACAAGAAATGGGATCACTCATCTACAGACCCCCGGACCCAGGGCTCAGTTCAGCGACTCCATCGCCGACCTTGTCAGCACCCGCGCACTCGCCTTCACGGACTACATCCTCCTCGGGGACCTGAACTTACACCTCGAGAACAACAACGACGCCAACTCCGTCACCCTGATCGACAACCTCGCCAACCTCGGCCTCAGACAACTCGTCACCACACCCACCCACACCGCCGGCCACACGCTTGACCCGATCTTCTCCACAGGCTCCCACGTCACCTTCGACCACACCACGAACTCCACTGGACCGATCACCGCTGCATCCACTTCACCTTCAAGAAACCAACCACGCACCATTGCATCCAACAGCCGCCTCGCCGCTGCTGGAGCAAAGTCACCGAAGACCAGCTGCTCACCGCCCTTGCCAAGAACTCACCCACCGACCCCACCAACTCTGACGCCGCAGCCCACAACCTCAGACAGTGGATAGACGACTGCACCAACACCCTCGCCCCGCTCAAGAAACCCTCCAACAGCCACACCAACAAACAAACCACATAGTTCACCAACGAACTCCAGGCCTCCAAACGCACATGCCGAAAACTGGAGAAGACATGGCAACACGAACGCACACCGAACAACCACGCAGCCCACAAGAATGCCACCCACAGACACCACCACCTCATCAGACTAGCCAAGAGATCCTCCTTCAAAGACCGCTTAGACAACAACGCACACAACAGCAAAGAGCTCTTCAGCATCGTAAAGGAACTCTCCAACCCCAGCGTCAACGCCAATAACATCCCGCCCTTACAAGAACTGTGCGACTCACTAGCCATCTTCTTCCACCGCAAGAGCTTCAACACCACGACCGCCCGACTATGCCAGACTCCACCTCCCCTGTGAACACCACCAGTGCCAACCGCCTGACCTCCTGGTCCAACGTCAACGACGATGAGACACGCAAGATCGTGAACTCCATCCACTCAGGATCTCCGTCTGACCCGTGCCCACACCACGTATTCAAAAAAGCAGACGCAGCCATCGCACCCCAACTACGGAAGGTCATCAACATCTCCTTTGAAACAGCGACATTCCCGGAAAGCTGGAAGCACCCTGAAATCAACACCCTCCTCAAGAAGCCTGAAGCAGACCCCAGGGAACTTAAGGACTTCCGGCCCATCTCCCTGCTCCCATTCCTGGCAAACGTCATACAGAAAATCGTCAACATGCAACTGACCCGCCACCTGGAAGACAACAACATCTTGGACCCGTCCCAGTCCGGATTCAGATGAAACCACAGCACCGAGACAGCCCTCATCGCCGCCACAGACGACATCAGGTGCCAACTAGGCAACGGCGAAACATCAGCCCTCATCCTCATGTACCTGTCAGCCGCCTTCGACATGGTCTGCCATCGCACTCTAAAGACACGCCTCCTAGAAGCCGGAATCCAAGAGAAGGCCCTCAACTGGACCACGTCCTTCCTCACCAGAAGAACCCAGATCGTCCGCCCGAAGCCACTAACATCATTTGCGGCGTCCCCCAGGGCTCATCCCTCAGCCTGATGCTGTTCAACATCTACATGGCCCCCCTCACACTAGTAGCCCGCCATTACAACCTCAACATCATCTCATTTGCCGACGACACCCAGCTCATCCTCTCCCTCACCAAGGACCCACACACCGCCAAAACCAACCTCCACGAGGGAATGAAGGCCGTCGCCGACTGGATGAGGAGCAGCCGTCTGAAGCTGAACTCGGACAAGACAGAGGTCCTCATCCTCGGATCCACCCCCTCAGCCTGGGACAACTCCTGGTGGCCGACCACACTGAGAACAGCACCAACACCCACCGACCATGCACGCAATCTAGGATTCATCCTCGACTCCTCCCTCTCTATGTCTAAACAGGTCAACGCCATCACCTCCTCCTGCTACAACACCCTCCGCATGCTCCGCAGGATCTACAAGTGGATCCCGACCGAAACAAGAAGAACGGTGACACAGGCCCTCGTCAGCAGCAGACTGGACTACGGAAAAGCACTCTACGCAGGAATCCCAGCCAAACACCTACAACAAATACAATGCATCAAAAATGCCTCCGCCCGACTGATTGTCAACGCCCCCCACCGCAGCCACATCACCCCCCCACCTGAGAGACCTACACTGGCTCCCCGTCGACAAGAGGATCACCTTCAAGCTTCTCACCCACGCACACAAAGCACTCCACAATGCCGGACCTGCCTACCTGAACAGCAGACTCAGCTTCCACACCCCTACCCGCCAGCTCTGCTCCGCCAGCCTCGCCCTCCCCGCTGTCCCCTGCATCTAACGAACAACCTCCGGTGGAAGATCCTTCACCTACCTCGCCGCCAAGACCTGGAACACACTCCCTACCCACATACGGCAGACCCAAGACCTACTCACCTTCAGAAGACTCCTCAAGACCTGGCTCTTTGAGCGGTAGCACCAACCCCCTCCGCAGGGGCGTAACAAAGGCCCCCGCAGCCCCCGCGGTGCGGGGGGGCCGCAGGCTTCCCTACATTTCAAGGGGCCCCCTCGGCCCCACACTGAAGTGAGTGCTGAAGCACAGGCCTGAGCAATGAATGCATCAGGCCTGTTTAACTTCAACCTTTCTAACAGGCAGGTAGCAGTGCTCTGAAGAGCCCGGGCACAAAAAAGAAACAGTTTCAATTTATTAGCTTTAGTTTCTTGACAGCTCGAGAGGCCTGGAAGGAAAGACACCCCAGAGCTCGAGTGCAGAAAGGAGCAGCAACCAGGAGAGGTCAAAGCGCAGTTCAATTGAAGAGGTAATGCAGAGGGGAGAGAGAGAGAGATGGTAGAACTGTGTGAATAAGGGGGGGGGACACACAGAGGGACTTGGTGCAGGAAGCCTGGGGACCCTTAAGCCTTGCACCTTGCTAGGGGCATAACCACAGCCAGTGGGGGGAGGAGGGGGCACTCTGCAGTAAATGAAGTGGGGCCCCCTAAGCTCTCCGGTGAGAGCTGTGAGAGAGAGGCTTGCTCCTCTCTCTCAAGCAGCCTGCACGAGCTGGCCCAGGACTGAAGAGAAACAAAGTTACAATGTTTCTCCCCAGTCAGAGCCAGAGCCCAGCCCGGAACAAGGATGGGATGGGGGCCCCAGAGGACACAGCATTCCCCACAGGGCAGGGCACTGCTCAGGAGTCAGACCCTGAGAATGGTGGGGGCCCCAGAGGAGACAGCATTCCCCACAGGGCAGGGCACTGCTCAGGAGTCAGACCCTGAGAAGGGTGGGGCCTCAGAGACAGCATTCCCACAGGGCAGGGCACCGCTCAGGAGTCAGACCCTGAGAAGGGTGGGGGCCCCAGAGGAGACAGCATTCCCCACAGGGCAGGGCACTGCTCAGGAGTCAGACCCTGAGAAGGAAGGGGTCTGGGCCTCAGAGACAGCATTCCCCACAGGGCAGGGCACTGCTCAGGAGTCAGACCCTGAGAAGGAAGGGGTGGGGGCCCCAGAGACAGCATTCCCCACAGGGCAGGGCACTGCTCAGGAGTCAGACCCTGAGAAGGGTGGGGGCCCCAGAGACAGCATTCCCCACAGGGCAGGGCACTGCTCAGGAGTCAGACCCTGAGAAGGGTCTGGGCCCCGGAGACAGCATTCCCCACAGGGCAGGGCACTGCTCAGGAGTCAGACCCTGAGAAGGGTCTGGGCCCCGGAGACAGCATTCCCCACAGGGCAGGGCACTGCTCAGGAGTCAGACCCTGAGAAGGGTGGGGGCCCCAGAGACAGCATTCCCCACAGGGCAGGGCACCGCTCAGGAGTCAGACCCTGAGAAGAGTGGGGGCCCCAGAGACAGCATTCCCACAGGGCAGGGCACTGCTCAGGAGTCAGACCCTGAGAAGGGTCTGGGCCCCGGAGACAGCATTCCCCACAGGGCAGGGCACTGCTCAGGAGTCAGACCCTGAGAAGGGTCTGGGCCCCGGAGACAGCATTCCCCACAGGGCAGGGCACTGCTCAGGAGTCAGACCCTGAGAAGGGTGGGGGCCCCAGAGACAGCATTCCCCACAGGGCAGGGCACCGCTCAGGAGTCAGACCCTGAGAAGAGTGGGGGCCCCAGAGACAGCATTCCCACAGGGCAGGGCACCGCTCAGGAGTCAGACCCTGAGAAGGGTGGGGGCCCCAGAGGAGACAGCATTCCCCACAGGGCAGGGCACTGCTCAGGAGTCAGACCCTGAGAAGGGTCGGGCCCCTGAGACAGCATTCACCACAGGGCGGGCACAGCTCAGAAGTCAGACCCTGAGAAGGGTAGGGGTGGGTGCCCCAGAGACAGCATTCCCCACAGGGCAGGGCACTGCTCAGGAGTCGGACCCTGAGAAGAGTGGGGGCCCCATAAACAGCATTCCCCACAGGGTAGGGCACTGCTCAGGACCCTGAGAAGGGTGGGGTTGGCCCCAGAGATAGCATTCATCACAGGGCAAGGCACTGCTCAGTAGTTGGACCCTGAGAAGGGTTGGGGCCCCAGAGACAGCATTCCCCACAGGGCAGGGCACTGCTCAGGACCCTATGAAGGGTGGGGTGGGGGCCCCAGAGACACCATTCAACACAGGGCAGGGCACTGTTCAGGACCCTGACAAGGATGGGGGTGGGGCCCCCCAGAGGCAGCATTCTCCACAGGGCACAGCCTCTGAGAAGCTTGGATGAGGCAGCACAGAGGAGAGCTGACAGGGGCCCCGAGAAGGATTGCAGCTCCCTCCAGGAACAGGATCTGCTGGGACCCATTTGAAGGTAAACAAGCATTTGCAATATATGGTTTTGCATATATGCAAGTCATATATGGTTTGGATTGGAATAGTTAGCTGTGGAATTGTGTTGTGTGGATTGGATCTGTGTAGTGAAATCATGTGGCATGGTGTGTAGTGTAATTATGTGGATAGAAATATTGTGAGATTGAGTAAACTAGAATTATGTGGAGTGGGATAGTGTGTCATGGAGTGGGATTGTGTGTTTTGGAGAGAGATTATCTGCTATGGTATTGTGTGCTGTAGAGTGTAGTGGTATTTACTTATGTGGTGTGCTGTTAAATATTGTAGCATGATGTGGAATTTTGTGGTGTAGATTAGATGTATGTAGTGTGTTGTGTAATTGTGTTGTTGATTTGAATTATGTAGTTTGTTGAATTATGTGGTGTGGAATGGAAATGTGTAGAGTTCAATTTGTGTGACATGGATGTGTGCCCTGTTGAGTGAAAATTATATTGAGTGGTATTAGGAATGTTGCTACGTGGTGCTGAGTGGTATTATGTGTAGTGTAATTATGTTGTGTGATGAATTGTGTGGGGATGAATTGTGTGACGTGTGGAATTATGTGGCATGGTGTGGTGTATAATTGTGCGGAGGGGAATTATGCAGCATGTTGCAGAGTTGTATTTTGTGAAGGGTAATTATGTGTTTCAGAGTGGAATGTAAATATGTTGTGTGAAGTATAATTATATAGGTTTAAGTGGAATTATGTGTAGTTGAATTGTGTTGTGTGGAGTATAATTATGTGGTTTGGAGTGGTATTAAGTTGTGTGGAATGTTATTATGTGATGTGGAATTATGTGGTATGGCGTGAAGTGGAAATATGTGTTTTTTAATTTTTAAGATTGCAATTATGTGGTATGGAATGTTGTAGGGTTAAATCATTTATAGTAGAGTTCTGTGGAATGGAATTTTGAGATGTTCAAATGTGCTGTGTGTGATAGACTTAGCATAGCTGCCAAGGTTTCAGATTACGATGTGTGAAATTTTCATAATTTTAGTGTAATTATGAGTGACATTTCAACATGACAGGGGCATAATAATCAACCACATTCCAATAAATTAAAGGAAAACTGTATTAAAAAATGTTTAAGAATTAATTAAGATCATCAGGGTAAGACATAGCAGAGCTAGCTCTAAAAGGAGCCCCCTAAAAAGGCTGGGGCCCTGGGCCAGAGCCCACTTTGCCCATGTCTTAAAACGTCTCTGAGTGGCTGGCACTGTCCCTTGTGGTGATCTGGCTAGAAGTGCTGGTACGGTCCATTTAACTCTATGGTGTCCCTTGAGAAATGCTGCACTGTCCTTTTAGGCGCTATTGGGTACGGTTCAGAAGTGTTGCCACTGTCCATGAAATGCTTTAGGACCTGTATGTACTGCCTATGAAATGTTACGAGGTCTGCATGGATTTATATATATACTGTCCGATTTGTGTATGCACTTCGCTTTGGAATGCTGTGTGTCTTTTTAAAAATGCGGTTCTATCCTATGAAATTGTCTGAGATCTGTTTGGGTGTGCCTATATTATCGCTTGAAGCAGTTGGGACTTTCTAATTTGTTTGGATCTGTTTGTACTGCCACATGAAATTCTTTGGAATCTGTTGATACTGTCCAAAGAAATGTTCTGGGAACCGGTTGTTCTGCCCCATAAAATGCCCAGGGATATGTTTGTACTCCCATGGAATGCTCAGCGATATGTTTGTACTGCCCCATGGGATGCTCAGGGATATGTTTGTACTGCCCAAGGAATGCTCAGGGATATGTTTGTACTGCCCCGTGAAACGCTCTTAGGTCTGGTGGTGCTACTGCCCCGTGGGATGCTCTGGGATCTGCTTTTACTGCCCCCATGGAATGGTGTTAGTTCTGTTGGTGCTACTGCCCTGTGGAATGTTCAGGGATCTGTTTGTACTGCCCCGTGGAATGATCTTAGGTCTGGGGGTGCAACTGCCCCGTGGAACGCTCAGGGATCTGTTTTTACTGCCCCATATTGCTACTGCCCTGTGGAATGCTCAGGGATCTGTTTGTACTGCCCAGTGGAATGCTCTTAGGTCTGGTGGTGCAACTGCCCTGTGGAATGCTCAGGGATCTGTTTTTACTGCCCCATGGAATGGTGTTAGTTTTGTTGGTGCTACTGCCCTGTGGAATGCACAGGGATCTGTTTGTACTGCCCCGTTGAATGATCGTAGGTCTGGTGGTGCAAGGTTCTCTTTGTAGTGCCTATGTAATGTTCTGGGATACGTTTGTGTACTGTCCCGTGAAATGCTATGGGATCTGTCTATGCTGTCCCACGAAATGCTGTGGAGTCGGTTGGATGTATTGATACTGTCCCATAAAGTTCCGTTGAGAAGTGCTGCTTCATGTCCTAGAAGATGCTCTTAGATCGGTTTGTGTTTTCACTATGCCACCCCACGTGCAGCAGACTCGCTCTGCCTCTGCCCCACTAAATGTAATCAAATTATTCGGAAAAATGCTTCTGCCGGTCCGTGGAAAGCATTGCAGGTATGTTGAGACGTGCCCAGGGTGTTCCGTTAAAAGTGTGCTAAGTGTCAAGCGCGCACTGTCCCTTTAAACGTGATGCCCCGTTCTAGATGCTAAGGGGCAGATTTATGAGGCACTTGCGCCACGTTTATGCCGCTGTTGCGTCACGCAAGGCGGCGTAAACGTGGCGCATCCCTACAAACGATTTACAACGTGACGCATCTAGGCAGATGCGTCACGTTGTAAAGCCCTGCGCCGCTTGTGGGCGTTCCGGCGCAGGGTGGGCGTTCCGGGGCAGGTGCGCCTCGCAAAAGTGGCTGAGTGAAATCTATAAGATTTCACTCAGTCACTTTCAGGCCAATGCTGCGTCAAAAGCCTGCGCCTGCTTGAAGCAGGCGTAGGTCTTGACGCAGCATTGTTAAGATGGGGCACCCCCGAGCTTTGCTGGAGCTGCGTCGCGCTTGCGACGCAACTCCAGCAATGCGCCACCTTTACGGCACAGATGCGTCACGCATCTGTGCCGTTTTTGCCCCATGGTGCGCCGCATTATAAATGCGGCGCACCATGGGTGGCGGAGCTGTGGCGCACTGCGGCGCACATTAACTGGCGCATCCCTGGGGATGCGCCAGTTAACATAAATCTGCCCCTAAGTGCTGCTACTATACCATAACATGTGTATTTGTAAGCGCACGTTCACCCCGAGGTATCTTGGTGCTGAATAACAGATGTTTCTTATTACCCAATTCAATGGTACTTATTTTATCGACCTCAGATGGACCCACCGGGATTTGAACCTGTGACCATGAGGTCCAACACAGTTCCCTGCAGTGGAAGCGTAAGTCCACTGAGCAACCAAACCTGGCTAATTGCCAATGAAAATGCTTGAAGGGGTGAAGCAGGCGGTGTCCCTTTAAATGTGATGTAGCTGTGGATTCGAACTGCTATCACTGTCCCATTGGTGCGGTTACAGGTTTTGGTTGTGAATTGCCGGTAATTTGGCTGCTTTATTCTTCGTAGTGTATTGGGTGAGTTACTGCGTTTTTAGCTGCTGTTATCATGTCACCGTTAATTTATTCAGGACAGTGGGGATTTTGCAGGCCATCCAAGCAGGGAAGAGCCAATGTAGTTACATGAAAGTGCCAGCTCTATCTGTAAAGTGCTGCTACTCACTAAATGAATGCCGTCATGTTGGAAAGTGCTGGGATCGCCCCAAGTAAAGTGCTGTGTTCCTCCTTGTGCAAAAAATTAGAAGTGCCTGACGCCCTCCTAGGCAGTAGTGTAAGGCTTGTTTTTTTATTTATTGTTCATGTTGGCCTTCATGTCCTTTTCTTTAACATCAATGGTGTTCTTGCAGAGTGTTGTGAGTGACTTTGATGTATTGGTCAAATCTTTGTGTCTATATCAAACAATGAAGGATTTTATTTATTTTTTAGAGTTTTTCAGTAGGTCAGTTTGTCAGGTCTTCCTATGAAGTGTATATGACGTCGACATGGTCCTGTGTGCTGCCAGACCCATTGGATGATTATCAGTGTCACTTCTAGAGCACATAACAGTTGCGCTGTGGATGAGTGTGACAGCCTTGGCCACGAACAAGGATGTATGCTGGCCAAAGCAGTGTTGGCAAGTGTTGGCCGCAATGGGGTTCTTCCTTTGGCGATCTATAAAATCCATAATCTAATGGACAATTCCTGTGGCATTGTGACCTATAGAAAGAGCGGGTCATCCCTACATGCTCCACAAGGGCCTACAGCTGTAGTCATGGCCACAAAGACATGGTGGGCCATTCCGGGGCATATCCGCAAAGGACTTCATGGGTCACACCTTCTTGAAGGTTTGCAGAACACTAGCCATGAAAGGACAGATGCTCATTTAACAGATCAACTATATTTTTTTTAGTTTTCATTTTGGGGAGTTTTGCATCAACGTAGCAGCTAATGGGTAGCGTTAGGTCACTTTGATTGTAGACGGTGAGACACTACTCAAGCCATTGCATGTCCCCTTGAAAGCAGAAACACTTCCCTAGTTACACAGGTGGTATAGCCTGATTTTCCCAATTGATAAGTGAAATTTGTGTTACAAAATCATCAAAACCAGGCCCTGTTTTTCAGGAATTTGTGATTGTGGCACATACATAGTAGAGAAGGGAGGGTCTAGCGTCCAAGGAAGTAACACTAAGGCCTAAGAATAAGCTGAGATCAGCAGCTGGCTGGCCTGGCTCAAAACTGGGACATTTTCTGAAAAGATCAGTGTCTCTGAAAGTGTGTGAGGGTCGGGACAGAGTCAGTTGTTTCTCAGGCAAACATGCTTACTTTGTGCTGGTGGATGCATGTTGTAGACTCAGCGTTCAATATTTGGGCATCCAGAATTATTTTTCATTTCCAAAGATTGACCTAGTGCAATAGAGAGAAAGGCAGACAACGGAAAAAGAAGCAGGAAGAGAAGGATACGACTGCAGCAGTGATAAAAGCAGGAGTTGGGATGAAAATAATCCCAGCTGTGAGCTAAGAAGCAGGGTGGGAGTGTGTAGTGGAAGAATCAGGCCTGGGGTAGAATAAAAACTAGGCTCCCAGTTTTCTATTGTGCCTGCAAAATTCTTATCTTTTGCTCACAGCTTGTATCTAGAGAGATGGGTTGGTAGATGAGTGAATAAATGGATGGTAATATAGACAGAAGGTCTTGGTTTGATATGTTTTTCGATGCAAGAGGATGGATGGATGGGTGGGGATGAATGAATGGTTGGGTTGATGTGTTAGGTTGGCTGAATGGCTGGGAGGGTGAATAGATGGATGGGTTTTGCTAGTTTGATGGATAAAGGGTTTGGATGGATGAATAGATAGGGTTGGATAAGTGGGTGGGTGGATGGGTCATTTGGGTGGTTTAGTTGGTAGCATTTGACTCAAAAATGGTCACACAAAAGTGTCCGATATTGGCACAGCAATGACAGTGTGATTAAAAATGCTCCCGCCCTCGCCTGCATAATTGTGAGCATCCTCATAATGCGGCAATATTGCTCTCGCTGGCTGTTGCTCACCCATATCCATTTATGATTGTTGCCAGGGCAATTGTGTCTGCAAGTGTGTGGTTTTTACACCAGTCCTTTACCAAAGAAATAGTATTGGGTCATTCCCCATTAAGCTTCTAGTGCCAGCCCTCTATATTCGAGTAGCATGTGAGCTGGTGGGATTTAAATGTCCCCCATTGCATTACGCTTCCCTCTTCTTAAAAAGGGCGTGCAGATGTTAAGTGTCTTGCGACATCTTCAAAAATGTGTGCAGTCACCTCGGTCCTACACGTTTCCTCAGTGGGTTCCGCTTTTGAATCCAGTCCTGGATTTGCTCTAGTAAGCGCTCGGTCAGCATGGGCCCTTGACCATGAGGGATCATCCACCTTGTCCCACCCCTAAGGACCATCGGATTTTCAGTGGGTGGTGATTGGAAAATTTGGAAACAGGGAGGGCATCATGGTGGGACGGCTGGGGCCCGGCCGGCAATAAAAGTAAAACATATTGTAGGGCGATACATACTTCACCCACTCTCCAACTCATGCCGGTCTTACACCTGAAGGAAATTTGCCCGCATATACTATAAAATCAATAGATCAATCTACAAGCAAAATGAAAGCCTTTCCAAACTATATCTAGATTTTAGTATTTCTACTAGTGGTTGTCTAATCTCACATTGGGACTCTAACGGAGCCAGTATATATTGATGAACATCATGATCCCTGTAATAGGCAATGTTTCCTTAATTCACTTACCGCTTTAATTTGTTTATCTACTTTAGTTGATCATTGTCGTACTAACTCCTATTTTACATCATTAGTGACATTCTAAAGTCTTTAATGTGCCTTTCAGTTTGGGTTATATAATGTTTGCTGTGCTCTCATTTCTCACGTATGTCTCAGTCATGTATTAGTTATTCCTTGAAGACATTCCGGCAGGTTGGCCATTCACCAAGACTTAGAGCTTACTTTATCAAATGCCTCAGAGCATTCTACGATGAGCAATGTGTATATAGACCTATCAGTGATAAACACATCACTTCTACCACTTGTGAGTTTAACCTGAGGAATTGCTGGACTGAGATGTCGAGATGATATACTGTAGGTGGTGGGCCAGGCTGCCAGGGGGGCCCCCTACATGATCTTTGCAGGGGGGCCCCCTCAAGTTTCGTTACGCCACTGCCCCTCCTCTCAGTGCCTTGGGACCCTCACAGGTAAGTAGCGCGCTCTACAAGTACATTGATTGATTGATTGATTGATTGATGGCTCCACTTGCCCCCGTCAGAACCTACGGACTCAACATTATGTCATACGCAGACGACACCCAACTCATCCTCTCTGTATCCAATGAACCTAACACCGCCAGACACAATGTTCGAGAAGGCATGGAAGCCGTCGCCAAATGGATGAAAAACAATTGCCACTAACTAAACACCAACAAAAAGGAAGTACTCATCATGGGCCCCAACCTCAATGCCTGGAACATAACCTGTTGGCCCCAAGCCCTCCGAAGCCCGCCCACTCCCATGGACCATGCACGCAACATGGGAATGATCCTGGACTCAGAGCTTAAAATGGACTGCCAGATCAACTCTCTCTCGTCCTCCTGCTTCCACACACTCCGCCTCCTCGTAAGACCTTCAAATGGATCGCACTTTAACACAGAAAGACTGTCACTTGCCCTGGTCACCAGCAGGCTCGACTACTGCAACGCTCTCTATGCCGGAATAAACAAACACCTACAGAACATCCAAAACTGGTTCACAACCTGCCAAGATACCGCCACAACTCCGAGCACCTGCGCACACTCCACTGGCTCTCCATCAAAGCTAGAGTCACCTTCAAGATGCTCGCCCACGCCCACAAGGCCCTCCATGACACCGGACCAGCATACCTGAACAGCCGACTCAAATTCCACGCACCCCAAAGGACCTTACGATCAGCCCAGCTCTCCTACGCCATGGTACCCCGCACCAGAAAGACCAGATCAAGAGGCCGCTCCTTCTCCTTCCGCGGGCCAGAGCCTGGAACGCCCTGACGCTCCACCTCAGACAGATAACATCGCTCCCCATCTTCGCAAGAGACCTCAAAACCTGGGTCTTCGACAGACCCCCTCCTTGATGGACTGGAACCTGCAACCCTCCCATCCCCCAGTGCCTTGAGACGCTTACGGGTGAGTAGTCACGCTTAACAAACACCTGATTGATTGATTGATATGGATGGCATTTTACGCCATCCGGATTACCATACTCGGTTTCTGGCAGGATTTCAATGACGGGCTTTCCGACATGGAAAGCGAGTTGGGGGGCCCCTAGCATGGCCCCCTTCAAGCAGAGGCCTGCGGTTGGTGTCCCTGTTGATCTCTGCACTGTATGACAGGCAACTTGAGGTGCCGGCCACACAGTGCAGGGATGAACATAACCTCCCATTTCCCTATGGGAACGTATGCTATGGTCGGTTTATGGCCGCAGCACATGCGCCCATAGGGAAATGTGAGTATGCGCTGCATCTTGTGCGGTCGCATTGTAATTAGGCAGTCGGGATGAAGATCTACAACTATGGCAGATATCTCTCTATGGGAACGTGTATGCAAAAGTATTAATATGCATTATTCTTTAGAAAATATTTCAATATAAAATATAAATGTGTAATCATTTAAAATATTTAATACATAGAAATGTTAAAATAAAATGTTAGAGTACATGAACTCTTTAATTAATCTTTACCATGCTTATGACGAGCTGAGCTCGTCATGAGGCACGGTGCTCCGGTGCTCATGACAACCTCAGCTCATCATGAGCCGTGGAATGATCGCATGCGCGGATAATTCCCCTGCTGTGCTGAGCGTTCCATGGGAGCCGGTGCACCTGTGACGCGCTCAGCTTGTCATGGGCACAGAAGCGCCGTGCCTCATAACGAGCTGAGCTCGTCATGAGCATGCGGGTGCTGTGCGCGGGCCCCCTTCCCTCCAGCACAGCGGGGGAAGTATCCCCGCAGTGAAGGGGTTAAAATGTGTATTAGATAATTAATTAAAATATGTGTATTTAATTTATAAATATTTATTAAAGAATATTTGTATACAAAACCCCACCCTGCTACATTTTTATTTTTAATTTCTATGGGCCATATGTATTATCAACCTGATTTGCGATTCTCAAATAGCGATTTTTAAGAAATCGCTATTTGAGAATCGCAAATAGGTATGTATGTACAAAATCGATTTTTTTTTGCGATTTCTTAAAATTCCTTAATTGCGATTAGCAAATTGTGAATCACAATTAAGGAATACTTTCCCATTCATTTCTATGGGCCAAGAGGCCCATAGGAATGAATGGGAAGTTATTCTCAATTTGCGATTTGCCAAAGGACACCCTGCTGCACCCCTGAAATATGCATGGGTGCACATGTGGCGGACATACATGCCCTAAGGGCATGTATGTGCGTCACATGGCACTTTGAAAAATGCAGAAATGTGCATTTTTCAAGGAATTCGCAACTTACCACCTACTAGAATTTGGTGGTAATTTGCGATTCTTTAAGGGCATTTTGTAAATATTTTTTTGCTTCATACATTGCATTTAAGGAATTGCAAAATTTGCGATTCCTTAAATGCAATTGCAAAATAAGGAATCGCAAATTTTGCGATTCTTTGTTTTGCATCAGATTTTGCTTTATAAATACCATTTAGCAAATTCGCATGCGAATTTCAGCCTTTGCGAATGCGAATTTGCTTGATACATATGGCCCTATGTATTTAATTTTGTTGAACGTTATATGTAGAATTAGTTTAAATTATTTGTCATGTTTTAACAAAAGTTTTAAAGTTATATCTATATCACAGTGGCGGTTAGGTCAGAGTTTCCGTAGGAAAGGCATATTTTGTTTCTTTAATAACTTTTGTGTCATATAGCGCATCTGCACAAAACGTTCCATAAAAGCAGTTCATCTACAGTGGCTCCTTCATAAGGGGCTAAGAAAAAGGGTTGGGGGGGTAAATCTGTGATTTCCCATGTTAATTCCCGCACTAAACTTTGTTCTCGGATACAGAGAAGGCAGCTGAATGGAATGGCACTAAAGTTGGCAAAAAGTAAGATCTTGTTCCAGAAAGTTTGCGTCTTATGATTTGTTGTAAATCCTTTCAACAGTTTCAAGAAATGAGTGTTAAAAAAAGTGCTTGGGTTGCGCATGAGAGGGTTACCGCTCAGAAAAAGTTTGAGATATCTAGATAGTTGGTCCCACAGGAGCCCCGCAACACTCCTGTGGTGCTAAATTGTTTTTTTTAAAATAGGCCCTTCTGATTGGCCAATGGTCATTTGAGAACCTTGGTAGAAGTACAGGTATCCCACTTCTGAAATTATCTGATTGACTAACAATAACACTGAAGAAAATGTTGCAGCCGCCATTACAGGGCTTGGAGACTTCACTGAAAAAACACAGGTTAGATATGATATCATAGGGGCCGATTACGATGGTGGGAAATCCGCGACCGTAGGGCCGGCGGTGAGGACCGCCAATGCGGCGGTCACGGATTTTCCGCCATCACCCTGAATATTCCCACCGCCAAATTAGGATGGCGGTGGGAATGGGAAAGGTACCGCGGTCGACGGAAAGACCATCCGCCGTGGTCCTGCAAGGCGGGCCTTTTTTGCCCACCTTGCGGGAACCACTACCATGGGGCAATGGAGGCGGTGCTGTGCAGGCACCGCCGTGGGCATTATGATGCCTGTCTTTTGTGGAAGTGTTGCCCCAAAGTTAGGTGCTAAAATGAGATAAGAAGAACAAACATTTAAAAAAAAAACACAGAAATGTTCCACTTACAGCTTAGTGAACTAATGACTTGGACTGTGTCATGCACTTCTTATGACCTCACATATTACATCACTCAGGAATAAGTTACATCATTGATGACATCTGAAATGATATCACAGCCACGCATCTTTTGAAACATCTACACTTCTGAGGGGTTTTCACGAGTCCTTTCTTAGAAAGGAGGGACCTCAATTTTTTCAGCTGAGCTGATGCCTGGTGTTCCTGCCTGTCTTGGAAGCAGAAAACACCCATATCAGCAGCGCAAGACTTGCTTCTACTGAAGAGCACAACACAAAAAACTTTTCCATATGCATTTTGAAAAGCAACACTTTAGTATATGTTCTGTGGCGGCTGGCATGTCAGCAGGGTGGTGAGGTGGGGGGACAAAAATAAAAAATAAGTTAAAAAATAAATCATTCCACTTACCTTCCTGGTGCGACGTCTTCCTCGCTCGGGTCTTCTCTCCAGATAGGCAGGCTCCAGGAAACTGCAGTAACCAATCCTGGTGCGGCTCTCATGCTTCATGAGAGCAGCACCACGATTGAAGGGGGCGACCTCTCTCGCCGCTCCCAAGGACACTGGAGCTCTGTTCTGTCTCTAAACCAGCTGCCTTAGACAGCTGGGTTAGAGAGGTTTAAAATGAGCATGCCTAGCTGGCTGTCGCAAGACAGCTGGCTAACAAAGACATGCGCACTACTGCCTATCACTGCTTTCTGCTGCTGCCTGACTAGCAGAAAGCAGAAAGCCCCGCTCTCCGTCCTGATGCTCTGCTCGGGACAGGGGGGCAGATTTACAAGCCCCCTGCGCCACCAGTCTGTCATTTTTTGTGACGTACTGGTGGCGCAGGGGGCTCCTCCATATTTACAAGGAAAGGTAAAGCCACCCTGCATGACTTTTCCTCTCCTTGTAAATAAGACCCCTTCACACGTAGCACTTTGCGTTGAAGGGGCATTCCATGGGTGTTGCTGTGGGTTTTCCCACGCAACACCCATGGAACAAGACACATCTCCAGATTTACGAGAAATCATAAATCTGGAGATGCGTGTGAATGCTACTCCACCCTAGAGGTGGCGTAGCGAGGCGCAACGAGAAGAAATGTGTTAATTTCTCCTCGTTTTTTCCTCTTTCAATGAGTGCTGCATTCTACAGCACACATTGAAAGAGAAAAATGCCTGTAGTGATTGTTTTTGTGAAGGATGGTGCCCGTTCCTGCACAAAAACAATCTCCGCACGACGCAGGCATCTTTGCACCATGGTGCAAGGGTGCCTGCGCCCGCGCATGGCTGCAGTTTGTGCACCAGCGCAGGGAAGAGCACAGAGATGCGACATATTCTTGTAAATATGTTGCATTCCTGTGCTTCGAAAGTGCCGCAGCGTGTCGCAGCCTAAGGGCTTACGGTGCCACGCTGCGGCACTTCCTTGTAAATCTGCCCCAGGGTTTTAAAAAATAAAGTGCTAATAAATTAACTTTATCACCATTTCATTTTTCCATCTCTGGGGCCAATTTTTTATTGGGGCGACGTTCCTCGCTCTAACAGAGGAGCCACCCCAGTATACATTTCCAGACACCTTGAATGTCTCCAAAAACTTTTTTTAGCCTTACAATTCAAGAGATTTCTCCTGTCAGGAACAAGTTTTAAATGACTGAATCAAGAATCAATTAGAGTACCTGCTAAGCAGCCTCAGATGTGCTAAATTGCTAATTTACCTCTTTCACAGGTTTTTAGAAGCAGGCACCCTGGCGAGAAGGCTGGCTTCTTGTGTCTGTAAGTACTTCCTGCCTGCTCCCCGCTGTGCAAGAGTTGCCTCTTTCCCTGCCTCCCCAGTATCAGGTAACTCAAGGTCAGCATTATCACTTTTTAGTAGTAAGAATTGGAGCAATTTTTTAAAATAAAAAAGCTTGGAAAATGTGTTCCCTGTAGTTGCAGCCCATTATAACCTCTGAGGAAGGCAGACCAGTCTGTAAGTGGTGTTGGGTAGAAACTCAGATCCTAATGAGTCATTTAAGAAAAAATCAACAACCTCTGTCCAGCCAATGCCTGTAATTAAAAGGAAAAGTAATTTTCTCCCAACACACCACATAATGCTCTTCTAAAATATCAGGACAGGGGAGAGGAGTTGACCTAATGGCTAGGGCGGTCGACCTGTAATCTGCGGAATCTAGTTCGAGTCTCGGCAATGACGCTGAACATCCTGTGATTCTGGGCAAATCACTTAGGGGCAGATTTACAAGCCCCTTGCAACACTTTTGTGATGCAACGGTGGCGTAAACCATGCGCCTTGTTGCGCCTTATTTACAACGTGATGTATCTAGGGAGATGCGTCACGTTGTAAAGCCCTGCGCCACATTAAACCTGTGTCAGGTTTAATGTATGCAGGGTGGGCGGTCCGTCGGAAAAAGCCTCAGAAAAGTGACGCAGTGAAATCTATAAGATTTCACAGAGTCACTTTTCTGATACCGCTGCGTCAAAACCCTGCGCCTGCTTGAAGCAGGCGTAAGAAATGACGCAGCATGTTAGGCATAGGGGCACCCCGAGCATTGCTGGAGTTGCGTCGAGCTTGCGACACAACTCCAGCAATGCGCCGCCCTTACGCCATCAGATGCGTCACGCATTTGTTTATCCTTGCTCCACGATGCGCCGCGTTGAAAGTGCAGTGCATCTGTGGTAGCGGAGGGGTAAACTTGCGTGACACATCTTACCTGGCACATCTCTGCTCATTTGCAGGGATGCGCCAGTCCCTCTAATCTCCCCGTGCCTAACAAAAATGAATGTATCGTCATGTAATGCAAATGGTGCTACGTAAAGCGCTCTGATACCCGGTACTGGGTCAAGTTTGCGCTATTTAAAACTTCGAGAAAAAAAAAAAAAAAGAACAGTATGGTACTATCATCAAGAAAATAATTACTGTATGAGGTGGCTGGCCGGTAATGACCTAAGGCCATTGCCATTGGTAAAGAAATGTGTAGATAGAATTGGTGAATGTTAACACTCATTGGCCGAGCAGCGAAACTGGAGGTTAAGCATGAATGTCCCGGTCTGCCACAGTGAAGCATGAATTGAACCATGGTCAAGGTTTCCTCCCACAATGCCTCACCCTTGCTCATTCCCTTACCTTTCCGTCTTCAGTGGGTCGGGCCCGCTGTTGGTCTCTCTGCCTCAAGGGTGCACTCCTCCCAGGGATGTGTAGCCCACAATGCGGAGATTTAAGGCTGATTTAGTTCTTGGCGGACCGGTTACTCCATCAAAACGGTGACAGATATTGCGTCCACCAAAATATAAATCCCAAAGGATATAATGAAATGTGTATTTCAGTGAACAGGATATCCGCCACCTTTGTGGCGAGGTAACCCCCTGTCCAGATCGAAATCAGGCCTTCTCTGGGTATCACGCTAACCTTCCAAAGGTATTCTAGACTTTGCCAACAAGGCCATCAAATGTGGGTGCGAGCTTTCGATAGCATCGTCCCATCACAGACACTTCGGCTTCTTTAGTGGGAACCACCAAAAATGGTTATGATTCTTCAGGTTCGCGAAACTTCGAAATGCGCTTCTACTTGGAGAAGGAGAAGGAGAGTGGAGAAGTGTGACTCACTGGTTACAGGAGGCAGACCCAGAAGCAGAGGTCAGACCCGGGACCAGGGTTCAATTCCCAACGCGGCAGGGTCTTGAGCTCATAAATGTCCACGGACTCGATAATTCTCGCCTCGGTGCCTACTGGAATCATGGGTTCACACTCTGCAACTCTGGGCAATAACTTGCTTAATCTCCACAACGGCCCCACCGCAATGGGATGCCTGGCCTCCACCTTGGGGATGCCCAGTAGGGGTTATCTCGCAGGGAAAAGCCAGGACGGGTTCCCAAAGCAAGCGCCTTGAGACCTTACGGTGAAGGGCGCTATATAAGAACGTATGATTTACGATTTATTTATTTACTTCTGGGCAGGCCATGGGAGCACTAGGATCTCAAGAACTCGCCACAGGATGATGGTAGCCAAGAGGAACATTGCGCAAAAGTGGGAGATCGAGAATGCACCATCTGTGATGCAATGGGGTAATGATATGGATGTGGTCACGGTAGCGGAGAAGGCCACATTTATTAATAGGAAATGTCCCAAAAAATGGAGTAGAATATGGGGAAAATGGGATACATATAGGGGAGACATCAGCACCCCAACAGAGGAGGAGAGTGATTCGGATGATGACGTGTAATAGCGGAGAGGCCATGTGTGAAGTCTTAAGTTCATAAATGTATTGAGTAATTGTAATGAAGTGTTTTGCAGATGATAAATTGTACAGATCTTTGTTGTTTACAATAACATTGTCAATAAAAAAAAAAAGAACTCACCCCAGGGACTGCCGGTGCAAATCCTTCCTTGGGTGGTACCCG
Organism: Lissotriton helveticus; assembly: GCF_964261635.1. Taxonomy (NCBI): domain Eukaryota; kingdom Metazoa; phylum Chordata; class Amphibia; order Caudata; family Salamandridae; genus Lissotriton; species Lissotriton helveticus. Next base: position 2,124,441,946 of record NC_136065.1, on the reverse strand, counting down.
GCCTTGTCCTCTTCTTCCTCCTTCTGCTTCCCTCAACAGTCTTCCCTTCTGAGCAGCCTCTCTTTAGAGCAAGGGCACCACCAGCAGCTCTCCTCAGCAGTCAGTCAACTTCTTCCCTCAAGACAGATCTTCTCCCAGACTGCAGAACGTCCAGGTTCCAGATCCCAAACTTGCCGGAGGGAGCTGGCTTTAGGTGACCCCAACCCTGGAGCACAGAAGAGCTTCTCGATCTGCACTGCAGTGGGCCCAATATTCTAGTTGAGGATAAATCTTGGTGCCTGACTAGTGCGGTCTGCCCAATAACTATGCCAAGGCGGCCGGGAGAGTTTGCGTACTCTGCAAGTCCATCCGTGGCAGCAGGTTCGGGCTTTTGCTGCCTTCTGTCTATTCCTCCAGACTGGTCCAGCCAGAGTTTCTTGTAGTGTCAGCAAGAAGACCCAAGAGTATGGTCAATTATGCATTCATATTTTACGACTTGCATGCTCTCTCTGACTTCTCCTCTGTATCCCAGGATCCTTGATACTGTGCCTTCTCCTTTGTATCCCAGCATTGTAGGTACTGTAACTTCTCCTCTGTATCCCAGCATCCTAGGCACTGTAACTTCTCCTTTGTATCCCAGCATCCTAGGTACTGTAACTTCTCCTCTGTATCCCAGCATCCTCGGTACTGTAACTTCTCCTATGTATCCCTTTATCCTAGGTACTGTAACTTCTCCTCTGTATCCCAGCATCTTAGGTACTGTAACTTCTCCTTTGTATCCCTTTATCCTAGGTACTGTAACTTCTCCTCTGTATCCCAGCATCCTCGGTACTGTAACTTCTCCTTTGTATCCCTTTATCCTAGGTACTGTAACTTCTCCTCTGTATCCCAGCATCCTCGGCACTGTAACTTCTCCTTTGTATCCCTTTATCCTAGGTACTATAACTTCTCCTCTGTATCCCAGCATCCTAGGTACTGTAACGTCGCCTCTGTATCCCAGCATCCTAGGTACTGTAAATTCTCCTCTGTATCCCAGCATCCTAGGTACTGTAACGTCTCCTCTGTATCCCAGCATCCTAGGTTCTGTAACTTCTCCTCTGTATCCCAGCATCCTAGCTACTGTAACTTCTCCTCTGTATCCCAGCATCCTAGGTACTGTAACTTCCCCTTTGTATCTCAGTATCCTAGGTACTGTAACGTCTTTTCTGCATCCCAGTATCCTAGGTACTGTAACTTCTCCTCTGCATCCCAGCATCCTAGGTATTGTAACTTCTCCTCTGTATCCCAGCATCCTAGCTACTGTAACTTCTCCTCTGCATCCCATTATCCTAGGTACTGTAACGTCTTCTCTTCATCCCAGCATCCTAGGTACTGTAACTTCTCCTCTGCATCCTATCATCCTAGGTACTGTAACTTCTCCTCTGTATCCCAGCATCCTAGGTACTGTAACGTCTTCTCTGTATCCCAGCATCCTAGATACTGTAACTTCTCCTCTGCACCCCAGCATCCTAGGTACTGTAACTTCTCCTCTGTATCCCAGCATCCTAGGTACTGTAACTTCTCCTCTGTATCCCAGCATCCTAGGTACTGTAACTTCTCCTCTGTATCCCAGCATCCTAGGTACTGTAACGTCTCCTCTGTATCCCAGCATCCTCGGCACTGTAACTTCTCCTATGTATCCCTTTATCCTAGGTACTGTAACTTCTCCTCTGTATCCCAGCATCCTCGGCACTGTAACTTCTCCTATGTATCCCTTTATCCTAGGTACTATAACTTCTCCTCTGTATCCCAGCATCCTAGGTACTGTAACGTCTCCTCTGTATCCCAGCATCCTAGGTACTGTAAATTCTCCTCTGTATCCCAGCATCCTAGGTACTGTAACGTCTCCTCTGTATCCCAGCATCCTAGGTACTGTAACTTCTCCTCTGTATCCCAGCATCCTAGCTACTGTAACTTCTCCTCTGTATCCCAGCATCCTAGGTACTGTAACTTCCCCTTTGTATCTCAGTATCCTAGGTACTGTAACGTCTTTTCTGCATCCCAGTATCCTAGGTACTGTAACTTCTCCTCTGCATCCCAGCATCCTAGGTATTGTAACTTCTCCTCTGTATCCCAGCATCCTAGCTACTGTAACTTCTCCTCTGCATCCCATTATCCTAGGTACTGTAACGTCTTCTCTTCATCCCAGCATCCTAGGTACTGTAACTTCTCCTCTGCATCCTATCATCCTAGGTACTGTAACTTCTCCTCTGTATCCCAGCATCCTAGGTACTGTAACGTCTTCTCTGTATCCCAGCATCCTAGATACTGTAACTTCTCCTCTGCACCCCAGCATCCTAGGTACTGTAACTTCTCCTCTGTATCCCAGCATCCTAGGTACTGTAACTTCTCCTCTGTATCCCAGCATCCTAGGTACTGTAACTTCTCCTCTGTATCCCAGCATCCTAGGTACTGTAACGTCTCCTCTGTATCCCAGCATCCTAGGTACTGTAACTTCTCCTCTGTATCCCAGCATCCTAGGTACTGTAACGTCTCCTCTGTATCCCAGCATCCTAGGTACTGTAACTTCTCCTCTGTATCCCAGCATCCTAGGTACTGTAATGTCTCCTCTGTATCCCAGCATCCTAGGTACTGTAACTTCTCCTCTGTATCCCAGCATCCTAGCTACTGTAACTTCTCCTCTGCATCCCAGCATCCTAGATACTGTAACGTCCCCTCTGTATCCCAGCATCCTAGGTACTGTAACTTCTCCTCTGCATCCCAGCATCCTAGGTACTGTAACTTCTCCTCTGTATCCCAGCATCCTAGGTACTGTAACTTTTCCTCTGTATCCCAGCATCCTAGGTACTGTAACGTCCCCTCTGTATCCCAGCATCCTATGTACTGTAACTTCCCCTCTGTATCCCAGCATCCTAGGTACTGTAATTTCCCCTCTGTATCCCAGCATCCTAGGTACTGTAACTTCTCCTCTGCATCCCAGCATCCTAGGTACTGTAACTTCTCCTCTGCATCCCAGTATCCTAGGTACTGTAACATCTTCTCTGCATCCCAGAATCCTAGGCACTGTAACTTCTCCTCTGTATCCCAGCATCCTAGGTACTGTAACTTCTCCTCTGTATCACAGCATCCTAGGTACTGTAACTTCTCCTCTGTATCCCAGCACCCTAGGTACTGTAACGTCCCCTCTGTATCCCAGCATCCTAGCTACTGTAACTTCTCCTCTGTATCCCAGCATCCTAGGTACTGTAACTTCTCCTCTGTATCCCAGCATCCTAGGTACTGTAACGTCTCTTCTGCATCCCAGTATCCTAGGTACTGTAACTTCTCCTCTGCATCCCAGCATCCTAGGTGCTGTAACTTCTCCTCTGTATCCCAGCATCCTAGGTACTGTAACTTCTCCTCTGTATCCCAGCATCCTAGGGACTGTAACGTCTCCTCTGTATCCCAGCATCCTAGGTACTGTAACTTCTCCCCTGTATCCCAGCATCCTAGGTACTGTAACGTCTCCTCTGTATCCCAGCATCCTAGGTACTGTAACTTCTCCTCTGTATCCCAGCATCCTGGGTACTGTAACTTCTCCTCTGTATCCCAGCATCCTAGGTACTGTAACGTCTCCTCTGTATCCCAGCATCCTAGGTACTGTAACTTCTCCTCTGTATCCCAGCATCCTAGGTACTGTAACTTCTCCTCTGTATCCCAGCATCCTAGGTACTGTAACGTCCCCTCTGTATCCCAGCATCCTAGGTACTGTAACTTCTCCTCTGCATCCCAGCATCCTAGGTACTGTAACTTCTCCTCTGTATCCCAGCATCCTAGGTACTGTAACTTCTCCTCTGTATCCCAGAATCCTAGGTACTGTAACGTCCCCTCTGTATCCCAGCATCCTAGGTACTGTAACTTCTCCTCTGCATCCCAGCATACTAGGTACTGTAACTTCTCCTCTGCATCCCAGTTTCCTAGGTACTGTAACATCTTCTCTGCATCCCAGAATCCTAGGCACTGCAACTTCTCCTCTGTATCCCAGCACCCTAGGTACTGTAACGTCTCCTCTGTATCCCAGCATCCTAGGTACTGTAACTTCTCCTCTGTATCCCGGCATCCTAGGTACTGTAACGTCCCCTCTGTATCCCAGCATCCTAGCTACTGTAACTTCTCCTCTGTATCCCAGCATCCTAGGTACTGTAACTTCTCCTCTGTATCCCAGCATCCTAGGTACTGTAACGTCTCTTCTGCATCCCAGTATCCTAGGTACTGTAACTTATCCTCTGCATCCCAGCATCCTAGGTGCTGTAACTTCTCCTCTGTATCCCAGCATCCTAGGTACTGTAACTTCCCCTTTGTATCCCAGCATCCTAGGTACTGTAACTTCTCCACTGTATCCCAGCATCCTAGGTACTGTAACTTCTGCACTGTATCCCAGCATCCTAGGTACTGTAACTTCTCCTCTGCATCCCAGCATCCTAGGTACTCTAACTTTTCCTCTGTATCCCAGCATCCTAGGTACTGTAACGTCCCCTCTGTATCCCAGCATCCTAGCTACTGTAACTTCTCCTCTGCATCCCAGCATCCTAGGTACTGTAACTTCTCCTCTGTATCCCAGCATCCTAGGTACTGTAACGTCCCCTCTGTATCCCAGCATCCTAGGTGCTGTAACTTCTCCTCTGTATCCCAGCATCCTAGGTACTGTAACGTCTCTTCTGCATCCCAGTATCCTAGGTACTGTAACTTCTCCTCTGTATCCCAGCATCCTAGGTACTGTAACTTCTCCACGGTATCCCAGCATCCTAGGTACTGTAACTTCTGCACTGTATCCCAGCATCCTAAGTACTGTAACTTCTCCTCTGTATCCCAGCATCCTAGGTACTGTAACTTCTCCTCTGCATCCCAGCAAACTAGGTACTGTAACTTATCCTCAGTATCCCAGCATCCTAGCTACTGTAACTTCTCCTCTGCATCCCAGCATCCTAGGTACTGTAACTTCTCCTCTGCATCCCAGCATCCTAGGTACTGTAACTTCTCCTCTGTATCCCAGCATCCTAGGTACTGTAACGTCTCCTCTGTATCCCAGCATCCTAGCTACTGTAACTTCTCCTCTGTATCCCAGCATCCTAGGTACTGTAACTTCTCCTCTGTATCCCAGCATCCTAGGTACTGTAACTTCTCCTCTGTATCCCAGCATCCTAGCTACTGTAACTTCTCCTATGTATCCCAGCATCCTAGGTACTGTAACGTCCCCTCTGTATCCCAGCATCCTAGGTACTGTAACGTCTTCTCTGCATCCCCGTATCCTAGGTACTGTAACGTCTCCTCTGTATCCCAGCATCCTAGGTACTGTAACGTCCCCTCTGTATCCCAGCATCCTAGGTACTGTAACGTCTTCTCTGCATCCCAGTATCCTAGGTACTATAACTTCTCCTCTGCATCCTATCATCCTAGGTACTGTAACGTCTTCTCTTCATCCCAGCATCTTAGGTACTGTAACATCTTCTCTGCATCCCAGAATCCTAGGTACTGTAACGTCTCCTCTGTATCCCAGCATCCTAGGTACTGTAACGTCTTCTCTGCATCCCAGTATCCTAGGTACTGTAACTTCTCCACTGTATCCCAGCATCCTAGGTACTGTGAATTCTCCTCTGTATCCCAGCATCCTAGGTACTGTAACGTCTTCTCTGCATCCCAGTATCCTAGGTACTGTAACTTCTCCTCTGAATCCCAGCATCCTAGGTACTGTAATTCTCCACTGTATCCCAGCATCCTAGGTACTGTAACGTCTTCTCTGCATCCCAGTATCCTAGGTACTGTAACTTCTCCTCTGCATCCCAGTATCCTAGGTACTGTAACTTCTCCTCTGTATCCCAGCATCCTAGGTACTGTAACGTCTTCTCTGCATCCCAGTATCCTAGGTACTGTAACTTCTCCTCTGCATCCCAGTATCCAAGGTACTGTAACTTCTCCACTGTATCCCAGCATCCTAGGTACTGTAACTTCTGCACTGTATCCCAGCATCCTAGGTACTGTAACTTCTCCTCTGCATCCCAGCATCCTAGGTACTCTAACTTTTCCTCTGTATCCCAGCATCCTAGGTACTGTAACATGCCCTCCGTATCCCAGCATCCTAGCTACTGTAACTTCTCCTCTGCATCCCAGCATCCTAGGTACTGTAACTTCTCCTCTGCATCCCAGCATCCTAGGTACTGTAACGTCCCCTCTGTATCCCAGCATCCTAGGTGCTGTAACTTCTCCTCTGTATCCTAGCATCCTAGGTACTGTAACGTCCCCTCTGTATCCCAGCATCCTAGGTGCTGTAACTTCCCCTCTGTATCCCAGCATCCTAGGTACTCTAACTTTTCCTCTGTATCCCAGCATCCTAGGTACTGTAACGTCCCCTCTGTATCCCAGCATCCTAGCTACTGTAACTTCTCCTCTGCATCCCAGCATCCTAGGTACTGTAACTTCTCCTCTGTATCCCAGCATCCTAGGTACTGTAACATCCCCTCTGTATCCCAGCATCCTAGGTGCTGTAACTTCTCCTCTGTATCCCAGCATCCTAGGTACTGTAACGTCTCTTCTGCATCCCAGTATCCTAGGTACTGTAACTTCTCCTCTGTATCCCAGCATCCTAGGTACTGTAACTTCTCCACGGTATCCCAGCATCCTAGGTACTGTAACTTCTGCACTGTATCCCAGCATCCTAAGTACTGTAACTTCTCCTCTGTATCCCAGCATCCTAGGTACTGTAACTTCTCCTCTGCATCCCAGCAAACTAGGTACTGTAACTTCTCCTCAGTATCCCAGCATCCTAGCTACTGTAACTTCTCCTCTGCATCCCAGCATCCTAGGTACTGTAACTTCTCCTCTGCATCCCAGCATCCTAGGTACTGTAACTTCTCCTCTGTATCCCAGCATCCTAGGTACTGTAACGTCTCCTCTGTATCCCAGCATCCTAGCTACTGTAACTTCTCCTCTGTATCCCAGCATCCTAGGTACTGTAACTTCTCCTCTGTATCCCAGCATCCTAGGTACTGTAACTTCTCCTCTGTATCCCAGCATCCTAGCTACTGTAACTTCTCCTATGTATCCCAGCATCCTAGGTACTGTAACGTCCCCTCTGTATCCCAGCATCCTAGGTACTGTAACGTCTTCTCTGCATCCCAGTATCCTAGGTACTGTAACGTCTCCTCTGTATCCCAGCATCCTAGGTACTGTAACGTCCCCTCTGTATCCCAGCATCCTAGGTACTGTAACGTCTTCTCTGCATCCCAGTATCCTAGGTACTATAACTTCTCCTCTGCATCCTATCATCCTAGGTACTGTAACGTCTTCTCTTCATCCCAGCATCTTAGGTACTGTAACATCTTCTCTGCATCCCAGAATCCTAGGTACTGTAACGTCTCCTCTGTATCCCAGCATCCTAGGTACTGTAACGTCTTCTCTGCATCCCAGTATCCTAGGTACTGTAACTTCTCCACTGTATCCCAGCATCCTAGGTACTGTAAATCCTCCTCTGTATCCCAGCATCCTAGGTACTGTAACGTCTTCTCTGCATCCCAGTATCCTAGGTACTGTAACTTCTCCTCTGAATCCCAGCATCCTAGGTACTGTAATTCTCCACTGTATCCCAGCATCCTAGGTACTGTAACGTCTTCTCTGCATCGCAGTATCCTAGGTACTGTAACTTCTCCTCTGCATCCCAGTATCCTAGGTACTGTAACTTCTCCTCTGAATCCCAGCATCCTAGGTACTGTAATTCTCCACTGTATCCCAGCATCCTAGGTACTGTAACGTCTTCTCTGCATCCCAGTATCCTAGGTACTGTAACTTCTCCTCTGCATCCCAGTATCCTAGGTACTGTAACTTCTCCTCTGAATCCCAGCATCCTAGGTACTGTAATTCTCCACTGTATCCCAGCATCCTAGGTACTGTAACGTCTTCTCTGCATCCCAGTATCCTAGGTACTGTAACTTCTCCTCTGCATCCCAGCATCCTAGGTACTGTAACTTCTCCACGGTATCCCAGCATCCTAGGTACTGTAACTTCTGCACTGTATCCCAGCATCCTAAGTACTGTAACTTCTCCTCTGTATCCCAGCATCCTAGGTACTGTAACTTCTCCTCTGCATCCCAGCAAACTAGGTACTGTAACTTCTCCTTAGTATCCCAGCATCCTAGCTACTGTAACTTCTCCTCTGCATCCCAGCATCCTAGGTACTGTAACTTCTCCTCTGCATCCCAGCATCCTAGGTACTGTAACTTCTCCTCTGTATCCCAGCATCCTAGGTACTGTAACGTCTCCTCTGTATCCCAGCATCCTAACTACTGTAACTTCTCCTCTGTATCCCAGCATCCTAGGTACTGTAACTTCTCCTCTGTATCCCAGCATCCTAGGTACTGTAACTTCTCCTCTGTATCCCAGCATCCTAGCTACTGTAACTTCTCCTATGTATCCCAGCATCCTAGGTACTGTAACGTCCCCTCTGTATCCCAGCATCCTAGGTACTGTAACGTCTTCTCTGAATCCCAGTATCCTAGGTACTGTAACGTCTCCTCTGTATCCCAGCATCCTAGGTACTGTAACGTCCCCTCTGTATCCCAGCATCCTAGGTACTGTAACGTCTTCTCTGCATCCCAGTATCCTAGGTACTATAACTTCTCCTCTGCATCCTATCATCCTAGGTACTGTAACGTCTTCTCTTCATCCCAGCATCTTAGGTACTGTAACATCTTCTCTGCATCCCAGAATCCTAGGTACTGTAACGTCTCCTCTGTATCCCAGCATCCTAGGTACTGTAACGTCTTCTCTGCATCCCAGTATCCTAGGTACTGTAACTTCTCCACTGTATCCCAGCATCCTAGGTACTGTAAATTCTCCTCTGTATCCCAGCATCCTAGGTACTGTAACGTCTTCTCTGCATCCCAGTATCCTAGGTACTGTAACTTCTCCTCTGAATCCCAGCATCCTAGGTACTGTAATTCTCCACTGTATCCCAGCATCCTAGGTACTGTAACGTCTTCTCTGCATCCCAGTATCCTAGGTACTGTAACTTCTCCTCTGCATCCCAGTATCCTAGGTACTGTAACTTCTCCTCTGTATCCCAGCATCCTAGGTACTGTAACGTCTTCTCTGCATCCCAGTATCCTAGGTACTGTAACTTCTCCTCTGCATCCCAGTATCCTAGGTAATGTAACTTCTCCACTGTATCCCAGCATCCAAGGTACTGTAACTTCTCCACTGTATCCCAGCATCCTAGGTACTGTAACTTCTGCACTGTATCCCAGCATCCTAGGTACTGTAACTTCTCCTCTGCATCCCAGCATCCTAGGTACTCTAACTTTTCCTCTGTATCCCAGCATCCTAGGTACTGTAACATGCCCTCTGTATCCCAGCATCCTAGCTACTGTAACTTCTCCTCTGCATCCCAGCATCCTAGGTACTGTAACTTCTCCTCTGCATCCCAGCATCCTAGGTACTGTAACGTCCCCTCTGTATCCCAGCATCCTAGGTGCTGTAACTTCTCCTCTGTATCCTAGCATCCTAGGTACTGTAACGTCTCTTCTGCATCCCAGTATCTTAGGTACTGTAACTTCTCCTCTGTATCCCAGCATCCTAGGTACTGTAACTTCTCCACTGTATCCCAGCATCCTAGGTACTGTAACTTCTGCACTGTATCCCAGCATCCTAGGTACTGTAACGTCTCCTCTGTATCCCAGCATCCTAGGTACTGTAACTTCTCCTCTGCATCCCAGCATCCTAGGTACTGTAACTTCTCCTCTGTATCCCAGCATCCTAGCTACTGTAACTTCTCCTCTGCGTCCCAGCATCCTAGGTACTGTAACTTCTCCTCTGCATCCCAGCATCCTAGGTACTGTAACTTCTCCTCTGTTTCCCAGCATCCTAGGTACTGTAACTTCTCCTCTGTATCCCAGCATCCTAGCTACTGTAACTTCTCCTCTGTATCCCAGCATACTAGGTACTGTAACTTCTCCTCTGTATCCCAGCATCCTAGGTACTGTAACTTCTCCTCTGTATGCCAGCATCCTAGCTACTGCAACTTCTCCTATGTATCCCAGCATCCTAGGTACTGTAACTTCTCCTCTGTATCCCAGCATCCTAGGTACTGTAACGTCTTCTCTGCATCCCAGTATCCTAGGTACTGTAACTTCTCCTCTGCATCCCATCATCCTAGGTACTGTAACGTCTTCTCTTCATCCCAGCATCCTAGGTACTGTAACGTCCCCTCTGTATCTCAGTATCCTAGGCACTGTAACATCTTCTCTGCATCCCAGCATCCTAGGTACTGTAACTTCTCCACTGTATCCCAGCATCCTAGGTACTGTAACTTCCCCTTTGTATCCCAAGTTCCTTGGCACTGTAGCTTCTTTTTTATGTCCCAGCATTAATGTTTTGAACATGTTTTTTCACACTGAATAATATATATATGGACGTCCTGCTTAATGACATAAAAAACGTTTGTGTAGTACTAAAGAGTTTCAGTATTTTTAAAATATAGTATATTGTGGTGTAGTTCCCCACTTCGCAGTAGGAACAGCGCGTTTGTTGGGCAACATAAACGTACAGATGATGCCAGACTGATTCTGTGCACCTCTGCAGGATATGTCGTCCTAGAGACCAGCTAGCTCACAGTGCCACCATATTACCATATGCACCCCTAAACCTAGACAGGTGGCAAATGGTTTTGGCAACCACATGACATAACAACACTGACCTCTTCCAGGGATAGTGGTAACAGATCTAGAACTTTTTTCGCCCAATCACTCGTGGTCTCTTTCTCTCAGAGTAGTATACAAGGAATACACAGTGGGGCTTTTTCAATATTTATTGAACCATTGTGATTCTTGTATAGAATATATGTGCTGCAATGATTAATAGAAAGAAGCAAGCAGAGGAAAGTGATTAGCAATAAAAGGGCAATGAACAGAATGAAAAGTTCCTCCATCTTGCTAAGACAATGTATATATGCAGGCATATAAAAGTGTATATATATATATATATATCAAAGCTCGAAGGTGTCCACCTTTGAGTAGCACGCGAACAGCAGCTTGGTTTATGTATAGGTGAGGACGGGGATCCACTCGTAGACGCCGCTCCGTACGGGATCTGCCCGACGCGTTTCGAAGCTCCATATGCTTCTCTTCAGGGGCTTTAACGGAAGCGGTGTGCGCAACCACCGACCCACTTCTCCATTTTATATACAACACACCCACCGATGGGAGGCTCAAATGAGACTGTGCATTCTGGGAAGTGTGGTCCGGGAAGCACACAATCAAGTCCTGTATGGACTCCACAAGTGGGCCCGTCCTCGATTCCAAGTACGACTGCTGCTTCACTTTCGTGACCCCCAGGGTACCGGGGTGGTGCATACTCCGCGGCTGGACGGCCGCGTATAAATCAAAGCTCGAAGGTGTCCACCTTTGAGTAGCACGCGAACAGCAGCTTGGTTTATGTATAGGTGAGGACGGGGATCCACTCGTAGACGCCTCTCCGTACGGGATCTGCCCGACGCGTTTCGAAGCTCCATATGCTTCTCTTCAGGGGCTTTAACGGAAGCGGTGTGCGCAACCACCGACCCACTTCTCCATTTTATATACAACACACCCACCGATGGGAGGCTCAAATGAGACTGTGCATTCTGGGAAGTGTGGTCCGGGAAGCACACAATCAAGTCCTGTATGGACTCCACAAGTGGGCCCGTCCTCGATTCCAAGTACGACTGCTGCTTCACTTTCGTGACCCCCAGGGTACCGGGGTGGTGCATACTCCGCGGCTGGACGGCCGCGTATAAATCAAAGCTCGAAGGTGTCCACCTTTGAGTAGCACGCGAACAGCAGCTTGGTTTATGTATAGGTGAGGACGGGGATCCACTCGTAGACGCCGCTCCGTACGGGATCTGCCCGACGCGTTTCGAAGCTCCATATGCTTCTCTTCAGGGGCTTTAACGGAAGCGGTGTGCGCAACCACCGACCCACTTCTCCATTTTATATACAACACACCCACCGATGGGAGGCTCAAATGAGACTGTGCATTCTGGGAAGTGTGGTCCGGGAAGCACACAATCAAGTCCTGTATGGACTCCACAAGTGGGCCCGTCCTCGATTCCAAGTACGACTGCTGCTTCACTTTCGTGACCCCCAGGGTACCGGGGTGGTGCATACTCCGCGGCTGGACGGCCGCGTATAAATCAAAGCTCGAAGGTGTCCACCTTTGAGTAGCACGCGAACAGCAGCTTGGTTTATGTATAGGTGAGGACGGGGATCCACTCGTAGACGCCGCTCCGTACGGGATCTGCCCGACGCGTTTCGAAGCTCCATATGCTTCTCTTCAGGGGCTTTAACGGAAGCGGTGTGCGCAACCACCGACCCACTTCTCCATTTTATATACAACACACCCACCGATGGGAGGCTCAAATGAGACTGTGCATTCTGGGAAGTGTGGTCCGGGAAGCACACAATCAAGTCCTGTATGGACTCCACAAGTGGGCCCGTCCTCGATTCCAAGTACGACTGCTGCTTCACTTTCGTGACCCCCAGGGTACCGGGGTGGTGCATACTCCGCGGCTGGACGGCCGCGTATAAATCAAAGCTCGAAGGTGTCCACCTTTGAGTAGCACGCGAACAGCAGCTTGGTTTATGTATAGGTGAGGACGGGGATCCACTCGTAGACGCCGCTCCGTACGGGATCTGCCCGACGCGTTTCGAAGCTCCATATGCTTCTCTTCAGGGGCTTTAACGGAAGCGGTGTGCGCAACCACCGACCCACTTCTCCATTTTATATACAACACACCCACCGATGGGAGGCTCAAATGAGACTGTGCATTCTGGGAAGTGTGGTCCGGGAAGCACACAATCAAGTCCTGTATGGACTCCACAAGTGGGCCCGTCCTCGATTCCAAGTACGACTGCTGCTTCACTTTCGTGACCCCCAGGGTACCGGGGTGGTGCATACTCCGCGGCTGGACGGCCGCGTATAAATCAAAGCTCGAAGGTGTCCACCTTTGAGTAGCACGCGAACAGCAGCTTGGTTTATGTATAGGTGAGGACGGGGATCCACTCGTAGACGCCGCTCCGTACGGGATCTGCCCGACGTGTTTCGAAGCTCCATATGCTTCTCTTCAGGGGCTTTAACCGAAGCGGTGTGCGCAACCACCGACCCACTTCTCCATTTTATATACAACACACCCACCGATGGGAGGCTCAAATGAGACTGTGCATTCTGGGAAGTGTGGTCCGGGAAGCACACAATCAAGTCCTGTATGGACTCCACAAGTGGGCCCGTCCTTGATTCCAAGTACGACTGCTGCTTCACTTTCGTGACCCCCAGGGTACCGGGGTGGTGCATACTCCGCGGCTGGACGGCCGCGTATAAATCAAAGCTCGAAGGTGTCCACCTTTGAGTAGCACGCGAACAGCAGCTTGGTTTATGTATAGGTGAGGATGGGGATCCACTCGTAGACGCCGCTCCGTACGGGATCTGCCCGACGCGTTTTGAAGCTCCATATGCTTCTCTTCAGGGGCTTTAACGGAAGCGGTGTGCGCAACCACCGACCCACTTCTCCATTTTATATACAACACACCCACCGATGGGAGGCTCAAATGAGACTGTGCATTCTGGGAAGTGTGGTCCGGGAAGCACACAATCAAGTCCTGTATGGACTCCACAAGTGGGCCCGTCCTCGATTCCAAGTACGACTGCTGCTTCACTTTCGTGACCCCCAGGGTACCGGGGTGGTGCATACTCCGCGGCTGGACGGCCGCGTATAAATCAAAGCTCGGAGGTGTCCACCTTTGAGTAGCACGCGAACAGCAGCTTGGTTTATGTATAGGTGAGGACGGGGATCCACTCGTAGACGCCGCTCCGTACGGGATCTGCCCGACGCGTTTCGAAGCTCCATATGCTTCTCTTCAGGGGCTTTAACGGAAGCGGTGTGCGCAACCACCGACCCACTTCTCCATTTTATATACAACACACCCACCGATGGGAGGCTCAAATGAGACTGTGCATTCTGGGAAGTGTGGTCCGGGAAGCACACAATCAAGTCCTGTATGGACTCCACAAGTGGGCCCGTCCTCGATTCCAAGTACGACTGCTGCTTCACTTTCGTGACCCCCAGGGTACCGGGGTGGTGCATACTCCGCGGCTGGACGGCCGCGTATAAATCAAAGCTCGAAGGTGTCCACCTTTGAGTAGCACGCGAACAGCAGCTTGGTTTATGTATAGGTGAGGACGGGGATCCACTCGTAGACGCCGCTCCGTACGGGATCTGCCCGACGCGTTTCGAAGCTCCATATGCTTCTCTTCAGGGGCTTTAACGGAAGCGGTGTGCGCAACCACCGACCCACTTCTCCATTTTATATACAACACACCCACCGATGGGAGGCTCAAATGAGACTGTGCATTCTGGGAAGTGTGGTCCGGGAAGCACACAATCAAGTCCTGTATGGACTCCACAAGTGGGCCCGTCCTCGATTCCAAGTACGACTGCTGCTTCACTTTCGTGACCCCCAGGGTACCGGGGTGGTGCATACTCCGCGGCTGGACGGCCGCGTATAAATCAAAGCTCGAAGGTGTCCACCTTTGAGTAGCACGCGAACAGCAGCTTGGTTTATGTATAGGTGAGGACGGGGATCCACTCGTAGACGCCGCTCCGTACGGGATCTGCCCGACGCGTTTCGAAGCTCCATATGCTTCTCTTCAGGGGCTTTAACGGAAGCGGTGTGCGCAACCACCGACCCACTTCTCCATTTTATATACAACACACCCACCGATGGGAGGCTCAAATGAGACTGTGCATTCTGGGAAGTGTGGTCCGGGAAGCACACAATCAAGTCCTGTATGGACTCCACAAGTGGGCCCGTCCTCGATTCCAAGTACGACTGCTGCTTCACTTTCGTGACCCCCAGGGTACCGGGGTGGTGCATACTCTGCGGCTGGACGGCCGCGTATAAATCAAAGCTCGAAGGTGTCCACCTTTGAGTAGCACGCGAACAGCAGCTTGGTTTATGTATAGGTGAGGACGGGGATCCACTCGTAGACGCCGCTCCGTACGGGATCTGCCCGACGCGTTTCGAAGCTCCATATGCTTCTCTTCAGGGGCTTTAACGGAAGCGGTGTGCGCAACCACCGACCCACTTCTCCATTTTATATACAACACACCCACCGATGGGAGGCTCAAATGAGACTGTGCATTCTGGGAAGTGTGGTCCGGGAAGCACACAATCAAGTCCTGTATGGACTCCACAAGTGGGCCCGTCCTCGATTCCAAGTACGACTGCTGCTTCACTTTCGTGACCCCCAGGGTACCGGGGTGGTGCATACTCCGCGGCTGGACGGCCGCGTATAAATCAAAGCTCGAAGGTGTCCACCTTTGAGTAGCACGCGAACAGCAGCTTGGTTTATGTATAGGTGAGGACGGGGATCCACTCGTAGACGCCGCTCCGTACGGGATCTGCCAGACGCGTTTCGAAGCTCCATATGCTTCTCTTCAGGGGCTTTAACGGAAGCGGTGTGCGCAACCACCGACCCACTTCTCCATTTTATATACAACACACCCACCGATGGGAGGCTCAAATGAGACTGTGCATTCTGGGAAGTGTGGTCCGGGAAGCACACAATCAAGTCAAATGGGGAAGTGGGTCGGCGGTTGCACACACCGCTTCCGTTAAAGCCCCTGAAGAGAAGCATATGGAGCTTCGAAACGCGTCGGGCAGATCCCGTACGGAGCGGCGTCTACGAATGGATCCCCGTCCTCACCTATACATAAACCAAGCTGCTGTTCGCGTGCTACTCAAAGGTGGACACCTTGGAGCATTGATTTATACGCGGCCGTCCAGCCGCGGAGTATGCACCACCCCGGTACCCTGGGGGTCACGAAAGTGAAGCAGCAGTCGTACTTGGAATCGAGGACGGGCCCAATTGTGGAGTCCATACAGGACTTGATTGTGTGCTTCCCGGACCACACTTCCCAGAATGCACAGTCTCATTTGAGCCTCCCATCGGTGGGTGTGTTATATATAAAATGGGGAAGTGGGTCGGCGGTTGCACACACCGCTTCCATTAAAGCCCCTGAAGAGAAGCATATGGAGCTTCGAAACGCGTCGGGCAGATCCCGTACGGAGCGGCGTCTACGAATGGATCCCCGTCCTCACCTATACATAAACCAAGCTGCTGTTCGCGTGCTACTCAAAGGTGGACACCTTGGAGCATTGATTTATACGCGGCCGTCCAGCCGCGGAGTATGCACCACCCCGGTACCCTGGGGGTCACGAAAGTGAAGCAGCAGTCGTACTTGGAATCGAGGACGGGCCCAATTGTGGAGTCCATACAGGACTTGATTGTGTGCTTCCCGGACCACACTTCCCAGAATGCACAGTCTCATTTGAGCCTCCCATCGGTGGGTGTGTTATATATAAAATGGGGAAGTGGGTCGGCGGTTGCACACACCGCTTCCGTTAAAGCCCCTGAAGAGAAGCATATGGAGCTTCTAAACGCGTCGGGCAGATCCCGTACGGAGCGGCGTCTACGAATGGATCCCCGTCCTCACCTATACATAAACCAAGCTGCTGTTCGCGTGCTACTCAAAGGTGGACACCTTGAAGCATTGATTTATACGCGGCCGTCCAGCCGCGGAGTATGCACCACCCCGGTACCCTGGGGGTCACGAAAGTGAAGCAGCAGTCGTACTTGGAATCGAGGACGGGCCCAATTGTGGAGTCCATACAGGACTTGATTGTGTGCTTCCCGGACCACACTTCCCAGAATGCACAGTCTCATTTGAGCCTCCCATTGGTGGGTGTGTTATATATAAAATGGGGAAGTGGGTCGGCGGTTGCACACACCGCTTCCGTTAAAGCCCCTGAAGAGAAGCATATGGAGCTTCGAAACGCGTCGGGCAGATCCCGTACGGAGCGGCGTCTACGAATGGATCCCCGTCCTCACCTATACATAAACCAAGCTGCTGTTCGCGTGCTACTCAAAGGTGGACACCTTGGAGCATTGATTTATACGCGGCCGTCCAGCCGCGGAGTATGCACCACCCCGGTACCCTGGGGGTCACGAAAGTGAAGCAGCAGTCGTACTTGGAATCGAGGACGGTCCCAATTGTGGAGTCCATACAGGACTTGATTGTGTGCTTCCCGGACCACACTTCCCAGAATGCACAGTCTCATTTGAGCCTCCCATCGGTGGGTGTGTTATATATAAAATGGGGAAGTGGGTCGGCGGTTGCACACACCGCTTCCGTTAAAGCCCCTGAAGAGAAGCATATGGAGCTTCGAAACGCGTCGGGCAGATCCCGTACGGAGCGGCGTCTACGAATGGATCCCCGTCCTCACCTATACATAAACCAAGCTGCTGTTCGCGTGCTACTCAAAGGTGGACACCTTGGAGCATTGATTTATACGCGGCCGTCCAGCCGCGGAGTATGCACCACCCCGGTACCCTGGGGGTCATGAAAGTGAAGCAGCAGTCGTACTTGGAATCGAGGACGGGCCCAATTGTGGAGTCCATACAGGACTTGATTGTGTGCTTCCCGGACCACACTTCCCAGAATGCACAGTCTCATTTGAGCCTCCCATCGGTGGGTGTGTTATATATAAAATGGGGAAGTGGGTCGGCGGTTGCACACACCGCTTCCGTTAAAGCCCCTGAAGAGAAGCATATGGAGCTTCGAAACGCGTCGGGCAGATCCCGTACGGAGCGGCGTCTACGAATGGATCCCCGTCCTCACCTATACATAAACCAAGCTGCTGTTCGCGTGCTACTCAAAGGTGGACACCTTGGAGCATTGATTTATACGCGGCCGTCCAGCCGCGGAGTATGCACCACCCCGGTACCCTGGGGGTCACGAAAGTGAAGCAGCAGTCGTACTTGGAATCGAGGACGGGCCCAATTGTGGAGTCCATACAGGACTTGATTGTGTGCTTCCCGGACCACACTTCCCAGAATGCACAGTCTCATTTGAGCCTCCCATCGGTGGGTGTGTTATATATAAAATGGGGAAGTGGGTCGGCGGTTGCACACACCGCTTCCGTTAAAGCCCCTGAAGAGAAGCATATGGAGCTTCGAAACGCGTCGGGCAGATCCCGTACGGAGCGGCGTCTACGAATGGATCCCCGTCCTCACCTATACATAAACCAAGCTGCTGTTCGCGTGCTACTCAAAGGTGGACACCTTGGAGCATTGATTTATACGCGGCCGTCCAGCCGCGGAGTATGCACCACCCCGGTACCCTGGGGGTCACGAAAGTGAAGCAGCAGTCGTACTTGGAATCGAGGACGGGCCCAATTGTGGAGTCCATACAGGACTTGATTGTGTGCTTCCCGGACCACACTTCCCAGAATGCACAGTCTCATTTGAGCCTCCCATCGGTGGGTGTGTTATATATAAAATGGGGAAGTGGGTCGGCGGTTGCACACACCGCTTCCGTTAAAGCCCCTGAAGAGAAGCATATGGAGCTTCGAAACGCGTCGGGCAGATCCTGTACGGAGCGGCGTCTACGAATGGATCCCCGTCCTCACCTATACATAAACCAAGCTGCTGTTCGCGTGCTACTCAAAGGTGTACACCTTGGAGCATTGATATATATATATATATTTTTTTTTTTTTGTGGGACTGAGAATGTGTCTAGCTGACTCCTTCTGGTATTGTGAGAGTTAAGTTAGCATCTGCTGCACCATTTTGTATTCAGCCGCCATTTTGTACTATGATTGAACATAAGCCCCTGTCTCATGTTTGCCTCAGCAGAAAGCAGCCTCGATTGTTTCTCTTTATCATATTCAAGGTTGAGCTTCACTGCCTTAATCAATAGATCGTTCTGTCTCTGCATACCATTCCTCTCGGGTAAGCCCTGCGCCCACCCTAGAGAGACGAGCACAGGCAAAGTAACCTTAAAACTAAGATAGCATGAACCAGTTACCAAGATGGTAGCTGGCTTTCAGTACTCCCTTTGTTCGTTAGTGCCCAGGCTGGAAAATTCCAGTCCAGGCGGTGTTAGAAAGGCGTCCCCGGGGGAGGCAGAAGATGTCTGACTGACCACCCCTAGGTCCACCTCTCCGTCGAGGAGTAGCCGAGCGGTTGCTGAGAGGCCTCCGGAATGAGGGTCCTCTCCTAGGATCGTACAGCAGAGTAATCACAACACTACAGATGGACACCACACAAGAAGTTAAGTTCTCAAGCTTTTATAGGGAATAAACGGTTGCTGGTTCTGGGCAGTATGTACAAGCAGATCGAGGGATCTGGAAAGTCTCTTAAAGGGGGGTAAGGTAGCGGGACAGTCTTACTCTGGGCAGAGGAAGGGATACCCTACGCACAGCTCTCAATCCTCGAGCTGGGGGGTTCCGAGAGGTTCGAGCCGCGGCAGCGCCAGCCGGCTTGCAAGGTGGTTCAGCGAAGTAGGCCGCGGCAGCGCCAGCAGGCTCTCAGATGGTTCGACAGGATAGGCCGCGGCAGCGCCAGCAGGCTCTCAGATGGTTCAGCAAGATAGGCCGCGGCAGCGCCAGCAGGCTCTCGGAAGGTTCAGCAAGGTAGGCCGCGGCAGCGCCAGCAGGCTCTAAGGTGGTTCAGCAAGATAGGCCGCGGTAGCACCAGCAGGCTCTCGGAAGGTTCAGCAAGGTAGGCCGTGGCAGCGCCAGCAGGCTCTCGGAAGGTTCAGCAAGGGAGGCCGCGGCAGCGCCAGCAGGCTCTTAGAAGGTCGTCGGGTTACGGACAAGTTTGTCTGGTGTCGGCCGTGACAGCGTCAGCAGGGCTTCCAGTCCAGGATACAACTGAAGTCTTAATCCAGGGTTGCCCCAGATATAGGTCTGGAGGTCTTTGAAGTCCGGACCCTCGCGCCTGGGGGCCAGAGGGGCCGGGATGATGGTGTCCAGACACCCAGCAGGGGGGTGGAGCCAGCGCCCAGGGAGGCCGGAGGGCGATCTATACCAGGCGTCCGGGGACGGCTGGAGGCCCATCAAAACTCCCCTTCCCCCGGGATCTGTCGAGTGGCTACTTGACCACCTGGGTGTGTTAAAACTAGGTCAGGGACAATCGATATTTGCCCGCCGGTATCGCCTCTTTAACCCACGAAATATTAATCAATGAAGAGGCAGGCGCTGGAGACGGGAAGGCAGGAAACAAGGTTTATTCTCTCCGGAGGAGAACACATCAGTTCAGACAGCAGGTATCGTCATGAGGTGCTCTAACCGCATCTCTGAGGCCTGGCCTCTTATACACAGGTTTATTGCTTTATTACATACAACACATTCTTGGCAATGCTTTGATGTACGGAGGGATATCCTCCGAATCTCCCCTTCAGGCCCGTTCCCACACACATTTACAGTTGAAGTCCTCACCCCGGTCACAACAGGTGATGACTACCGCGCAGCTGGACATTCCGCCGATTCATGGAATGTGGGGGTTTGGTCGGATCTCATAGGGTGAGGGCTTTGATCAACTCGGGGGTCCTTTGATGAGGGAAGCTTTCTACTGTACGGGGAGGGGCAAGGAACAGTATCGGCAGAGCTAGGTGTCGGCCTGGGAACAAGGAAGACAAACGGGCACACAGGAAAAGGGGATTTGTATCAAAAAGGGCCTGGGACCATGAAAGGAAGGAAGGGAGGTGTCGCGCTGGGGACAGGATGGGGTTCTGAGGCAGAGCTGCGCTGAAGAGGGGTTTATGACCCAAGGCATGTGCGAGCGGGGGTTGTCAGAGTGCGGGCTTTGTGAGGGAGGAGGGCTATGCTGGAGGCCAGTGGCATGCAAATGGGTTGTTCTGATCGAGGCACCTAAAATGGCGGGTGCGCACGACAAAAAGTGTGGCATCAGGGGAAAAAGGCAAGATGGCGCAGATAATGTTTACCAGACCGTACTAATTTTCCACAGTCCTCCCTTTAACATATCCAAGACATCTTGCTGGCCTATTTCCAATTCATGTCGACTGTGGTGGTCATAGGAAAAGAAGTAGGTACCCAGGTGAAGGAGTTATAAACATTACATTTTAAAATCTTTCATCTTAGGAGGCAGGTCTATTGATAAAAACTCGTTTGCAGGAAAGTCATAGTAATGCAATAACAGACAAAAAATGATTCTGTAGTGAGAGCATTGAGTACATTTCATAGCTACTTATGGTCGTTCGGAATGTAAATTGATAGGTCATTACATATGTGAGTTCTGTTCATGTTTGGTTGGAGCATAATTAATACAATGGTGGCTGGGAGAGAAATGAGACGTAGTAGAAACGATAATTGAGGGTGTCAATGTTCGAAGTTAATGAGTTCTCAGCATTCTTTGTCGTCTTTTGTTGGCGCTGTGGAGCACCGGCGGTGGAGCTACGGGTCCAGCTCTATTCTAGGTCCCGCGTTGCAGGGCACGACCTTTTCCTCGCGTTTCTGGTCAAAAAGGTCCTTTTCGCCCTGTGTCCTTTGAGTTGATTGTCAAAAAGGTTCAGATGGAAGAAATGTGCGTGTGAGCAGTCCTTTAGGGTAGGTCGGAGAAAAAGGGGGATGGAGCAGGGCCAGATCGGGAACAGACTAGGGGGACGGAAAATTTCAGGTAGGCGGGCTCATGACCGAGTTTAGAGAGCGGGGACTTTTTGGCATACGTTGAACATCGAGCAGGGGCATCAGGTCAGCCCTTTCCTCTCGTTTTGTCGAAAACAGTGCCTCGTCCTGCAGCTCCTTACTGTCGCGGTCTCGCCTTGGCCAATGTCGCAGATGTTCCATAGTCTGTAGTCAGGCCACGTGCTCCCACATCCGGTCCTTCTTTCCTCCGACAGTCGTACCCTTAAATGAGTTTGAAAAGACAGTCTTTAGAGAATTGGCAGAGGAAGGTAATCACATAAGTCTATTTCTCTCCCAGCTCCAGGCAAAAATGGAAACGTCCGTTATATTAGGGTTCGCAACTAACATATAAATGATTGATGATGGGCCTGCTGGATTTCAACTAAACGTTTTCGCTTTCAACAGGGTTCATTGCAATGATTTCTTCGCTTCGGTCTAATCTTTAACTTTGTAAAACATCATTCTGGTTCCTACGTAGCCTCTTACGGCCTGACTACTTAATTAGAAAAGACAGGGGTCTTATGGGAAACAACTAGGGACATAGAAAACTGTGGTAAGGGCGTAAATCGACCCATCTCTTACAACCGGGGGTGAGGGACAGTTTTATAACTCTCGTCTGGGGCAGCTGATACGAAACAGGGGGCGTTCCGGGAACATGAGGATGTTTCGATCACCTTTACTGTTTGGGTATTGCGACAATTCGGGACGGGGAAGGTCGCGTTATCTGAGGCATCTTTTTATAACACAGGAGCCGCTGACATGTAGTTCCCTTATTTCGGGTCAGATTAGGGAACCTCAGTCGTCTTACCTGTCCTTTCCCTTATGGCCAAATCTTGGTTTCATCAATTTTTAGCAGAAAGGAGAGGTAGTGACACGGCGTCAGGGTGATTTTTATTTAGGATAAATTTTGAGCAAATACTTGTGGTATTTGGAGCCAATTGGGTGGTGCACTAGGGGTGGCGGTTTGCCAATTTAGGTGCTAGTCGTTCGGAAGAGCGAGAGAGAGGGAGAGAGAGAGAGAGAGAGAGAGAGAGAGAGAGAGAGAGAGAGATGTGCAACAACAGGCTAAACAGTACACGTGCGACATGGGGAGTGGCCGTGCATTAAGATAGGCTATTCAGCGCATTACACAACATAAGACATTACGGGTCTGTGTAAGAATTTTGAAAACATGCAGTTTGGGATGGACGAGCATTAGGCCGGGTACAGGGGACATACATCGAGTAAAAAAAGGGCACCATTGTGTCGTATTTCTTGCATTCTCGGTCTTTTAACCAGTTAAGTCAACGCGTCAGTCATACACAAACATCATCTCATAGTTTCGGACATAAGGCGTCCATTCACGCAACACGGATTAAGGGTGATCGCTTTCATCATGTCATACAATTTATTGGCTCTTTTGGTACAAGAGCAGTTTGTGGGTGTGTTTAGGTGCCACCAGGCAGTGTTAGTCCGCTTCGTGTATCAGACATGGCGAGGCTTCAGATCTTCACCATACCTCGGTCGTGATTCCGATGTGGCCTGCAGGGGGGAAAAAGGAGGGGAGGGGGACAACATTCGAGCATATCAAAAGCACGGGTACGAAAGTCTTTTACTTACCTCATACTCGTCTTATCTCTTCGGGATAGAATCCCTGGGGTTGTGGTTTCTGGAGCCAAAAAGGGGGGGGGGGCAGTGTGTCCTTATAGGCTGTGAGTAGGAAAACGTTAGAGAATCAGAAGCACTTAGCGCGAGGTTTCTAGTTGGTAGGTGTATTTAGCTATCGGGGTCCTTAAATCTCTTTCAACGCTGTGATGTTTTAAGGTTTATCAGCTCTTCGGTCAACTCTGTTCCCTAGTACCTTTGAGTGTCGTATCTTTATAATATTCTATCATTTACATCGTTTCACTTTACCCATCCTTTATATTCCATCTTTTACACCGTTTCGCTTTTACCCGTCCCCAGAAGTCGAGGTCTTTCTCCATGCGCGAGTCCCTGAGTCAGTCGCATATTTGACGGCAGAGTGTCGTGTCTTAGATTCGATCCTCCATCCGGGGCTGGGCAACCATCTTCTATTAACCTTAAAGAGAGAGCAGAGTAGGGTGCACAGAAAAAAACTCTCCCGCCGATCCCACATTTAAATAAAGCATGCAATACCCGTTCATAGTTTCGAAAACCTTTATTTTCACAATCGTTCAGCATGTTGATAGGACAGTGTGATCGGGGTTGGCCGGATACGGCAATGGCTAAAGTGCGTACAGTAGGGGGGGGGGGGGCTATCTTGTAGGATTAAAAACATGTTTTAAAAAGGTTCATTCATTCATTTGCAGTGAACTAAAAACGTCTATCGAATAGTTGAGGGACCAAGGGGCATTCATTTCATAATTGGAAACACAGTTGGACTAGTTGTAATCAAATTCCTATAGGTATACCATGGGAGTGTGTCATAAGCGAGGTTACATGTCAGACATGATAATATCATAATGAATCGTACATTGAAAAACATTTTTCACGGGGTCCTTTTACATGTTCGTCGAGTGAATCCTTCCTCTTTTCCGTCAAGTGTACAAAGGATCATAACATATCTCGGAACATCGAGTCTTTTTAGCAAAAGAAAACACCACGAGGCGTTCGTAAGTTCCTATTGTTACCGGCGCCATTTTGGGCGGGGCCGGGTTAGTCCGGAAGTAGTATCAAGGAAAAAATGTTTCCTACAACCGGCAGTTGGACCAGAGTCCTTTTCGGCAGTTCGAGAATTCATGCTAACAGAAGGAGTGGCTATGTCATGCTTATTTCGTTAGCGATCAAGGCAGTTGTCCCTCACCGGAAACCTGCAGGGGCCGAGGGCTCCTGGGACTTTTGTAGAATCTTCAAGGCTGTGGGGGTGCTGTCGGAGGTGGGGGCTCGTGCCCCGGTGGGCAAGCGCCCGAGTTATATTGCTGTTCAAAGTTACTCTAGCGGCCGAGACCCGCCTTCCAGGGGGCCCAGACGCCATTTTGAGGCCTGCAGCAGCCGCCCTTCATCGAGTCTGCAAGAGTGGAGGAGACCTTTTGGAGTGAACCCATGTCCAGTGCTGCGGAAGTATGGCCACCTGCGGTGCATGTTCGGTGCTGTGCGGGTATTGGCGCAGCCGTTGCATGTTCGGTGCTGCGCAAGTATCGGCACCGTTGCATGTTCGGTGTTGCGCAAGTATCGGCACCACCGCCTGGCTGGAGGAGTTCGGCGCTGGGCCGTGGGCTGGGAAACCTCCTATCCGTGGAGGTGGGAGAGGCTCGTCCGCGTCGCCTCTCCCTCCCAGCCCGACCTGGACTAATTTTCGCTGAGGTATGTACAAGACGTCCCTCCCCCCAGAGTTGTCGCAGCCATTATTCAAGTGGCGCCGGGCGTGCTGCTGCGGCCATTACGGAGGAGAAAAGAAAGAAGTGGCGCCTGGCGCGTTGTCGCTGCCATTACGGAGGAGAAAAGGAAAAAATGTCCCGTCCGTCTCTGGGCCGGGCTTCCGGTGGATGTCGGCCGGACGCCCCTTGCTCTGGCCCCATGAACGGGTTCTTTGGCTCATCGGCTGCAGCCGGATCCAGTTGGCCCCAGTCCCCGGCCATTGGTGGCCGGACCGGGGGAGCATGTGGCGGGACTATCTGCAACTCTCACGTGCCACCGTGGCCGGACTGGGGGAGAGAGAGAGAGAGGTCGAGGACATAGACATCCCCCCCCCTACAACTCTCCGGTGTGGTCAAGGTGATTCCCTGGCTGGGTCCCGCTGGCCCTTGTCTCTCCTCCGGCTCCACCCTATGTTACGATTTCCTGGCCGACTGTTGGCAGCAGGACCCGCCTTATATGGGTTGCCGCCGGCTGGGCGTAGCCGTAACCCTGCCCTACCTTGGAAGGTTCCAGAGTGGGGGGGGGCGAATGTTCTGCTGACTTTCATTTTCTAGTTTACCGTTCTTGTTTCAAACGTTTTCTGTTGTTAGGGCATTATTAGGTGTTATTATTACGTACTGTTATTTGTTTCTTGTTCGTTATGTTAAATAAAAGTTCAAGTTCGTCAGTGGCCTACGGATTTCGTTTTCCCATTCCTTTCTTTCCAGGTTGTTCCATGCTAAAGCTTCTGTTAACAGAAGTTTAAGTAACACGGAAACACAGGCAGAGGGATGACGCAGATTCATGCATCACGTACACACAAACTCAGACGGGGAGACAGTACAAGTATTATATACGAAAGACCCAAGACAAACATAAAACAGTTATTTTTTTTTTATTTTTTTTGGCCATAATTATCTTTTTCTGTATGCTGCGCATACTTATCGTTAGAGCAATGGGGCAGGCTTTAGTTATATGCCTATAAGGATGCGGAAGAAAGGAGGTAGTAGGTTTTCAGACATTGGCAATATCCCTAGTCCTCTCGGCGAAGGATACTTGTGTAACCCTTACCTCAAAATACCCTAAACTTTTCCCTACTTGGCTAAACGTAAGGATGCTTGATCATGTGTGTACATTATTCTTTCTGCTTTATTCGGGGTTTGTCGTCTGTTAATTTAGAGCTAGACTGGGTTTCCCGTCTTAGCGTTGTTTGGTCTATGAGGACTCGAACATGTCGCTGAAATCGGCCTGGCGAAATCTGTGCCATCGGGCATAATCGAACGTGGTGGTTCTATCTGGCCTGTCCATGTCAGTCTGATTCATCTTTGTCTCGCGCCTTTTCCCTTTCTGCCGGCCTGTTATTCCTGTCGGTCCTCTGCTCCTACTCACGTTCAGTAGAGTCGGGCATTGGGCTTTCCAGTGCCCGGCATATCTACAAAAAGCACATTGGTTTTGCCCTAAGTCTGGCCGTCCTGTGCGTAGTGTCGGGGGATTACTTTCGGGACGTTGTGTCCTGGGGTCGTCCTGTCGATATGTTCCTTTACCTGCTCTGTCCTCGTCTCTTTTCTTTCGTTGGATTGCTTCTTTGCGCCACATACCGAGGCAGTCGAGCATAATAGGCGTTGTCTTATTATCACAAAGGGCTATTTCTAACGTTTCTATTTTATCAAGATCGAAGGATCCTATCAGTGGCCACTGTTTCTCTTGACTTTCTTTGGTATACCTGTGCCACAGTTTACTATAGGCTATGGTAACTAATCCATAGTTTATGAACATGTCTTTATTAGGGGTGCCTTCCAGCGGAGCTAGATGATCCACCTCTAATAAACGGTCCGGGCTGAACCAGCTATCGACCAGTGGGGAGAAGACAGACATGACAGCTCACAACGAGGGACAAAAGTCAGCACTGCCTATCTTATCACTGTGTGCAAAGACTAGACAGAATATTTCTATTCTACGTTGTTTGCAGGCAGTGAATACCTCATGAACCAATATCAAAACAATAAATAAACGACCAGTGGGGAGAATAAGTAGATCCGCAAACGTCTGCGTCCTCTACCCTTTCACTATCTGCAAAGGGGAACCTGTTCTTTCCTGTTTGTAGACAGAGAATCTCCAGAAAACAATCCGCGAACAGTAGTTCGAGGTCAAAAAACCGTTAATCAGTGTGGGAGGGGGAAATCTCCCGAAAATAATTCGTGAACAAATGAACAATCAGTGGGGGAGAAAGATAGGCACGCTGGCTGCGTTACCTATCCTTCACTGTTTGCAAAGAGAAAGAGCCTACTGTTTCTTCGTGTGCAGACAGTGAATCTCCAAATAGGTCAACAAAGAGTAATACTAGTATTTTCTGAACAATTAAACAATTATTTCATGTTTCGTCGTGTCTACACGACCTTACCCGGACCGTATGGACAGTTTCTTGTCTTCCGAATCCAGCGCCCGATCGTCCTCTTTTCTTTGTATTCCTCGCAGCACTCCTGATGGTTCCCAGTCAGGACCGTAGATCACTCGGGAGAGGTCTGTTCGGAACCAGTGAAGTTCGGATGATCGGCTGCCAGACGAGGGTCTATTGGGCAAGAGCTCTCCCGATCGTTGCAGTCGTTCACTCTGTCGTCAGGACCTCTCCCACTGGATCCACGAGTCGCTGATGGGCCCACCCAGGGACGCCAACTGTTAAAACTAGGTCAGGGACAATCGATATTTGCCCGGCGGTATCGCCTCTTTAACCCACGAAATATTAATCAATGAAGAGGCAGGCGCTGGAGACGGGAAGGCAGGAAACAAGGTTTATTCTCTCCGGAGGAGAACACATCAGTTCAGACAGCAGGTATCGTCATGAGGTGCTCTAACCGCATCTCTGAGGCCTGGCCTCTTATACACAGGTTTATTGCTTTATTACATACAACACATTCTTGGCAATGCTTTGATGTACGGAGGGATATCCTCCGAATCTCCCCTTCAGGCCCGTTCCCACACACATTTACAGTTGAAGTCCTCACCCCGGTCACAACAGGTGATGACTACCGCGCAGCTGGACATTCCGCCGATTCATGGAATGTGGGGGTTTGGTCGGATCTCATAGGGTGAGGGCTTTGATCAACTCGGGGGTCCTTTGATGAGGGAAGCTTTCTACTGTACGGGGAGGGGCAAGGAACAGTATCGGCAGAGCTAGGTGTCGGCCTGGGAACGAGGAAGACAAACGGGCACACAGGAAAAGGGGATTTGTATCAAAAAGGGCCTGGGACCATGAAAGGAAGGAAGGGAGGTGTCGCACTGGGGACAGGATGGGGTTCTGAGGCAGAGCTGCGCTGAAGAGGGGTTTATGACCCAAGGCATGTGCGAGCGGGGGTTGTCAGAGTGCGGGCTTTGTGAGGGAGGAGGGCTATGCTGGGGGCCAGTGGCATGCAAATGGGTTGTTCTGATCGAGGCACCTAAAATGGCAGGTGCGCACGACAAAAAGTGTGGCATCAGGGGAAAAAGGCAAGATGGCGCAGATAATGTTTACCAGACCGTACTAATTTTCCACAGGTGGATCTTGGTGCCTCGATGTCGGGGCTTCGCTGGGGCCTGGGCTGGGGCCGAGGCCACGTGGTTGTGACGTGGCGGGTCCAAGATGGAGTCGGGCACGGCCTCGTGCTGAGGTCGTGATGGGCCTACGCTGGGGTCAGGCCTGCGCGGGTGGACCGGGATGGTAGCCGGCCCTGTGGGGTTGGGGCGTGCAGGATCGGGCCGAAGGGGCCGCCCGAGGTCTGGTGGAGGGCGGATATCGTCCTGGGCCCGCCATGCGGGAGGGGTAGGACCACGCCATGAGGCCGGGTCCAACACGCGTCCCCCCCAGCTGAAGGCAGGGGAGAGTCACCCATCTTCTTGGGGATTCTCCTCGCCAAGGCAGAAGAATCTGGACAGGCCGTCAGCATTGGCGTGGTCGTTGCCGAGGCGATGCTCCACGGTGAAATCCATTCCTTGCAGCGAGATGGACCAGCGCAGCAGCTTCGGGTTTTCTCCCCGCATCTGCATCAACCAACGCAGGGGCTGGTGGTCGGTCTGGACCCGGAAGTGGGTGCCGAAGAGGTAGGGCCGGAGCTTCTTGAGGGCCCACACCACGGCGAAGGCTTCCCTCTCGATGGTGCTCCAGCGTTGCTCTCTCGCCAGCAGGCGTCGGCTGATGAAGGCCACAGGTTGGTCGATTCCTTCGGGGTTGACTTGGGACAGGACCGCCCCGATGCCGTGCTCCGAGGCGTCGGTCTGGACTACAAACTCTCTGCTGTAGTCGGGGGCCCGGAGCACAGGGGCGGTGCACATGGCAGTTTTTAGAGTCTCAAAGGCCGTTTGGCACGCAGGGGTCCAGTGCACCCTCTTTGGTAGCTTCTTGGAGGTCAGTTCGGTCAGGGGCACCACAATGCTCCCGTAGTCTTTTATAAACCGCCGATAATATCCAGTGAGCCCCAGGAAGGCTCGGACGGCGGTCTGGGTGACTGGGGGCTCCCAGTCCCGGATGGCGTCGATCTTTGGTTGGAGGGGAGCCACGTGGCCGCTCCCCACTTGGTGTCCTAGATAGGTCACAGTCCCTTGGCCTATCTGGCACTTACTGGCTTTGATGGTGAGTCCGGCCCGCCGAAGGGCCGTCAGGACCGTCCAGAGGTGGGTCAGGTGCTCACCCCAGTGAAGGCTGTACACAGCAATGTCATCGAGATAGGCAGCGCTGTACTCCTCTAGTCCGGCCAGCACCTGGTTCACGAGTCTCTGGAAGGTTGCTGGTGCGTTCTTCATGCCGAAGGGCATCACCTTGAAGTGATAGTGGCCATCGGGGGTCGAGAAGGCTGATCGTTCTTGTGCACCCGGGGTAAGGCCGATCTGCCAATACCCCGCCGTGAGATCGAAGGTGCTGAGGAATTTGGCAGCTCCTAAGCGATCGATTAGTTCATCTGCCCTGGGGATAGGATGGGCGTCGGTTCTGGTGACTGCATTCAGCCCCCGGTAATCAACACAAAACCGGAGCTCCGGAGCTGTCCCGGGGGCGGCGGCTTTAGGGACCAGGACAACGGGACTGGCCCAGGGACTGTTGGAGGGTTCGACTACCCCCAGAGCTAACATCTTGGCCACTTCTGTTTGGATGCAGGCCCGAACCCGGTCGGGTACTCGAAAAGCTCGGTGTTTCACGGGCGGGCTGTCTCCGGTGTCCACATCGTGGACACACCACCAGGTGACCCCCGGAGTGAGGGAAAACAGATACGCAAACTGCCCCAGCAGCTTCCGACAGTCTTGTTGCTGCTCTGGGGTCAGGGTAGAGGAGAGCCGGACCCCTTCGAAGGAGCCGTCTTTCTCGGAGGTGCTGAGGAGGTCTGGTAGTGGGTCGGAGTCGTCTTCCGCTCCGTCATCGGTCGCCAGCAGCAGACTTAGTTCAGTGCGTGCAAAGTGTGGCTTGAGTCGGTTAGCGTGGAGAACCCGGAGGGGGTTCCTGGGGGATTCCATGTCCACTAAGTAGGTGACGGGGCTCTTGCGCTCCACCACCTTGAAGGGCCCCGTCCACTTGTCCTGGAGGGCACAAGGTTCGACCGGGGACATGACCCAGACTTGCTGGCCCGGCTCGAATTCGATGGACGAGGCGTTCTGGTCATACCAGCGTTTCATCTCCTCCTGACTAGCCTCCAGGTTGGCCTCGGCAAGTTCCCGAAACTTCCGAGTCTGATTGCGTAGGGTCAGGAGGTACCGGTAGACATCAGGTGGGGCATCTCGGGCTGCCGTCTCCCAGCTTTCCTTGACCAGGCTGAGGGGGCCTCGGACCGGGTGCCCGTACAAGAGTTCGAAAGGGCTGAACCCCAGGGACTTCTGGGGTACCTCTCGGTAGGCGAACAGGAGGCAAGGCAGTAGGACATCCCATTTGCGCCAGAGGGGCTCCTCTAGGCCCTTGATCATCCCCTTCAGTGTCCTGTTGAATCGTTCGACTAGCCCATTTCCTTGGGGATGATACGGAGTGGTGAACTTATAGGCGATCCCGCACTGCTGCCAGAGGGACCGCATATGCTTCGAGATAAAGTTGGAGCCCCGATCACTCACGACTTCCCGAGGGAAACCGACTCGGGAGAAGATGCTCATGAGGGCTCGGCCCACCACGGGGGCCGTGATGGTTCGGAGGGGGATGGCCTCGGGATAGCGGGTAGCATGATCCACCAGGACGAGGATGAAGCGGTGCCCCTGCGAGGTGCGAGGATCCAGGGGCCCTACGATGTCGATCCCCACTCGCTGGAAGGGGGTGGTGACCACAGGAAATGGTTGGAGCGGGGCCTTCACCTTCCCCCCGCTCTTTCCGCTGGCTTGACAGGTCGGGCAGGTCCTGCAGTGGTTATGCACATCGTTCCGCATTTTCGGCCAGTAGAAATGGGTCACCAGGCGGCTGTAAGTTTTGTCCTGCCCCAGGTGCCCGGCGAGGGGCACATCATGTGCTAAGTTTAGGAGGAAGTCTCTGAATCGGAGGGGCACGACCAGCACCCGGCTGGCCCCTAGTTCGGCAATCTTCTGTTCACTGTAGAGAAGGTTGTTGTCCCAATAGACCCAGTGGGACCCCGCGGGGTCTCCCGCGGCTTGAGTAGCGGCTTGCTGTCGGACCCCTTCAAGGGAGGGGCAGGTTTTCTGCTCCTGCCGGAACTGTTCGCGAGTGGGACCCCCTTCTTGGCGCCATTGAGCGAGTTCGGGGAGGTGTTGGAGTTCGGGGAGATTTTCTTGGTCGGGCTCTTGGGAGCCGTGTTCCAGGCCAGGGTCCTCGGGGATGACGGGTGGCGGCAGTGCGGGCCACTCCGGCTCTTCAGGCGAAGCTTCCCCCGCTGGGGTGGAGGCACGGGCGGACATGGAACGGGTGGTCGCGCAGACCCACTCGGGAAGGCCTAGCATCCCTAGGTGCTCTCTTCTTTCGACGCCTGCCCAGGGGGAACTTTCCAGGTCGTTCCCAAGGAGGCAGTCCACGGGGGCATCGTCGCGGACAGTCACTTTTAGCATGCCCAACACTCCCCCCCACTCGAAGGGGATGCGGGCCATCTGGCACAAAGTCTCTGAGTTATCTGCGGACCGGACTGGGCACAGGACGTTAGGAAGGATCTGTTCGGAGGTCACCAAATGGCAGCGGACTGCTGTTACGCTGGCTCCAGTGTCACGGAGGGCTTCGGTTCGGCGACCATTGATGGTGACCCACTGGCGGTACTTCTGGGTGTTGCCGGGGATCGGGCCTCGGGGGATTAGGTCGTGAGTCCCCAGGCAGGCTAAGGTCATGGCGGCGGGCTCCCACTCGGCCTGCTCGGGCCGTTGTCCTCTTCCTCACTACCTTCTTTACCCAGGGCCGCGGCCATTATCTGGCGGGCTGGGGGCCCGGTGGTGCCGGGTCGCTGATTCATCGGGCAGAGGGGGTCATTTGCGTAATGACCCTGTCGCTGGCATCTGTGGCACGTAACATTCGGCCGGGGCCCTGGTCTGGCTGGGGGGCCCCCTCTCTGGACCCAGGGTGGCGATGTGGAGGCAGGGGATGACCCCTGGGGGGCGTCTCGTCCCCGGCTCTGGCCTACTCTGCCGCCTCGGGGTCGGTGGTTTCCCGGAGATCCCCGGCCGGAGTCTTCCGTCGGACCCCGGCCGACTCGGGTGCTCGCCCATCTATCCGCCTCGACAGCGAGTTTTCGTGGCTCAGTCAGTTTGCTGTCGAGGAGGTGTTGCCGGAGTTCGATGAAGCAGTTATTGGATAGATGTTCCCACAGAATGAGGTCGACCAACTGCTGGTAGGTGGTGACCTGACAGCCCCGAGTCCACCCCTCGAAGGCTCTGCTGTAATAGTTCACGTACTCCACCCACGTGGTACCGGGGATTTTTTTGCAGTCTCGGAATCGCTGCCGGTACATCTCGGGGGTGAGCCCGTAGCGAGTGAGGAGGGCGGTCTTCATGTGCTCGTACGAGGTCATCTCGGCGTCGGGGAGCTCTAGCAGGGTGTCTCTCCCTTCATTGATAAACTTCCCCCACAGGCCGGCGCCCCAGTCCTTGAGGGGTACTCGATGGGCGGTCATGGCGACCTCGTAGGCTTTGAACCACTGTTGGATGTCGTCGTTCTTATAGTACTCTTTGATGACATCCTTAGGTATGTGCACCTTTGTGTCCCCCGGGGGAGGTGAGTTATTCCCCCCGGAGCGATCAGTCTCGTTTGCCTTGGCTTTAAATTCCATTTCTTTGAGGACGCGCTCGTGCTCGAGCAGGAGTTTCTTCTCCTCGAGGTCTCTTTGTCTTCGCCTTTCTTCTAGGTCTCCTTCTAGCCGTAGCTGCTCGAGGGCTAACTTCCTTTCTGCCAGTTGGATCTCTCCTTCTTGCCTGAGTCGAACGAGCTCCAATTCGTGGAGCCGGTTCTTCTCTCGTTCTCTGGCATCTTCGTAGGAGAGGCCCGTGTCTGGGTCTGCGGGTCTCCCTCCCGCTGGGTTCGTCGCAGCCTCCGTTCCTCCGTTCCTCCGTTCGGGCCCGTGTTATCTTCCCTCGGGGGTGGCGCCTCGCCGGCGTCCACCCAGGCCTGCAGGGCCGATTTAAAGTCTTCTTTAGTGCTTGAGCCAGTGGTAGCGATGCCTAAGTCCTTGCAGAATTGCTTTAGCTCCTTGTGACTGTAGTCTTCCATTTTCTCTTTCTGGAATTCTGTGCTCATGGTTGCAGTGTTTTTTTTTTTTCTTGGTAGTGAGCGAATTACTCTTTGTACGATCTGCGTGGGCTCGGATCCCAGCGCTTGCCACCAATGTTAGAAAGGCGTCCCCGGGGGAGGCAGAAGTTGTCTGACTGACCACCCCTAGGTCCACCTCTCCGTCGAGGAGTAGCCGAGCGGTTGCTGAGAGGCCTCCGGAATGAGGGTCCTCTCCTAGGATCGTACAGCAGAGTAATCACAACACTACAGATGGACACCACACAAGAAGTTAAGTTCTCAAGCTTTTATAGGGAATAAACGGTTGCTGGTTCTGGGCAGTATGTACAAGCAGATCGAGGGATCTGGAAAGTCTCTTAAAGGGGGGTAAGGTAGCGGGACAGTCTTACTCTGGGCGGAGGAAGGGATACCCTACGCACAGCTCTCAATCCTCGAGCTGGGGGGTTCCGAGAGGTTCGAGCCGCGGCAGCGCCAGCCGGCTTGCAAGGTGGTTCAGCGAAGTAGGCCGCGGCAGCGCCAGCAGGCTCTCAGATGGTTCGACAGGATAGGCCGCGGCAGCGCCAGCAGGCTCTCAGATGGTTCAGCAAGATAGGCCGCGGCAGCGCCAGCAGGCTCTCGGAAGGTTCAGCAAGGTAGGCCGCGGCAGCGCCAGCAGGCTCTAAGGTGGTTCAGCAAGATAGGCCGCGGTAGCGCCAGCAGGCTCTCGGAAGGTTCAGCAAGGTAGGCCGCGGCAGCGCCAGCAGGCTCTCGGAAGGTTCAGCAAGGGAGGCCGCGGCAGCGCCAGCAGGCTCTCAGAAGGTCGTCGGGTTACGGACGAGTTTGTCTGGTGTCGGCCGTGACAGCGTCAGCAGGGCTTCCAGTCCAGGATACAACTGAAGTCATAATCCAGGGTTCCCCAGATATAGGTCTGGAGGTCTTTGAAGTCCGGACCCTCGCGCCTGGGGGCGAGAGGGGCCGGGATGATGGTGTCCAGACACCCAGCAGGGGGGTGGAGCCAGCGCCCAGGGAGGCCGGAGGGCGATCGATACCAGGCGTCCGGGGACGGCTGGAGGCCCATCGAAACTCCCCTTCCCCCGGGATCTGTCGAGTGGCTACTCGACCACCTGGGTGGATCTTGGTGCCTCGATGTCGGGGTTTCGCTGGGGCCTGGGCTGGGGCCGAGGCCACGTGGTTGTGACGTGGCGGGTCCAAGATGGAGTCGGGCACGGCCTCGTGCTGAGGTCGTGATGGGCCTACGCTGGGGTCAGGCCTGCGCGGGTGGACCGGGATGGTAGCCGGCCCTGTGGGGTTGGGGCGTGCAGGATCGGGCCGAAGGGGCCGCCCGAGGTCTGGTGGAGGGCGGATATCGTCCTGGGCCCGCCATGCGGGAGGGGTAGGACCACGCCATGAGGCCGGGTCCAACAGGCGGGGTTTTAGAGATGTTGGAAATATATATTTTGTGTTACTGTGTGGACGGGGTCAGTCTTCTTTCGAGCGGAGTCCGGTCTGACCAGCCTCATTAGATAGCTGCAGAGGTATTCCCTACTGCCTGATGACTCTTCATTTGTATGAAAGGCTGAGAGGTGGTCGTGAGTCACCCGGGTGGCCCTAATTGGGTCACTTCCTTCCATTGGCACCCGAATAGGGACTCCATCAGGTGAGTGACCCTTCTTTACCCGCGGATGCGTGAAGAGGACGGGGCCACGTCGGGTCGGATGGGCGGATCAGGGATCCTTGCACTATAGAGCTTAGTACTCACAGGTGCCCTAATTGTCTGACCGGGCGGTGCCTCGCCCAGTGATTTTCCCGACTGGGGCCCTGAAAGGCGAAACCCTTGGATCTGACCATTTGGTCCAAAGAGTCAGCAGTGGAGAATAATTTTCTTTGACCTGTGAGCACCAGGTGAGTTTGCTTTGGTTTTGTTTGTGGCAATGGCACCATTTTGGTTTGTGTTTGATACACTCTGAGGATCATTTTTGGACAAACGCTTGAATTTGTTTGAGTTCTTAATGAACATGGTACCACTTTGATTTAAAATTTGGTGAGGACTGAGGACCAACTTTGGTAAGAAACTTGCAAATATCTGCTCAGTATTAATAGTGAACATTTTCTTCTGAAAAATGCCCTGTTTGAGTTAACTCTATTGTGTGAGTTGTCGTTGTTGTTCTGCTGATGCTCGATTGGAAGAGAGTCAGCCAGCGCCTCCGGAAGACACGCCTAATTTTGATATGTAAGTGAAGCACAACGTTGGCCCTCTTATGTTTAGTACTTCATGGCACAAATATACGAGGGACAATGCCAAGTTGCAGTGGCCACTTACAGGTACTTTTGATGAACAAAAGCATAATTTCCTGCAGGATATATTATTTGCGAAGAGAAGTAGGCAGTTGATGTTTGATTCCCTCAGAACTTGGCAAAAGGAAGCTAAACAGAGACGAATGAAAGCAGAAAAGGTGGCCCAGAAGAGAAGGATGCAGACAGGGACTCAGAAAGCTGTTACATATGATAAAGAGAGGATTGAGAATGGGTTAGACTAGAGTGTGCCAATATGATAGGAGATTTTGATGGCCATGCGAAAAGTCTTATGTTGTTCGCGAAGACAATGATACATTTGTGGAGGAGTTGTTAGACACCCAACCTCCGCCTCCTCACACCCTACAGAGAATATACCCTGTTGTAACAGAGAATATACCCTGTTGTGCCACAATCCCAGTTGCCTGTCTCTTCTGCCCCTGTTGCTCCTGTTTCTTCTGTTACTGACCCAGCTGCTTTGGCCGCCACGCTCCCTGTTGTTTCTGAGGCTTCGCCTTCTGTGCCTGCAATAACTGTTGGTCTCCCTGCTACGCCGATTGCGTCAGAATCACTTCTCTTCCCAACATTAAGCCCCACGACACAGCCATTGACAATTTTAGTGCCTGTCCCTTCTGTCACTACTCCTTCTCTTGTCCTTCATTCCCTGACAGTACTGGGTAGCGGGACACCTGTAAGGGGAGCGGAGGGACGGGGACTGGGCAACTGCTAGGTAGCGACTGGGGGCGGATATTGGTACAATCGGATGTGGGAAATGCAGAGGAACAGGCGGTAGCTAATCAAGCAGCTAAGTGGGCTCGTCACCCCATGTGAGGTGCACACGCAGGACCACGTTGTGGAATTGGGTGATACCTGGAAGCAGATTATGGAATGGGACAAGAACAGGAAACCTGGGAAAAGCCTAATGCCAAGATACTAGCTTTGGCTGGCCGAATTATTCTGTATATGCACTCTCGCATTCCACTGCAAAGGGTAGATTGGGATAAGTTAACAGCATGTAGTCAGTAGAAAGATGAAAGTGTGTCAGACTTCTTCACCTGGATTGAAGGTGTCTTTTTGGATTTTAGCAGACAAGATTTGTAGATGGAAGGGGGTGTTAGAATTGTTTGTTAATACATTTGTGACTATTTGCTTCCTGGGATAGCGGCTGGTTAGCAGGCTTCGGAGAGCACTTGGACGACATACTCTCCCTCTTTTATATTGAGTATGGCACAGTATTATGAACACAGGGAGAACGAGGAGAAGGAAAAGGTAGAGAAGAAGTACAAGGAGTTAAAGATGAAGGTGTTGTTGCAGCAGACGTCTAGGGAGAATGGAAGCTTTCTCGTACTAATAGGAACACTGCGCCAGTAGGGCAGAATCAGTGTGCGTACTGCAAAGAGGAGGGGCACTGGCGTAGCGAGTGTCCAGTGTTATTGCAGAACGTTGTGGTCCCCAGGGGACGAGGTTCTCGTGGAAAGCGTTGTGAAGAAGGTGACCAAGAGAGGGTTCGGGAGGATGGGACATCGCAGGGTTGCACAGACCAGAATTATTTTGATTACCCACGAGGGAGACAGTATAACTACGATGACTATCATCTGGATGAGGTGACAGGAGTGTCCCACAGCTAGAACAGCCAGGAGCAGGGTGAGGGACCAGTTCAGCTGTCACCTCGGATTTGCAGGGCTCCGTTAAGAAATTCTTGGTGGATACAGATGCAATGAATAGCTCTGCTTCTCCTTTGCTGGTCCCCATGCAGCTCTGTCTGGTCAAAATAATGTTTCGGTAGATTTTTCAGGTGTACCGGTTGTAAGCCCCATTTCCAAACCTCTTGCCTTGACTATCGGACCTTTTACTGTGGATTTACAATTTCTATTGATAGCCAATTGTGGAGAAAATTTAATGGGCCTAGATGTTTTTTAAAAGTTGCATGCAACAATTTGTTGCTCTCCGGAAGGTGTCTACGTGACGATGGGACCGAATGTGAGAAGTTCTAAGCAGTGCTTGTCCAAAGATGCTCCCCTTCCTTCTGAGTTTAAGGCTGTGCCGCCCACTTTGTGGACGACAGGTGACACAGATGTGGGTCTCTTGCAAACTCCACCAATTTCCATTAAAGTTAAGGACAACGCCATTTTGCCTCGTATCCGCCAGTACAAAATTCCTCAAGCGGGGGAGCGAGCCTTGTTACGCATTATACAGGATCTGATTGACTCAGGGGTGGTTGAAGAGATGGCTGCGAATGTGTGTAACATCCCTATTCTTCCTCTTCTAAAGAAGACATTCCCAGACTCCCCTGATGATGCACCAGATGCTTATCGTTTTGTGATTGATTTGTGCACAGTTAACAAAATGGTGGTCCCTCGGTTCGCGGTGGTCCTGACATTACTGCCCTTCTAACAATGATTTCTTCCTCTGCCAAATTCTTCTCTGTCATTGATTTGAAAAATGCGTTCTTTAGAATCCCAATTCATCCTGATAGCCATCACCTGTTTGGTTTTACACTAGCTGCCAGAAGCTTTAGATTCTGTCGCATTCCTCAGGGCTATACTTAGAACCCTAGTATATATAGCCAAGCCTTGAAAGCATAATTGGATTCCCTCATGCGCTCTCCAGGTAATGTATTGCTCCAGTTTGAGGATGACATACTGATTGGTTCTGACACTGAACAGGGATGCAAAGACAGTACGGTTAAGTTGTTGATCCATTTGGCTCACCATGGACATAAAGTGACCCTTTCCAAATTTCAATATTGTCGACAGGAGGTCACCTATTTAGGTCACCTACTGTCGAAGGAGGGTAGGAGATTTACCCCTGAGCGCATTAGCGCCATTGTTAAAGTTCCCATCCCTAAAACTTCGAGGGATATACGCGCCTTCGTTGGCATCACTTCCTAACGTTTAGACCCGACTGATGTTCCCTTATCTGACCCCCAAGGGGAACTATATGTCGATGGCTCTTGTTTCAAATTACCAGATGGCACCACCACTGCTGCATATGCGCTTACTACACTGCATATGGTAGTTGAGACCTCACGAGTTTCTTACCAGTCCACATAGGCACATGAGTTAGTCGCCCTTATTGGAGCTCGTGAATTGAACGAAGGACTGGCTGTATATATTTATACTGACAGCCAGTACGTCTTTGGGGTCAATCATAATTTTGGGTGACTCTGGGAAGAGAGAGGGTTCCTTACATCGCATGGGATGCGTATTCAGCACGGCGCTCTAATACATAGGCTTCTGACCGCCTTAACCCTCCCTAAGAAATTGGCTATAGTAAAGCGCAGTGCCCATAATGCAATTACAGATTATGTGGGAAGGGGAAATGCATTTGCAGACCAGACAGCTAAAGAGACAGCTCGAACAAAGATGAAAAAGATGTTTGTAGCGGGTCCTGCCAGGTGAGTGCCCGAGGCCACCAGGTTTGAGAATACCATAGATAATGTGTAAGAAATTAAAAATCAGGCAACAGTTGAGAAGTTAGCAGTATGGCAGGAGAGCACAGCAAGCTTAGATGAATGTGGGTGCTGGACGGATAAGTCAGGAAAACAGAGATGGATGTTAGCAGATGCTTTTTTCCTCCCTGTAGTCACTATGGCACATGGGCCTGCCCACATTAGTGTGAAGGGCATCTGCCAAGTGTTAGATCTTGTATGGCAGAAAGACAACATTCCCAAAGTTGCTGCTCACTTAGTAAAGTACTGTATAGTATGTATGATGCATAATCCTGGAAAAGGCACCCCCACACCCACTGTTAACTTTCCATCGCATTCCTTCCCTTTCGAGGTTCTCCAGATGGATTTCATTGAAATGGAACGAATAAACAATTTGAAATATGTTCATATAGTAGTGTGTGCATTCAGTAAATGTATTGAGGCTTACCCCACCAAAGAGAACACAGCCATGTCGACAGCAGAGGCACTACTAAAGGTATTCTTCCCATGTTTTGGTGTGCCCTGTTTAATTTGGAGTGACAATGGAAGTCACTTCAATTCAAACGTTATCCAGCTGGTGTGCAACGATTTGCACATCAAGCAGAAATTTCATGCTGCAAACCACCCCCTCATTGCAACCGGAGCGATGGCCAGATAGGAGATCCTTCCCCTGGCCACCAGAACACCCACTGCAACGTAGTCATCGAACTACTAAGGGACAGCATCAACACCTAATTGACTGCCATTGGATTGAACACGCGGGAAACCCCTCGCGATATTATCCTGAACCCCTTCTGAACAGCAGCATTCATATTAATAAGATAGCATCAACTGCTAACGGCTTTAACGCGGGGAACGCCGCTTCCCTAATTACCAGAAGTCCAACCGCCAAACAGCACCGTTATTGACCAGGTATTGGAACCTGTACGGAATCCGAGCCCGAGTTGGACACCTCTGCCCTAACCATTAGAACCACGAGTGACTAGCAGCACCCATAGTGACAAGGCGGTTGTACTACATTTTCAGGCAGGCAAATGTTGTCAAATGTAGTCCTGATGATGATCCTGTTATAT
The DNA here is from genome assembly GCF_964261635.1 of Lissotriton helveticus. Lineage (NCBI taxonomy): Eukaryota > Metazoa > Chordata > Amphibia > Caudata > Salamandridae > Lissotriton > Lissotriton helveticus. The sequence continues at coordinate 2,124,401,653 of NC_136065.1, read as the reverse complement.
TAGAGCATAAGGACCGAAACGTCGACTGATAGAGTGCTTTCACAACCTCACCACTGTGTTTCATTTCTGTTGTGTTTTGCGCTGTCTGGCATACATTCGCATTTGAGAACCTAAAGTAGTCAGCATTGCTCTTTCTCTTTGCCTGTGAACTTTCTAAAATCTTTCTTCTTATTTTTCTTTACGTTGTCGTGTGTCCTTCATGAGAAAGGTACAGGATTGTGCCTAAAACCATTTACATAATTGTATAATTAATCGGTTTAATAAACACCCTGTCCGGCTGGACAGAGGATAAATATAGTCTCCTATCATGGCCTATATTTCATTTGTATATTTAAATTTCGTTAAGCTAAGGACCCTTGTCTTCTAAAGCAAACCACCCCCAGTCAGCTGGTTTGATTGAGAAGTACAACGATATTCTCAAACTGAAATTGGCAAAGATTAAAGAGAACACAGGATTGCAGTGGACAGATGCTTTACCATTAGCTCTTTTGTCTAGAATAGCTACACCTCACTCTAGGACAGGATTGTTGCAGTTCGAGTTCGTGTTTGGATGCCCAGCGAATTTATGGGGCAGCCCGTGACCTTGACAGTTCTTCAAAATAGAATATCCTTTACTTGTGAATTACTTATATGAGTTGACTAAAAACTTGAGTTCTATTCACCATCAGATCCACGAAGCCCTATCACTTGCTCCCGAGGGCCCAGATTACGATATCCGCCCTGGAAATTTCATCCTCATCAAGAATTTTCAGAGGAAAGGCAGTTTGGAGGCACTCTAGAAGGGACCTGTCCAGGACTTTCTCGCCACTCGCACGGCAGTGAAGGTGGACGGCCGTAGCAACTCTCACCATTGCAGGAGGGTGCCCCTTGCAGGAGGGTGCCCCTTCCGTAGCCCTATGATAAGTGAGTGCTCGAAGGCGTGGTCAACTCCGAAACAGAGAAGGTACCTCGTTTTGTTCCATTCTCAGATCCTCGGCTGACGTGAGCACAAATGGAGAGTGAAAGCGGTGCAGCATTGAACGAGGCGGTGCCTCCTAAGATCAGGGCCATCCAGGAACCCCAGTCTGCTGGCCCATCTGTGCTTGAGCCCCAGTAGATTGGCCCTTCTGAGTTTGAGCCCCTGTTTGCAGACTCCTCTGTCCCTGGAGCAGCTCGGTACATTTTGCGGCCTCAACGGAGGAACAGTGCACCAAAGGGAAAGTGAGATTAGTAGGGATGGATTTGATAAGTCAGCCCACAGTAGCATAGGGAGAGATGAGATTAGTGCCTTGTTCAGACAGTGGACAGGATTAATGGAGTGTTCTACCCTAAGGAAGGGGGGTGCCTCATCCTGAGCGACGTGGGATTCTTCAAGAGCTGGTCCGACAGCTCCACCGCCGGTGCTCAATAGCGCCAACTGATGAACAATAGGAGTCTACCAGTGAGGCTCTGAAGGACACTGGGAACATTTGCCTCTTCTTGTTTTTCTTGTTATTGGCTCCATCACCTATCCTTTCCCCTGATTATCATGTATCCCTTTCGTCGCCCCACTGTTGAAGAGGAGCAGCCCTTTGCAGCCCCACGTCCAGAGCGGGAGTGGGTTGATTGGTCTGCCTGGTCCAAAAAGAATAAAATAGTTTTCAGAGTGATTGTTCTGAATTTTCTGATAGCAATACTTAGAATAATGTGGTTTCTGGAAGAGAAATATCCTGTGCACTCTCTGATTGGTACAACGCCTGTTCCCCCTGAACACATGTTTATCACTCTGGCCCCTCACAAAGGTGAACTTAGAAAAATGTAAGTAGATAACGTATTCTTGCAGATGCTCCATGAGGCACATAGAACATTCAATGTCACAAATTGTTGGATTTTGTGGACTGCTCCTTTCTGTGACGCACAAAACTGATGTGTTACTGTCCATGACCTTTTCTTGTCTCGGGAGCTGTGAGGCTTGGTTCCTATTATTTACTATGGTGTATACCCATTATCATTCTGATGCTATGAATGTGATGACAGCTGATTATGACATTGTTTTAGAGTATATTCATGTTCACCAAGGGTTTACCCCAGGAGAGCAAGGGGCCCGATACACTGGTGTGTATGAATATATATGAGCGAAAGAAAAATGTAACATGGCTTCAAAATGAAATGTTGGATTTTCAGGGGTTTAATGTCACTGAATATTTTTGGTCCTTCCAAATGCCCTCAGAGACTGAGCCTCACTACAATGTATCTTCATGCGCAGGTTCTCTACACACAGAATGCTCTGTCTCAATTTGAGCGGATGGAAACTCTGCGTATGAAGTATGGAATTGCCTGTGATCTCCTCGCAGAAGGTCTGGGTATGGACACGAAGGTCCTGAACGGAGAGCTTCAAGTCCAGGAACTCGACCTCTGTTGTTACTGGTAAATATTAGGTTAAGGTAGTTAACATTAAGTCGATCCACAAAGACCCTAGCTGAGCTGAGCGGTGTGCTCGATTAAAGAAACGTTGGGTAGAGATTCAGAGATTGTGAGCGTGAACATTAAGGTAAGCCTATGATTCGAACGAGTGATTCAGGGTGGTCTTCATTCTTGAACCAGAAGTTTAAAAGGACATTTCTTTTTCAGTTTACACAGTTGACGGGAACCTCACGGCAGCAGAGGTTTGAGTGAGTAAATATTGCTGAATAAGTATAGTCACCTCGGGTAGTAGGGGTTAGGCGCGGTGGAGTTGCTTTTAAGCACTTTCATTTATTTTATTTCATTTCATTAATATTTTTTCACATAGGAGTGTAATACTGGTGTGAACTTTCACAGTTAATTACACATATATTGTATCCTGAGTGGTGTTGATGCACTAAGAAACCAGAATAAAGTACTTGATGGAACATTTTTGTAAACAATGCTTTTCTATTTTGTTTAGTTTTCAGGTCCCTGAAGAAGGGCCCCATGGGCTCGAAATGCATCGGGCATTAACTGAAATTCACAGAATATGTTGCTAATTTTGTTTATGTACTAATGGAAAGCTTAAAAAGTTGTTATTGGTGATGAAACCAACTAAATACAAGGATTAAGTTTGAATTTGATGAATTAAGCATTATTTCATGTATGCGAAATAAATTGTGTTGTTGAAATGACAATTGTTGGATCATAATTTGTAGAGAATTAAGTTTTTAAGTTTTGAAAATCATTGAATAAACTGCTCACTAGCAACAGTGCGCAGGGGTCGAGTACGACAAACTCGAGATAGGAAGTTTTCAGAATAGGCACGGTTTTAGGAGAAACGTGCTACCTCTGCAGCACGCTTGGTTTAAAATTGAAAAATGAGCACTGGAGTAGGTTTAGAAAGGAGTTCTTCTCTGATCGACTTAAACAATATGGCTCTTTATCACATCTTCGGCATTGTGAAAATAATACTACTATGTAGCCTTGTGAAGTAGTGTGGCTCACTGGTTAGAGGCGGCAGACCCGAGAGCAGAGGACGGCCCGGGACCAGGGTTAGATTCCCGGCGCAGCAGGTTTCTGGACCAGGGTCAGCGGACTCGATAATTCTCTCGCCTCGGTGCCCACTCTGATCAGCGTTCACACTCGGCAACTCTGGGCATTAGCTTGCCTCATCTTCACTAACGGCCCCACCAGACCGCCGGGGATGCCTGGTCTCACCCTGGAGATACCCATTAAGGGACCATCTCTCAGGGAAGCCAGGAAGGGTTTCGCAGCGGTCGAAGCGCCTTGGGACCCTACGGGTAAGTAGTGCGCTATATAAATGCCTATACATTTACATTTACATACATTTAGCCTTGCTGTTATAATCATGGTAATCTGTCGGATGAAATGTGTGTACATAAAAAAGTGTTGTGTCTCCAGCATCCAACTCAAAATGAGAGGTTGGGACAAAAACAATACAATGAATTGCCAACTTAAATGCATTCAGACAAGTTGGTACAATCCAAGACCCCAGTCATGTGCACCATCAGCCAATTAGGCCCAAGTGGCTGGAGTCAGAACGCATATGTAAATCCCAAGTGGGCATATATGTGCCAGACAGGTCAATTAACAAATCATGTCAGGATCAAAAAGAAAGAATAATAACGTCCCATCTCAATCCCAAAATGTAAGAGAAAATCCTCCCACTGGGTCTCCCACATACACAATATAACAAAAAGGTTATCACATTAACCTAAGAAATAAATGCACAAATATGCAATTAGTGTTTGTTACATGAAATGACCCTACCCATCATCCTGAAAAAATATGTAAATGAATTATATAAAAGGCCAGCAGAATATTCTGTTTACAGCTGAAAGCTCTAGAACTAGTCTCAAGGGGCTTGAGGAGCAAACCCAATGTGTCAATCCATTTTCGCGGGCATCCACGTGCCACATACACAGTTTTCTCCTGGAGCATGCACCAGTCCATGTCAGTCTTCCATGTGCCTAGTCTCGGAGGCTTCGTTGCCCCCCACTGTCTAGCTATGTTTCTTTTGGCTATGGTACAGCCCAGTGTAAACCACAGCCTCCCTCGAGGCGACAGATCAGTGGGTTCCCAAATGTTTAGCAGGCATCTCTTTGCTTCCAGCCGCAACACCAACCCCAAACCTCCTGCATGCAACGAACCACCCGATTCCAGTATTTCTGCAGCACAGGACACTCCCAAAGGGTATGGAAGAAGGTCCCTCTTGCACCACACCCCTTTCTACAAAGCCCATCCTCACTACGGCCCATTCGTTGCAGCCGGGTCTCGGAGAAATATGCTCGGTGGAGAATTTTTAACTGAATCAACCAGAGCCTGGCCGATATAGCTACTTCCTTTGAGGAAGCGAGCGCAGTCCTCCACTCTTCATCATCTATTTCCAGACCGCCAGCTTCCCATTTCCCCTTGAGTGGCAGTAAGAGGTCTGGGGAGTTGTTGACAATTTTCTTGTACGTGAGTGATATAGCGTATTCGGGGAAGTGGCCATCTAACAGTCTATCCTCCAGGGGGGAGGAGTCAGAGGGCTGAGTTCCTGAGGGGATATTCGCCTGGAGGGAGTGTCTGACCTGCAGATATCGAAAGTATTCTGTATGTGCCAGTTCGTAAGCAGTTTGGAGAGAGGCAAAGGACAATACTCCATCTGGGCCCTACAGAACTTTAATTCGTGAAATACCAATGAGGTCTCAATTACGGAATCCCTTAGTTCGGCCCAGAGTTCCCAGCCTCTCGGAGACCCACAGCGGAGTGGCCATTGTGAGTGTATCAGCCCAACCCATCCTGCGCTGTACAATGTGCCACAACTGAACCGGGTGTTGTGTGGGCCCAGTGAGTGGGTACCTACCGGGCTTAGAGTAGAGCACGGCCTCGAAATTACACTCCGGCAGCAGCCACCGGTCCATTCCGTATCCAGGGTCATTCGCATCACCGTATGTGCCCTGATTGATGGCCGAAAGGTGTGCAACCCAATAGTATTTTCGCATGTCCGGAAGTGCAATGCTGCCATCAAACCAACCCAGGGTCAATTTTTGGAGTGAAATACGAGGCATCCCAGACCATAGCAGTTCTCTCTGTGTGGTTTCAATGGACGCAAAATAGGAATTCAGGACCAAGTCTGGATAATTTTGCAGGGCATATAAAAACCTAGGCAATGCCATCATTTTGAAGAGCGCCGCTCTTCCCAGCAGGGACAGCGGGAGCTTTCTCCAGGAAGCAGAATCCCTCTTGAAGTGCTGGAGGGGCGGGACGAGATTCCTCTCATACCTGGTAGTCTTCTCCTTAGAGATAAAGATCCCGAGGAATTGAACCCCTCAGTGGCCACAGTGATCGGGCAATTGCGGTAGGGTGGCGGGGGGTTCCTTTGCAATACGTAGAGTACGGACTTGTTTCAATTGATTGTGTATCCGGAGTTTCTTTCCCGAAGCTGACGAAGATGTCCATTGCCACTATGAGGGACTTACGGGGTCTCGTTAAGTACAGGAGGATATCGTCCGCATAGAGCGAAATCCTATCATCCCACCCGTCAGCCCATTGTATCCCCTTCAAGGAGAGATCTTGCCTGATCCAGGCAGCCAGAGGTTCCAGAGACAGGGCAAAGAGTAGGGGCGATAGGGGGCACCCCTGCCGTGTCCCCCTCCCAAGCACGAATACCTCGGAGGCTTTATTGTTAACCGAGACCTGGGACAGGGGTTCAGAGTAAAGGAGACGTATCCACCCAATGAAGCTTGGTCCAAAACCCAGCTTCCAAAGTACCGCCATCATGTAGGGCCATTCAAGCGTGTCGAATGCCATTGCGGTGTCAAGCGACACCACAACCGCGTCCTCCTGTATGGTGTGACATCGTCCCAACACCCCGTGGAGCCGCCGGAGGTTGAGTGCAGTGTTCCGGTGGGGCATAAAGCCAGATTGGTCTGGTTGGACCAGAGCTGGGAGAACAGGCTAAAATTTTTGGCTCCACGTTGAACAGTGAAATAGGCCTGTAAGAGGCACAGGAGTCTGCTGGCTTACCTTCTTTCGGGATGGCCACTATTGTGGCAATCCGCTGATCTCGCGGTAGAATGCCCTTCTCCTTAGATTCATCGAACATAGTTGGACTGATGCCGTCCGGCGGGAGCTTTTACAGCTCTATCAGCAGACCATTAGGCCCGAGTGCCTTCCCCGACCGGAGCTCTCTTATCGCCCGACTCAGTTCGTCTGCTGTAAGTGGCGCTTCCAAGGTATCTCGTTCGGCCTCAGAGAGGGTGGTCATACGCATATCGGTCAACATGGCAACCGAGTCCTCCTCTGGCCTGTCAGACCCCGTACTGTAGACTCTTTGGTAATGCGACACAAATTCCCTGACTATTTCACGGGGTTCCGTGATGACGTTCCCCGAGTTATCTTTGAGTTCTGCCACAACTCTCTGAGCCTGTTGCTTCTTATCAAGCCAGGCTATAAGTTTCCCTGCCTTGTCTCCCTGGTCATAGATTCTACCATCCCTATATCTAGCCATTGTCCTAGCCGCGTCGGTGGCCAGGGCCTTGTACTCTGCCGCCTTGAGTTGCATCAGGTGGATCATCCCTGAGTCTTCTCCAGTTTGGGCTGCTGTTTCAAGCGCAATGAGATCTCTCTCATTACTGACTATTTGCTCCTCCCGGTCCCTGCGGCGACCAGTAATTGTAGAGAGGGCCTCCCCTCTCAGCACTGTCTTAAAGGCCTCCCAGAGTACCTCCGATGTGTCCACTGTGCCCTCATTGTCCTCAAAATATCGTTCAATCGAAAGAGTGAGCTTTTTCTTCACATCTTCGCTACGGAGGTGCCAAGCGTTATTCGCCGCTACACAACCCTCTTGTTTATCACCGATGGAGAGGTGAAGGACCAATGGGGAGTGATCAGATATCCCTCTTGCTAGATGGGTGACTTCTCGGACCGTTATGTCGGGTTGCAGAGGTGTAAGTATGTAATCTATACGAGAAAATGAACGGTGTGGGCCAGAGAAGAAAGTGTACTCCATGTTCGTCGGGTGGCGGAGGCGCCAAAGGTCAGTAAGCCCAAAGGCCTCAAGGAAGTCAGACAGCCACTTGTGACCCAGGGGTGTATTCCGGGGCCACATCGTTAAAGTCGCCCCCCACCAGAAGGAGCCCCTCAGGAAGAGAAAGGAACAACTTGCCCAAGTCCTGATATGATTGGGTTTGGAGACCAGGTGGGATATAGATGGTAACTAAGTTTATCCTGCGTCCCTCCCAGCGCCATGTGATGGCCGCATATCGTTCTAAAGGGTCAGTGTATACCTGGTCAGCAACCAAAGGAAATGAGCGATGTAGCAGTATACCCACCCCTCTTGACCCAGAGGTGAAGCTGGCGTGTACCGCCAAGGAGTATCCCAACCTGTTGAGTGTATGGCATGCATTACCCAGTAGGTGAGTTTCCTGCAGTAATAATACGTCGGGGAGGTGCCTTTTAACAAATTGCAACACAATAGTTCTTTTAAGCTTGTCCCCCAGTCCGTTGACATTCCAGCTCATTAACTTAAGGCTTTCATCCAACTCCATAACAGTGCGCACTTCTAATTGAAACACTCGCCCCGTGACTCCCGACATTTTGCACACATGTATCTACGCAATTCTGGGGTGACCATTCCAAACTACCGCCCCTGCCCCCCACCAAACCCCCACCCAAACTCCTACCCCTCCTACCCCACTCATCCCAGACAACAAACCCCCCAGTTCCCTGGTCCCCACAAAACTTACCCTCCCCCCACCACAACTCTCCCCACCCTGCTTCCCTGCTCCGTAGGTTTCAAACTACCCACAACCCCAATTAGCAGAGCGCCTTTCGCCCAACCCCAACTCGGGAGTGAGGAGAACGCCCCCTCCCGCTAGAAATCCTGTAGGGGAAGAGTGCTCCAGCCGCCACCCCCATCTGCCCCCCTATTGCACAGAACTACTGTTCCCAAGACACAATATAACATACACTGGAATAGAAGGCAAAGAGCGCTATGTCCACCAGCTTCAGTGTATGGTAATAGTCCCCCAACAAAAAGTATACATTACAGTTCAGCAGGGTCCACCTTTAATGTTCCTCTCCCTGAGCGACCTTCAGTGTCCCGGTTAGATCCCCACTTGGGGCTGGCCAATCTTAACCGCCATAAACGCTGGCTCTGGGCGTCCACTTCCGACCTTTCAGCTGTCGATCCTGGGGAGGCGGGCTGGGTGTCTCTCCATGCTCCCCCCTCCTGTTGCGTCTGTTCGTTTGGTGAGTCGCTGTCCAGCCAGTTCTGGGCCTCCGATGGTGACGTGAAGAACAGGGATTTACCTCCCACGATGACCTTCAGCTTAGCCGGGAAGAACATCATATACTTGAGTCCCCGTTCCCGAAGTGCCGCCTACACTCCCACGAAAGAATGCCGTTCCCGCTGTACCTGCAGTGTGAAGTCAGGGAAAAACCAGATCGTGGCCCCTTCGTAGTGCAAGTCGCCCTTCTGCCTCGCCGCCTGAAGGATGGCATCCTGGTCCCTATAGTTCAGGATTTTTGCTATGATTGTCCTGGGCGGTGCCCCCGGTTTGGGTTTGGGGACCGGCGCACAGTGGGCTCGTTCTACTGTAAAATGTTTTGACAGGCGCTTTGGCTTTAGATGGGAGAGGATGAGGTCTTCCAGAAATAGCTCGACGCTGGGCCCCTCCGTTTCTTCCGGGACCCCACTACCCGGTTGTTGCTTCGACAGGCCCTCCCTTCTTGATCCTCAAGCCTCAGAGCCATTTGCCGGTGCTGGTGTACCAGTTCTCTTACTCGTTTTTCCAGCATTTTAGACGAGGACTGAAGCGCCTTGATATCCAATTTGTTGGTCTTGGATCTTTCCGTGGTCTTGCAAATGGGCCGTACGGAGGAGATTTACTTCTATGGAGATTTTGTCCATTTTAGTCTGCAGGTTGGTACCAAGTGTCTGGATCGCCGCTATTATCGAGGTCAGGGAGGGCTCCTTTTGGGGAGCCTGGTCTTCAGCAGCATTGCCCGCCTGGCTCTGCACCAGAGGCACCGTGTACCTGTCCAACTTGTTGGTTTGGGTGGTTGCGTTACCTTTCGCCCTCATATTGGCTGAGTGGTGAGGTCTCCAGCTGTAACGCCTGGTGCCCACGGACCGTTCTGAGGTGTCACCCCAGAGTAGGAGGTTTCCTGTCTTTCAGTCGTCCCCTATTATGTCTTGTGAGCACCGACCTCTGTTTCTCGGGTCAGGCCAAGCCACCTAATAGGTCTCTCAGGGTCTCATTGGGCTGTGTACCAATGTTCAGATGTAATGGCGAAACGGAAGATTGCCGCTGCCGTGCGCCGGAGTTCCTTGTTAACCGCAGGTCCGAGGAGCGTTGGCGCTGGCCCGGCAGTCAGCTCCTCCCACTTGGGGTGCCCCCCTTTCTTCAAGACCTGGAATCGCCTCCTCAACTTGTACAGGACATTACCTGGCCTGCCCTGTGTGGTGCCTCCTGTTTGGGTCAAGCCACGGTGGTTTTCTTTTATCCTGCCTTCAACTCCTCATCAGGGAGGTGCCCCCAGGGTACCGCTGTCTCCGGGTCCCCTTTCCCTTTTTTTTTTGTTTTTCCCCACGTGAATTATGTAGACTAGTCCATCCAGGGGCCCAGGCAGTGTCAGTATATTAAATTTGGGCAGGCTCTGAGCTGACTGCACCGTGGGTAGCACTCCCCGCGCGGCGGCCCCGCCAGTACCTCAACTCCCCTCTGTTTGGGCCTCAGGCCGGGCCTCCGATGATCAGGAGCCATGGGGGGGGCCCGTCACCACCCCTCAGTGACCGCGAGGCGGGGCTGCAGCTCACACCATGTAGCGCCCTCCTACCTCACGGGATTCAGCCCCGGAAATCGCGGCACTCTATTTCCCGGCAGCTAGGCCTCAAGCTGGGGCCCACAGCAGTATCGCTTCCCCAGCCCCGGGTTCCAGTCCGACGCAACTAGGTTCGGCGCGGAGGCCCGGGGGCGGTATCTTTGGGCTGGAGAGTAGTAGGGGCCCGGCAGAGGCACAGTCTGCCAGCGCTTCAGCTCCGATGACAGGGGCACTAAAATATACCCGTCTCGGGTCGGATAAAGTCCAGATTTATCTGGGGACAGAGGTGGATGAAGCGGAGCTTGCTCTCTAGGTGGCCATCTTCGTTGGCGCCTGGCCACGCCCCCCCCCCCGGCCATTGGGAATCTTACTGTTAAGCAAGATAATGTAACGGGACTCAAGTCTACACAGTTTAAGTTCCCTGTTGCTACCCCTTATGTGACTAGGGACTGAATCTATGACATAATACTCCAGATCTGCACTGTTGCCTCCATGTATGTCATTAATGTGTCATGCAACAGGATAGGTCTTGTCATCCTTGGCTATTGCTCTTAGATGTTGGAGGATTCTTATGTGGACCATATGTTTAGTACTGCCCCCACATAGCATTTTGACAAGAACATTGGAGCACATACACCAGGTACTCACTCCTACAATTAAGTGAGTGTCTGATTTTCACAGTGGTGTTACGCAAAGGACTGTACACCTCACTAAGTTGTGGCTGATGGTGCATGCCTTACATTTGTGACATTTATGGAAGCCTGGGGGTGCTGTTAGCCAGGATTCTGATTTGTCCATTTCAGGACTCCTGGAACATAATTCTCCCCTCATAGATTTCGCCCGCCTGAATGATACAAGTGTATGTTTGGGCATAAGAGGGTCCAATAGTCGGATCGTTGCAAAGCAGATTCCAATGTGAATGAAGGATGTTTCTGACTCTCTGGTGATAGGTATCATACCCCGCGATCATTCTCACAGAGCCCTGTAAATTAGATTTGGTGTTAGATTTGGTTTTAGTTTTACTGGGTTTGAACAACAGTGTCGCTCTAGTGATCGAATCAACTTTAATCTTGGAGTTTTTAAGCACTTCTGGGCTGTAGCCACGTGCTAAATATATATATATTACCTGCTGACAGTCACCAATAGACAGTTATTAGCATCTAGTTTCCAATTTGTTTTGCCAATAACTTTGATGCCGCTTGACAAAATCTTCACAAAAATTTCAAAACGTATACTTTAGTCAGTTCAGCTGCTGTGTTGAAAGTTTCGGGGTGATCTGTCAAGTGGGGGACGAGAAAGAAATGGGGTTCCAAAATGTGTTTTCCCCGTGCGTTTTCTCATAGGGATTTTGAACATGATTACAGCCCGAAGTGCTGAACGTAATTACAACAAATTTGGTAGAAAGCTCGATTATGGCACAGAAAGCCTGGTGGTTGTAATTTGGTGTAAATCATTCAATATTTTTTGAGATATTAAAAGTTTTTAAAAAAAATAGATATCTAGGGACGAGGATCCTTCACGGATCCAACAGACCCCCTCCTAGCATCTGTTTGGCCGCCAACACTTCTACCAGGAAGAATTAAAAGATTTCACTTGAGCAACGCTAGCCTCCAACTCAATCACCACAGTGAGAAGTTGGCCTGAAAGGTGATGTTTCCAATTCTGGAACCACCTATTATCAGACCAAACAATCCCTTATGGTGTCTGGTTGTAAGTCAACCTTATTAGACAAGCTATCCTAGGGGTAGCATGGACTAAGCAGCCTAAAGGCTTAACTTAAGAGGTCGTGTTAAGCGAGCTGTTTTACCACATACAATCCTGTAATATCAAATGAAAGGACACCACACAAGTATATATTATAAAAATATATGTGTTTATTACTAAAAACAATCCCCAGTATTCTTTATGAATAAAGGGGCACAAGCGTTAAATCAAAAGCACTGTTTAAACAGACAAGTTGCACAATTATGGATGAGGGCGGGTGGCCACTCAAACCATATACTAAACAAGTGGTATAAGAGAGGCCACTCGAACAGTGGTTAGGCCTAGGGCCTAGGGAATCGCTGGGAGCAGTCAGGACAAGCAATGCTGAAGTCGGGAATGGCCCTCGGGATTCGGGAGATGTGCGGAAAGCGCACGCATGCACCAATGTTAACCAATGGTGCGTAAAAGTCATAAAGTTAAAGTTTAAGGACACTTCCGCTGGACCTAGAGGAACAAAACTTAACACACAGACCCTAGAGATGTGCACCAGTGTGGGAACACCGGCGGAGCAAAGTTACCTCACCCACAGGAAGTGGGTGCACAGGGTCAAAGTGGCGTCGGGTTTTGACACGCAGGCTCTTGGTGCTTGAAGCTGAAAGGGCTGCAGGCGGGTTGAAGATGAAGTGTCTGGTGGAGTCCAAGGGTGGACTCAAGTCGAAGGGTACCTGAAAGCAGAGGGGACAGAGTCTGGGTCACTCAGCAGTGACCAGGGTGGAACCAGGACGGAACCAGGCAATATCGGGCGCAATCAGGTGGTCGTCGAGGAGCTTCTCTCCGCTGTCACGTGGGCTCTGGGGCATCTGTGACGTCCAGGAGCAGGTCACGATCTGTCCCACGCAGGCTCTCACCGTCGGTGCAGTCGGCTTCAAGTTTGGAGCAAACAAGCCTTGGCAAGAGCAATCCACGCGGGATCGGAAGATTGCTTCTCACTCGGACCAGGAAGGTCAGAGTCGGGGCTCCTTTTCAGGGGAGCTGGTGTGGATCTGGAGCAACCAGATTCACGAGTCTTCTTTGTAGTTTCGTCGGCACAGGGACCACTAGCCAGCTGGCAAGTGACTGGGCCAACGCGTTGAGCCAAATAGAGCAGGAGGGCCCCACGCAGCACTCGTCGAGTGTGGAGGGCTGAACTTCGGCTCAGGAGTAGCTCAGGGTGGGGGCTTCTCAAACCCCGGTGCACAGCTTCGAGGGTCACTCGTGGGCTGCACGGTCAGCGTCTCGTGGTCAATTCAAGATGGCGTGCCCCACGCTTCCGGTCGCCTCCACGGGTCTCAGCTCTGCAGGGACTGTGGATCGGGCTGTTGGAAGGCAGGCAAGCTTGATCTCGTCGATCTCAGTCGCTCGAGTTCCGGCGGGAACTGCAACTAAGTAGATGTCGAGGGCTGGATGGTGCCTGCTGCTGCAGGGTGGTCACTCCTTGACCACAAGGGAGATTCTTCGGGCTTCCACGTTGAGATGGAGGTCCAAGGGTCCAGAGTTTCGTTTCTAATGTTTCTTCCAGGAAATCTGATGTGCATTGGCACTGCTCCCACTCTTATTCCAATCTGGGGGGCGTGATTACCTGCTAGGTCCCTCCCTATGGGTGGGACCCAGGAAGGGGGTGGATACACCCCTTTCCTTTGATCCAGGCCGCCCTGGCACGAGGGCTGGAGTGCCCCAGAACCGGTTTGGCCGGATTATGCAAGGGGCAGCCTTGTACGCCCCAGGCAGTGTCTGGTTTCTTTCAAACCTCCCTGCTACAATCCACTATCTCCTGTCTGGAGGGCGGTGACACCCTCCTGTGACAGGAAACCCTTTGTCCAGGACCCACTTGGTTGAGTTTCGGTCAACTGCAGGGGTCCAGACATTTGTCTGTGGCAGAGGCATCCATTTTGTGGATCTTAAGGTCTTTGGAGAAATTAACCGCATTTAAGTGAAGTAACATGTCTTACCCCTCTAGAGGGGTGGAATGCTATCCCCGTCGCCAGAACTGGCGAGGGGATAGTATTCCAAATCGTATGACACCTTACACGACATGTTTTGATAAAGCCAAACCAAAGTTGCTATGTAACCGCGAGGATTATAAGGCACTTAAGAGTATATGGTATGGCATTATCCTGAAACAGCTTAGGGAGTTGTTCCCGACAGCTGCAGACAGGCTCAGCTCATGCTAGAGCTCCATCTCACATGAAACCACGCACTCAGCCTCCAGGATTGATGAGGCCTTCCATAGGAGTGGCTCACAGGTTTACATGTGTCCAGATATAGGTTTAGATATAGGTATACTATATCTAAGCAAGGGGTGATTACACCACCTTACCCCAGCTGAGTGATCAGCCAGTTGTGTCAATTTAAGAACCAGCCAGGGGTGGCAAAAGATATGCTGCAGCCCCTGGTAGGCCTTGGTGGCCCCTATGCCCTGGGCACCTATAGTGCATTATACAGGGGCTGACAAGGAGTCCATTTCCAATTGTGGTATGTACCTAGGGTACATGGAATCCATTTTACAGAGAGAGCAGATGGCCTGGGGCCCTGATTAGCAGGGAACCAGGTCAACTAAGTCAAAAAACCAGCTAAACACAGGCAAAAAATCCGGGGTAACCATAGTCAGGTAGCCACCTTCCTACAACCACCACGCAGGACCTCTGCAAAAATCTCTCTCAATTCTTCAGCAACAACATCACCACCATTTACAGCAATTCAGCCCGCAACCTAACCCAACAGACCTCGCCAAATGCCTCCGGAGCTCATCCTAGGCACTAATGCTAACCACATCACCCCAGAAGAAAGTGTTGTCACCATGTAGTCCATCCACTCAGGGGCCCCATTGGAATCCTTGCAGCACCACACCTATTCCAGAGGAGTGTAATCCATTAGCATCATCCTCACACACCCATCCTGAATTACTCCACCTCTTCTGTGACCTTCCCAGATGCTTGACAACACACAACTGTCCTCCCATTGCTGAGGAGCCCTCAACACTCAACAATTACAGACCAATCTCCCACTACCATTCCTGACAAAAGTCTTAGAGAAAATCATCAACTGACACCTCACCAAATAAATCAATGACCACCAACTCCTCTACACCACTCTGTCTCATTTCAGACACAGCCACAGCACAGAAGTTGTCCTCATCACTTCCATGGATGACATCTGCATGACTTTGGACAGAGGAGATAAGATGGCCCTCATCCTCCTGGACCTCTGCACACCAGTTGGCACAGTCTCTCACCCTATCCTCAACCAAAGCCTACACATCAGACTTCAAGGACAATCACTCCAATGGATGTGCTTTTCCTGATTTGAAGGACCAATTCAGTCCACCGGACACCTGTCACTGTACACCTAGGACATCTGCGACTTCATCTGCAGAGTTCTGTAAGGATCCTCCCTGATCCTGACCCTCTTCAACACGTACAGGATCCCTCTAGCCAGCATCGTCAACTCTCACAACATCAACGTCCTCTCTTATGCCTATGACACGCAATTCATTCTCTCCCTCATTGACAAGATGCCTGGTACGCAAGCATGAATGAAATCGCCCTCTGGATGAAGACCAACTGTCTAAAGCTGAACACGACAAGGCCGAAATCCTGATCTTCAGCAAGAGTTCTTGACTGTGGGACTCCACCTGGCAACCAACAGAGCAAGGACCGGAACCCACCCCTAGCACCCACGCCAAGAACCCCGGGATCAACAACAGCAAACGCGACATGACCGCACAAATCAATGCGTCACCACCTCGTGCTTCTACACTCTGAAGATGCTGAGGAGGATTTTTAAATCGCTCCCAATCAGAACCCAGAAAACTGCCATGCATGCCGTGGTCACAGGTAAGCTGGACTATGGAAACACCCTCTATGTCAACAGAAAACTCACCAGAAGGCTGAGCCCATTCAGATCTCAGCTGCCAGAATCACTCCACTGGCTCCCCGTTCACAAACAAGCACAATTCAAACTCCTCTCCCACTTTTTTAAGGCACTACATAACACCGGCCCAGCATACCTCACCAATTTCATCTGCTTTCTCAAACCTTCCAGACACCTCCGCTTGTCCGGAATCCTACTTTTACAAATCCCACGCATTCGAAAACCAGATATGGCATTCGAGACTTGCCCTAGATCACTCCTAAAGCATGGAGCGACCCACCTCTGCACGGTAAACACCCATTATTCCGCAACTTTCTTTCCGCATACCATCACTCCTCATACTTTCATTACGAAAGTACAGTGACTCCGTAATGCCATTATAAAGCATGGCATTACATTTTATATGCTTTTACCACGCTTACATTTACAACGAAATTCGTTCTAAATGTATGAATGGTAAAAGCACGTTTTTTTAAATGTTTGGATAAGGTAAGTATGGGTATAGGGGTATATGTTTCGGGGTACTGAGGTATATGTTTTGGGGTGTTTGGGTATTTTAACGGTTCAGATATTGTTTTGGGTTATGGGGTACAGGGGTATTTTTAGGGTTAAGGGCTAGGTTTGGGTTTTGGGGTTCAGGGGTATTTTAGGGTTCAGGGCTAGGTTTGGGTTTTGGGATACAGGGGTATTTTTAGGATTCAGGGCTAGGTTTGGGTTTTAATAATGTACTTTTACAATGTATATGACTTTACCACATATGCATTTGCGTGATAATGGCATGCTTGATCAAGTCATATGCGTTGTAAAAGTTTTAGAAATGATGGCTTTGCAGAGTAATAGTCCCGCGTTATAAAAATTGCTGAGTGATAGTATGCGGGATGTTGGTTTGCGGAATTTCATCACATATTCCCTCTGCACACAGCAGCCTCCTCTTCACTTCTTTAATTCTGCAAAAAGCTGAAGACCTGGCTTTTTGAGTAGTCCCGGAAGGCTTCAGGTGTACCTAGACTCACACCTGCTCAGCGCCAGGATACCCTCCTGGGTGAGAACAGGCGTTGTAAATCTCCATAACATAACACAACATGACATAACATAACATAAGTTAACATAACACAACCAATGGTCTTCATAAGGGCAACTGAATTCCAGCTCCCTCAGGGATCAACACTGATGCACCGAAGAACTTGTGCACAACACACCTGAGAGTAAAGAAGCACATGCAAGGCAAGTGGGAAAAGATGGGCTCCATCCTTCTTCCCAGGAGATAATGAATGAGTAACACATAACCTGATCGCTGCGGCGCGAATTCCGCCGCAGTGCTGAACATTCCGATCGCGGGCGTGGTCATGACGGCACCACCAGAGGGTCAGTCCAAGACCACTGCACACACATAGCTGCCCAGTGATTTCCTCAAACAAATTAATGTTTTTATAAGTCAGATGTGGAACTTACCTGTCACATGTAATCACCCTGTACTTTTTTATATATATAATTGTTTTACTATGTGTTACCATGCTTTTATGGATTTCTAACTTGAAATTCCGAATAAAGATTATTATTATTATTATTATAGCTGCCCAGGGACCCCATGTCACGTGTGGCCCCTTCAGCAAGCCCTGGCCCCCAGCAGCGCTTTGCATGCTGGGATATTTTGAGATTGGACTAAAAATCTTAAAAGTGCATCTACAACTCCAAGAAGGTAATATGCATTGTGTCTAAAAGGCTAGGGCGGCTGATGACGTCCCCCGCAGCTCCGGCTCTTGTCAGCTCCATGGGCACAGGAGAGAATAACAAACAATATCCTCTCTTCTTTTGTAAGAAATGAAGATGGGTAAAGTGGTGGCAAGCATGAGCTGTTATTCACTCAGTGAATGATTCAATGGGATGAATGTTTTCCCCACTCGCCACTTCAAGCCGCCTTCCAATTTCATCTCATTGTCTCCTATTCCCCCAGGGCCCTTCCTTTCATCCTTCAATCGCAAAAAAGGCGGAGGAAATAGTTTAACTAAGTGACTGTACATGAAGCAAAGACCAGATTGCATCTTCAGATGAAAAGCCTCTGCACAATAAACACTGGAATCAAATTTTTATACCTGTGAATGGAACAAAGGACAATCACAAAAGCTTTTTTTTTCACTTGTATCTTACTTTAACCCCTTCAGCGCTGATGACAAAGCCAGCTCGTCAGGGGCGTTACCTGCGCTACGCGCATGACGAGCTGGCTTTGTCACGATACGCGCGATTTTCAAATTTCAGCGCACAGCGGGAAAACCCGCTAGCGCGGTAGAGGTTAATGAATGTTTCCGGCACAGAACCTGACTGGCTCTGAAACGAGAGCAGCTCATTTCAGTGAGTGCAGCCGAGAGCAGCAGCGGCGTGTGCGCTCCTGGATAGCACGAGTGCTGAAGGAACCGAAACATGGTCTGTCGACCGTATGTGGCCCACGGGCCGTACACAGTGACAAGAGGACTCCGGATAAAGAAGCCATACTCTGGCAAGGGACAGCCTTTCTGGAACACCAGGGGCAGCCTTAGGCATGTGCAAGGATGGATACATATTTGCATGGCGGCCCTTGGCAGGGATTTGGCGGCCTCCGACTCTGTTCCACTTGCAAACACCCTGACCTCCCCCCCCCCTCTTCACTGGCCTCCGCGCTCCGCCCCGCACAGACCCCCTCTTCTGGGGCCCCCTACCTACGCTCCCTACCCAGGGCCGCCATGAGCCTAGAGCAGCCCCTGGGAACACATCTGTGAGCCCGATTCCGATGCCCTCCCGCCCACATCGTACTCTGCTGTTCGGATTCCTTTCCAACCCAGCCATTCCGATGGGCTCGGTCGGAAGGGAACCTGATTCCGAGATCGGACTCTATGTGAGTACAAGCTGCAGGGATTATGACCCTTGGTATCGCGCCAGTCCTTTTTCAGCCTCGCAAACATTACTACAGTCTAACTGATCAAACTCGTTTTTTTATCCTTCTTGTCAGTTTGTAGATAGTCGTCGCTGTGACAGATATTTTTACTTATCTTTAAAATTGCGCCGCATGCATTTTTTATTTCTCTGTTCATCTACCTGTGCAATCAGCCGCCCATATTCCCGGTCCGTCAAGGCTTGTGCCGATTGAACGGAGGGACGATAAAGGCATTGACACAACTTCAGGTTTTCCGACCAGAAGTACAGTCGGCGCACTAGCTCCCGCAATTGGTCTTCAGCCTACATAAAGCAGGGCAGGGCGCGTAGATGCGCGCAGCGGTTCGCCGAAGGCGCGCCAAAGGCATGCCCGTCTGCGCCTGTCCCGCCTTACCGCTGCCAGCTGCCAGGACCCCTGCACTTTTTATTCTGTCCCAGCTCTCTGCCCTGGTGTGTCGAATCGGTGAGTGATTAAAATGGCACTACTAAAATACTCTAGGCAAGAGCTAAAAGATCTAAATTATCTCAATTCCAGACCCTTAGCCGGTAAACATCCTTTACAACGCAACTTTTACCACGCAGTGCCTTTCCGACGCAACTTTTACAACGCAAACTATTACAACGCATTGCACTGGGGGGCGCTCTAGGATAGGGAATAGGTTTAATGTACTACTAAACACCTTCCCTACTATCCACGGGGACTGGAGTTGGAATAGTAAATTAAACTATTCACTATTCGGCGCCCAAAAGCACTATGCGTTGTAATGGTATGCGTTGTAAAACTTGCGATGTAAAGGCAGGCGTTGTAAATGTATGCGTCATACATCCCACTCAGCCTCATTAGAAGATAAAATCACCAGAGTACAAGGTATATCACGTCCAAACGAACCTGTCTCATCGAGCAAAATCCAACTATCTCGTGATTTAAATCATATTAAAACTCCTGAATCAGTAAGGGCAATATATTTCAATGGATGCTCCATCCCTACACATTCTGTGGAGATATGGAGCCTCATCGATATGGAGTCACCCGGCATTTGTTTTGTCACAGAAACCTGGCTACATGAGCATGCCTCCCCAGATGTAAAAATTGCTTTTTCAGCTCAATATAACATACCTAGAGTGGATAGAAAAGAGACAAGAGGAGGAAGTCTACTCATAGCCACTATCTCTGGCGTGAGTATTACCTCCTTAGAAATTATGAGCTCAGGCCAACTAGAACTATGTGTTTTCAGGATAGAGGGGTTATCTAGGGGAACTTGGAGGGGAGCTCTAATATAGAGAACTCCCGGCCCCAAAAACTATTTCTCAGATAAACTACTTGAGATTATCGCCCCGCAAGTACTGACTTCTGACCTTTTCTTCTTAATCGTAGATTTCAATTATCATGCTGAGATATTGCTGAATCCCGACACAGATCAGCTGATTACAAATATGAATACACTAGCAGCCCGCCCCGGCGTTGCCCGGGGCATAAGGGGGCTGGGGGCAGCATATTCGGCTTTTGTGCAGTCCCGGCTGGGCCCCCGCCCGCCCCAACATTGCCTAGACCGCCTCCCGCCTCCCGCCCCCCGCCCGCCTGCCTCCCGCCTCTGCCTTACCTGAGCCGCGCTCCGGACTTCACTGCCACTCCCGGGCCCCCGCCCGCTCCGACATTGCCCAGACCGCCTCCCGCCTCCCGCCTCGCCTTACCTGATGCGCCGCTCCTCCCCGAGCTCCGGACTTCACCGCCACTCCTCGCCGCTCGTCACCGCTCCTCCCCGCCTGTCGTCATCACGCACGTCTAGGTCGCGGTCAGCGCTACGTCGCGGCCGGCGCTAGTTTTAGGGGACTACTTTGTTTGTAAATTTTAATATTTTAATTTACGTTTTATTTTTATTTTATGTCGCCTATGTCCATCTACACACCCTGAGGATTCCAACAATGTATTAGGTGTGTGGATTGGCGCTGTGGTTCCCAAGTTTACCTTGCCAAAAGGTTTCTGTTCTCTCTTTATACTAGTAGTATAGATTAGGAGTAGCCCAATTGGTAATAGGTACTACCCATACCGCTGGTCATAGGCTTGGTCCACTCTTTACAAACTCCCCGGATATCACAGTAGAATCTCCTTCCCCATTGTTATGGACAGATCACTACTTATTAAAATGTGTTATTCCAGTACATATGATCAAAACCGATCTTAGAAATGAACCAATATGGCGAAGGTCATGGCGTAAAGTCACTCCATCTCTTTTTCCAAAACACTTCAGCTCTTTCCATCCTAGCCATGAGGCTAACATCAATCTGGCATCAACCTCTTTTGAGAGAGCAAGTACGTTGCATTAGATAAAATTGCCCCTTTCACAAAGGTTAAAGTTAAATCCAGGATTGCTCCCTGGTTTACGGAGCAATTGAAGATAGAAAAGCTCTCCTGCAGGACAGCAGAGCGGAAATGGAAAAAAAGTACGATCTGACCGATTGCAAAACGAATAAAAACATCCACTGTAGCTACATGGAGGACGTTAGACGAGCAAAAAAATTGTTTCTCATAAACCGGATAGATGAGGCGGCGAACTCCAATAAGGAGCTCTACCGAATTCTAAAAGGATTTGCAACACCTCCCACCCAGTCATTCATCCACTACTCTTAGGACTGGACCGACTCTCTTTCTAAATTTATTGAAGATAAACTGATCGCAATTCATAACTCTTTTCTGCCTCAAGCACATAACAGCCTCTTCAAATGACGCATCCAGTGTGTCTCCAGACCTCCCCTTATATCTTGGACGAAATTTCTAAATGCAATACTGAAGTAGTGGCAAAAGCTATGCAGACAATAAAATCGGGCTCGCCTACTGATCTGTGGCATCAAAATTTCTTTCAACCATTGCACCGCAACTGTTGAATAGTCTAACTGACCTATTTAACAAATCACTATCGCAAGCTGAGGTCCCGAAACTTTGGAAAGCTGCCAGAGGTAGGCCTATTTTAAAGAAACCCACTGCCGATCCAAAACTCTACCTGAACTATTGTCCTATCTCGCTCCCAATTTTGGGAAGATGCTCGAATCACTAGTAAATAAACAGCTCGTTATCCACCTCGAGAGCCATGGATTACTGGACCCCTCTCAGTAGGGTTTTAGGGCCACCTACAGTACTGAGACGGATGTATGACGGTACAACGCGTACCGTCACAACGCATCCCTTTACCACGCATCCCTTACAACGCAAGTCGTTACCACGACTTGCGTTGGGGGTGCGGATTTCGAATAGTTTAATTTACTATTCTAACACCAGTCCCCGTGGACCCTAGGGAAGGTGTTGGGATAGTAAATTAACTATTTTTAATCCTTTAGCGCCCTCCAGCGCAAGTCGTGGTAACGACTTGCGTTGTAAGGGATGCGTGCTAAAGGTAGTGCGTTGTGAAAACATCGTGGTAAACGATGTTTACCACTGAGACAGCACTGGTAGAGGTAACAGACAACATCAGGCTAGCTTTGGACAGAGGTCAGTCATCAATTTTTGTCCTACTAGATCGACCCACCACCCTTGACACCATCTCCCACAGCATTCTGGAACATCGGCTCTGGAAGATTGGTGTCAGGGGGAATGCCTTAAAATGGCTTAAGAGTTACCTAACAGACCGAGTTACAACTGTACAGGTGGGCAACACCGTTTCCTGTAATAGACCAGTTAAGATGGGAGTGCCACAGGGCTCCATTCTAAGCCTGACTCTTTTTAATGTTTACATGACACCGTTGGCCAAGGTGATCAGATCTTACGACTTCGATGTCATATCTTATGCTGATGATATGCAGATCTTGATCACCATTGGCCCAGACCCAGTGGAAACAAAGTTGTGATTCAAAGATGCATGTCCCAAGTTCATAGGTGGATGAGAACAAGTCACCTTCAATTAAACGGAGGCATGACCAAGATTGTGCTTTTTGGCGAGGCTCAAGAACATTCGTCACAGGACTGGTGGCCCCCGAACCACGGCCCCTGTCCAATCCCAAAACAAATGTCCAGAATCTAGGATTCCATATGGACAACCAATTATCAATTAAAAGTCAGACTAACCATATAATTGGCTCCTGTTTTAGTGTGATGTGTAGTTTACGCAAGTTTTTTTAATGGATTCCGATCGAGGCCAGAAAACCACTAGTTCAGGGACTGATAACAAACCGCATGGACTACAGCAATGCCCTGTTGTCCTCAATCAACGAAGGCCTTCTTACAAGGCTTCAGATTTTGCAGAACACCGCGGCCTTAACCTTCCGCCCAGATCCCCTTTAGCCTCTAGTCTGAGATCTCTACACTGGCTCCCAGTCAGAAACCGAATCCACTATAAGATTCTTTGTCTAACACAAAAAAATATGCATGGAATAGGCCCGCGGTGTTGGACCAAAAAACTAAGCTGGTACCACCTTTGCAGGACTCTGAGATCCAGTAATGAATTATTTCTCACACCACTCAGAATTCGCACCACTAGAAATGGAGGAAGGTCTTTTTCTTTTCTTGCTCCAGCTTCCTGGAATAAACTGCCCTCAAACTTACGCACGGTCACAGATCACAACTGCTTTAGCAGGAAGTTAAAGACATGGCTGTTCGACAACTAAACAAGCAATCTTTCAGAGCTGTCTGCAAGCGCCCTGAGACTTCCGAGTGATTTGTGTGCTGAATAAATGTCCCTGATTTGATTTGATTTGAATGGCTTCCGACAGGCTCGGAGAGCCCGTCTGCCCTCAGGAAACCCTGCAATAATCCCTTGGCGGGCTCTTTCCGGCTGAGGGATTATAATGGCAGTTTCCCACTGCCTTTTTGTGTCTGCCTTTCTGGCATAGAAAAGCATTGGGAAACAGCTTTGGGGCCCCCAGCAGGGCTCCTATAGGTGCAAGGCAGCCAAATGGCGGCCTAGGGGCCCCCTGTTGATGCCTACATCCAGTGGCAGGTGCCTTGAGGTGCCTGCCACTGGGTGTAGGCATGAACTGCACCTCTGCCCTTTTCAATAGGAACATGCATTCCGTTCGGAATGCATGCTCCCATTGGAAGAATAGGATTGCGACCGAACAGGGTTTGGTCACATCCGACTTCCAGTGTTAGAACCGACTCCAGTCCGTCCGACTTCGGAATCGGTATCAGTGTTGGGGATTTGAAATGAAGGTATCTAAGCCATCTGAGGGAACAGGAAATGAATCCTTCGCCTTATATAACCGCTTATCTCGGTCTGTCCCCCTCGACCCCAGTGGCCTTCATGTGGACTTCACTTGAAAGCAATGCTTAATTTGAACCAGTGGTTGCCAGGGACACTTATTTTTCCTCATCAGGCATTGACCACGAGCATGAGAGGGAAAAACACACAGGGCTGATTCACAAGTCTGGAGGTATAGGTATCTTGTTATATGCGGAGACGCCTCGCTCGTAAAGAAACGACCTGTAGATCCCTTTGTGAATAGCAAACAACCGTAAACTTACATGAGAGTGTAAGTTTACCTTTGTGAATCAGGCCCAGAGTGGAAAAGAAAAACGGAAAAAATCATGCTCATTAGCGCCCGCAATAAGGAGGTTTAGAAGCTTGCACCTTTAATGCGACAGTAAAGAAATGACCAGAATCCCAGTGTTTTCTTGCCAATGTGACAGTCTGTGGGTGAGATGCTGAGTGTGCCTATCCTGGCACTGGGCACATATCCAGTGTTGCACGTCTTTACCCAGTGGACTCTGGGAAGCAGGAATGGTGATGCGATGAGGTCTCCTGACTTTGAACAGGAATTTAGGACCAGATGTCGAGCGTGTTTTCTGGTCGCAAACTCTACAATGTGGTCAATCGGAGGGTTTGTGTCTAGAAAATTTGCTTTTCAAATGTACTCCGGTGTGTTTAGGTCGTCCTTTCCAAACAGGGGTTCCTTATGCAAGAGTTCGTATGTTGTGATTACTGGACCCCTGGGGCACGATTCACAGAACTAACTTAAAAAGAAATCCTAAACTTACTACATTTTGGTATTCACAGAAGGCACTTACTCATTTTGGTATTCATAGAAGTTAGGAGTCCTAACTTTACACTCCTAAACTGAGAAAAATCCTAACTTTAAGACTTTCTGTATTCACAGAATGCATTTAGGAGTCCTAAAGTTAGGACTCCTAACTTCTGTGAATAACGAAATGAGTAAGTGCCTTCTGTGAATACCAAAATGGTAGTAAGTTTAGGATTTTGTCTTAAGTTAGTTCTGTGAATCGGGCCCTGCGAGTCTAAGACACCTTCTCAGGCGGTCCGCAACTGTTGAGAAACCTAAGCAATATTAGTAGATTTATATAAATATGAAGAACTGCTGCCTTATGATATGTATTGATGTTTTGCAACCAAAATCTGGTTTGCAAAACATTAATATCTTACTGACTCCTCAAAGGAGGTGGTAACCCATTCACAAGCAGGGAGGCATCCCTTCCCCTTTGTGAGTGGTCAAAAGACATCTTTCAGAGCACTTCCTACTCCTAAAGATGGTTTTAAAAGCTCTTCTTTTTTTTAATTCATCCAGTTTTTCCGTTTTTCGACTGCATTTGAAAAATAAAGATTGCTTCATTTAAAGGCAATTAAAAACATAGGGCCCGATATAGGTAACCAAATACCGGTCGGTAACGGCCGATTTCATCCGTTACCGACCGGTATTTGGTTTTTGATATGTAGGGGGCCTAAAATTTACAGAATCGTAAATTTACCGATTCGGTAAATCTAGATGTAGGTGGCACTGAAAACAGTGCCACAGGCCCTTAAGAATTCGTTATTTACCATCAAAGTCTATTTTGTGGTAAATAACGGATTCCTGTGTACATGCACATCTGTGCATGTACACCTGTGCCATGTGACACACATACATGCCCTTAGGGCACACAAGCCAGTATCAGGGGTGCAACAGGGTGTCAAAGTAACACCCTGTCCCCCTTGACAATTCGGTAATTTTACCGAATCGGTAAACACCGATTCGGTAATTGACATTGATTCCTATGGGCCTCAAGGCCCATAGGAATCAATGGCAATTACCGAATCGGTAAACACCGATTCGGTAATTACCGCATCATACCGATTCGGTAAAAATTACCGAATTACTTCCTACATCTCATTTACCGACTCTAGAATACCGAATCGGTAAAATTTGATATTCTAGAGTCTGTAAATAAGATTTACCTACATCAGGCCCATAGTGATCTGCTTCCCCAGCAGACCACCCGCCTTCTGATGGCAGCAAATCACAGTGGTTCACAATTTGCGACCTACCTTATTAATATTCATGAGCTAGGTTGAATTGCGTGCCGCTGCAATTCGGTATTTTGTGAACGAACAATGACCCAGGATTCACAAAAAGTAGGTTTGAAATTGCCCCCACTTTTTGTAAACCGTATCTTGGCACATCTGGCCCAAAATGCCCTCTTCCCAGCCTCCCAAGCACTCCCCAGGCAGTGAGAGTGTGCCAGCAGTTGTATTTCCCACTTCTACTGTTGTGCAAATCTCAGACTGACAGGCGACAAGTAGACGTGTGAGGAATTCTTGTCACGCCAATGCAATCTCACATAATTACAACATTTTGCATTAGGCAGAATGAGCAAAATATTTACTATTTTGCTTCTTAAGAATTTGGTGTGATTTTTGCCCACACAAGATTGGTTCAGATAAAAAATATCTTGCCAAGAGATATGATCCATTGTTCCCCTGAAACCAAACATACATATTTGTAGGAAAGTTCTCAGCGATGTATATTTTATGAAATACAAACATACATTTTGAGGAAAAAATTGACAAACTTAGTGTAATGTTAAATTCAAATCAGCTATGGAACAGAGGTGGGCTCTCCACTCCCTGGAATATAGCGACGATGCCACCTAGAACCCAGCATGGTTAGGTAAGGGTGATCTCTCTGAATCTTCTCATCATAGAAGGAAGCAGGTATAAGCTTTTCATATGTATCAAGCAAATTCGCATTCGCAAAGGCCGGAATTCGCAGAATTTCGGCTTTTGCGAATGCGAATTTGCTAAATGGTATATATGAAACATTTTGGCTGCAAAATAAGGAATCGCAAAATTTGTCATTCCTTATTTTGCGATTGCACTTAAGGAATCGCAAATTTTGCGATTCCTTAAATGCAATGTATCAAAGAAAAATAAATTCCAAAATGCCCATAAGGTTTCGCAAATTACCACCAACTTCTAGTTGGTGGTAAGTTGCGAATTCTTTTAAAAAAGTATTTTTTTTAAAATCCAAAGGTGCCATATGACGCTCATACATGCCCTTAGGGCATGTATGTGTGCCATATGCCCACACATGTCATTTTCAGGGGTGCAGCAGGGTGTTCTTGTGACACCCCTGCACCCTTGAAAATATCCTCAATTTGCGATGAGCAAATTGTGAATCGCAAATTGAGAATAATTTCACATTCATTCCTATGGGCCTCCTGGCCCATAGAAATGAATGGGAAATTATTCCTTAATTGCGATTAGCAATTTGCTACTCGCAAATAAGGAATTTAAAGGAATCGCTAAAAAATACCGAATTTCTTCATACATACCATTTTGCGATTTCTAAATAGCGATTCCTTAAAAATCGCTATTTAGGAATTGCAATAGGGTATGTTGATACATATGGCCCAAAGAATGTAGAGTAGGAGAAACCGACAAGTGTATAAGAGCCACAGTAGTCTTACTTTTCCGACTTGTCCTAAAACAAGTATGGGCTTAGCTTAGTCAGAGAGATTCACGGGGTGCGCATCTTAAATTTCTCAACTAAAAATCAGTGGGCAGTAGGGTGGAGGGGTGAGATGGCCACGGTTCAGGATGGACTCTTTCTTTGAGGTTCAAGGTCAGTAGTGATTTGCGTTAGTCGTGCCTCTGTCTAGAGTGGCACATTGGGAGAAAAATGATGGATTGGAATGCTACCCCAAACAATTGCCACTGGATGGAC